>NC_053397.1:207188472-207813472 GCF_905171765.1 Bufo bufo
CATATTACCTCCATCCACTCCGTCCGAATGTCCCGCACATGTGCGTACTAAACATGATGGAGGTAATGGCAGGATGGCTGGAGTTATCTAATTGCTCCCTGTTACTGAGCTGGGATCGATTTGATTTTAATGCCATGGAAGCATGACGTGGTATTGGTTACTTACCGTCCGACCCCTGTAATCCTCCCCTATTCCTCAACTTACCCCTTTTCCCCCACTCCCCGATAAATTACCTCCCCCCAGTGTTCTATCCCCAACATTCCTTAATGAAAACTCAGACACCGGGTTTGGAATAAATCGGCCACAGCAGACGTTTTTTATTAACATACAAAACATATCAAAACCATGACCATATATTAAATAACAATTCCCTCCGAGGGGAGGTCCTTGAAGCCCCAAACAACTGCAAATACCCCACTGTGTGAGCCATCTTGCCACCAGCCGTTGCCCACCAGCTCAGAAGCACCACTGAATGGCCCCTTTTAAATCCGCCACCACTGGGAGTCCAGCCCCAACCATGGAGCCCTCCCAGCATCCTCCTCTGTGAATATAACCAACTTCAAGGACCTCTCCCCGCCACAGCTACCGTGACAACCTTAAGCCTCCCCATGCACCCTTTCGCCCCAGACCTCTCCCCCTTTATCTCCTTAAACATAGGAAAGGTGGGCGGGAGCTCTTTTCCCACAACTCAAAATGGCCCCTTTCCTCTCCTGGCTCCAACTATTTAACCCCTTGACCACTCCCCTTAAACTTAAAGCACCCAATCCCCCCTTTCCAAAGCCCCTCAAAACCCACCCCCCTTAAACCCAGCCTATCACCCACTACCAGGGGTCTCCCTGAACCAAACCCCCTGTCATGATGACCTCCCCTAAAGGCTCTGCCCCCCAGTCCGGCCATAACTTATCCATGGCCTGAGTTCTCAGGAGGAAGCACGTGGACCAAATATGGATTAGGCCACGTATTTCTTTGATGTACGAGGGGATGCTGAGATGTTCCTGGCTTTGCCCCCTTCCAGATGGAATTGAAAAATGAATTTTCATATAAAAGCTTGATATCTTGTTATATGACTGTGCAAATATCAGATGTTTACAACTGTTATAACTATTTTAAATTTCAGGTAGAACCTGAGATGGCAGAGGCACTAGGAAGCTTCACATCTGTGGAGTTAGGGGCCGTCGTGAAGTTTTTGTTTCTCCAGGAAAGGTCTGCAAAGGACATTGACACTGAGATGTCACAAACACTAGGGGAGAAGTGTCCTTCCTACAGCATTGGGGGCCCAACAACCTCAACAGACCCAGCTCTGGATGTCTCAACTCGTGCCTCCTTCTGTTCACTGTTCAAACATTTCGACACCCACTTCGCTGAAAGCTTGCACATGTCTAGGATATTGGTAGTAATGAAACCAACGCTCTCACAGGAGATGTGCAGTATCTGGGCTATCTTTTTGGCAGATATTCGCTGGTCCTCAAGAATCAGGTTATGGACAGCATTACTTCTTCAATGGGGAAATGCCCAGTCTTGAAATGAGAAACCCAGGTTTTGACAGTGCTGTAAGAAGAACACTTCTCCCCTAGTGTTTGTGACATCTCAGTGTCAATGTCCTTTGCAGACTTTCCCTGGAGAAACAAAAACTTTATGACGGCCGTAACTCTACAGACGTGAAACTTCCTTGTTCCTCTGCCATCTCAGGTTCTACCTGAAATTAAAAATAGTTATAACAATCGTAAACATGTGATATTTGCACAGTTACATGACAAGATATCAAGCTTTCATATGCTACCATTCGTTTTTCAATTCCAACTGGAAGCCGGCAAAGCCAAGAACTTCTCAGCATCCCCTTGTATATCACAAAATAGGGGTTTCACGTGTGACCTTGGCTGGAAAGGACGGTAGCCTTTTCCTGACCCTTCTAACGGTTCTGGTCTGTGTAAAACTTGTACATGAACCTCACGCTATCTTCACGTTTTATGATAGGGGTCTCTGGTCTGGATGCAAGTGGTTCCATCTTACTGATTTCATGGCTACAATCTCCTGACCTGGCTTTGGGAAGGGAACATGGAGCAGGTGACACAATCATGGAATGTAAAAGGAGGGGTTGCCTACTCCTGACAATAATTTTGATATCTGGATAACACTATCAAGACACCTACATGAAATACATTGCGTATAAATGACATTTACAGCTATTCAAACCTTTTTTATTTTCTTACAATTTCTTTCCCTTTAATGGCCACCATCCTCACAGTGAAAAAGAGTGTACTTCTGGTTAGATCGGGAGGAGATTCGCAAGGTGCACATGGCCATCTTTAGATCATCCATCCAGCATGTGATGAATGTGGAACGCTTTTTTATTTTTTGCGAATTCCTTTTATATTTTTATGTTTTGGGTTTTTCTTTTTAATTTCCCAAGCACTTTATTTATAACAGCTGATGGACAGAATATAGTTCGATCTGCATCCCGGGAGACTCAGAATATATTCTTGAACAAAACACAACGCAAAAGGTGTCTGTAATAAGCAGCTGTCCAAGCACCGGCTTCTAACAAAAGATTTGCATTATTTTTTTTTTCCTCGAAGAACGGTGTAAACACAGGAAGTGAGAGAATTGCTTTCTCAACAATGGCTGAACGGAGCGGCTCGGCTGGTTTATTTGTACATGGTGCTCGGGGTCTTGCAGGCTGCAGGGAGGTGAATGTTAGTGGGAGCAGAACATAAGATATTATTCAGACTTAAATGAAAAGAAAACAATGCATTTTGACTGTAGGTGTTATGGGTCTGCTAATCTCAGGAGGAAAGTGTCATGCTTGGATTGCAGACGTGACCAGGGGTCAGTCGGAGCCCAAACCTCCCATGTTTTACTATCCTGTGCCAATTACATGTTCGCAGCCTTGCTATGGTTATTTGTGCAAGGGCTGAATCCTGTCTTGTCATTCTCTCACTTATTTCAACATGTAAATTGTGGGTTGCGGCTGGAGATTTATCACAATCATATAGAGCAACTGGAAGGAAGGGGGGGGGGGGGGGGGGGGGCATACATTTCTATAGCAGACCGGGATTAGATAAATATAGTTATGTTCAGTTATCGGAACATTAATATATCACAATGATTTATTGGGTCCAGACAAGTAGATGTTTACAACGTGTACATAGTCAATTATTAATACAGTAATGGATGTTCCACATACCCTGGACCGATGATGTCATCGGTGAGGCATTTACTCACAAAGCATGTTCATTATAAAGGAGGGGTTTTTAATGACACATTGTAACAATGCCTATTCTTGCGCCCGCCAAGCGGACAAGAATTGGTCAGGGGGCGTATTGTTTTGCAAGGCTGCGGAACAGACATACGGATGCAGAAAGCACGCGGTGTGCGGTCCCCACTTTTGTGGCCCCATTGAAATGAATGGGTCCGCATCTAATCCGCAAAAATGCAGATTGGAAGCGGAGCAAAAATAGGGTCGCGTATATGGGGCCTAAGGTGAATGCGCGCCTGCTAGGAGGGGGAAAGAAGAAGAGTGGGGAGGAGCGGGGCACACAGCTAATGGGGGCAACTGGGCTCCAAAACAGTTAAAGGGGTTGGCTACTTTCTGGTTATTGTTGACCAAAGTGTATATAAGATAATTATATGGCATTTACTAATATAGTCTTTGTTCAAATTCCGCACCATTTTCTATATTTCATAAGGTATGCCCCAATTTTGTGCTGTCCACACAGAGGTCTTGTGCTGTCCACACAGAGGTCTTGTGCTGTCCACACAGAGGTCTTGTGATGTCCACACAGAGGTCTTGTGATGTCCACACAGAGGTCTTGTGATGTCCACACAGAGGTCTTTTGCTGTCCACACAGAGGTCTTGTGATGTCCACACAGAGGTCTTGTGCTGTCCACACAGAGGTCTTGTGCTGTCCACACAGAGGTCTTGTGATGTCCACACAGAGGTCTTGTGCTGTCCACACAGAGGTCTTGTGATGTCCACACAGAGGTCTTGTGATGTCCACACAGAGGTCTTGTGATGTCCACACAGAGGTCTTTTGCTGTCCACACAGAGGTCTTGTGATGTCCACACAGAGGTCTTGTGCTGTCCACACAGAGGTCTTGTGATGTCCACACAGAGGTCACGTGACCAGGCAAGTCACCTCCATGTGGTGTCTCCTCCATTCAGATACAATGCCCCCGTCGTCTGCACTTGTTCTCTTTGGAGTTGGGTGTAGGTGCATTGTGTTTGGATGGAGAAGACATCACATGGAGGTGACTTGCCTGGTCACATGACCCTCCATCAGCAGACATTTTACGGACATCTCTGTGTGGACAGCACAAAAGACATTGTGTACCTTATAAAATACAGAAAATGGTGCAGAATTTCCAACAAAGGCTGTACTAGTAAGTGTCATAAAATTATCTTATATACACAATGGTCAACAATAACCCGAAAGTGGACAACCCCTTTAAATACAGCCACTTCGGCTCTTTTCAACCTCATTTGAATATTTTTTTTAAACGTATTACTTTTTGCAGGATAGCCATTTTTGTTCTGGACATAAAGCCATATTTAAAAAGGGTTAGAGCAGTGCTAGGGCGACGTTCTGACAGTGATAAATGGGTTAGGATGGTGACAGGTTCCCTTTAAAGGAGAGCGAAGGGTAACTCTCTGCAGGCCAGAATACAACTGCATGTGACAGCGCCAGATCTATTGTATGAAACGGTGATCGAACTGAGCAAAGAATAGGAATATTATAGCAGGTGGTAGATATTGCATACCAGGGTTGTTTTAAGGTTGATGCTGATTTCCTGGCAGCATCCCCTGGTACAGACTCCGTACAGTATATGATGATGACGTGAGCTTTTATTTGAGAGGCTCTGATACACTGTGTATCCTACATCTCCCATTCTTGGATAGCAACTATGTTTATACTGAGTGACTGATATCAGAGGGGGGAAAAAACGGCTGATAATAATCGTTTTACATATGTTACCTTTTTTTTTTTCTTCCTTCCAATCCCCAATGAATGTTATTACTGCAGGTTCTCTTATTTGCAGGACAATTGCTCTAAACCGCCGTTCCTTTACATATGTTCTGTGCATTGTCCCCAAATGTGCTGAGTGAAATAGATATGACTGGCACCGTTCCCGTTTTACACTCCGGGCAGGAACAGTTGCTGTGGGGGTGTTTAATAACCTGCCTTTTGAAGAAAAACTTCCTCGCGTTTGTTGAAATAATACCAGGATGAGAGCCCAATCAGAGCCCCCTTTCATGCGCTCAAACATAGCATATGGCAGGCGAGATGGCGATATAAATCAAAGATCCTGTACGTTGCAGCATCCAGATCAAACAGCGAAAAAAACGCGCCGAGCACCTTTCATAATTTATAACCTGCTGCAGACCTCTCGTCTGCAGGCGAGGGCCGGCTAGGCCCTAAGTTTATGCTCTGAAGCCGCGGCTCATAACGACGGGCCCTTGAAAGATGTGCAAATTGAATGTGACACTTTCAAAGTAAGTAATGCGATTGATCCTGAAGAAGCCAGCAGGGAATGTAATTGGTATTAGTTTCCTCGGAATCTCGTTTGCAACAAAGAAACAAAAACAAGCAAATAAAAAAGAAAAGAAAAAAAAACAAAGGAAAACTTCCGGCCTCTGGTCCATTTTTTGCAAATAGGGGGTGTTAGGGCGTTAAGGTGTCAGGACAAATAGGAAGCCATTAATGAAAATAAAGATGCAAATGTGGCGGATGGAGCGGAGACGAGAGCAGCGCCGTATGCTGCTGTTCTGTTTATTCGAAAGGGAAATTAAACACGCTGCCAGCAAAACAGAAAACGCGTTGATAGAAAACAGACATTGTACACTTAATGCAAATCATGTTTGCTTTGTAAGTCAGTTACTACAACGACATATTAGCATAAACACTTTAAGCCGGGTCTGTTAGCGCTGGAAACGACATTATACTCAAGGGTTTTATGCAATTAGGTTCTAAGAAGGACCTTTCAGGGCAAAGGAAGCTGAGAAGCGCAACTTTACTGCCTCCGCTCAGGTGCTGGGCCTGTCCCCGTCACTAGGGGTGCCACCAGAGGCCTGACCTAAAGGAGTGTTAAAGGGGTTTTCTGGTCGGCATCAACATCCTTTAAAATAACCATTTATGAAGGTCTCTGTAATAATGTATCTCTTTTCCCTCTATGGCTCCTATCTCATGTTCTGAGCTGTGGTCACATGACCATGTCCATGCAGCTCTTTCTTATTTCCTGTGATGTCATGTCCATGGGTGGGGCAGTGACATGGGCGTGTCTATGTAACTAGCTGGTGGGAGGAGCTATAAACTAGCTGGGAGTTGATAGGGGTGGTGATAGGGGAGTGTCTATGTAACTAGAAGGGTGGGAGGAGCTATAGACAAGCTGGGAGTTGTTAGGGGCAGTGATAGGGGAGTGTCTATATAACTAGCTGGGTGTTAGGACAGTGACTGGGGAGTGTCTATGTAAGTAGCTTGGTGGGAGGAGCTATATAACTGGGCGTTGTTTGGGGTGGTGATAGGGGATTGTCTATGTAACTAGCTGAGTGGGAGGAGCTATAAACTAGCTGGATGTTGTTAGGACAGTGATAGGAGAGTGTCTATGTAAGTAGCTGGGTGGGAGGAGCTATAAACTAGCTGGACATTGTTAGGGGCGGTGATAGGGGTGTGTCTATGTAACTAGCTGGTTGGGAGGAGCTATAAACTAGCTTGGCATTGTCAGGGGAAGTGATAGGGGAGTGTCTATGTAAATAGCTGGGTGAGAGGAGCTATAAACTAGCTGGGCATTGTTAGGGGCGATGATAGGGGTGTGTCTATGTAAATAGCTTGGTGGGAGGAGCTATAAACTAGCTGAACATTGTTAGGGGCGGTGATAGGGGTGTGTCTATGTAATTAGCTGGGTGGGATGAGCTATAAACTAGCTGGATGTTGTTAGGACAGTGATAGGGGAGTGTCTATGTAACTAGCTGGGTGGGTGGAGCTATAAACTAGCTGGGCGTTGTTAGGGGCAGTGATAGGGGTGTGTCTATGTAACTAGCTGGGTGGGAGGAGCTATAAACTAGCTGGGCGTTGTTAGGGGCGGTGATAGGGGAGTGTCTATGTAACTAGCTGGGTGGGTGGAGCTATAAACTAGCTGGGCGTTGTTAGGGGCAGTGATAGGGGTGTGTCTATGTAACTAGCTGGTTGGGAGGAGCTATAAACTAGCTGGGCGTTGTTAGGGTCATTACTGGAGCTGTTGCAGTGCATCATCTGAGAAAATGGATTAAGAGTTCTCAAATTGAAAAAAAAAAAGAGCATGGGGAAGACGTACATGAGGTAAGCAACTACATGAGTGCATCTGTCAAAAACTGTAAGAATCCTGGAAAACCCCTTTAAAGGTTCAGCAAATAAATGCTATCCTTTGTGTATTAATATACTATACAGTTTTACTATATACTTTCTGGTGGTTTTCAAGATATCTGCTTGCTGTCATTCAATAGATATCTTCATTGATTGCTTCCATGAGCATATGATGGACAGTTATCAGAGTTATATCTAGTAATGAGTCCTGTGCCAGCATGACCTTCACAGGGCTCTGATCATATGAAACCCTAATACCTCTTTCTCGGCTCCTCAACATATAAGTCCCTCCCATGAGCATCCTAACCCCACCCAAAAACATTACAATACATATACAAAACCTCTCCCCTATTATTAGATTTCAGAATTTAATTGTCTCTTTCATGATGCCCCAAATCACATGCTGCAGTATTTGTCCTCCTGTCCTCAGATGACTGAGAGGCTCAGCTTGGACCTGCTGTTTAAAGGAGTTGTCCAGGATTAGAAAAACATGGCTGATTTTTTCCAAAACTAGCACCACCCCTGTCTGTGGATTGTGCCTGGTATTGCAGCTAAGCTCCATTGCAGTCATTGGGGCAGTAGTTGCAATACCTCACACAACCTGTGGACTGGGGTGGTGCTGTTTTTGGAAGAAAGCTACCATGTTCTTCTAACCCCTTTAATATATGTTTTTAAAAGTGCATTATATGAACACAATAGAGATACATTTGTTCTTCGACCACTGACATGGTTGTAATAAAGATGAATCTATTTTAAAGTTTACGTTAAATATATGCAAAACTATTCTGACTGTAATACAGACAAATTAATCATAAAATCTGCGTTAAGCTTATAACCCTGGAAGATATGTGTGTGCCCAAAAAGTGATAATGTATGCTAATCAGATGGGGAGTTTATATGTCTTAATAGAATGGTCACCGCTAGTGCATATTCTGAATAAAATATGTATCACAGACAGAAAACGAGTGCCTTGTGTCTGACAAAACTTTGCAAAAGTTATTTAGGAATGTGATAGCGTGCCACGGAAGTTTCTGTTTTCGATGTGTATGTGGGAGTCACCTGTGTGGTCATAGGACACACCAAGAATCCGTGACATGTACTAATAACCAGTGGCAGCTTTGGACCATGTCCTTCTGCTGGCGCGCCACCCCGATGTGGTGGTATACAGTTTACGAAGGACCTATGGGGGGGGAATTTATCATTGACACCTCCTGTGGCACCTCCGTCACCACAAGTGGCCGAGTCTCCTTGTGTTTCACATCCCATCGGCCAGCCCTTCTGGCTACACTGTTTTCTGCCCAGCTGTCTCTGTTCCTCCATTGAGGTCCATGGCAGCTGCAGATCTTCTTGGGAGAATGAATACCTGTTCCCAGTATATGCTGTAGTTTTTGTCCGGCCGCCTCTCGGCATGTTTGCCGTGCTGCAGCCGGACCTCTGGTCCACCCCCATTATAGTGTATGGGGCCGGAGCGGACTTCCGGCGGCATGGTCGGCTAGCATTAAGCACGGATCCGGTGGGCGAGCAGCCTGTCGGAGCCTGCTACCGCAAGTGTGAGAGTAGCCTAAGGGTCTATTCACACGTCTGCAAAATGGGTCCGAATCTGTTCCGCAATTTTGCAGAACGGGTGCAGACCAATTCATTTTCAATGGGGCCGGAATGTGCTGTCCGCATCCGCATTTGCGGATCAGCACTTCTGCATCCGTGTTTCCGCAAAAAAATAGAACATGTCCTATTCTTGTCCGCAATTGTGGACAAGATTAGGCATTTTCTATTATAGTGCCGGCGATGTGCGGTCCGAAAATTGCAGAATGCACATTGCCAGTGTCCGTGTTTTGCGGATCCGCAATTTGCGAATCCGCAGAACACTTACGGACGTGTGAATGGACCCTAAGTATGATTTTTTAAAGTTTTTATTTTATTTTACACACATATTAGATGCCGCGATCAGCTGTGAACATGGCATCTGAGGGGTACAATGCCGGAGAGCGGTGCGATTGCCGATCCCTCTCATTGCACCCAGTACTTACAAAGAAATGCGAAGTTATTCATCAGAAAGCAATTTTTTTTGCAAAATTCGGAGGAGCAGTCGAATCGAAATTTTTCAATTATTCACTCATCTCTAGTTGGCAACTTCCCTAATTATAATAGTACTTTATAGGAAGAGATACTTTTTAATAGTAAGTCTTATGTTTATCTCATTCATCATTGGTTTCCATTGCCAATTAGCAGGTCCTCAAGTGTCGAGTATTAACCCTTTTATTTCTTATATATTAACCTTTCCTGGCAGCTCACATTTGGACAGGGTAAGTAATTCATAAGAGTTGACCACAAGTGGCTGATGGTATGAGCTGAACATTAGGGAACGAACAAAAAAGATTTGACACGTAGAGGTGATTTCTGAGGACTGAGGCAATAACAGAGAAAAAGGTAATAATGTCTTTCTTGTGAACTGCGCCCATTAATCATCGTCACCGGCAGCTCTGCACAGCATTGGGTGAAGTAAACTGAAATGTCAGTATTGGAAAAGTGAGAAATCCTCATGGTAAAGTAATTTTAAAGGGACTGTGGGCAAAACTTATCCTAGTGTAGGGTCTGCGGAGGCGGTGCTTTAAACAGTAGTGTTCAGTGAATCACTCTGTCATGCTCCACCCCCTAGGTTCTGCACTTACTATAACACAGATTATCAATTCTAGAATGTAGTTTTCAATTACAGATACAATTATGTTACTGTTTTATAGGCAGATTGGTAAGATCAGTGAACTGGTTTGATCAATTTAACTCTATAAGGTATAGAAGAAATTATTGTCCATGCAAATATATGTGTATGTTCTTTAAGGGTCTTCAGTTAAAGGGATTTTCTCATATAAATTAGATATCAACTAGGGCGTTTGGGCGTCACAAGATCTGGATGTCTATATGCTCTGGAATCTCTTTCATTATAGTGAATCTGTCCTGTCCATGTTCTACAGTACATAAATAGCCAGTGTGTAATACTGCATTTCTCCTCTAGTGGCCACTGCAGAGAAATTTTAGCTTTCCCTGGTGGTAACAGATGATCGCCGGGATTTCCTGCAGCCCACCCATGGTAACAAGCTGATGGCTGTTCCTTATAACTGATTATAGATGTGTCCATCCTCACTTTAGCTCAAATTTAGTTAAATAATTTCTTTAATTTCTCATTAAAAAAATTCAAGACATTTTAGCAAAACCATTGACAGACTGAAATTCACATCACTACCACTGGGTGGCAGCACATAGACAGAAGAGGATAGATATCTTAGGACAAAGTATCTCGAAATCCTGTTTTTCGTTTTTATTAAGATGGTTATCTCGTGCCACACACATTTCAGGATATCTTGAACCTAGAGAAAAGGTAAAGAAGGACACACCAGTAAGACCACCTCGCAAAGTAAATCTACATCATTGGAACATTTCCATTTTTTCAACCATTCAGCAGATTTCATAAGCTGGTAATGATCATTTTACTACATTATTAGTGTGAATTCTAACTGTGTCATTGTGTCGCCTGAATTACCTTGACAGCTGGAATTCACTTTCCCTCCTGGTCTGTTCTCAACTTTACATGTTCTTCCTAAATGTTTGAAGGTATGGAAAAAACTTACATAAAAAGCCCGAGAAGTTTCCTAAAGTCATTTCTTTCTTCCTATTCCCTACGCATATAAAGTTGAAAACATGAATATATTTAGTGAAAATATCTTCAGATAATAGTCTACAGATATTCTCATTAACAGCTAACGTGCAGTTTTTTTGCTTCACCAACAAGGGGGAAAAATTAGATAAAAAGGGAAATACTGTAGGATATTCAAATATTCATCTAAAAATTATAATAAAGTGCAATTTGCAGAGAGTGGAATGTGACAATGTATGCAGAAGCGCACAATAACGACACGCATAATCCTCGTCCTTATATTGGATATTTACATAATAAACCAACTTATCTTCTGCTATTTTTACTAGATATTTTCTTGTACTGCTTTTGGGAATGAAGTCTGCTGGGACTACACATTGAAATCAGACATGACATGCCCTAGATGCCATCTTCTCCTAGACTGAATCAATATTCATGAGGTCCTAAGTTTGGTGTTTTGTCTCCGGAACGAAGTCATTGCACTTGTGTCAACAGGAGCTTAAAATTGGGAAAAATCCAAAAAGTTGTGTTATGTTTGGCAGGCCCCCATCACCCACCAAGCCCCTCTCCACTGTACTGCTAAGCTTCACCTCAGTTGGCCTGCTAAGCCAAAATCAGAGTTTAGCAGAGCAGCCTGGGCACATCTGCTCCTGCTGTACGATTGGGTTGGGACCTCTCCCTTATGGCTCCTGTGCTGCAGAACTAGCGGCACAGGTGGTAAGTCTGCCTCTAGTTTAGTTTTTTTGTTTGTTTGTTTGTTTTTTAGCCAGAAGGGGGTCCCTGATCTTTGAAGCCACTAGCATTGGCTTGGTTTGCATGGTGGTACTAGACAAAGCAACACTGAAAAGGAAGACGCCAGGTAGGTTAACATTCTGCCTAAGAAGCTCTCTTTAAAATCAAGGAACCTTCACAAATATCTGTACAATAGTTTTTAAGGAACACCCACTGCAGTGATCATAGCTTCTGATATTCAGGCAGCAGGAGGAGCTGAGCTGGTTGGTAGATTGTATTTTATTCATCAATCTCTGCTCTTTCTATGCTCAGGAGTCCAGTGGGCGGTCCTACTCCGTGACTGGAAGCTATGTATGACTTGTTTGTACAGAGACAGCTGTCAGTCACTGAGTAGGACCTCCCACTGGACTCCAAAGTAGTCATGAGCAAATTGCTCAGATTTGATTAGGCTTCAATTCAGCCCTAACTGGTTGATGGTTTCGATTCGGACCCGTATCGCTTCTACCCAGATTGAAAGTGCTCTTACTGACCTGAACATTTGTGTATGACACTCTTAGGTCTAGTAGGACTCTCTCATTCTATCTGTTGAATCACCAAAAATTCAGATTTTTACAAAATTTGGGTCTATATCGAAGGGGTTGGCCACTTTTTGGCTACTGTTGATGTGTTTGTAGGATGTATATGGCATTTTCTATATTTTTATAAGGTATACCCCCTTGTGGGTCAGATCTTTTGTGCAGTCCACATCGCATCGCCATTCAAATACACGACATCTACCATATGCACGGCACTGTTAGCAGTTGACGGCAGGTGCAGTTTATTAGAATGGAGGAGGCTGAGTGATATTCCTGGTCACATGACCCTCAATCAGTGGCCATTTTACGGACAAGGCCTCTATGCAGACAGTACAGAAGATGTGCCCAACGAGGGGACATGGACTATAGCAAATGGAACAGAATCTCAACAAAGGTTATACTAGTAATGCCATATATTTATCTTACATACACATTGGTAACAAGTAGTCAAAAAGTGGTCAACCCCTTCAAGTAGTAGCGTCAGAAACATGACCTGGATGAATGAGAACCTTAACAGACAAAATTCAGCTCAAATCTGATTCATGTCTAAACGATTCGCTCATCTCTAGCGTTAGAGACTTAAAAAGGTCACGTATGGCCCCCAGAAAGTACTGAATGCCCAACATAACATTTTCCCTTTAAAATGGCTCAAAACCAGAGCATGACCATAAGGTGCAGATGTTTTCTATCAGCACGTACTTATGTCTTACATGCCATCACACTACATGCTGACTAGTGATGAGCAAAGTATTAAAAAATTGGATTCATCTGCTTTGCCAAATTTTACAAAAAAAATGTATTTTGTGACGAATTACTTTGTCACGAAGCGCATTTCTTTGTAAGTAGTGGGTGCAATGACAGGGATCGGCAACTGCGCCGATCCCATCCTTGTACCCCTCAGATGCCGCGTTCATACATGATCTCAGGCATTTGATAAAAATAACAGAGCGTAAAATAAAAAAAGATTTAAAAAAAATCATACTTACCTCATCCATTTACTTGCGACGGGCCGGCAGCTGCCAACTTGATTGAAGATCTGGCCCGAAATCTCACGTGGCCCGTGATGACGACTGTGGTGATGTCATACGTCACCCCGAACAGCTTTTCGCAAGAAATCTTCAAGCAAAATGGCGGCAGCCGGCCCGTCGTGAGCAAATGGATAAGGTAAGTATGATTTTTTTAGTTTTTTTTTTTGCACTATTTCAGTTTAAATAAATTTTCTACCACGAAGCACAAGGAAATTTGTCTTCGCAGTGTATCGAACTTATCCTGAAATTCGGATCAAAGTTGATTTGCTCAACACTAATGCTGACCTCTCTCTTCCATCTCTAGCTATAAGGAATAATCTATATGTTGAAAACTTCTTATCCCATAAGCAATCTGCTTTACAATCCCGTAAACGCTCATATTCAGCATGGCCTCCTACATATATCCTGAGCGCTTCCCATAAGAATGACGTGATGAATATGTCTCTATATTATAATTTTTTCGTTGAGAGAAATTGCCCATGTTTCATAAGAAAACTCAACAGCTGCAGGAACATAAAGGCAATGATATTGCGTCTACAGATACCACTCTTAGTGCACCGGGGAACTACACCGGCTTCTACCGCCATACATTACATTGCTATATATAGATTTTTCCAGCTCCGTTTGTGTTATACCTGTCAATTTTCTGGTGAGTTACACCCTTTGTGTTACTTTTATAAGATCCAAACCCTTAGATTATTTGCTGTGGGGGGTGCAGAGATTGAAAGGCTTGCAAAATAGGCTCCGCCAAGTCTTAGCTTGTAATAATGAGCCGGTCGGTGGGGGTCTCTGATAAAAAAAAAGAGGTTACTTTATTTGCTGGACACAACAGCGCTCTTTTTTTCCTTGGCTTTATGCGGCCGCACGCTGCATTCTCACAATCACAAGAATAACGAGCAGAACGCTTTCTAAGAGGGGGAAGAAAAAAAAAATCTGGCATATTCAGCAAATGTTCATGTATCTTTCACAAAGCCGAAATACCCTTATCACAATGACAAATGTAAAACACAGCATGGAGGCCGCCTGCTTTGTCTACGATTCCATTTCAAAATATTACATACTGCTAGTGTATAAATTGTATTTTTTCCATTTTACCTCACCTGACACTAAAACCACCTCTTTGAAAATCTGTTTCTGGAAGATTTGCTGCAGAAATGACAAATTCTGGTCGTATCGTTTTAACAGAGATGCTCAGAAATGTGTATTTTCAAATACGTTCAACTCGGTATTTTACTAAAATTGCCGCATCGGCTTAGCAGAGGATCAATTTGCAATCAGGTTTTATTATTTTTTGGGGGGTGCAATGTGATATCATTGATAACACCATCATTGATGATTGTTGTATATTTGGTATCACATGGAATATTGTCTGCTTACGTATTTAATTTTGAATAAAATTCCAATGTTTAAAGAGCATCTGTCAGCAGGATCAACCCTATTAAACCAGGATTATTGACTTAATATGTTTTTTTTTTTTTTTTTTTACTTCCTGTGAGGTATATATATATATATAATTTTTATTTATGTATTTATTTTATGCACTTATATATTAACATTAGCATCTACCTGTCCCCAATGGGGCTCACAATCTAAGGTCCCTATCAGTATGTCTTTGGAGTGTGGGAGGACACCGGAGTACCTGGAGGAAACCAACGTAAACACGGGGAGAACATACAAACTCCATGCAGATGTTGTCCTTGGTCGGATTAGATCCTAGGACCCCAGCGGTGCAAGGCATCAGTGCTAACCACATGTAAAAATGAATTCTGCTGGAAAACCCCTTTAAGAAACAACCTAACATGAAAGCATTTTCAAAGGCAAATTCATTTAAATTACACTTGGCTATTTAACCTGTTGGGGACACATGACGTACCGGTACGTCATGTGTATTTCCGATCACCGCCGCATGGCGGTGATCAGAACTGTGTGCCTGCTGAAATCAATCAGCAGGCACCCTGGGACAATACACGGGGGGGAGCCCCCGTATCGGCGATCGCGGCAAACCGCAGGTCAATTCAGACCTGCGGTTTGCTGCGTTTCCAACTACAATCGGTATATGGGAGGAGTTGATCTCTCTGATCAAGTCCTCAAGCCATATAATGCCATGCGCAAAACTCGTGCATTGTACAAAAAAGTTGCGGTCTACTTGGTACAGGTTGCCTTGTACAACTCTTTTGTGCTGTCCCGCTGGCAACACAGGGAAATTCCTCCAGTTCTATGAGGCAGTCCTCAAGGCCCTGATCTTTTCTGACCGGGAAAGAGCAGACGGAGTACCTCGGGAACTGGAGGCGCCTGAATCGTCCCTGTCCAACACTTTCCAGGTGTGGTCCTCCATACTGGAAAGAAGGGACGGACCCAAAAAAGGTGCAGAGTGTGTTACAGGAGGGGATACGAAAGGACACCACCACTCAGTGTGACACGTGCCCCGGGCCTCTGCTTCAGGGAGTACCACACTTCCGTGGAGTACTAAATTTACTACATTTATAATCCCCTTCCCCAATTTTAATTCCATTCAGCCACTGACAATCGAAAAAAACTATGGTTCCCACACTCAGCCCAAAATTTTTTCCCCCAAAAATATTATTTTGTAAAACTAAAATAAATAAAAAAAGTTTACATATTAGGTATCACCCTGTCCGTAAGAATCTTCTCTATAAAAATACCCCATGACCTAACCCATCAAATGAACACGGTCAAAAAAATAAAATAAAAACGGTGCAAAAAAAGGTATTTTTTTGTCACCTTACATCACAAAAAGTGTAATAGCAAGCGATCAAAAAGTCATATGCACCCCAAAATAGCGCCAATAAAATCGTCCTCTCATCCCGCAAAAAATGAGCCCCTACCTAAGATAATTGGCTAAAAACCAAAAAAAATCTGCTCTCTAAAATTACCCCATAACCTAACCCCTCAGATGAACACGGTCAAAAAAATTAAATAAAAACGATGCCAAAACTATTTTTTGGGCAAATTTTTCATTTTATTCCTTTTTTATCCAGTAACAAAGCAAGGGTTAACAGCCAAACAAAACTTAATATTTATTACCCTGATTATGCACTTTACAGAATCATCCCATATGTGGTCGTAAACTGCTGTATGACCAAACGGCAGGGCGCAGAAGGAAAGGAACGCCGTATGGTTTCTGGAAGCAGATTCTCATGGTCTTTTTTTTGGCACCATGTCCCATTTGTAGAACCCCTGATGCACCCCTAGAGTAGAAACTCCATAAAAGTGACCCCATCTAAGAAACTACACCCCTCAAGGTATTCAAAACAGATTTTACAAACGTTATTAACCCTTTAGGTGTTCCTCAACAGTTTATGGCAAATGGAGATGAAATTTCAGAATTTCAATTTTTGGTAACCTTGCCTCACAAAAATGTAATATAGAGCAACCAAAAATCAGATGTACCCTAAAAATAGTCCCAACAAAACTGCCACCTTATCCAGTAGTTTCCAAAATGGGGTCACTTTTATGGAGTTTCTACTCTAGGGGTGCATCAGGGGGACTTCAAATGGGACATGGTGTAAATAAACCAGTCCAGCAAAATCTGCCTTCCAAAAACAATACGGCGCTCATTTCCCTCTACGCCCTACCGTGTGCCCGTACAGTAGTTTACAACCACATATGGGGTGTTTCTGCAAATTACGGAATCAGGGCAATAAATATTGAGTTTTGTTTGGCTGTTAACCCTTGCTTTGTTACTGGAAAAAAATTATTAAAATGGCAAATTTGCCAAAAAATTTAAGTTCTTAAATTTTATATTCATTTGCCAATAACTCTTGTGGAACACCTAAAGGGTTAATAAAGTTTGTGAAATCAGTTTTGAATACCTTAAGGGGTGTAGTTTCTTAGATGGGGTCACTTTTATGAAGTTTCTACTCTAGGGGTGCATCAGGGGGGCTTCAAATGGGACATGGTGTAAATAAACCAGTCCAGCAAAATCTGCCTTCCAAAAACCACACGGCGCTCCTTTACCTCTGACGGCACTCCTTTCCCTCTATGCCCTACCGTGTGCCCGTACAGTAGTTTTACAACCACATATGGAGTGTTTCTGCAAACTACAGATGTAGGGAAATACATATTGAGTTTTGTTTGGCTGTTAAAATTTGATTAAAATTGAAAATTTGCCCAAAAATGTAAATTCTTAAATTTCATCTCCATTTGCCAATAACGCTTGTGGAACACTTAAAGGGTTAACAAAGTTTGTAATATAAGTTTTGAATACCTTGAGGGGTGTAGTTTCTTAGATGGGGTCACTTTTATGGAGTTTCTACTCTAGGGGTGCATCAGGGGGGCTTCAAATGGGACATGGTGTAAATAAACCAATCCAGCAAAATCTGCCTTCCAAAAACCACAAGCACTCCTTTTCCTCTACGCCCTACCGTGTGCCCGTACAGTAGTTTACGACCACATATGGGGTGTTTCTGCAAACTACAGAATTAGGGCAATAAATATTGAGTTTTGTTTGGCTGTTAACCCTTGCTTTGTTACTGGAAAAAATGGATTAAAATGGAAAGCTTGCCCAAAAATTTAAATTCTTAAATCTCATCTCCATTTGCCAATAACTCTTGTGAAACACCTAAAGGGTTAACACAGTTTGTAAAATCAGTTTTGAATACCTTGAGGGGTGTAGTTTCTTAGATGGGGTCACTTTTATAGAGTTTCTACTCTAGGGGTACATCAGGGGGGCTTCAAATGGGACATGGTGTAAATAAACCAGTCCAGCAAAATCTGCCTTCCAAAAACCGCAAGGCACTCCCTTCCCTCTACGCCCTACCGTGTGCCCGTACAGTAGTTTACGACCACATATGGGGTGTTTCTGCAAACTACAGAATCAAGGCAATAAATATTGAGATTTATTTGGCTGTTAACCCTTGCTTTGTTACTTTAAAAAATGGATTAAAATGGAAAATTTGCCAAAAAATCAAAATTCTGAAATTTTATCTCCATTTGCCATTAACTCTTGTGGAACACCTAAAGAGTTAACGACGTTTGTAAAATCAGTTTTGAATACCATGAGGGGTGTAGTTTCTAGAATGGGATCATTTTTGGGTGGTTTCTATTATGTAAGTCTCACATAGTGACTTCAGACCTGAACTGGTCCTTAAAAAGTGGGTTTTTGAAAATTTCTGAAAAATTTCAAGATTTACTTCTAAACTTCTAAGCCTTGTAACGTCCCCAAAAAATAAAATTTCATTCCCAAAATGATCCAAACATGAAGTAGACATATGGGGAATGTAAAGTAATAACTAATTTTGGAGGTATTACTATATATTATAGAAGTAGAGAAATTGAAACTTGGAAATTTGCTAATTTTTCCAAACTTTTGGTAAATTTGGTATTTTTTTATAAATAAAAATGCACTTTTTTGACTCCATTTTACCAGTGTCATGAAGTACAATATGTGACGAAAAAACTGTCTCAGAATGGCCTAAATAAGTAAAAGCGTTTTAAAGTTATTCACACATAAAGTGACACTGGCCAGATTTGCAAAAAATGGCCTGGTCCTTAAGGTGAAATATGGCCGTGTCCTTAAGGGGTTAAAGAGCATCTGTCAGCAGGAACGACCCTATTAAACCTGCTATAATGTCTGGTAGAGTGGATCCTGCTGAGTCAAATAATACCTCAATTATGTAGATCTCTTGTGCTGCCCCTGAGCAATTTCACTTTTTATTCATACGCAAATTAGGTTTTTGGTGCACCGAGGAGCAGGCTTCTCTTTTCTGCTCTTATTGCAACTCCACCCTTTACTTGATCGACAGGGCCAGCCATCTCGTATGGCCCTGTAATGTTGTGCCTGCACCATAGATTACACTATCGGCACATGCAAAGTAGTCATCGGTTCAGCTGAGGAATCAGATGACCATTGCGCATGTGCCGATCAATGAGTAGTGGAGCTCTGGTGCTCCGAGGGTCTGGTGCCTGCCCATCGGTGCACCAAGCAACTAAGTTTCTTATTTTACTGGTCTTCAGCTTCTTATAAAGAGCTTTCATCCATTAATGAAGATATTTATTCTGCCTATTCTACCTGAACACTTCTAAAATGTTAACCTTAAAAATTATCTATTCTGCCTATAGCTATACCTGATGGTATCTGATATACCTTATACCTGATGGACTCTTGATTTTACTACTTTACTGCTAAGGTGGTACCACCATGGGATATATATATATATATATATATATATATATATATATATAATATGAAAAAATGAGGATGCAGCACTCTGTCAATGGCGGGTGCAAGGTCAGGCCAGCGTGAATCAGCACCGGGATCCAAAGTAGTATACAGACGAAAGGAAGGCCAGCAGCACACCAAGGTTTTCAGCAAAATGTGAAGTTTATTCCTCCAGAGTCAGCAGCGACGTTTCAACAGCTTGTTGCTGTCTTTCTCAAGCTATGTGCATATGTGTTGCAAACATGCAATTTAAAGGTGCATCAATTACATAATTCAATTTGAACCAATAGATCCATGTACAAGAAAATTCATATAATACGTGATTCTTTATATTTAACAAAATACATATAATATGCCGCAGTGTTGCAAAATACAGTGCATACATTAAATGTAAAAAATAATTCATACTGTGTACAATATGGGGCATAAACCCTAAATACTCTTCATTAGTGCAGGTGTGTTGTCCCTAATCACCACGTTAAAACTCACGATCAGCTGGTGCGCCGTGTCGCGCCGGCCCCACGGTCCCCGGCGGCGTCCCCGTTCACTCTCTGCGCATGCGTCAGAAACAGAAGTCTCGCGACGCTACGTGCGCAGAGAGACAAACCCAGAACCACAACCAAGATGGCCAAGCCTGTCCTCCGGTCAGAGTGCGCATGTCCTTGTGTAAGTAACGGCCTCCCATAGATGGTCACATGGGACAAATCACATGATCGGGAAACCAGGTAAATAACCTTGCATAAGAAATTCATAAGTGAGAATCCAGGTCAAGACTGCTGTGTATCCTCGATCCCACAAAAGGCAAATGCGGGAATCCAGGACCCAGCGTCCTGTCAACCTAGTGACTGGCCAAAATAACACCCTCACATGCGCGTACTGGGGGAGTCAGGCAACTGGTGACACCGACTGTCCGCGGCAACGAACCACTCACTGTCAAACTAAGGCAGTGGCAACGTCACAAGGGTCTCCCTGTGAACCGTCGCCCACCTAACAGGTGCCCGCTACCCCCCAAAAACACAAGCGCACAGGGTATAGGTGCCAGAGCGAAATTAATAAAGTGAGGAAAAACATAACATAATATAAGGGGAACCACATGGAGATATCTGGGTAAAGCGCCGAACTACCATGGATTATGTACCACAGCTGCACCGGCATGACAGTCAGGCCACCACGCTCGTGGGTAAGGTCGTGTGAACAGCAGATAACCACCCAGGTCAGCGATGTCTCCCTCACAGCACAGCGCACCAGTCTTGATCATGATCAGTATATAAATCTAAAAACAAAGAGAGATTTTTTACAAAAAAATCAAAACAAATGTATAACTTGGTTGTTATTGACACATATACATTTAACCCACAGCGGAGGGTGAGGACCCATGCGTGACACAAGAGGGACAACACTAATCAACCCTGAAATCGACATTCAGCCCATTTGGCCTCAAGGTATTTAAGGTGAATATCCAGAATAGCTCTCGCTTTTTAAGGAGGGCTTGTCTATCCCCCCCACGCCTTCCCAATTCGATCTGTTCCAATATACGGAACCTTAGGTCTTTCTGTGTGTGTCCTGCATCTTTGAAATGTTTAGACACCGGTAAATCCATCTTTTCCTTTCTGATGGAATATCGGTGTTGATTTAACCGTGTCTTCAAGTCCCACGTGGTCTCCCCAACGTACCACTTCCCACAGGGGCAGGTCAGTTGGTAGACCACGTAGGACGAGTCACATGTCAAATGTTGGTTGATTTTGACCAATTTATTAGTGGCCGGATTCAGGAACGTATTCCCTTTGATCATGAGGTTACAATTGATGCAGTGATAGCAGGGGTAGCAGCCAGTCCGTGTGGACAATTTCTTATGCAAGGTTATTTACCTGGTTTCCCGATCATGTGATTTGTCCCATGTGACCATCTATGGGAGGCCGTTACTTACACAAGGACATGCGCACTCTGACCGGAGGACAGGCTTGGCCATCTTGATTGTGGTTCTGGGTTTGTCTCTCTGCGCACGTAGCGTCGCGAGACTTCTGTTTCTGACGCATGCGCAGAGAGTGAACGGGGACGCCGCCGGGGACCGTGGGGCCGGCGCGACACGGCGCACCAGCTGATCGTGAGTTTTAACGTGGTGATTAGGGACAACACATCTGCACTAATGAAGAGTATTTAGGGTTTATGCCCCATATTGTACACAGTATGAATTATTTTTTACATTTAATGTATGCACTGTATTTTGCAACACTGCGGCATATTATATGTATTTTGTTAAATATAAAGAATCACGTATTATATGAATTTTCTTGTACATGGATCAATTGGTTCAAATTGAATTATGTAATTGATGCACCTTTAAATTGCATGTTTGCAACACATATGCACATAGCTTGAGAAAGACAGCAACAAGCTGTTGAAACGTCGCTGCTGACTCTGGAGGAATAAACTTCACATTTTGCTGAAAACCTTGGTGTGCTGCTGGCCTTCCTTTCGTCTGTATATATATATATATATATATATATAAAAAAGGAAAGATAGCGGCGGCACTGGAGACAAGCAGTGTGGGTGCTATGTCCAGGGATATTGCTGCTTACCCCAGATGAACAAAAACGAAGAAAGGACAGCACTCCAAGTAAAAAATATACTGGTCTTTAATCACCCATGCAGATGGCAACGTTTCAGCTCAAACAAGAGCCTTTTTCAAGCGTGAAAAAGGCTCTTGTTTGAGCTGAAACGTTGCCATCTGCATGGGTGATTAAAGACCAGTATATTTTTTACTTGGAGTGCTGTCCTTTCTTCGTTTTTTATATATATATATATATATATATATATATATATATATATATTTCCATCATATTCCAAATATATGATAAAATATTCCATCATGGAATATATAAAAGAGAGAATGAAACCATAATCACAGTCTATTATATTTTTCCTCATGTACTTGAAATATTAAACTAGATAATGCTGGAGTTAAGATGGACCCCATTACTGTTCCTTCAAGTGCAAATGAATGAATGTTAATTATATGCATTTAACTTATTTGACAAAATCATTATTTTGCTTGAACATTGTGCATGCTTTGTGTATATCTGCTGTAATGTGCCATTTATGGAAAGTATGACATCTTGATTCCTTTGCCTGTGATATGGTTCCCCTAATGCATTCTTCATTTCTCACATCAGAGGCACAGTGGACAGATTCTCACCACACTGCACTAGCCAGTGGTAGATCAGTGACAAAGAACTTTTGTCTCATGCCAGTGTAGTACCAGTCTTACAAGCAGGTGGCAGAGCTATGCAGTGTGAAGCAGCAGCTCATGGAATACACTGGAGATTCTGTGCACAGCACTCATTGATAGTATAGACAGGCAGTAGGAGTCAGGGGAGTTATATAACTATGCAGTTATTCTGCTCGCCTCCTCCTTAGATAAGCCAGAGATGATATCTTCAGCAGAACTCTATACATGGAGGGACATACAGAGAAACAAGGAGTGTGGAGCTTATTGGGGAGGGGAGGTGTCGGAGAGTTACCAGAAGGGATTTGATAAATGATTATGTAAGGCTTCGTTCACATCACTGTTCAGCCTTTCCATTCTCCTGCTCCGTTATAGGACCAGGAGAACAGAAAGGACAAATACGGTACATAACAGAACCTAAGGACCCCATAGACTATAATATGATCCGTTTATGCTCAGAGGAAGATTTTGGAGTGGAGACAAAATTTGTGCATGCAGGGGAACTTTTTTGTTATGGGGAGACTGAGAACTTAGCTCCCCATAATAAAAAAGTTCAAAATGCATGGATACAACTGAGCTGTGATAAAAAAAAGTACACTGTTATTGCAGTTGAGTTACTATTATACTGTATGTTAAAAAAAAAAAAAAAAACTAAAAACATTGCCTGAGTGATTTTCCAAAGATTATTGTTGTGAGCCAGAAATTTTATTGGTACTATTTTTATCCTTTATTTTAGAAGTATAGTGAAAAAAAACAACGCAATTCTGGCATTGGGAATTTTTTCAACATCATGTTCAACATCAAAATAATGCAATAGTTTAGTATTTCAACTTTGCATTACCATTTGTGTTACTTTATTTCTTATATTTTTATATGATAAATGGGAAAAATGTTTTCTTTAGATTTTAGATATTTGTGAAAATAGTCAAGCCATCGCTTTGCTATATTCAGAACTCCCACCGCGGTGAATGGAGGGAGGCTGTGCATGTATGGCTGCTCTCTGTTTACTTTGGGGGACCTGTCCTGGAGACAGGAGTGGGTCTCAGAGGTAGGACCCTCACCTGTCTCACATTGATGGCATATCCTAGTAACATGCCATCAATGTCTTAGATGAGCCAACCCCTTTAATACTTATTGTAATAAGTCTAAGCACCTTAGGGACAATCAGGAATAGACTAGTAGGGATAGGCCCCCAGGTGTGAAAGGTTATGACCCTTATAAAAGGGAAGCTATAAGTGAGTAAGTGGCTATGGGCATTTTCTGTCCCATGCAAGCCCCCTGGGGCTGAATTAATTAAAGGGCATCTGTCAGCAGATTTGTACCGATGACACCGGCTGACCTGCTGCATGTGCGCTTGGCAGCTGAAGGCATCTGTGTTGGTCCCATGTTCATATGTGCCCGCATTGCTGAGTAAAATGATGTTTTAATATATGCAAATGAACCTCTAGGAGCAACGCTCTGCACTTTGATTGACATGGCCAGGCAGTGAAAACGTCATCACACCAGGTCCTGTCTTCAGCTGCCAAGAGCACAGGCAGCAGTATCAGTCAGTGTCATATGTACAAAACTGCTGACAGATGCCCTTTAAAGGGGTCACATCTGTGATCAGTACCGTTGCATGTTTTCAACCATTTCAATAGAACTCTGCAGGCTCTTTTGTTTTTATAAAGAAAAAATGTGGGGGGTTGAGCCCGCACAACCTGCCTGTAGGTGCAGATCGCTATGGCGAAATACATATATAAACGGAAAATGCAAATGTGATCGCACACTACATCCAGCACTCTGCCCTCCATGCTGGATGAGACATTGGTGTACATTTTGGCCAAAGCGTATTAAGCCACTCACCGCGTCAAGGTCGTCTCATTTGAGTGGTCCCTAACTCTTGTTCCTACCTGTTTATGGGCCATGAGAGCCACATAAAGTCCAGGGAATGCAGGTCAGCATGCAAGCCAAGTACACTCTGCTTTTAACCCCGTCCGGTGCCATTACAGCTTTTATCGGATCCAGGGATGCAAGTACCAACATGCATGCTGAGCCCACCATATACTTCTCCTGGAGCCAAATGGCTAATGGTAGGTTCTTTATAAGCAGACTCAGTTTTATAAAACTGAGTCTGCTTATAAAGAACCTACCATTAGCCATTTGGCTCCAGGAGAAGTATATGGTGGGCTCAGCATGCATGTTGGTACTTGCATCCCTGGGTCATGGCACCGGACGGGGTTAAAAGCAGAGTGTACTTGGCTTGCATGCTGACCTGCATTCCCTGGACTTTATGTGGCTGTCATGGCCGATAAACAGGTAGGAACAAGAGTTAGGGACCACTCAAATGAGACGACCTTGACGCGGTGAGTGGCTTAATACGCTTTGGCCAAAATGTACACCAATGTCTCATCCAGCATGGAGGGCAGAGTGCTGGATGTAGTGTGCGATCACATTTGCATTTTCTTTTGTTTTTATGTCAAAGGGGTTGTCCGAGTTATGAAAAAAAATATATATAACTCTGTAAATCTGATGGGCAGCAATTTATAACTGAGCAAAGCAAGTTTTAGGTCCAAAAAATTTTTTTTCATCATTTCCCTGGTTCTCTTCTGGCCCTTTGTTTACCTGCAATAACAACCATCTCTGCCCCTCCCCCTGCTCTGCAAAGGGCGTGAATACAAGTGCCGCCCTGAGTGACATAACTGACTGCAGGGAGACTCAGCAGCATGCTATCTGTGTAGGACTACAAGTCCCAGCTGTACAATGACACTACTGATACACACAGGATCTTCCCCCTACCTGTTCTTGTGCAATTCTCTGCAGAACTCCTCTGTCAGCTCCTATGCCCAGCATTTGTCTCCTCACTGCCTGCAGCTACTCAGTAAAGCCTTCAGCCCTGAGTCTGTGCCCCTGAAGGGGTTAATCTGTCCTTAAGTATCCAGTGGGAGGGAGACACAGGGCAGACTGCAGCAGCAGACGGAAGTGCAGGGGCGCGTGGCCAGCACAGTGATAGCAGTGCAGGGGGCATTGCCAGCACAGTGAAGTCTCCTATACAGACACAAAGCTGCTCTCTCAGGCTTGTGCACGAAACATCATCAGAGCAGGGAGAGAAGGTGACATCACAGGTCATGTGACCCTCAGCAAAATCTGAGAAAGGAGCAACTACAGATGCAGTAAGTGCATGGTAAAGCCTTTACATTTGATTAGTTGGAAACATACAAAGAACAAAAAAATAACTCGGACAATCCCTTTAAGTTCAAGGATATAAGCAACATCCTCCAAATGTTAATGCAGTAAATCAAATTGTATATTTCTGATGAAGCGGTATAATTTGTTGAAAGCATGTAAATGCATGTTTTCCAGAGACACATTTGCAACAAAATGCCCAGAACAGAAAGCGGTTTAATTTCAATTAACTCTCTCCTGGCTGTAACATTATAAACTCTGCATCTTTACCACTGAAGGAGGTTAACACGTAGGAATTTTTTGAAAGTTATAATACAGTTTATTTCTACTGCAAAAAATAAATAAAAAATTGACTCCCTGGAAAATGATAAACTTTAAAATGTTGATGTATCTTTCCCACAAATGTTCAAGGAGTTTTGTTTCCTTGATTTGTTTTCATAAAAAGATGAGTTTTATTCAGGTTCACAGTGAGACCGACTTGATGTTAGATTGCGGTGTTACATGCAAGCATTTGGGGAAATGGAGCTATTTCCACTCTTGGCTCGGCTCCGCAGGTGGCCAGATTTTAGGTTTAATCACAGTGTATACAAGGCAAATCACAGCCAAATCAGGGACAGCAAATCCAGATCTATATTTAAAGTTTTCCATTTGCAGCAAATAGTTTTGGATTCATTTCGCTTATTGCTTTCAAATACACTGTGGATTCTCATATGAAAGGGTGTCATGGAAACAAATCAGGGAGCCAGATACGTGGGACTGGAGTGCAAACAGCACAAAAAGTAATGTTTAGACGTCGATAGCAAAGAAATAAGACATTTTCTGATGAAGAAGTCTGGTAGTGTCTGATTTTTTTTTATTTTAATATATGATAAGCACAGGGAGGCAGGATAGCAAAGTACTATTACATTCAGGGGCAAACGCAGAAGGGTCAACCTCTCTCCCTGCACAGGATACTTATGGAGCTTATAGATTACTTATTTCATGCATAATTCCCCTTTGGGGTATGTTTGTGGCGGGGGTTGTTGGATGCCTCACAGTCTCTGTAAATGATGCCTCTACACATAGAACTGCCTCCCAGTCTTTCCCTATGAATGACGTAAGTTTGCAGCAAGCCGCTGGGGAGGTGGAGAAGATAGGAGTAGTTGTACTCACGGTGGCAATCCTCGTTATGGTGCCCCCTGGGCCGTGCAATGATAGGAAGGGAACACCTTTTCTTCCCTTCGGGGCACACTCTGATTTTGTGGCTCCTGCCTGGTGATAGAGGCGGTGCCCTTGGTGTAGATTAGTTTTTGAGGTGCAAGGAAGGATCTCTGAATGATGTGACAGCAATGCGGGTGTCGGTGCGTGCAATGAGGAAACCAGGTTTTATACAAGAAATTCACAGAGGCACCGCACACAGTGCAGTCTTTGCAGTTGGCATATACGGTTCCCAAGGCTATGTATGGGAGGCTGGTCTGTCCATCTCTTTTCAGTCAGGCTTTACAACCTTTCTTTTCCCAGCCTAAGGCGTCCAACTAACCTCTCTCACTCTCACTATATATGATCTATGCAGTATCCTCACAGTCTACGAACAGAGGGCCCTTCTGTCCTTTTGATATGATGGGGAACCTGAAGCTTAATGTTCCCACCAATATGCAGAGAAGTCTGTAGCTACAATGTAGGTGCATTGCCTTTATCTGAAAATGCTCTGCTCTACTCCTCATGTGGCTCCTCAACCCTTCTGAGTCAGTATGGCAGCTGACGTTGTTGGAGAAAGTTGCGTTTGGCTCCAGTGACTTTTTTTTCTCATCAAGTTGTTCAATCTGTTGCCTATTTTGTAATGATGAATTCATACTAACAACGTACAACTGTGACATTTTGTTTCCTTTTGGGATATAAACGCACTTTTTCTACACTGTGCAAGCAAGGCCACCGCTGCTGGATTGCAGGGTGGTCATAACCCTTGGAAACGAGCAGTGTATTATGTGATGGAAAAATGAATCCAGCCAGCAAAGGAAGCAATATGGACAATCACAATACATTAGTACGTGCCTAGTATTAGCTTTCTCTACAAAATAATAAATACAATTTGCTGAAGTGAGACAACCCCAACTGCATGACACCCTTGACTCACCCTCCATATTCACCCGATCTCGTCCCATGTGACTTTTTTTATTTCCTTGGATTTAAAAACACCTCAGAGGAAAACGTTTGTCTGATGTTGATGAGGTAAAACAAAAAAGCGCTAAACCGAGTCAACAGCGATAAGTTTATAAAATATTTTCAACAGTTTGGACGAATGTATTTCTTCACTTTGAAGTAGACTGAAGTTTCAAAATGCACAAATAAATAGACACATTGTTATTACTGAATTCCAGTTTTTTTCGGGTCCCCCTCATATGTGGGACAGAGATCTTCGGACCTGATGTAAATGTGACCATAGCCCCCATAAAAACAGAAAACAATGTAGTCGCCTAAAAAACTGGATCCGTCACCCATTGACTTTCAATGTATTTAGTGACGGATCAGGTTTTTTCCATTTTGATTTCACACAATCGCATCCTAACGGAACGAATGCTTCCTGATGTGCAAAATCAAAACGAATCCGTTTAATTCCGGTATTAAGATTCTCTGCCGGATGTCAATACCGGAATTAACAACCCAAGTGTGAAAGTATCCTTACCTTATTGATTTTTATTACCAACAACTCATACTTCATTGATGTGTTCTAATGCTACTTTCATACTTGCGGCAGCAGACTGATCCGGCAAACAGTTCCGTCGCCGGAACTGCCTGCCGGATCCGGCAAAACGTATGTCAACGGATGGCATTTGTAAGACTGATCAGGATCCTGATCAGTCTGAAAAATGCATTGAAATGCCGGATCCGTCTTTCCGGTGTCATTCGGCAAAAGGGATCCGGCATTTATTTTTTCAACTTTTTTTCGGTCTGCGCATGCGCAGGCCGGAAGGACGGATCCGGCATTCCGGTATTTTGAATGCCGGATCCGGTACTAATACATTCCTATGGAATCCGGCATTCAGGCAAGTGTTCAGTTTTTTTTGGGCCGGAGATAAAACCGTAGCATGCTGCGGTTTTATCTTTTGCCTGATCAGTCAAAAAGACTGAACTGAAGACATCCTGATGCATCCTGAACGGAGTACTCTCCATTCAGAATGCACGGGGATATAACTGATCAGTTCTTTTCCGGTATAGAGCCCCTAGGACGGAAAAGAAAAAACGCAAGTGTGAAAGTACCCTTACACCGTGAAACAAAAAAGTTCTCTTCTGTCTCTCCGACAAGTCATCTTTCCCCAGCAAGTCGCTTTTTGAACTCTACCTGCTATTAAATAAATCATGTTTATACAAAAACAGAATAAAACAGCCATAACACCGTCTTTACAACAATATTAATTTGCGATTCTGGAAGAGGGGAATCTGCTCGGAGCAGAGAAATAATTATTTCCTATGCAGAATTCATCATGTAGCAGATTCTACAACATGATTCGTCTAATAAAGGGTTTGAACCTAATTCTCTATTTATATATACAATCGCTGAGTGCACAGAAACACAATTAATAGAGGGACGCGGGTATTTTTCCCGCGTTGTTACCAATAATTCTCTTTATTACGTTTCCTGCTAGGGACAAGCGGAGGATTTTTTGCATCTCATCTCGCCAATGAATGTGTACAGTGTAGTAATATTTAATGAATGGAAATGAAATTTTCAACTTCACAAATCCAAGATTTTTCTCCCTTTGTTCTCCTTCTGGAGAAAGGATTGAAACGCGATAGCTCTATTTGTTTTCTTATTTTTTTTTCTTCCCCTCTTTTCGCGGTCCATTCTGAATAATGATACGTTATAAATAATCTCGCTGTACGAATGATATCAAATGAGGTACATTTATTAATTTAGATCTTATCTAAATGCTTTTTCCATCAGCGGCTGTTTCTCATCAGGGGGCACTAATTAGCTGTAATATGTTGAAAGATGGGACATAAATACAAGTAGATAAATTGTGTCTTTTTTGGAATATTAGAGGGAAAGTTAAACAGGCGATGTCCGTAATTTACTTTTAATGGGTATTTCTGATATATTTAATCCTCCTATTGGTTTGTGACTTTTTGTTTTGCCGGCGCAATTATGAAGTCGAAAAATTGTTTAACTTCTCTCATCTTTCACCATTTATATTCAAGCTGTTTGCATAAAATTGAGGGAGATTGTCTAGTGAGCGGTAAGAGAGATAAAACACATTTCTAACAGCTTATACATCAGATATAGGGTACAGTATGGGGTGTGCATTACTCAGGAAGTGTCAAAGGGCATCTGTCAGCAGTTTTGTACCTATGACACTGGCTGACCTGTTACATGTGCGCTTGGCGGCTGAAGGCGTCTGTGTTGGTCCCATGTTCATATGTGTCCGAATTGCTGAGAAAAATTAAGTTTTAATATATGAGCCTCTAGGAGCAACGGGGGCGTTACCATTACACCTAGAGGCTCAGCTCTCTCTACAACTGCTGCACCCTCTGCACTTTGATTGACAGAACCAGTCAGTGAGAATGTCATCACACCTGTCAATCAAAGTGGAGAGGGCGCGGCAGTTTCACAGAGAGAAGAGCCTCTAGGTGCAATGGTAACGCTCCCGTTGCTCCTAGAGGCTCATTTGCATATATTAAAACATCATTTTTCTCAGCAATGCGGGCACATATGAACATGGGACCAACACAGATGCCTTCAGCTGCCAAGTGGGCATGCAACAGGTCAACCAGTGTCATAGGTACAAACCTGCTGACAGATGCCCTATAAAGGGGTATTCCCATCTCAGACATTGGTGGCATATCACTAGGATATGCCACCCATGTCAGATAGTTGCAGGCTCCTATTTCCAGAACAGGCCCCCAAAAGTGAAAGATAGTGCAAAGCGCAAGAGCAGCCAAGCTCCATTCACCACTATGGGAGTTCTGGAAATAACCGAGCGCCGGCTCAGCAATTTCCAGCAGTCACATAGTGGTGGAGGTAGCGGTGGCTGTCCCTCTTCACTATGGGACTTCCGAAAATAGCCAAGCATGCTCACTTGGGAAATTTCCGAACTACTATAGAAGTGAATGGAGGGCAAGTGTGCATGTGTGGTGCTCTCTACTTCACTGTGAGAGGCTCATTATAGAGATAGGAGCAGGTCCCAGAGGTGGGACCTGCACCTATCTGATATTGGTGGCCTATTGTAGCCATAGGTCACCAATGTATGAGATTGGTATAACCCTTTATGATGGGATAAAGTCCTTTTAATAGAAGAGACCCCCCAAATATAAGCTGATCACAAGTTTTTCTGCTGCTGGGATTCCCAGTGATCAGCTTTAAACTGCAAGGTAACCTGGCAGCAAGTGTTCAATTTCCCTACAGCACCTCTACAGGTGACATCAAGTATTGCATGGTGCTCAATGAAATCATTATATTCTCCATATAATGTATGAGAATCCCAGGTCCTCCAAAGAGATATGATCTTTGTAGTCACTTTAATTGAGGTCTTAGATAAGAGGCGTCCCCCATCAATTTGCTCAGAATTTTATAAGAGGATATACAAGAAGTCTCCTTTACAGGGGTTGTACTAGGCCTGTGTCCTCCATTTCAATCAGACACGTGCACGGATGCTCCTTTAAATCTCTGTAGGAACTAAGGAAACACCTAAGCTCTATACTTTACTACATGCATGCACTACACTGAAAATAATAAATACAGAATATCTTTGTTCTGTTCCTCTGTTATTAATCCTGGAAACGTATAATACATTGGATGCTTGCTGTTAACATTCTCCTTGCCCATGTAAAATCAATGCTTGCTGATGGCCTCAGGCTGTATAGCCCTCCTCACCCATACTGAGAAGGGGCACGGTAACAGTTGGCAGTTTCTTTATCCATTCCAGGAGGAATAACAGAGGGACATGATTTTGTTGGTATTTATGTGGAATTTAAGTGTTTACTAAGACAGACATGTCGGGAGAGCTGGTCATTATTTTAAAAAAAAATTATTAACTTTTCGCTTTTTGATGTTCTAGTATAATCTGTCGGTTCATGTGCGTCGAGCAAAATTTAGGGACGTATCAGTTTTTTGCTGCTAAATGAGTTATTTCCATAGATTAATGGATAAAATCGGATATTACTCTGATGTCTGCCGTTAGTGATAAAATATTGTCATTCTCGCGAGGGCCCACCCATGTGATCACCACATTGCCCACGTACATAACGGCGCGGGGAATGGAAGGGCTGCTTCTTCTCCTTTTTCTTTTTTTTTTTCTTTGCTGTATCCGAAGCAGCATCTTAATGGTGTCTAATCCAACCTGAGCCATGAAGGAATGGAGAGGAATCCAGAGCATTAAGATTCTCCCTCTGCCGCTCTGCATGTTCTAAATGTGTTTCATTACATGATTATGTAACAACAGGAAATAAGGCGAAATCGGGATGACAGAGAAAATGCATTAAATATTAAACGTTATATTGAAAACCTAATATTATGTTAAGGACAACGTCTCTTTATGGACACATTAATGAATACAATTTGGAAAGGCTGAGATCCTGGGGGTCTGCCAGATAGGATTACATGGGGGTAATGAGAGGAATCGCTGTAGAAATGATGTTGTGTTTTCACTGTGCGGGATATACTGTATCTAATGGACATTGCCCAGCTATATAGTCCGGTGATCTCACAGAAATGCTCCAATAGTCTGCCACTCTGGGAACTGGATTGCATCAAGAAGATTGGATGTTGCCACATTAGTTATTAGTGGTGTCAGTGAGTCCAGCCACCAGGGCCACATACCTGGGTCTGCGGCTCAGTGTCCGGGATGATTTGGGTGGTCAGTTACCAGTCACCACGTCCTTAGGACAAAGATATCAAGGATTTTACAGGAATGGGATGGATAGATACAGATACAGTACATAGATTGAAAGATAGATAAATAGATAGATAGATCGATAGATAACTAATAAATAGATAGATAGATAATAAATAGATGGATCGAAAGATAGATAAATAGAAAATAAATAGATAGATAATAAATACATAGATAGATAGATAGATAGATAGATAGATAGATAGATAATAGATAGATAGATAGATAGATAGATAATAGATAGATAGATAGATAATAGATAGATAGAGGCATGGGATTCAGCCAGTTCCCTCCAGTTCTCCAGTTGTTAATATTACAACTGAATCGGAGAACCGTGTTACCGGCTGAGTCCCGATCTGGTGCTCTGGTGCTAGAAGGGCAGGTGGAGATGTTCACTGCCATGCTTTGCGCACCATTGATAGTTTAGCTTCTTAGTTGGGTGGTATTGTGTAGTGTATATATGGTGTATTTATGTATGTTGCATACATATGGTGTATGTATATGTAAAGGTGCAGTGACACCCGCGTGTCTGTCATTGAGAAGGGAACCTGCAGTTAAAAATTTGAATTCCACCCCTGGATACATACTGTAGATAGATACATAGATATGAGATAAATAGATATGAGATAGATAGATATGAGATAAATATATCACGTCTTGAAACAAAGTATAACTAAAATTCAGCTGTACTCTCTTAACAGTGTTTGATAATAGATAATAACAATTATATTAATAATATTTTTTGCTTTATTAAAAAGTTGAAAACATCTTAAAGGAGCATTCCAGTCATATTACATGAGGTCATTTCCCAGGGGATATGCAATTGCTATTCTCAAGGACAGAATTCGGACCAATTGGACCCAAACCACCTGTTTTCTAGAATGAAGAGGTCTCTAAGCTTCATCAAGTGCTGCAGCTCTTAGTATTTTATGGCTTTCTCCCTCATTTAACCGGGAAGAATAGTGCTATATACAGCTATAGTGGAATCTCCTGGATGATGCTCTGTCAGTGGCCCTGCCCTGTGGGTGTTCTGAGGAGATCTGTCAGAGCTGCTGCACATGACTTCGATCTGACAGTTTGTTTTGTTGTGGGTTTGAGCAGAATCCCACCTCCTCCCAGGTGTTTGCTCTTTAGGTAATTGGTGAGGCTATTTATTCCTCCTCTCCCTATAGCCTTTGTGGGTTATAATTCTGCCTTGTGTGAGCTCTGGAAGTTTGGTGGATCGTCTGCTCCAACACCCTTTGTTCCCTAGCACTTGGGGCCTAGTCAGTTGTTTTGTTTTGCTTTGCCGTGTTCTGTTTCCTTCCCTTATCTTACCTACCGTGACATGCTCCTGATGAAAGTGTGAATAGAGGCTGAGCTTAGTTTTCTGCATAATTCCTAAGAGGGAATGGTGCTCCGCAAAGAAAATGTGGAAGGTGGCTTGATACTCTTGATGGGTAGGTGGCAGGGTTATGCAGATAAAATAATTCCAAAATAAAGAGTGGCAATGACAGACCTTGGGATAGAACAGATGAAAATACAGTGGCGGACAGCCTAAGTGTCCATCCCAATTGAAAAATACATATAAACACTAAAAATAGTGCACGGCGGCACCAGAAACCAGTTGTCCTATCCGGTACCGTGAGACAGGAAACGGGACGTTCACCCTTGACAATGCTAATTAAGCAGCTTCTCCATAGAAGATGAAAAAAATGAAAAAGACGATGTCAGGCAGTGATACACAAGAGTGCAGGGTCCCTGTATACACCCAATAGCTGACTAGCGAACATAACCCTAATTCTAAGATTGGGTAGCAGCCTCACCACAGGGCACTCGTCCTTACAAGGACGACCCGTCCGGAACCTGTCCCTGAAGATAAGACTAGAAGTCCCTAAAAGGATCTAGAAAAAAAAAAGCCCCTACACGCATGTTTCACTGCCTGCAAACAGATGTGTATATAACGCAGGTAGTTCATCAGGGGAGATAGAGAAAAGAACACCAGGGATAAGTAAACACCAAATCCCTAGAGACCAGCCTGAACAGATTCGTCAGCCAGTGATGGAGATTTGCCCCAGATGGTGGACAAATCCTGGGGCGGTCTCTATAGATGGAGAGACTGTGGATATGCAGCTAAATAATATGTAGTAAGCTACAACTGGGACGCCAACTATACTGGTGTGCCAGACACTTTTAAATAGTTTACCTACTTGCCGCCTTCGCCGCCCACACTATGGTCAGGGCCAATGGGCGCATCCGTGCGGTTGCACGTCATCGCCGCGCATGCGCCCATCGCGGAGACGGAAGCGAGGCTTGAGGCGCACGGAAGTGCTATGGATGCCAGCTACTTCCTTGCGCATTGGCGCGGCATCGCCAAATATCGCGATGCCGCGGCTGCCAGCTGAGTTAGCCGCAGCAATACAGATAGGTAAGAATAATGGTCCTACCTGTAAATCACTATTGGGTAACAGGGCGATCGGAACTCACCCCGCTCCCAAGGTGCAATGGTCCCCAATCGGACCATCAGAAAATGCGCAGTATTGGGCAACCGGTCGTATGAACCAGAATAAGACATCTGGACAATGACAGCACCGACATATCGATGTGGTGGCCAGAAAATCGGACAAATTATAAAGCATTGTATTCAATACATAGGAGGAATAATAAAAAAATAATAAAATGTGTTAGGGACACCTAAGACGTAGTATGTACACACATGCAACCTATATGCCAAATCAGTATATAAACATAAATTGGGCTATGTGGGCCTGAATGAACGCCGAAAACGTCTGTATAGAGCTAGACCCAGCTAGTCCCATCATAGGAACAGCTGAAATTCAACTGTTCATTCAGGCCCATCGGTACAACTGTTCGCAAGAGGAAAATCCAGCGGGCTTCTCGCTGTAATAGATTTTATCCCAGTCTCCTCCACGTTTTGGGGGGGGAGACTGCCTCAATACCGCAAACTTTGATAACACGCGGTCGCCTTGGTGGAAATCACACACATGACGGGCCACAGCCGTGTCCCGTCCTTTTTCTATATCAAGGAGATGTTCTCCGATTCACCTTCGCAGCTCGCGCTTGGTCTTACCAATGTATTCTTTGTTACAAATACACGTGATCTTATATATCACGCCTGCGGTTCTGCAAGAGATGAAATCTCTGATATCAAAGGTCCGTTTGAGATTGTTACTAAAGAAAGTCTTGCCTGTGGCAATCCTGTCACAGGCTATACAGCCGCTGCACCTGAAACTACCAACCGGCCGCCGGCTCAGCCAGGTCTCAGGGGCAGCGGGTGGCGAGAGATGGCTATGCACAAGCAAGTCCTTGAGGCTCTTACCTCGTCTGTAGGTCACTTGTGGGTAGTCATGTAAAACATCACTGATGTCAGGGTCCATCATAAGAATGGACCAGTGACGATTAAGTATCTCCCTTGATTTGTTGGCTAAGCCATCAAAGGTGGTTATAAACCGTACCTTCTTCTCTGTCTCTTGTTTTTGCTTAGGGACTAGAAGTGTGTCTCTATGGATGTGGGCAGCTCTCTGAAATGCTTTTTTCAAAATGCAGTCGGGATAGCCTCTGGCCAAAAACCTTAGTCGGAGGTCTGCCGCCTGGACTTTGAAATCATGCTCCCCTGAGCAGTTCCTCCGTAGGCGCAGATACTGCCCATAGGGGATACCTCGCTTCAGGGGCAACGATGGCTACTCTGCCAATGGAGGACTGAGTTGGTTGCCGTGGTCTTTCGATAAATGCTAGTGGAGAGTTCCCCCCCAGGGTTTTTGAATATACAGACATCCAGAAACGGAAGTTTTTTCTTTGTTAATCTCAAACGTGAAACGGAGACCGATAGAGTTTATGTTGAGCGAGTCCACGAATAATTTAAAAGGCTGCATGGCTGGAATTCCAAATGATCAGGATATCGTCGATGTACCGGGCCCATAGGAAACGGGCCCGGTCATCGACTCCCCTTCTCCAAAGACGGTTACGGCCTCCCACCAGCCCAGGAGCAGATTTGCGTAGGACGGCGCACAGGAACAACCCATCGCCGTGCCCCTGAGCTGGTGGTAGAGACGACCGTCAAACATGAAGAAGTTGTGTGTGAGTAAAAATTTAAGCAGTTGTAGAACAAGCTCATTGTGAGCCGCAAACTGTTGGCCTCGCATGCTCAAATAATATTCAACTGCTCTCAAGCCCGCTTCGTGGGGTATCGAGGAATAGAGGGCCTCAACATCGACACTAGCCAGGTATGAGTGGTCGTCGATGCATACTCCATCTACCCGCTTCAATAGATCCATAGTGTCGCGGGTAAAGGACGGGAGGGCCGTGACGAAGGGCATTAGAATTTTATCAATATATACCCCTATATTTTGTCCTATACTGCCAATACCGGCCACGATCGGTCTCCCCTTGAGTGGTTTTAGCCCTTTGTGGACCTTAGGGAGGCTATAGAACGTGGCCGCCACTGGATGTCGAGGGTACATGAAATCAAATTCCTCCTGGGATATAAGATTGTTACTTTTTTCCCATAGACAAAATATCCCTCAATTCCACCAAATACGGAGCAGTAGGATTAAGAGTAGTATCGATAGCTGGTCTTATCCTTCAGAATCTGTTCACACATAGATTTATAGCTCTGTCTATTCATGATAACAGTATTACCACCTTTGTCAGACGGTTTTATAACTATGGTGGTATCTTCTCTCAAGGATTTAATAGCATCGAGTTCCTCTACAGAGCAGTTATTATATCTACGGTTTTTCTGAAGTTCCATAAGATCTGCGGTAGTTAATTGTAAGAAGACATCTAAGCATGATACATCTCCTATCGGTGGCATTTTGTTGCTCTTATTACGTAAGGGTGTGAATGGGCCCTGTCCTTTAAAAGTATGTATATCAGAAGACAGACTCTGCAGTAGTTCCACATCATGGAGTAAGTCTGTAGGTATTCCTAAATATTGGACTCTTCCTCCTATCAATTACTTTGAATTGCTTATGCCAGCGAAGCTTTCGTATAAATAAGTGTAGGTCTTTTACCCATGTGAATGTATCATGTTGGCGAGTTGGAACAAATGAAAGTCCTTTTGATAATACAGCCATTTCAATTTTCGAGAGGGTGCGACTTGATAAATTAATTATCTCTGGGCCGACTGATCCCGGTTGTTTGGAACGGTTTCTCAGGTGATAATTGATCCCCTGATCTAAAAAACCGCCGCGATTAACACCAGCCGGTTTCCCCTGCCCCTGCCTTTCCCCTTCTTGTTAGACTTCTGCTTGCTTCTGTTAGGGTTGCCACTTATTTCCCTATCACTATCGGATAGATCTGTTTCCGTAGTAGAGATTTCGGAAATGACCTCTTGGTAGGTGGCACCTCTCTCAGAACCAAGTAGGCTTTGTTTTCTTGAAGTTAGCTAGATCTTTATTAAATTGCCTATGCTTGCGTTCGCGCAAGTAATACTGGAATTCTCAACAGTAGTTTTGAAGTAATTTTCTTTGTTGAGAAATTCCGGATCACCTGAGAAAGTCTTGGTAATTTCAACCTGACTTTTTAGTTTTTCAGTAAGGGTGGTGTTGAGAAATTCCAGTATTACTTGCGGCGAACGCAAGCATAGGCAATTTAAATAAAGATCTAGCTGAATTCAAAGAAACAAAGCCTACTTGGTTCTGAGAGAGGTGCCACCTACCAAAGAGGTCATTTCCGAAATCTCTACTACGGAAACAGATCTATCCAATAGTGATAGGGAAATAAGTGGCAACCCTAACAGAAGCAAGCAGAAGTCTAACAAGAAGGGAAAGGCAGGGCAGGGGGAACCGGTGGTGTTAATCGCGGCGGTTTTTAGATCAGGGGATCAATTATCACCTGAGAAACCGTCCAAACAACCGGGATTCAGTCGGCCCAGAGATAATTAAATTTATCAAGTCGCACCCTCTCGAAAATTGAAATGGCTGTATTATCAAAAGGACTTTCATTTGTTCCAACTCGCCAACATGATACATTCACATGGGTAAAAGACCCTACACTTATTTATACGAAAGCTTCGCTGGCATAAGCAATTCAAAGTAATTGGATAGGAGGAAGAGTCAATATTTAGGAATGCCTACAGACTTACTCCATGAATGTGGAACTACTGCAGAGTCTGTCTTCTGATATACATACTTTAAAGGACAGGGCCCATTCACACCCTTACGTAATAAGAGCACAAAATGCCACCGATAGGAGATGTATCATGCTTAGATGTCTTCTTACAATTAACTACCGCAGATCTTATGGAACTTCAGAAAAACCGTAGATATAATAACTGCTCTGTAGAGGAACTCGATGCTATTAAATCCTTGAGAGAAGATACCACCATAGTTATAAAACCGTCTGACAAGGTGGTAATACTGTTATCATGAATAGACAGAGCTATAAATCTATGTGTGAACAGATTCTGAAGATAAGACCAGCTATCAGATACTTACTCTTAATCCTACTGCTCCGTATTTGGTGGAATTGAGGGATATTTTGTCTATGGGAAAAAGTAACAATCTTATATCCCAGGAGGAATTTGATTTCATTACCCTCGACATCCAGTGGCGGCCACGTTCTATAGCCTCCCTAAGGTCCACAAGGGCTAAAACCACTCAAGGGGAGACCGATCGTGGCCGGTATTGGCAGTATAGGACAAAATATAGGGGTATATATTGAGAAAATTCTAATGCCCTTCGTCACGGCCCTCCCGTCCTTTACCCGCGACACTATGGATCTATTGAAGCGGGTAGATGGAGTATGCATCGACGACCACTCATACCTGGCTAGTGTCGATGTTGAGGCCCTCTATTCCTCGATACCCCACGAAGTGGGCTTGAGAGCAGTTGAATATTATTTGAGCATGCGAGGCCAACAGTTTGCGGCTCACAATGAGCTTGTTCTACAACTGCTTAAATTTTTACTCACACACAACTTCTTCATGTTTGACGGTCCGTCTCTACCACCAGCTCAGGGCACGGCGATGGGTTGTTCCTGTGCGCCGTCCTACGCAAATCTGCTCCTGGGCTGGTGGGAGGCCGTAACCGTCTTTGGAGAAGGGGAGTCGATGACCGGGCCCGTTTCCCTATGGGCCCGGTACATCGACGATATCCTGATCATTTGGAATTCCAGCCATGCAGCCTTTAAATTATTCGTGGACTCGCTCAACATAAACTCTATCGTCTCCGTTTCACGTTTGAGATTAACAAAGAAAAACTTCAGTTTCTGGATGTCTGTATATTCAAAAACCCTGGGGGGGAACTCTCCACTAGCATTTATCGAAAGACCACGGCAACCAACTCAGTCCTCCATTGGCATAGTAGCCATCCGTTGCCCCTGAAGCGAGGTATCCCCTATGGCAGTATCTGCGCCTACGGAGGAACTGCTCAGGGGAGCATGATTTCAAAGTCCAGGCGGCAGACCTCCGACTAAGGTTTTTGGCCAGAGGCTATCCCGACTGCATTTTGAAAAAAGCATTTCAGAGAGCTGCCCACATCCATAGAGACACACTTCTAGTCCCTAAGCAAAAACAAGAGACAGAGAAGCAGGTACGGTTTATACCACCTTTGATGGCTTAGCCAACAAATCAAGGGAGATACTTAATCGTCACTGGTCCATTCTTATGATGGACCCTGACATCAGTGATGTTTACATGACTACCCACAAGTGACCTACAGACGAGGTAAGAGCCTCAAGGGACTTGCTTGTGCATAGCCATCTCTCGCCACCCCCTGCCCCTGAGACCTGGCTGAGCCGGCGGCCGGTTGGTAGTTTCAGGTGCAGCGGCTGTATAGCCTGTGACAGGATTGCCACAGGCAAGACTTTCTTAGTAACAATCTCAAACGGACCTTTGATATCAGAGATTTCATCTCTTGCAGAACCGCAGGCGTGATATATAAGATCACGTGTATTTGTAACAAAGAATACATTGGTAAGACCAAGCGCGAGCTGCGAAGGCGAATCGGAGAACATCTCCTTGATATAGAAAAAGGACGGGACACGGCTGTGGCCCGTCATGTGTGTGATTTCCACCAAGGCGACCCGCGTGTTATCAAAGTTGCGGTATTGAGGCAGTCTCCCCCCAAAACGTGGAGGAGACTGGGATAAAATCATATTACAGCGAGAAGCCCGCTGGATTTTCCTCTTGCGAACAGTTGTACCGATGGGCCTGAATGAACAGTTGAATTTCAGCTGCTTCCTATGATGGGACTAGCTGGGTCTAGCTCTATACAGACGTTTTCGGCGTTCATTCAGGCCCACATAGCCAATTTATGTTTATATACTGATTTGGCATATAGGTTGCATGTGTGTACATACTACGTCTTAGGTGTCCCTAACACATTTTATTATTTTTTTATTATTCCTCCTATGTATTGAATACAATGCTTTATAATTTGTCCGATTTTCTGGCCACCACATCGATATGTCGGTGCCTGTCATTGTCCAGATGTCTTATTCTGGTTCATACGACCGGTTGCCCAAATACTGCGCATTTTCTGATGGTCCGATTGGGGACCATTGCACCTTGGGAGCGGGGTGAGTTCCGATCGCCCTGTTACCCAATAGTGATTACAGGTAGACCATTATTCTTACCTATCTGTATTGCCTGCGGCTAACTCAGCTGGCAGCCGCGGCATCGCGATATTTGGGGCGATGCCGCGCATGCGCAGGAAGTAGCTGGCATCCAAGCACTTCCGTGCGCCTCAAGCCTCGCTTCCGTCTCCGCGATGGGCGCATGCGCGGCGATGACGTGCAACCGCACGGATGCGCCCATTGGCCTGACCATAGTGTGGGCGCGAAGGCGGCAAGTAGGTAAACTATTTAAAAGTGTCTGGCACACCAGTATAGTTGGCGTCCCAGTTGTAGCTTACTACATATTATTTAGCTGCATATCCACAGTCTCTCCATCTATAGAGACCGCCCCAGGATTTGTCCACCATCTGGGCAAATCTCCATCACTGGCTGACGAATCTGTTCAGGCTGGTCTCTAGGGATTTGGTGTTTACTTATCCCTGGTGTTCTTTTCTCTATCTCCCTGATGAACTACCTGCGTTATATACACATCTGTTTGCAGGCAGTGAAACATGCGTGTAGGAGCTTTTTTCTAGATCCTTTTAGGGACTTCTAGTCTTATCTTCAGGGACAGGTTTCCGGACGGGGTCGTCCTTGTAAGGACGAGTGCCCTGTGGTGAGGCTGCTACCCAATCTTAGAATTAGGGTTATGTTCGCTAGTCAGCTATAGGGTGTATACAGGGACCCTGCACTCTTGTGTATCACTGCCTGACATCGTCTTTTTCATTTTTTTCATCTTCTATGGAGAAGCTGCTAATTAGCATTGTCAAGGGTGAACGTCCCGTTTCCTGTCTCACGGTACCGGTAGGACAACTGGTTTCTGGTGCCGCCGTGCACTATTTTTAGTGTTTATATGTATTTTTCAATTGGGATGGACACTTAGGCTGTCCGCCAGTGTATTTCATCTGTTCTATCCCAAGGTCCTGTCATTGCACTCTTTATTTTTGGAATTATTTTATCTGCATTATCAATAAATGTTAAATTTTAGATTACCCACCTCCTGAATCATGCCTTACCTCTGGTAATCTGGAGCGCAGACCTTTTACTACGGTTTGACCTCCCTAATCAGTGTTTGTAGTTCTAGGTGGCAGGGTTGCCAACCAGAATCTGTCTTTTTTCTGGACAACTTTGTCCTAAATTATGTACAGCGAACATTTTTTACGGACAAATTGGGGGAAACTATAATGAATGATAAAGATTATAAATAATACACGTCTATAGCTCAATATACTGATAAAAACTCATTACCAGCATTTACTGTCAGCTGTAAAATGATGAAAATTGCCACCAAATTTATCTAGTCAAGAACCACCAGCCTAAAATAAAATCACATCTAGTTTTTTTCACGGACACAGGAAAAAAGTCCCCTATTTTTACGGACTGTCCAGAAATTTCTGGACGGTTGGCAACCCTGGTAGGTGGGGTCATTCCTGTGGTAGGAGCCCTACAAGCGATGCCATATCCTTGCCACAGCTGGAATCACCTGTTAAATTATAACATCAACCTATTTCTTCCTGTACCCTGTGAATTTTCCTTATATCGACAATCATTTGTAGGGTTGATATTTAGACCACTCCAGCAATCAGAGTTATTCTTATTTCATGAAGTTTTAGCACCTTAGGATTTCCCCTCCTTTACACTGGCGGCTTATTAGCCACTTATCTCGATACAACGGCAGTGATCAGGCCACTAAAGAAGAAAGAACAGTGAAATTAGTTCATAGCCCTCAGTGGAACACCTGGGGTGCGGCATGTACGGAAACAAGACTGGTCCAGGAGATGTATCTATTACATTGATCCAGGTACCTCCACATCCAGATGAAGTCATGCACGCTCATTGTGTTTTGCTAAGGGCTAAGCATAGTATACTCCAAAACTCCAGATAGCTTTTCATTAGGGAAAACAAGTTCTTTTTCAAGTAATTGCTGCTGGCAGCTGGGACCTGGAGAATTTGATATGCAACAATGTGACCTCACTATGTATTAAACTTTTTGAAGGACACATGTAAAGTAAATTCGTATGCTTCACACACCTTAGATTTTCATTTTTACTTTACTGTGTTAGCACATTTTCATCAATTTTTTCATGTGTAATATATATCCTTTGGGCTTTTGCCTAATAGTTTCAAGCTTGAGGAATCCCAGCTCTGTTTTATTTCAAAGGGAACAGTTTGTAAGAATAACATATGAAAAAAAAAAAACAAGGAGGAATAACAATGCTTTAAACGGTTCCTTTTTAGTTTAAGGTATGTTGCTGAGCAGAAGGAATCGACTTGAGAATGTATCCAGAGACGGAATTCTAGCCAAAAATAGCTGTGATGTATGGCTCTGTTCATACTAGCATCTAGAGATGAGAGGGTCGATTGGTTTGAATTGAATTCGACAGAATTTTTCAAATTGCAAATTTGCAATTCAATTTGCACAATTTTTTAAAAAAAGGGGTCAGAGCCGTTTATTAAGTCAAAATGAAGGAAAGAAGGACAGGAAGGATGAAGGAGGGTCACATGACCCTGGGCAGCCTGTATGTTTAAATACCCGCAGACATCTGCTGCCAAAAAGTAATCATTTTTGGACCATTTTGTTTTTTAAGCATAAACAAAAAGGACAATGCAGTGTGATATTAAACAGGCTGTTGGGATGGTGCACCTGTGCTCATACTGCTTCCTCTGCCAGTCCCTCCCTCTCCTTCTTGATTGACTGGGCCAGGTGAGATGATTATGCAGGAGACTAGCCCTGTCAATCAAGAAAGAGAGCAGGGCAAAGGCTTTTTCTGGAGACCTGTTGATGTACTGGGGCTCTCCATGGGTAATCTAGACGGAGTCTTCACCCTAGTAGTGGGCCCAGTGATGTCACCAGCACTTATGGGCAGGCTTTAGCGCCGCCCTAGCCTGTAAAAACGGCTAGGGCAGCGCTAAAGCTCGCCCATCAGTGCAGTTGACATCACCGGGAACACTTCCAGGGGAAGCTCGAGCTAAATAGGGAGATTGATAAGAACCTGAGTCACCAGTTGGACAGGGATAAAAATGGAGGGACTAACTCTATCATTGCTATAAGGAAGTTCACTGAGCACTAATACACACAGGGAAAATGGAGCGATGGTCACGCCTGCCCGGGACAGCACTACAGCAGTGGCCACGGGCTTCCAGCCTAACAATCACTACAATTAGTGATGGATGAACATCGGCCGGGACGCTTCGCGAACACGTGTTCGCGATCAAATGTTCGCAAACTGCGCGTTTGGGGCGGGCACCATTCACTTTAATGGCAGGCGAACCTGAAAAACCTTCAGGTCATATTTGCAGCCACCAAATACTTACTAGAAGTGCACAAATAGTCCCACAACATAGACAGTGAAATACCAGAGGGGGATCAATGGCAAAATTCCCACAAAAAATATGTATTTTAATCAGGGGCCATTTTTATGCGTCTTAAAGGGAAACTCTAAAAAATGTGCCCTGCTGGAGCCTAGAAAATTTTTATTTTAGGCCATGAGCGTACAGGCCCCAGAAATTAGGCTTCACCTGGCAGAAAAAGAAAGTGATTATGGTGGCTGGAGGTAGATTAGACGGTCAGTGGATAACAATTTAGTGCAGGCCAGTGAAGTACAGGCCCCTAACATGAGGCATTCACCGGACAGAAAAGAACAAGTGATTATGTGGCTGGAGGTACATTAGGCGGTCAGTGGATAAAAATTCACTGTAGGGCCAGTGGAGTACAGGCCCCCAAAAGTATGCATTCACTGGACAGAAAAGAACAAGTGATATGTGGCTAAAGGTACATTAGACGGTCACTGGATAACAATTTTACTGTAGGCCAGTGGAGTACAGGCCCCAAAATATTATGCATTCACTGGACAGAAAAGAACAAGTAATTATGGGGCTGGAGGTACATTAGACGGTCAGTGGATTAAACAATTTTACTGCAGGCCAGTGAAGTACAGGCCCCTAACATGAAGGCATTCACGGACAGAAAAGAACAAGTGATTATTGGCTGGAGGTACATTAGGCGGTCAGTGGATAAAAATTTCACTGTAGGCCAGTGGAGTACAGGCCCCAAAATTATGCATTCACTGGACAGAAAGAACAAGTGATTATGTGGCTAAAGGTACATTAGACGGTCACTGGATAACAATTTACGTGTAGGCCAGTGGAGTACAGGCCCCAAAAATTATGCATTCACTGGACAGAAAAGAACAAGTAATTATGGGGCTGGAGGGTACATTAGACGGTCAGTGGATAACAATTTTACTGCAGGCCCAGTTGAGTACAGGCCCCAAACATTAGGCATTCACCTGACAGAAAAGGCCTTTTATGCCGCTGTATATACATAAGACGTGGACATTTTTTGTTCTGGGTGGTGGTGGACATGTTGGGCTGGCATAGAAAATTCAATTACACGTGGTCGTCAACAGTGTTGAATTCCTCCGAGATCCATGCCTTATTATTGATTTTAAAAAATGTGAGGTAGTCCACACACTGTCGTGAGTTAGGCGAGTGCGATTATCGGTCACGATCCCCCCTGCTGCGCTGAACGTCCTTTTGGGGGGACAGGACACTCCACGAGGGGCAAGCCAAGAGTTCCATAGCAAATTGTGCCAGCTCTGGCCACAGGTCAAGCCTGCACACCCAGTAGTACAGGGGTTCCTCGCTACTCAGAGCATCCACATCGGCCGTTAACCCCGATGTAGTCGACACCTGTCGGTCTAGGCGTTCCCTGAGGCAGGATCCGGAGGGCGGCTGTCGATTGTTGGCTGTAAGAATGATCTCATATCCGAAGTGACCATCACATCTTCAAACCGCCCTCTTCTTGCAGACGGGGTAGGATTGGTACAACCCGCACCTGTTTCGCTATGGGTGGAAATTTTTCTGCCAGCGCACGCAACAGCAGAATGCAGCATCTCTCACGGAAAGGGCCTGGAAATACTGCATACTGACAGCCCTCTGTGATGCTGGTAACATGTCTGCCAGTTTGTGTTTGTACTGGGGGGTCTAAGTACAAGTGCCACCCCAGTACTGGGTCCTTGCCCTTTATGCTTTTTATCGGGGTCCCCTCTTCAAACACTGGAGCATGAAGGCCCCCATTTGCACTAAATTGGAAGTGGTGGAGCGCCCTGGTTCCTGCTCATTGCCTAGATAATGTCGTCCTCGTTCTCCTCCCATGAGCCACGGACAACACCAGGGATCCCCGAAAAGTTTAAAGTCCCCCTCAAAGCATGCTCTTCTTGCTCCTTTGTCCTTCCTCCTCCCCCCAGCCACCATCCTCCTCTGCGCCTCTTCTGACTCCTGCTGACTTGTCTCAAATGGAGTAGCCCCCACCAGGGAATGCATTCAGCATTGTGACTTCCCTGCATCTCCTGCTCCTGCTCTTCGATGGCTTGATCAATGACACAACGCAATGCACGCTCCAGAGGCATAAGGTACGATGTCATTGATAGTTCCTTGGCTGCGACTGCCCAGTTTGGTGATCTCATCAAATGGCCGCAGAAGTCTCCATGCGTCGCGCATGAGCAGCCACTGCGTGGTGAAAAAAAACCAAGCTCCCAGACCTGTCTGCTGCAGAGTTCGTACAGTAGTCGTTAACGGCAACATTGCTTGCTGGAGCAGCCTATTAAGCATATACAAGGCATATACAAGGTGAGTTCCAGCGCGTCGGCTGTCACAAATCAGACGTCTGACGGGCAAGTGGTGTCGCTGCTGATGTCAGCAAGGCGAGCCATGGTCGGGGGATGATCTTCTAAAATATCCAGAGATTTTCCTGGCCTGCCACAAGACATCCTGTACCCTGTGGTATTTGGCAACGAATTGCTGCACGACTAAGTTCAGGACTGTGCCATCAAGGCATGTGTGTAATTTGTGGCCCTGCTTCAGCACGCTCAGCAATTGGCACCGTTGTGGCACACCACTTTACCAACTGACAAATTGAGTGGGGTTAGCCACTGATCGGCTGTGACTGCAGAGCTGAAAGCAGTGCAGGACCAGTGTGGGTCTTGGCTTCTAGCACAACAGACGCAGCACAGCATGGCAATGTCTCACCTGGCAGTCAAATAGGTTCTGGGGAGCTTGGGGGATGCAGCGGAAGAGGCGGTAGCAGTGGAAAAGGAGGAGTCAGCAGAGGAAGAGACGGAGAATGGATTAGGAGGAGGAGAAGAAGAGGCCAGGCCTGCATGCAATCCATGCGGTAACACCAAATCCACGGTGGCCATGGGTTACATGCTTGACGGCCCGTCAGAAGGTTTACCCATGGGCAGTAAAAGTTATGCATCTTCCGTGTTTGCTAGACCACGTGTCTGTGGTCAGATGTACGTATCTTGGCACCGACACTGTGTGCCAGAGATATAAATAAGTGCCGCTGAACGTGGTCATATTGCTCTGGATGCCCTTCTGGGAGAAATATTTCCTTCTGGGGACCTCCATTGCGGTCTGGCCAATGGCCACTAATTTTCTAAAGTCCACTAGATTATATGTCAGTAGTTGCGGGCCAGCAGTTCCGACAAGCCAGCGATCAGGCGTTGGGGCAAGAGGTTATCCGTGTCATTAACTGTTTTACGGCTCGAACATTTGGGCCACAGAATCCTGCCTTCTGCCAGATGAACGTGACGATAGCACGGTTGGAAGGTGGAGGGGCGGGCAAATGGGAGGAGAGATTAGGAGGAGAAGGAGAAGAGGGCAGGACATGGAAAGCCAGAGTGTGGCTTTGTGGGTTCTGACGGCATTGCTCCACACTGGGCTCGGTGATGGGAGGCCAGGTGCTTTCTTAAGGTGTCGTCCCTAGGTGAGTGTTGGGTTTACCGCGACTTATGTGTTTGATAGCCTAGGCTGCAGATGGCAACACTATTGTCAGCAGCTGACACGTTAAAAAAAGCCCACACTGCGGAGCCATGTGCCGGCGTCCTGGGAGCGCAAGATGTGACTGTGCATGGTGATGGCTGTGGCTCCAGATATATTTGCAGTGTGCTTTTTGCCTCCTGTGCACTGCTAGTTCTGCCTGCTTCTCCTCCTTCTCCTCCCTATCTGCTGCTCCGTCTCTCCCTCTGAACTCCCCTCCACTTCCTCTCTTGTGGGCACCCAAGTGACTCCATCGACACGTCATCATCGTCACCTTCACCACCACTGACATTAGAGATCTCGGAGTAAGCAGCAACAGCGGGGGACCACTCTCCTTGGGCTGATCTGGGTACTGTCGTCAGACCACTGGCTGGCAGCCGTTGCTAACTCCTGTTTCCTCATCCGATGCCAAAAATGGCTGTGCATTGGTAAGGTCTAGGAATTGATGGGAAAATATTAGTTTCTGCATCCTTTGACATATTCGCACGCATCCTTCTCCAACTTCCCACTTAGGCTACGGCATGGTGCACCTGCCCGACCCCTACTTGCCTGCCTCTTCGTCTCTGCCTGTCATTTCAAAACTGACACTATGTCAGAGTCCCTAGAGAAGAGCAGTATTTGTGGAAGCAGGTATATCGCAGGCCTCAATCAGTATTTGATGGAAGCAATGAATATCGCACCCCTCAATCAGTATTTTGGTTGGACTAGGTATATAGAACCCCTTAATTCAGTATTTTGTAGAAGGCAGGTATATAGCACCCCTCATCAGGTATTTTGTGTAAGCGGGTATATCAAACCCCTTAATCAGTATTTTGTGGAAGCAGGTATATCGCACCCCTCAATCAGTTTTTTTGTGGAAGCAGGTATATCGCACCCCTCAATCAGTATTTTGTGTAAGCGGGTATATCAAACCCCTTAATCAATATTTAGTGGAAGCAGGTATATCACACCCCTAAATCAGTATTTTGTGGAAGCCGGTGTATCGCACCCCTCAATCAATATTTGGTCAAAGCAGGTATATCGCACACCTCAATCAGTGTCTTGTGGATGCAGGTATATAGAACCCCTTAATCAGTATTTTGTAGAACCAGGTATATCGCGCCCCTCAATCAGTATTTTGTGGAAACAGATATATAGAACCCCTGAATTAATATTTGGTGGAAGCAGGTATATTGCACCCCTCAATCAGTATTTTGTGGAAACAGGTATATCAAACCCCTTAATCAGTATTTTGTGGAAGCAGGTATATCGCACCCCTCAATCAGTATTTTGTGGAAGCAATTATATAGAACCCCATAATCAATATTTGGTGGAAGCAGGTATATTGCACCCCTCAATCTGTATTTCGTGGAAGCAGGTATATCGCCCCCCTCAATTAGTATTTTGTGGAAGTGCAGTACGCCAGTCCTTCAGGGGGAGCGAGTGTGAGGTCACGGGGGTTAGTAGACAGACCGAGGGTTGCTCTTAGCACTCACAGTTTGTAGTATACCCTGGGCAGGCGTACAGCAGTGATGAAGAGGCTGGCACGTAGATCCTCTGGGGCACTTTCTGGATATAGGGACCAGGCCAGGTGATAGGTGAGGTGCCCTGGGTGTTGAAGGTTTAGCGTGCCTGTGGAAAGATCCCTTACAGTTCGTGACGCCAGTGCCGGTAACGGTGGCACACCGATTTGTTAGGAGGAATAATGGAGGTACACACGATTGTAGTGAAATAGAATTCCTCTTTACTGACCAGTTCAACTATATACAAGCTTCAAACAGTTCCATATGAAGTAGATTTGGTAACAGGCAGGCTTTACATAAATGGCAGGTAGAATCCTAGCAAGATAACTCAGAGGGAATAAACTCACAGATCAGGCTGTACTTTCTGCAGAATCCTGTCTGACTTTCTCCAAGGCCCAAATGCCTAATAGCTGGCTTTATCCTTGGGTAGGGAAACCTTCCTCTGGTATAAATCCTCTTGCTGTAAATAAACTTCTGCCTTTCAGCTTTCTACTTGGCTGGATACGATTAGCACTGCTCTGTACTTTGCTAGATGCAGGATAACTTCAGGAGGAAACTTCTTCTCCTGGACTAACCTCTGAGCTTCACCTGCTCAGCACTTTCAGCAGGCTAGACTGAACTAACTCTTTCCTGTCTGGGCCTAACTATATATACTAGGGGGTTCCCTAGCTCCCTCTACAGCTTAGGAGGAGAAACTACACACCTAGCAGGCCTGTTACACAGGAATTAACATGAACATATGCATTACAAGGCAATACCAAACACCATGACCATGTTCCACAGGAGGTGGAGAACAACATGACCCAATTGACCCTTGAGTAGTGTCCACCTCTACATAGTGGGACACTACTGAAGCAGGTATATCAAACCCCTTAATCAATATTTTGTGGAAACAGGTATATTGCACCCGTTGCAAATAGTTGTTCAGTTTTTTTGGGGGGCAACAGGTATATTACACCCGTTGCAAATAGTTGTTCCAATAACGCTTGTTCCTCTATATATCTGTGGTATCGCTTCAGAACCGCACACAACTGCTGCACAATACAAATGCACTATAATATACTTTCTATGTTAGAAAGAATATTATAAGTTTATCACACCCCTCAGTATATCACACCTATCGATAGCACACCTATACCAGTCCTTAAAAAGACTTTTGTGGCCCTATTAGCTAGCGTTTGGTGTCCCTAACAGTCTGTCCCTGCTCCACAAAGCAGCCTCTCCCTACACTGGCAAAACACAGAATGTAAAATGGCTGCCAGATCGGGTTCTGTTATAGGGTGGGGGTGTATCCATGTGCTGAAACGTCTCAATTGGCTGTCCTGTCCCACCTGATGGATGTGTCATGGGTCAAAGTTCGGCACAATGCAAAAGAATATGGCACATGTGAATATCGCCATATATTCGCATGTTCGGCGAATCGCGAACGAGCAAAATTTGCCGCGAAAGAGCGCCGGGCGAACTGCAAGGCCATCTCTAATTGCAATCAGCTGCGCTAGCCTTAAAATGCACACCTGACCAGTCAATCTGTCCTGGAGGCTGGTTTTAAAGTCAGTATAAAACTGAGTCTGCTTATATAGAACCTACCAGTAGCCATTTGGTATATAGTGGGCTCAGCGTGCATGTTGGTACTTGCATCCCTGGATCCAATGAAAGCTGTAATGGCACCGGACGGGGTTAAAAGCAGCGTGTGCTTGGCTTGCATGCTGACCTGCATTCCCTGGACTTTGTGTGGCTGTCATGGCCCATAAACAGGTAGGAACTAGTGTTAGGGACCACTCAAATGAGGCGACCTTGACGTGGTGAGTGGCTTATTACGCTTTGGCCGAAATGTACACCAATGTCTCATCCAGCATGGAGGCAGGGCAGAATGCTGGATGCAGAGTGCTATCACATTTGCATTTTCCGTTAAAATGCATTGTGCCTGGTTTAACAGTGAATTTCCTGGTGACAGACTCCTTTACTTTACACCATTTTACTTTTCTGTTGTGATTATAAATTGTTATATTCCTCTATATTACTCTAAGTTTCAGATTTTTTGCCTTTCAGAAAAGGGTGCAGTAGGTGTTGACCTTTCTGGCCGATTTTGGAGCACACAGCACTATGGGAAGTGTTGTGGCTGCTGCTCATCTACGCCCAAAACCTGGAAGTTTAGGTTGAAAACAATGGAGCGCAGCAGGAGCATAGAGATTACCGTGAAGACTTAGGATTCTGAAAAAAACCTTTATTTATCAATTACTGCATGGAACAACTTAGAGATCTGGAGGAACTCTTACTTAGCGGCAACTGTTGAGTGTGACAACAGAGCAGAGTCCAGGTAGCAGGGAAGGAACATCAGAGTTGAACTGCCCACAGAGATTAACTGACGATATGAACAGGGGGGGATTGACCATAGATATTACATGGAAATTTCCTGGCGGGCTGATGCCCAGGGGCCTGCCCGAACATAACTATCTGCCCCTGGTGGGGCACATAAGAGGTCTAAGCAGTCATTAACTCTGTGAGAATCAAGTACTCAAGGACCGCATATCACCTGCCGAATTCACCTCCTAAGCCCTCTGCTCCATATCTTAATCAGAAACAACTGGAGAAGATGGACAGAAAATGGCAGCTATTGATGGCCACTACAGAGGGAAAGCTTTTGGGGCAGTATATTTTTCTGCACTATGGTATTTGCTTCTACTGGGATGGTATTGCTGACCCAGCCTACTTGTGTTGCCCCACTGAAATTTAAATTGGAGCCCTCCTACGACATTGGGCCACTTTTAGTTTTTTTTCCAGGACAACTTTAAGTTCCCAGTCTGCCCCTGGATATGAAAACTGTTGCACACAGGCTGGCCAGGGTTTTCTACAGTGTCACCTTAATGGTGGCAGCCAGTGGATGGTGAATTGGTGAGATCTTGGATGTGCTGAGTCTTGCCAAGCTCTGAGCGTGCCATCCCCCTTTATTAGTTCAGAAACTTTAGCCATTTCCAATATCCAGACTATTCCTTAAAAACTCAATAGTTGCTTACAAACAGTAATCTAACAGGAGGAGATTTTACACGCGACCTCCAGCAAGGTCCTCACAGTAGTATGGCATTTCGCTAATCCACTTTGCTATATCAGATCACCTTCAAGATTCTGCTTCATGATCTTTAACATCTTTAACTATCTGCTTTTCCATCATTGTGATGCTTAGTCATCAGCCTACAGTTCTGCTTTTTTCTCCCCTTTATTTTTCTATATTTTTCAATCAATATCTCATCCTGCCTCAGTTTTAGACTATGACCCTTTGATTTTTCAAATCTCTTCTGCTTTGAACTTGCTCATACCTGCAGGGCTTATTCCTACCGTGTGAACCACATCAGTTCCAGTACTTAGAAATGAGGCACAACTACAATTAAAATGCAGATAGCATAGCTCATTGATCCCTATGTGGTCATTCAGAGACATATTAAATGATTTGACCAGGCCAATGATGGAAACCCAGCCACGATGACTAATCTGAAACTATAATTTTGGGTAAAACGAACAGTTTTTTTTAGAACAGATTTTTTTTTAAGAAATCATTTTATTATAATCATTACCATCATTATATTTTATTATTATTAATATTATTGTTATACCACAAATTCTTCTCACAGTAAACTTACTTGCCAACAGTCCAGAATTTCCAGAGGGCTGTCCCGTAATCTTCGGGCTGTTCTGGTCTGAAATGGGTAAGTGAGTGTTGAGCGAGACTTCGATCCGAATTTTAGGATAAATTTGATTCGCCACAAAGCCAAATTTCCTTGTGCTTTGTGATATTGAATTGATTTTCCCTGAAATAGAGTAAAAACAAACAAAAAAAAAATACTTACCTGATCCATTTGCTTGCGATGGGCCAGCCACAGCCATCTTGCTTGAAGATCTCGAACGAAAGACCATGCGCGGTGACGGGCCGCGTCGGATTTCGCATCAGACCTTTAAGCTAGATGGTGGCTGGCCTGTCTCGAGAAAATGGATCAGGTAAGTAAGTAGTTTTTTATTTTATTTGACACTATTTATATCAAATGTCACGATCATGTATGAACACGGCATCTAAGGGGTACAATGATGGGGGGGGGGGTGGCACAAACACTGCTCCCAGTTATTGCACCCAGGGCTGGGACAAGGCCATTTGGTGCCCAGGGCGAAGATGGCAAACTGCGCCCCCCCCCCCCCCCCCCCGTTTTTAAGAAAGAATCAATGTTGTTTCAAAACAAGAATATACTTAAAGCAATAGAACAAAGGACTGTGGAACTTTGATTGGACTGAGATGACCATAATTTTTTTAATAAAAAAATTAGTTTGTTATTTGTATTACATTATTTTCTTACTTTTTACAGTCTGTGTGTGAGTAGCAGCTAGTGAAGGCAGGCTCCTCGTGGCTTGCTCTTTCACGCGCCGACACAGCTCCCTGTAGGCTGCGCGAGTCCTCCCTCTCTCACCTCACACCCTCGCCTCCGGCGTGAGCCGCGTGACGTCACACGGCGCACGCCGGTGGTATCAACCAAATGAATCCTCCAGGGGGGGGGGGGGGGGGGTGGGGGGGGGGGGGGGGGGGGGGGGGGCGAGGAAACGCAGAGGAGGAAAGGGAGCCCGAGCCAGGAGCGCAGTCGGCACAAAATTCATAGGGGGAGAGAAGGAGCAGCGCTGACATGGCCTGGTGTGGACGGTGTAGGCGGGTGCAGGAGCGCACTCAGCACAGCAAGCACAGCAAGTACAGCAAGTGGCGCTTGGCTAATGTGGTACAGTGAAGCTGTACACTGCTGGCCAGTGGCGTCTCTAGCTTTCAAATTTTGGGGGGGGCACACTGGGGGCCAGGACAAAAGTAGGGGGAGCAGCTATAACAACGATACATTTACACAAGTACGCTTAGAAATGCTGCGATACTTTACCCAATACCTAAAACCGCAACAGGGAAGAAAAGTCCAGCTGTCTGTGGATGACACTTTTATAGAGAGGGGGATCTGTGGATGACACTGCTATGGGGGGGATCTGTGGATGCCACATACCGTATATAGCATCTTATGCTATATGTGTCATCCACAGATCCACCCCATGACAGTGTCATCCCCATTTCCCCCTCCATAACAGCGTCATCCACAGATCTCCCTCCCTATAACAGTGTCATCCACAGATCTCCCTCCCCGCCTCTCACAGGAGTGTACATATATAAAATAAACATATTTCACATGAAAACGTACAGTTACTTGGCTTGGCCCTTGGGGATCTCGGACACCACTTCAACACTTGGCCGGGGGCTCGGCGGAGCTGATGTTGTGTTTTATCCTAATGAGAAAGATTTCATAATAAGGATTTGGAGAAGGGGCAGAGGGATAGCAGAGCAGAGAGAGGCTGGTGCTGCTACTAGGGGGTCATACCATGGGGGAGTAATAAAACCCACCATAATGCCCCCCAGTAGAAATAATTCTCCTTATAATGTGCAAAACATACCCCCTTATGCCCCCAGTTGAGCTAATTTCCCCCATAATGTGCCAGTATAAAATACCCCTATATAGTGCACCAGTAAATGCCTCCATAGTGCTCCTCTCCCCCCTTCCTGCTAGTGCCCCCCATAATGTACCAGTATAAAATGTCCCATATATCGTGCCCCAGTAGATGCCCTCAGTGTCCCCCATAATTTGCAAGTATAAAATACCCCTTCTTAGTGCCCCCCCGTAGATGACTCCATAGTACTCCTCTCTCCCCTTCTCCATAGTACCCACCATAATGTGTCCCAGTATAAAATGCTACTGTACAGAGCCCCCCATATAAAACACCCCTTCTTTGTGGCCTCAGTAGATGCCCCTATAGTGCCCACCAATAATGTGCCAGTAATAAGTGCCCTCAATAACGTGCCAGTAACAAGAGCCCCCCAATGTGCCAGTAATAAGCCCCCATCACGTGCCAGTAACAAGAGCCCCCATCACGTGCCAGTAATAAGCGCCCCATCACGTGCCAGTAATAAGCCCCCATCACGTGCCAGTAATGAGCCCCCCATCACGTGCCAGTAATGAGCCCCCCATCACGTGCCAGTAATGAGCCCCCCATCACGTGCCAGTAATAAGCCCCCCATCATCATGTGCCAGTATTAAGTCCCCCCATCACAGTGCCAGTATTAAGCCCCCCCCCATGTTCAGTATTAAGTCCCCCCATCATCATGAGCGAGTAATAAGTCCCCCCATCATCATGTGCCAGTATTAAGTCCCATCATCAGTGCCAGTATAAAGTCCCCCCATCAGCATGTGCCAGTATAAAGTTCCCCCCCATCATCAAGTTGCCAGTATAAAGTCTCCCCCCCATGTGCCAGTATAAAGTCCCCCCCATCATCATGTGCCAGTTTTGTAATAAGCCCCCCCCAATGTGCCAGTAACCCTATTGTAAAAAAAACCAAAAAAAAACACTTATACTTACCTAAGTGTCAGCGATGCGAGCAGCCTCTTCCTGTGTCCCACGCTGTAATGTAAGGCTCAGGCGGCACGATGACGTCATTGCGCCGGCCTCTGATAGGCTGCCGGCCTAGTGCCTGCAGCCAGGGGCGTACATAAAAATCACTGGGCCCCATAGCAGGAATCTAAATTGGGCCCCCATTCCCCTTTTATAGCCCCTCCCTTTGTTCCATGAACTATTCTTGCTGCTGCGTTTATAATTTATGCCATCAGGGCCGGAATGGGATTACAAAACAGCCCTGGCACACAAAAGAGGTATAATAGATGCAGATGTATATTATATACAGCAGTGTACAGTTATGTGAGGTACGCGGTATAATAGATGCAGTGTGTACAGGTATATAGTATATTCCCTAGTGTTCTGATATGTGAGGTACAGGGTATAATAGATGCAGTGTGTACAGGTATATAGTATATACAGCAGTGTACTGATATGTGAGGTACGGGTATAATATCTGCAGTGTATACAGTATATACAGTAGTGTAATATGTGAGGTACGAGGTATAATAGATGCAGTGTGTACAGGTATATAGTAAATACAGCAGTGTATTGACACCTCGTACCTCACATATCAGTACACTGCTGTATATACTATATATCTGTACACACTGCATCTATTATACCTCGTACCTCACATATATAGTATATACAGAAGTGTACTGATATCTGTACACACAGCATCTATTATACCTCATACCTCACATATCAGTGCACTGCGGTATATACTATATATCTGTACATATTGCATGTATAATACTGTGTAATATATGCAGTGTGTGTGCTGTATGTGTGTGTATATATATATATATATACAGAGCAGTGTATTGATGTGACACATAGAAGGTATAATACTGTAGATGCAGTGTTTATAGAAATATGTGGTCAGTTATGCATTATAGTCACTGTGAGGTACATGAGGTAGTGGTAACTGTCTGAAGTAGTATACATGAGTGAGCAATGAGTAAAAACAGGGCATGGAGGGGGGGGGGGGGTAAATGATGAAAAGTGGAGGACCTCCTCTTACCTCTCCATTCCAGTCTGTATGGATCAATACAGAGCTGCTTGTGAACTTTTAATACTTGCTGTTAGGGGTTGAAGGACCTGTGATGATGTCATCACAGGTCCTGGCAGATGTACCTTTGAAACCTAGGAACTACACCATTTTTGGTGCAGTTCCTTTGCTAGATTCTGCAGGACCTGTGATGTTGAAGATGATGTCATCACAGGTCCTGGCAGATGCACTGTTCTAACCTGGGAACTACACTTTACACTGTGCAGTTCCCTTACAGGACCTGTGATGACATCATCAAAGGTCCTTTAGCTTTAGAAAGGTAAACAGGAGTAATTTAGGGGGCGGGGCCTCTCCTCCACTTCGGTGCCTGCCTGCAGCCTATCAGAGGAAAGGGAAGGGACACGCCTCTCCCTCCCCTGCACCTCCGCTGGCACAGACAGTTTACAATGGAGATGAGCGCAATGGAAGCGCTCATCTCCCTGTGCCCGGCGGCGGCTGCTCACTTGGGGGGGGGGGGGTCATTTTAGTTGGTGGGGCACATGGGGGGGCACAGCAATGATGTAGGGGGGGCCGTGGCCCCCTCTGGCCCCCCCCTGGCGACGCCACTGCTGCTGGCACTTCACCTGCGCCCCCCTCCTGTCCGCAAATGGTAGCGCCCAGGGCACCCGCTCCTTCGGCCCCTGCCTTGTACCGGCCCTGAATTGCACCCCATACTTACAAAGAAATGTAAAATTCGGTGAAGCAGCGAATTTAACTTTTGAATAATTCGCTCATCACTAGGTGTAGCTTATGTAAGCTCTGCCCATAAGAAGGTGATCTCTCGTGAGTTGGGCGTTTCCAGGGTGGGGATTACACCCCTCAAATTTGAGTAAGGTACAATGTTGAGTAAGAATGTGATGGACATATAGATATGTCCAAGTAAGTGCTCCCCTCTTTTCTTAGCCTACCTTGTGGTAAGTTACAGCATTTCATTGGCTCTGCAAGATTAGTATTATTTACTTAAAATGTATTTAAAAAAAATAAATCGTGAGTTTTCTTCTAGAAAAGGCTGAGCACCTGCGCATGGTTTGTATCTAATATTGCATCTCAATTCCAAATGGGACTAAGCTGCAATACCACAGAGAACCATGTGGTACCATTTTTGGAAGAAAGCAGACCTGATTTCCTATGGGCCTTTCCACATTGCGCCAGAAGTCTATGTTGACTGTATGAGCTGAAAAAGTTCCCAGCATATACATTAAATGAGCCCTTAGGTCTCTATTCACCCAAATGAGGGCAAAAGAATGTCCCTTTGGTCTTCTTTAGGCTGGTACCCATCAAGGATATAGCTTTTTTACTTATGAATAGTGTTGATCATGAATATTCGAATTTCGAATTTTTATTGCGAATATAGGTACTTCGAAAATTCGCGGAAATTTCGAATATAGTTATATATATTCGAAATTTCGAATATTCCAATTTTTTTTTTTATCAGTACACATGATCCCTTACTGCTTCTAGCTTGTGGGCCAATAAGAAGGCTGCAATATACTTGACTTTAGGAGTAGTAGTGTTTGCGAATTTATTCATTTTTTTTGAATATTCGCTATATTGCTATATATTCTTGTTTTAGAATATTATGAATATTCGAAAAAACGAAGTTATAGCAATATAGAGAATATTCAAAAAAAAATCGAATAGAGCAATTTAGCTAATATAGTGATATAATCTTCTTTGTCTAATAGTTGTAAGTTGAAAAATTCGCAATAAAAAATTTGAATTCCGAAAATTCGCATATTACACAATCATTACCTTTCCGATTTTTTTGAGTAAAAATTTTTTTCGCCGAATATTCTACAAAATATTCGCAAAATATCGCGAATTCGAATATGACCCCTGCCGCTCATCACTACTTATGAAATAGAGCATCAGACTGCACCATTCCATACATCGATATCCAATCCATATACCACTTGGTATATGTTTTTTAACATAGGCGCCTGAAGGGCATGGGTGCCAGTCAGTAGCATCCTTAAAATGTATTAATCAGAGGCTTCCATCTGGAAATCCCCCCCGATATGTTAAAAGAGGCTAATGCTGTATGACCCCCTTAATCTCTTGGTTCAGAATAATAATTGGGTCCCTATTAGAGATGAGCAAATCGATTCGAAATGAATGGGATTCAAACGGAATTATGTAAAAACTCAAGGTACATTGATGAGCAAACGGGTAACAATGTTTAGAACTTTTTACTTTTTTAGGCTCCATATCTCACCATCCACTACAGCTTCGAATGTGAGACTACCATCATTTTATAGACAATCATCTCGGCTATCTCATACATAAATTGGACTTGCAGCTATTTAGCGTATGATTAGTTATGCAGATTCTTGTCATGTAACTGCATTGTTACTGTTTTGTTCCTGATGGTACAACACTCTTTTTCTTCTTGTAGACTACAAATTACAAACTGTCCTCACTTTCCCTAATAGCTCAGTGTGTTATTAGGTAGATTCCCAAGCGAAAGGTCACTGGTTTGAATCCAGGAGCAGCAATGAAGAAGACTTTCCAAGAAATGAGAAACAGCATCGATAGCCTTATCTCTGCCAAGAAAATTGCCAAACTGCATCATGTGAGTGTCATGACAGCTGGAAGAATATGAAATGAAGTCCGTCAGTGGCGTGCCTAGGGTGTTTGGCACCCGGGGCAGGTCCTTTCTCTGGCACCCCCCACCAATATTTTTTTACCTCCTTACAGTAGTATTGCCCTCATTGTACAACCTTCACAGTGATATGAAGTTGTTATTATGCCGGTTGTTGCCAGATCCAATTCATCCAGACGCGTTTCAAAGGTTATTCTACCTTCTTCCTCAGTGGCCACTGAGGAAGAAGGTAGAATAACCTTCAAAACGCGTCTGGCGTGAATGAATTGGATCTGGCAATAACCGGCATAATAACAGCTTCATATCATTTGCTGTTTAAAGAAAGCGCTTTCAAGCCAAAGGAATCACAGTCCTTCTGGACATAGTCCGGCAACCTATGGGTAATACTAGAGCTCCTGTGAAACTTAACCACCTGGATGAGTGCCGTGGGAGGCATGAGAAACGCCCATCACAACTAAAGATCTCAACTGTGAACCCGCGGCAAGACAGATAGAGACAGATTTCTTACCTGTAGCCGGACTTATATAAACTTTCAGACCGGACCGCACAGAATTTACATGCAGCGGTAAGGCACTATTGAAGCCGGACTGTAAAAGGTAAGCTTACCCTCTACTCACGCCACGTGGGACGCCACGGAGTGAATACCAGGACCGAGCGTTAGTACCTAATCAATATTGCTGAACCTTGATATTTATTGCTATAAGAACTTTGCCGCATTAATGATGTTGAATCGAAACCCTCTGGATTGAAACATCTGAGTGAAAGCTCTACCCCCAGGAAACCTGCAACATTATAACAAAAAGTCGCATCTCTAGGAAAACGGCAATGAGTGAGATTCAGCTTTCATATTAACATTGCCGAGCTCCTCCAGATCTAAGGGCAATATATGGTTTACCACCGTGACTGCACTACTTTGAGCACAGTTACACGTTATATACCAAGCACGATTTGTTTGCACATTTATTTTAGTATTTGAATAACCGGATGGACTTGGATTGATTCATCATTTACTATTGGACATTGCACTTTTTTCACTAGTACCCTTTGAGTTGATTTTCTTTATCACAGGAACTCACTTATAATTAGCCACTGTGGCAGTCATTTAAGGCAGCCCACTTTTGTAATCTGGGGATTGGACGGACTTGACTCATATGCAATAATACTCATTTGGCCGGGATATTAGGCCCTTTGCAGCTAGTTCATCTTATCCGTCATCACTAGACTTGTCTTTTTCAGGAGTAACATTGTATTGATTTTACTTGTCTACCTATAGACCTGTTTAGGTGATCTTATACATTTTTTATTTTTATTTTTAATGCGTACTAGCATGGATATCTATATAGAATTCTGATTTGGATCTACATGCTATTTTATCTATTGTGTATACGTTTTATGACCTACAATTAAAGACAGTGTTACTAGACTAGATTTGTGGTCCAGTTATAAGAGTGCCCATTCACATATTTGTTACAACCTTATTTTGGTAATTGGAGTGCGACATCAGTTTGGTGCACCTTGCCATCCCTAGTAAGAGGCAGAGCCGTCCTATACCTCTATTTTATTTATAGTGTTACATAGTAACGTAGTAACATAGTAACATAGTACATAAGGCCGAAAAAAGACATCTGTCCATCCAGTTCGGCCTGTCATCCTGCAAGTTGATCCAGAGGAAGGCAAAAAAAAAAATCTGTGAGGTAGAAGCCAATTTTCCCCACTTTAGGGGAATAAAAAAATCCTTCCCGACTCCAATCAGGCAATCAGAATAACTCCCTGGATCAACGACCCCTCTCTAGTAGCTATAGCCTGTAATATTATTACACTCCAGAAATACATCCAGGCCCCTCTTGAACTCTTTTAGTGACTCCACCATCACCACCTCCTCAGGCAGAGAGCTCCATAGTCTCACTGCTCTTACCGTAAAGAATCCTCTTCTATGTTTGTGTACAAACCTTCTTTCCTCCAGACGCAGAGGATGTCCCCTCGTCACAGTCACAGTCCTGGGGATAAATAGATGATGGGAGAGATCTCTGTACTGACCCCTGATATATTTATACATATTAATTAGATCTCCCTTCAGTCGTCTTTTTTCTAAAGTGAATAACTCTAATTTTGATAATCTTTCCGGGTACTGTAGTTGCCCCATTCCAGTTATTACTTTAGTTGCCCTCCTCTGGACCCTCTCCAGCTCTGCTATGTCTGCCTTGTTTAAAGGAGCCCAGAACTGTACACAGTACTCCATGTGTGGTCTGACTAGTGATTTGTAAAGTGGTAGGAATATGTTCTCATCACGGGCATCTATGCCCCTTTTGATGAAACCCATTATCTTACTGTCCTTGGCAGCAGCTGCCTGACACTGGGTTTTGCAGCTTAGTTTGCTGTTTATTAAAATTCCTAGATCATTTTCCATGTCAGTGCTACCGAGTGTTTTACCATTTAGTATGTACGGGTGACTTGCATTATTCCTTCCCATGTGCATAACTTTACATTTGTCAGTGTTAAACCTCATCTGCCACTTATCTGCCCAAGCCTCCAATCTATCCAGATCCCTCTGTAGTAGTATACTGTCCTCTTCAGTGTTAATTACTTTACACAGTTTAGTGTCATCTGTGAAAATTGATATTTTACTGTGCAAGCCTTCTACAAGATCATTAATAAATATATTGAAGAGAATAGGGCCCAGTGCTGACCCCTGAGGTACCCCACTAGTGACAGTGACCCAATCTGAGTGTGTACCGTTAATACCCACCCTCTGTTTTCTATCACTCAGCCAGTTACTTACCCACTTACAGACGTTTTCTCCTAGTCCGAGCATTCTCATTTTATATACTAACCTTTTATGTGGTACAGTGTCAAATGCTTTGGAGAAGTCCAGATATACGACATCCATTGATTCACCGCTGTCAAGTCTAGAACTTACCTCCTCATAGAAACTGATTAAATTAGTTTGGCATGACCGATCCCTCATGAAGCCATGCTGATATGGCGTTATTTGCTTATTTCCGTTGAGATGCTCTAAGATAGCATCTCTCAGAAAACCTTCAAACAGTTTACCCACAACAGATGTTAAACTTACCGGCCTATAGTTTCCAGTCTCTGTTTTTGGACCCTTTTTGAATATTGGCACCACATTTCCTATACACCAATCCTGTGGGACATTCCCTGTCAGTATAGAGTCCGCAAATATCAGAAATAAGGGTCTGACTATGACATTACTTAATTCCCTTAGGATACGGGGGTGTATGCCATCCGGTCCTGGCGATTTGTCTATTTTAATCTTTTTAAGTCGCTGTTGTACTTCTTCCTGGGTCAGACAGGACACTTTTAATGTGGAATTTTTTTCTACATTCTGCATGTCATCTGACAGTTTTTCTTCCTCAGTGAATACATTGGAGAAAAAAATATTTAGCGGCTTTGCTTTCTCCTCGTCGCTCTCTGCGACTCCCCCCAGCCTTTTATTTACAAAAATGTATTTAAATTTCGAATTTTAGGAGCAAAACAGTAACAATGCAGTTACATGACAAGAATCTGCATAACTAATCATATGCTAAATAACAGCTTCCAGCAATTATTTAACTCATTAACATTCATAAATTTTAATTATACTTATTAAAAGATTCAAATTAATTACGGACAAAACTTACTGAGAGTAAACTCAGATGATCTGTCACCAAAAGCACCAAAGGATATAGGGGATGAGGGAAAGATATCCCTATTGTCTCACCCTAGTTTTGCTCAGCCCAGGGACGACCCCTGATGGTGGGGACTCCCTGTCCTTGAACCTAGGCTGGTCTATCCTGGCTTGACCCTAATAAACTAATACTAGGGAATTGGAGGGTTAATAATATACAGTATAGGTGCTATAAGGTAGACAGTTAAACAAAAAGGTACATACAACATTAACAACAAAAGACACATAAAAAAAACCTATTGATGAAGGGGTCTACTAATGGACTGTGTATGCAACCCTTAAACTGCTAATTATAGCCAGTTAGGTACACTGTACATTATACTCATACAGATAAATGATACCCCTTCGGGGTATCATTTATAGTCCATTAGTAGACCCCTTCATCAATAGGGTCATCTTGTGTGTCTTGGGGTATCATTTATCTGTAGTATTAGTTTATTAGGGTCAAGCCAGGGATAGACCAGCCTAGGTTCGAGGACAGGGAGTCCCCACCATCAGGGGTCGTCCCTGGGCTGAGCAAGACTAGGGTGAGACAATAGGGATATCTTTCCCTCATCCCCTATATCCTTTGGTGCTTTTGGTGACAGATCATCTGAGTTTACTCTCAGTAAGTTTTGTCCGTAATTAATTTGAATCTTTTAATAAGTATAATTAAAATTTATGAATGTTAATGGGTTAAATAATTGCCGGTAGCTGTTGATTACATAAAACCCTTGAATATTTCGTCACATTGCATTGCTGGTTTGAAATACTTTTGTATGCTAAATAGTTGCAAGTCCAATTTATGTATGAGATAGCCAATATGATTGTCTATAAAATGATGGTAGTCTCATGTTCGAAGCTGTAGTGGATGGTGAGATATGGAGCCTGAAAGTCTTTTGCTCATCAGTGTACATCCAAATCCAATTTTTTATTGATTTGGGTAAATTTTGGAGAGAAATAGAGATAAAGGGGGAGAAAAAAATGCATAAAATTAAAAAAAAAATAATGGAGAATGAGAATGAGTCCCAGAAGATCTCACAGTGTCGTGCACAAAGTTTCTCGTGAGTTGGAGAAATTCGGGTAGAATCGATCTGGATCCAAATCTAATCAGTTGACTAATTCAGCTGAATTGAAGGCAAATCAAATTTTGAACGATTTGCTCATCTCTTGTCCCTATCTGTTTCATCATCAAATAAGGGGTGGAAAAATGGTAAAGGGTCATGGAAAGCGGGAAAAGGTACACCAATTTATATCTTTGCCCCAGAACCACCCTCTCTTTTTTGTATGCCCCGTGACAACCTGCTTAGAAACTTTTTCATACTTTTAGTAAGGCTAGTTATACATGTGCAGCTATGCTCTACGGCAGGCTGTTCCGGCATAGAATGCTGGGAATCGCTGTCTGCAGCCGTTTTTGTCCAGGCGATTCCAAACATATTTGCCGGGTAGCAGCTGGATCTCTGCCGGACCCCATTAAAGTCAATGGGTTCAGCAGGCAGGTGGTAGTATCCGGCAATGCCGGATATGAAGAACCACAGCAGGCTGTTCCGGCAGAGACTTCTGCCGCAGAGGTGAAACTAGCCTAAACTAGCCTAACAAAATCTATATTGCACCCACGACATTGATTTTTTTAGAACGAACCAAGCCTCCAATTACCTCTGCAGAACGGAATTCCTTAAGAGATTAGAAAAGCATATGCGTATTGCAATTCCTGATTAAAATTCGGTAAATATCTAATTAAGCAGAATAGGCTTTTAATTGTACGAGTAAATAAACGCTTTTATTTTTTAATTTGTAAACTCGACATTCTTCCCTTTGTCATTTCTTTTCCCAATCCTAGTTCTATTCTAAAATATTAACATCCTGCCATTAATTAGAATGATGTCAGGAGGTCTGCAACTATTGTTCAAGCATTTCATAAGTGTCTTGAAAAGTGGACTCCGGGTCTGCAGATAAAGGACTCTTGAGTGAACCAGTGCCAAATTCGAATCATTTTATTTAGCGGTGGTTTGTTGCTGTCAGATTTGCAGAAAGTGACATTGAAAATGAAAAAAGAAAGGAACAATGTTGATTAATCAGGCTTACTGAGAAAATAATGGCTCGGGAGCAGGTCGGCTGTGAACGGTGTCGTTTTTTTCTGTGTCTTGTTTCATTCTATTCTTGTAAATACCATCTGTATTCATTTTTCACGGGTAGATAGAATTTTTTTTTTTCTTCTGTATTTTTTTTTTTGTTGCACCTGATACAATGAAGCATTGTTCTACGGAAAGAAAAAGAAAAAAAGCAAAGAGTCGAAAAAGGTGTCTGGGTATTATTTTGATTATGATTGCAACGTTTCGGCTTATAGAAAATACAGTTTCTTTTGTGCTACCGTTGGAGAGGCGTGGAATGTACCCAAACATATTTAGTATTAATGAACAGTCAATCTTGGGGTCTACGCTTTATCTTACTGAATAAACAAAGAATGTTCTCTCTGCCAGCACTTCCATTACGATTTCAATGGAGTTTCAGAGTGTTTTAGCTTTCATTGTTTGTATGTCTCTCGGTGGCATTTTCTAAAGAGTTGTCTTAGGTTTGTGTACACGTTGCCCGAACAATTATACCGGCGAATAGACAGTTCACAACCAGGTGAAGGATAGCACGTGAAGAATGGGGTGGATAACTTATAGGCCATTATTGCATGTGGATATGGAGAGAAATTCTATCTGGAGCAACTGCGGCATTCAGGGAGTCAAATCATCATAACGTGTTGGAAATCGGAGTATTATTTCATTTTAAAGAGAGTCTGGCTGCCTGTAATGCGCAACGCAGATTATAGGAAGGACGAGGCCTGTGACAGGGCGAAGGAACGCGTTTATGTAAAATGGAAGATGATTGAAAATTGGTGTGACATGAGTGACAGCATTTTACACTTCTCCAAGTTTTATTGCTATGTTTCTTAATGTTAGCTATTTTTGGATAATCCTCTGGCGGTACACACGTGGGAAAGTCAGCTCCATATTCTCGAGAAATGAAGCCATAAGAAAAAAAAGAAGAAAAAAAAAGTACTTTATGTTTTATTTTTATTTTTTATATTTATGATTCCAAAATTAAATATTTATCCAGATATGTCATTACAGGGAATATGTCATGTTCGTTTAGATGCTATTTTTGTTAACCCCCTTACCGACTGCCCAACGTAAATATACGTCGGTGGTTAGGCATTTTAAAGTGGCGCCGTTTTAAACAGCAGGCACCCGGGGCTAATGTATGGGATCGACGATAAAGTCGATTGCATACATTTAACCCCTCAGATGCCTTGGTCAAATGTGACCATGGCATCCGAGAAAGTTAAAGACCGGGAGCATGTGCTCGCGGCTGTGCTCCGGCTCCCCCCAGCAAGGATTATACAGGTACAGGGCTGCTACACACCAGTTCTTATGGAGGGTCTGCAGTTTTTAATTTCGGGACCAGTTCGCAAATTTTTTTAAATGTTTAGTTCGGACCCAAATCGGTTCGGGCCAAACCGAAGTTGCTCCAATTGCCCTGAAAGTTGGTCTATAACCCCATCTAGCCTCGTAGGACAAATTCTTTTTAGGAAAACTTGTTATCTCTTTATGTTTATTTTATATAATTTTTTTCCAACCTCCCCCGTCCACCCTACCTTCTAAGCTCTGGAACGCAATGACAGCAATAGTAAATGGTGTGTGAGTGACACTGATATACATAGCTATGGGTAAATGCACGTTTGACAGCGTTAACATACAGCGAGTTCTGCTTTCTTATATTCCAAAGCTCCCAAAAATTGTCCCTTATTGGGGGCAGATAATGTTTAGACACGCAGGGTGTTATGGGATAAATACCGTGTTTCCCCGAAAAAAAGACATCCCCGAAAATAAGACCTACTTCCAGTTTTGCCTCTTGCTGTAATATAAGGCATCCCCCCGAAAATAAGACCTCCCCGATAATAAGGCCCCCGAAGCTACAGTAAGGCGTCTGACTCCTCTGGACCGTAGCGGCGGGCTCCGCGGCGCGGCTCGCTGATTGGCCGCAGCGCAGCCAGAGCTGTTCAGGCAGTGTGAGGTCTCTTTAAATCAGAGAGCTCGCGCCGCCGCAAGGACAAGCTGACGCCTGCTGCTCGCTCTGCCCTGACGGAGTCTGGCGGACTCACAGTTAGACAGTGAGTGAGTCGCGCAGGGCAGGAGTCGGGCACATTATGTGGAATCTGGCCGGCACGGACACACAGGGGGGGGAATGTCTGATAAAGTGGTGGGGGATGTCTGGTGAAGGTGGGGGGGGGGAGAGACTAAATAATCCACTGTCCACTGGCACAGGGGAGGGGGATCACTTAAAATGATACAGGAGGATCAGAAGGGGGTACTAAAATGGTAATCCCCCCTCTGATTCTCCTGTGTCATTTTGATTCCCCCCTCTGATCCCCCTGTGTCATGGAAAAATAAGACATCCCTGAAAATAAGACCTAACGCATCTTTGGGAGCAAAAATTAATATAAGACACTGTCTTATTTTCAGGGAAACAGGGTAACTAAATAAAAATAATTACTTCGGGGACCTAGCGTCCAAAAATTATGCCTTGACAGGTTCTGAATGCTGCCCGTAGGACACGCGCAAGTGTTGATTGTTAGAAGAAAAAGTGGCTTTTTGTGAACAAGCCTAAGAAACCTCTCCCTTTTAATTGGAAGCAGCATCAGATGTGGAAAGGGTAGGGTACGGATATAGAGACACGTGGCCGCAATAGTAGTAGCAGCAGGAGCAGTATAGCATGGAACATTCATGACTGTCTATGGGTAGTAGTAGCAATAGTATAATATGCAGAAGGCAAAAACTTGCGGCACTCACCCAATTTTCTTTGCAGCTCATTTATTCAAAGTTAAAACATGAACATGGTTGCTGGTGGGGGCACTCACTCAGCCTCAGGCAATGGCCGTTTCGCGCAGTCCGCGCTTCATCTGGCCTCTCACCCAGCAGTATAGCATGGAACATTCATGACTGTCTATGGGTAGTAGTAGCTATAGTAGTTGCAGTAGTAATAGTAATAGTGGTGGCAGATGCTTTGCGTTAAAGGCGGTGGCAGTAAGGGATTAACAGTCAGGAGCAGCAGCAGCTGAGGCGGTGGTGTCTGCAGCAGCAGCCATATGGAACATGTTGGCAGAAAGGCAGCAGCATAATGGAGGCAGCAGCAGGCAGGAAGATGATGGTCAGCAGTGGCATGATGGTTTCGGTGGCATTATAGAGATGGCAACAGCAGCCGTACAGAACGTGAATGTAGGCAGGTCAGAGCAGTGTCATGATGGAGGCAGCAGCAGGCAGGAAGATGATGGTCAGCAGGTCGCAGCAGTGGCATGATGGTGTTGGTGGCATGATAGAGATGGCAGCAGCAGCCGTACAGAACTTGAATGTAGGCAGGATACAGCAGTGTCATGATGGAGGCAGCAGCCATAAGGAATGTGATAGTTGGCAGGTCGCAGGACAGCACAGGACGCAGGAGGCGACAACTGCAGCCATACAGAATGCGATGGTTGGATTAATGCGTAGTCTGCAACAAAGGCGTAGCAGTTACAATGACCTGGTGCCCATAGGGGCTGCACACATCACTTCTTCTCTGTGGGGTTCCTCCAGGTACTCTGATTTTCTCCAAAACTCCACAAACATAGCGATGACTGCAGCATCTGACTACACAAGGATTCATGTGTAGTCTGTAACCATGGAGCAGCAGCTACTGTACAAAGACCCTGTGCTCATAGAGGCTGCACCCTTCAAACAGTGTAAGTATTTTAACCAGGAGTCAAAGAAAAGTTATTGAAAAGGTGAACATGCACTTCAAGTATTTTTTTAATGTCATGAAAACAGTTCTTGTGTTTTCCTAATTTGCTTATAGCAATAGAAAGACTATTGTGGCTTAATATTCTGTTGTTTTCTTCTTAGACAAATACAATGGAGAATATATTTTTGACTTTTATTCCTTTTTTGACATGAAGAACTGAATTGATATAATTCTAAGAGCGGCTCTCCAGTCATATTTGCGGCACCAGAAAACAAAAGCATAAAAAAAAAAAACATCTGAAGTTTTGCTTCAAACTTGTTTTTCCTTAAGAAACATGAAATCCTCATGTTTTGTGATGGCGGTTACTTAATAAAACATATCGCTATTGTTCTTGAAGTAGAAGACGTTCAGATGTTTCTAATGTTTTCTACAAGAGGAGCTGTTTTCCGTCAGGCACAATTTTGAAAATGTGTAATTTGGCCTCTGCAGAACTTCCACATGTCAGCTAGGGTGGATGGGAAGTAGAGGGACTTAAAAAAACCGAAGCAGAGGCCATGAGCAGGTAAGATGGGGCCTCAGGCTCTATAGATGCAAAATTCACTTACAGCAGTTTAGCCCTGGGCAGAATAAAAATGAAAGTTGCTTAAAGAAAATTCCAGCAATTATAGTTCACTGCCTGCTAGCAGATAAATGTGTTTAGTTTGTCACATTCTTAAAAATAAAATTTACTCCGACCAACATGAGGCTCAAACATATCGAAAATGCTAATGTCACCTAACTCTGGGACAAAAATACTAACCTCCAGGAATTTTCCCGGATTTCCTAGATAAGAGTACATTTACCTTTGCAGTAAATTTTTTTTATTGCTCCTACTATGAAGACCTATAGGTTTCCATTGGGACAGACTACAAAAAAAAACCCTCCAACAAACTAGATCCCGAAAGTATTTTCTGTTCAATATCTTCACTACACACAACAGTAGGAAAAAGAAAACAGGAACAGACTACACAGAGTTTGTTGTCTGTTACCGTGGATACACATTAGTTTGCATAAGTATTGTTGAAATAAAATGATTTTTGATCAAGATCTATCTAAGTTGATTTATTTTTTCATTTTACGTAGAAATCCTTTATGTATTAAAGATGTCTACCAAGGCCCGAATGTTAAAGGAATATTCCAGGATTTTAATATTGATAGCCTATCCCTATTGATAGCCGATAGGCTGGGGTCTGACACCTCTGCTGTTTCACAGTACTGGAGTTTTGGTTTCGGAAGTTGGTGCTAAAACTACACAGCTCCCTCCATTGTGTAGTGGACGGAGAAGGTAAGTGCAGCACTGCTCCCACTGAAGTGAGTTCCTGAACTTGCTTCTGGGGCTGATTGGCAGTGGTGCAAGATGTTGGATCCCCTCCAATCAGATAATGATGGCCTGTCCTTAGGATATTAAAATCCTGGAATAACTCGTTAAAGCCTAAAGCCCCAATGGTTGTAATCTGTGGGCAATAAAAAATAAAAAAACACACCTGTCCGCTGTCCCACCATTCGTGCCTTGGTCTGGTGTCCTCTGTGGCCATTGCAGTCAGATGTGCTAGATGAGCAACACAATAACAGTGATGTGCTGCACAGTTATGGCATGACTGTGCAGACAGTAGAGTTTTTTTTAGATTGGCCACAGGTTACAACCGCTTGGGTTTGTCAGCTCCTATGCTGGACAACCCCTTTAACCACTTCAGCCCCCAGTGCTTAAACACCCTGAAAGACCAGGCCACTTTTTACACTTCTGACCTACACTACTTTCACCGTTTATTGCTCGGTCATGCAACTTACCACCCAAATGAATTTTACCTCCTTTTCTTCTCACTAATAGAGCTTTCATTTGGTGGTATTTCATTGCTGCTGACATTTTTACTTTTTTTGTTATTAATCGAAATTTAACGATTTTTTTGCAAAAAAATGACATTTTTCACTTTCAGTTGTAAAATTTTGCAAAAAAAACGACATCCATATAGAAATTTTGCTCTAAATTTATAGTTCTACATGTCTTTGATAAAAAAAAAATGTTTGGGTAAAAAAAAAATGGTTTGGGTAAAAGTTATAGCGTTTACAAACTATGGTACAAAAATGTGAATTTCCGCTTTTTGAAGCAGCTCTGACTTTCTGAGCACCTGTCATGTTTCCTGAGGTTCTACAATGCCCAGACAGTACAAACACCCCACAAATGACCCCATTTCTGAAAGTACACACCCTAAGGTATTCGCTGATGGGCATAGTGAGTTCATAGAACTTTTTATTTTTTGTCACAAGTTAGCGGAAAATTATGATTTTTTTTTTTTTTTTTTCTTACAAAGTCTCATATTCCACTAACTTGTGACAAAAAATAAAAAGTTCTATGAACTCACTATGCCCATCAGCGAATACCTTGGGGTCTCTTCTTTCCAAAATGGGGTCACTTGTGGGGTAGTTATACTGCCCTGGCATTCTAGGGGCCCAAATGTGTGGTAAGGAGTTTGAAATCAAATTCTGTAAAAAATGACCAGTGAAATCCGAAAGGTGCTCTTTGGAATATGGGCCCCTTTGCCCACCTAGGCTGCAAAAAAGTGTCACACATCTGGTATCTCCGTACTCAGGAGAAGGTGGGGAATGCCAGGGCAGTATAACTACCCCACAAGTGACCCCATTTTGGAAAGAAGACACCCCAAGGTATTCCGTGAGGGGCATGGCGAGTTCCTAGAATTTTTTATTTTTTGTCACAAGTTAGTGGAAAATGATGATTTTTTTTTTAATTTTTTTTTTCATACAAAGTCTCATATTCCACTAACTTGTGACAAAAAATAAAAAGTTCCATGAACTCACTATGCCCATCAGCGAATACCTTGGGGTCTCTTCTTTCCAAAATGGGGTCACTTGTGGGGTAGTTATACTGCCCTGGCATTCTAGGGGCCCAAATGTGTGGTAAGGAGTTTGAAATCAAATTCTGTAAAAAATGACCTGTGAAATCCGAAAGGTGCTCTTTTGAATATGGGCCCCTTTGCCCACCTAGGCTGCAAAAAAGTGTCACACATCTGGTATCTCCGTAATCGGGAGAAGTTGGGGAATGTGTTTTGGGGTGTCATTTTACATATACCCATGCTGGGTGAGAGAAATATCTTGGCAAAAGACAACTTTTCCCATTTTTTTATACAAAGTTGGCATTTGACCAAGATATTTATCTCACCCAGCATGGGTATATGTAAAAAGACACCCCAAAACACATTCCTCAACTTCTCCTGAATACAGAGATACCAGATGTGTGACACTTTTTTGCAGCCTAGGTGGGCAAAGGGGCCCATATTCCAAAGAGCACCTTTCGGATTTCACAGGTCATTTACCTACTTACCACACATTTGGGCCCCTAGAATGCCAGGGCAGTATAACTACCCCACAAGTGACCCCATTTTGGAAAGAAGAGACCCCAAGGTATTCGCTGATGGGCATAGTGAGTTCATGGAAGTTTTTATTTTTTGTCACAAGTTTGTGGAATATGAGACTTTGTATGAAAAAAAAATAAAAAAAAAAATCATAATTTTCCACTAACTGAATACCTTGGGGTGTCTTCTTTCCAAAATGGGGTCACTTGTGGGGTAGTTATACTGCCCTGGCATTTTCCAGGGGCCCTAATGTGTGGTAAGTAGGTAAATGACCTGTGAAATCCTAAAGGTGCTCTTTGGAATATGGGCCCCTTTGCCCACCTAGGCTGCAAAAAAGTGTCACACATGTGGTATCGCCGTATTCAGGAGAAGTTGGGGAATGTGTTTTGGGGTGTCATTTTACATATACCCATGCTGGGTGAGAGAAATATCTTGGCAAAAGACAACTTTTCCCATTTTTTTATACAAAGTTGGCATTTGACCAAGATATTTCTCTCACCCAGCATGGGTATATGTAAAATGACACCCCAAAACACATTCCCCAACTTCTCCTGAGTACGGCGATACCAGATGTGTGACACTTTTTTGCAGCCTAGATGCGCAAAGGTGCCCAAATTCCTTTTAGGAGGGCATTTTTAGACATTTGGATACCAGACTTCTTCTCACGCTTTGGGGCCCCTAGAATGCCAGAGCAGTATAAATACCCCACATGTGACCCCATTTTGGAAAGAAGACACCCCAAGGTATTCAATGAGGGGCATGGCGAGTTCATAGAAATTTTTTTTTTTTGGCACAAGTTAGCGGAAATTGATATTTTTAATTTTTTTCTCACAAAGTCTCCCGTTCCGCTAACTTGGGACAAAAATTTCAATCTTTCATGGACTCAATATGCCCCTCACGGAATACCTGGGGGTGTCTTCTTTCCGAAATGGGGTCACATGTGGGGTATTTATACTGCCCTGGCATTCTAGGGGCCCTAAAGCGTGAGAAGAAGTCTGGAATATAAATGTCAAAAAAATTTTACGCATTTGGATTCCGTGAGGGGTATGGTGAGTTCATGTGAGATTTTATTTTTTGACACAAGTTAGTGGAATATGAGACTTTGTAAGAAAAAAAAAAAAAAATTCTGCTAACTTGGGCCAAAAAAATATCTGAATGGAGCCTTACAGAGGGGTGATCAATGACAGGGGGGTGATCAATGACAGGGGGGTGATCAATGACAGGGGGGTTGATCAATGACAGGGGGGTTGATCAATGACAGGGGGGTTGATCAATGACAGGGGGGTTGATCAATGACAGGGGGGTTGATCAGGGAGTCTATATGGGGTGATCACCACAGTCATTGATCACGCCCCTGTAAGGCTTCATTCAGACGTCCGGATGCGTTTTGCGGATCCGATCCATCTATCAGTGCATCCGTAAAAATCATGCGGACATCTGAATGGAGCTTTACAGGGGGGTAATCAATGACAGGGGGGTGATCAGGGAGTCTATATGGGGTGATCACCACAGTCATTGATCACTCCCCTGTAAGGCTTCATTCAGATGTCCGGATGCGTTTTGCGGATCCGATCCATCTATCAGTGGATCCGTAAAAATCATGCGGACATCTGAATGGAGCTTTACAGGGGGGTGATCAATGACAGGGGGGTGATCAGGGAGTCTATATGGGGTGATCACCACAGTCATTGATCATGCCCCTGTAAGGCTTCATTCAGACGTCCGGATGCGTTTTGCGGATCGGATCCATCTATCAGTGCATCCGTAAAAATCATGCGGACATCTGAATGGAGCTTTACAGGGGGGTGATCAGGGAGTCTATATGGGGTGATCACCACAGTCATTGATCATGCCCCTGTAAGGCTTCATTCAGACGTCCGGATGCGTTTTGCGGATCGGATCCATCTATCAGTGCATCCGTAAAAATCATGCGGACATCTGAATGGAGCTTTACAGGGGGGTGATCAGGGAGTCTATATGGGGTGATCACCACAGTCATTGATCACGCCCCTGTAAGGCTTCATTCAGACGTCCGGATGCGTTTTGCGGATCCGATCTATCTATCAGTGGATCCGTAAAAATCATGCGGACGTCTGAATGGAGCTTTACAGGGGGGTGATCAATGACAGGGGTGTAATCAATGACAGGGGGGGGGTGATCAGGGAGTCTATATGGGGTGATAACCACAGTCATTGATCACGCCCCTGTAAGGCTTCATTCAGACGTCCGGATGCGTTTTGCGGATCCGATCCATCTATCAGTGGATCCGTAAAAATCATGCGGACATCTGAATGGAGCTTTACAGGGGGGTAATCAATGACAGGGGGGTGATCAATGACAGGGGGGTGATCAGGGAGTCTATATGGGGTGATCAGGGGCTAATAAGGGGTTAATAAGTGACGGGGGGGGGGGTGTAGTGTAGTGTAGTGGTGCTTGGTGGGACTTTACTGAGCTACCTGTGTCCTCTGGTGGTCGATCCAAACAAATGGGACCACCAGAGGACCAGGTAGCAGGTATATTAGACGCTGTTATCAAAACAGCGTCTAATATACCTGTTAGGGGTTAAAAAAAACACATCTCCAGCCTGCCAGCGAACGATCGCCGCTGGCAGGCTGGAGATCAACTCTCTTACCTTCCGTTCCTGTGAGCGCGCGCGCCTGTGTGCGCGCGTTCACAGGAAATCTCGCCCATCTCGAGATGACGCATATATGCGTGACTCTGCGCAGGGCTGCCACCTCCGGAACGCGATCCTGCGTTAGGCGGTCCGGAGGTGGTTAAACAGGACCTCTCACCGCTCCTGACATGCCTGTTTTAATAGCTTTGTGCATTCCCCATGTAATAACCATTCCAGAGCATCTACTCTTATGTCTCTATGTTGTGCCATTCCTTTATTATTTCTACTAGAAGTTATGAATGAATTGCTAGCAGTCTGCAGTAAGGGTACAGAGGGGAGGTAACCAGTTGGGGGCGTGTACCTGCACTGTCTGAAAATGGCAGCACTGATTGGATAGAGTCTGTGCAGGTACACCCCCCCAACTGGTTACCTCCCCTCTGTACCCTTACTGCAGACTGCTAGCAATTCATTCATAACTTCTAGTAGAAATAATAAAGGAATGGCACAACATAGAGACATAAGAGTAGATGCTCCAGAATCGTTATTACATGGAGAATGGATGAAGCTATTAAAACAAGCATGTCAGGAGCGGTGAGAGGTCCTCTTTAAAGGGATTATCTAGGCATGTTTTCTAATTAGTAGTTGTAACTAGCCTGTAGCTGCTTCTTTTCCTGGTTAGCTGCATTACAATATGGCCTGTAACCCAAGATCAGTACCAAGTAACTAATGCAATGTTGTTACAAAATGACGCTGTATATATATATATATGTACAGTGGTTCCTCAAGATACAATAGTTCCAGTCCGCTAGGGCTCGGCAGGATTGGGGACAGATGGAACGAAGCATTAAGCTTTCTTCCTTTCTTGTCCACAGTTTCCAGTTCATTTTAAAAGGAGGGGGTGCCAGACAACCCCTTTAAGTTGCAGATGGGCATTGGTACTGATTGATTTATCTCTTGTAACCCAGCGAGGGAGAAATGTTACTTGATGAATATCACTTGTGATTTCTTTATCATATGTAGAACGTGATAGGATTTTTTTTTTCTACCGACGGCTTCTATCCCTGCCCTAAAGAGCTTATGATCTAATTTTGCTGCCAAGGAACAGAACATAATGAGGAATTGATCGAAGGTTCAGGCCCTTCCTTTCATGCACTTCTTTTCACAGACGTCTTTAATCTATGGTTCATTTTCAGTATTTTTGAGAGAACCAGCTCAGGTAAAAGAGGTTTATTGGAAGTAAGAAAAAGTCTGAATATATGTATTAGGATAAAGGAGCTTTTATCAGACAGGACGGAAAAAAAAATGCGGAGAGTAAAATATTTCTGAAAACATTTTCTATTCAGTGTTTTTCTTGTATTGCGCGGCACTAGCTCTTGTATAGTATACTGGCAGTATTTATATGTATGATGCACTATGTTCATTTTCAAGGGGGTAGGAGGAGAAAATTTCGGGTTTAGGTGTGTGTATTTGGGTCCGGGATGGGCGACTCTAAATCTTTGCCCTTAGCTCAGTTCTGAATTTGTCAAAACTAGTCCAAAGTGGTAGAGTAGTCATGGCTGCCATTTTCATTTTCTAAAGACCATCTGGAAAATGAGTGCTAGAATCTGATTGCTTGTTAGATTCAGGCACTTCCTAAACCATTTCTGAAGATCATTTTACTTTATCTGTATACAGTCAGGTGGCTGTACATCCTCCACGTACTGAGAAGAAATCCATAGAAGAAAATATTTCATGGCTCCCTAACTACTGTTCACCATTTGTAGTTTTGATGTCCTCACATGGGACAGAAGGAGTTTGAGGCCATCCCCAGGCTCCATGGATGGCAACCACTGTGATCTCTTTAGTTACCCCCACCATACCCTTGGTTATCATGATTTTATTTCATAGGTTAGGTTTTCATGATGGCTCTTTGGACTTGCCCACCAGAGTATCAAAGGATCCTCCGGTGGCCCAAGCCCTGACAATAATGGATCCCTAATAAAACAGGGCCCTTAAGGTCCTATATACACAGAGGGTGGGCCCTCAGAATCATTTCATCTGGTAGGTCCAAGGGACTTCACTCAGATGCTGTTTGCTTCAGATATTGATCTGTCATCTAGAAAATTCATTAAAATCCGATCAGAGGTGGTTGACATCTGGCACCCTCATTGATCGGCTACATAAAACAAAATCTATATCCAGCACAGGAACAATGATAAAACCAGAGTCTTTAATGATGACAGGGTAGAAAGCAGATGATGTTCATGCATTTAGGCTACACTAGCCCTTTGTTAAAAAGTACCATTTAGCAAAGGGCTAGTGTAGCCCAAAACAAGTCAACTTCTTGCGCTTTGTACCCTGTCATCAGTACAGAACCTGGATTTATCATTGTGGCTGTGCTGGATATACATTTGTGGTTGGAGCTCCGTCTCACCGTGTCACACCCGTTCCACAGGAAGTGAGAGGTCTCTGGTCAAGGTGCAGGGGCAGACTGGGAAATTAAAGTGGACCTGGGAAAAAAATAAATAAAAGTGGCCCCATCTTGTAGGCTGGTCCAAATTGACAGAAGGCAGGACCAATATAAATAGGCAGGGCCAACATAAGTGGGTGGCACCATTAATATTGTAGTACGGCACAAAATACTGTCCCAGCAGAACCAAATACACAAAGCAGCACAAAATACTGCCATCCCCGCTGCAGCATTTAACCATCACTATCCTAAGGACGGCAATACAGTTGAATGCAGGAGGGCACTTTTTCTGCCAGCCAAATGATGAGAGCATCAGATCGCTATGTGCCCGACACTGGCGGCTGTGAGGAGGGCTTGGGCAGCCCCCTGTGCATCGGACTACCCAGAAATTTCCCTGTAGGATCTATGGCCAGTCAGTCTTTGTCAAGGTGGAAACCTATTGCACAACTGATCAGCTGCTTCTGGCTGCCAGAAACTATACAATGTATGGACGGACACAGAAGGCTCCATACACTGTGCAATTTCCGGTGCCAGCATACTGCAGCTCATTTAGGACTTCCCTAGGGCTAGTTCCTTCTTATATGCTTCTAGGTGGATATCTATAGTGGTTTCTATATTCCACCCCCTTCCCTAAGCCTACAATGTCACCCCGTGTCCACACTTACCTTAACTCTGATTAGAGTTTCTCTTTAAATAAATTCAATACTGCAACATGCTAGCAAGACCATTTACAGAGTGCAATTCCCATCATAGCCACTGGGTGACCACACATAGACAAATATAGGATTGACATCTCGTGATAGAATATCACAAAAATCATTTTTTTTCTAAAAGGTGTTCATCTCGTGCCACACACATCTCAGGATATAATGAGCCAAGAGGAAAGGTAAGGAAGGACACATCTGTAAGCCTTGTGCAGATTATCTAGCCTTATTTTATTATCCATTGGAATTTCTCTTTACTCTAAACAGCAATTGGCCTTTTCAGAAGAAATTATTCAAAATTTTCCACCCCTAGTGGTAGCTAGGCTTTCCTTCCCACCCCATGCACACATATCTAGAGCTTAAAAGGGTTTTCCAAAACATCCTGATGACCTATCCTCTGGATCGGTCATCAGTATCTGATCAGTGGGTGTCCGACACCCGGGAGCCCCGCTGATCAGCTGTTTGAGAAGGCTGCAGTCTTATCTCAGCCCACCAAGCACAGTGCCATACATTGTATAGTGGCCGTGCTTGGTATCACAGCCCAGTCCCATTCACTTCAATGGAGCTAAGCTGCGCCTAGGCCATGGGACCGATGAACACGTCGTTGCATGGCCTTGGAAAAGCTGGAGAAGGCTGTGGCGCTACTGTGAGCGCTGGTGCCTTCTCAAACAGCTTATTGGCGGGGTCCTGGGTGTTGGAAACCCACCAATCAGACACTGATGACCTATAAAGGTCATCAGTATTAAAGTCTCGACAAACCCCTTTAAAGGGCTTGTCTGGGCTACTGATATCGATGGCCTGCTATTGGTGTACAGCAGCTCCTATTTCGAGAACTGAGCTGCAGTACCCCAGCATGACCACCACAAAGTGTACAGAGCAGGATGGTTCTACCTCCCTACACTGTATAGTTATAAGTGCTCAAAATAGCTGATCAGTGGGGGTATGGAGAGTTGGGCCCCCCTCCGATCTGATATGAAAGACCTATCCTAAGGATAGGCCATCAATATCTGTAGCCCGGACAACCCCTTTAACTAAGTTGTTCACCATAAAATGCAACAACTGTAAGACATAAATAGCACCGTTACATTGTAGCACTTTATCGAAATGCCTTGAACAAAACAGAGTGAATTGCCCATCCCATGGCCCTTCACCTGGGGCACATGCCGTGATAGTTTCTCCCCTATTTTCAGACACCGGTAAAAAAGTTACAAAGTCTTACAGCGGATCGTCCTTAGCTCATTATAGCTCAGCAAATGTATTTATTTATTTATTTTCTAATCTAAATGTTTGGTCACCAGATATCTGCGTCTGGAATCTTGCTGGAGACACGAAACCGTCTTCAGATTATATAACAGAGAAATATGTACCTTTCAAATTCTGTTATTAGAATTTCTAACTAAATTAAGCCAGGTCCTGAAATGCCGGGACAATATCTTACATGATTACAATGGCATTGTAGCGCCTCGGATTCTGAAGAAATAGCTAATGTAGCAAGACATGGTATATGTAATCTCATCTTTCAGCTAACGCCAGAGATTTCAATTCCCTGCGAGCACCGAAAAATCCTGACTAATGTGCATGAGAGCTTTAAGGTGAATAGAAAATTCTGATAATATCTAATTGGAGACCATAATAGATTTTTTTTCCCCATGAAAGTTATTGCTTTTTATTATTTATTGCTCGTTCTCCACTCCCCTCTTATTATCTTTTCTTTTTTTTTTTTTTTTTCATCTTTCGCCATTACTTTTGAAATTCAGCTTCCCCCCCCCCCCCCCCCATCCCCTTCTCTCTTTCCAGATTATAGTGTGCTAATGGGTTCGAGCAGCGCCAAAGTTTTAATAAGACGGTGGCCGTTTCTTTTCTGCCGCATCATGTCATTTCTGCACGAACAGAATAATTTAATCCTTACAGAAATAATAACAAAGGTGAATGCGATTCTACTAACACCAGCTAAAATTATTCCAATTCAGTGGTGTCAGTTCAAGATCCTTTATATGCATTACAGTCTGATTAGAATTTCCATGCGGCTGAATACTCAGAAAAGTTGTCTGCGAGTTTTGAAAAATAAGGATCTGAAGAAACTTTTTGCTGAACTAAGAACAAAATTGATCGTCCCAGAAAGTTGGCTTAAAGATTCAGTATAACTTGTCATTTTTTTATTTAAATCCCTGCTCACTGTGGACTTAAAGGCTATGTACACCTTCGGAGGCAAATTTTGTTTATGATACCATGTTACTCATTTTTGGCTAAAAATCTTTTTTTTCAATTGCCCTTTATTAAAAAATATTGAGCTGTTCTGTCACAAAAGGTCTTACTGTTTTTCTAGCTGTGTGACTGGTACTTTCACTTTGTGGCAGTCATCTAATAAACCTTATCTCTAAACTACTAAGAGGTCATAAACACTTATTTAAGCTACTGTCACGACCATGGTTATGGTCGTGACTCCTGGATCCGCATGCAGTTGCCTGCGGTTTGGTTTTATTGTCAACCACATGGTGAGGGCTGCTTGTATGTTTCCCTTCAAGGACCCTTTTGGACCCGGGATTCAAATATTACAGTTCAAATAGCCTAAGGCTAATAGGTTCCCGTTTCAGGTCTAATTTAAAACATAACATTTACTTCTTTATTAAAAACGTACATTTTTAATAAAGAAGTAAATGTTATGTTTTAAATTAGACCTGAAACGGGAACCTATTAGCCTTAGGCTATTTGAACTGTACTGCTTGTATGTTGCCTCACGTGTGGTTGCCGCTGGCAACATCATTGTGTTTGGCAGTATAGCAGCCTGAGCTGTTGCTAGGCAGCTTGCTGTCAAGGGCATGCGGTTACACCTGGCAACCTCTCTTTGTATGTGTGCACTTTCCCGGTTTGTTGTGCACAAGGTTTTGTATGTGTGCATTGTGACACTTTTCGTCACTTGCGGTTGTCCGTGGCAACGTCTGGTGTTTTGTACATGTGGTGGCAGTGTCTCGGCCTTCTGGCTGTTTCCCAGGACATGGTTGCCACGCATGTTGTTGCCGGCGGTAACAGCTGCAGTTTTGATAGTTGTTTGTACACTTCCCCTTTAAGTAGCTGTCTTCCCTTGCCTGGTGTAGAAGGGGTTAACTCCCTTCTTAGTGTGTGAACACTGGGTGTGTATGTGTGTGGCTACTTGGGATATTTCGCTTCCGCTGAATGCCTGTATCTGAGGGGTACTTCAGCCATGGTTAGCTGGAGTCATCCTCCTGGTTATTTACCATCTGTCCAGTGAGGGCCACCCTTGTGGTCATAAGTTTATGTATGATGTTTTGAAGATGTTTCTGTGGTCTCTTTGTTTATTGCAGCTATGGTTTCCTGGGTTCCTGTGTGATGTGTGGTGTGTGCTGTGTCCGTTTGTGTTGTTGTGGACAGCAGCACTTGTACATGGGTTCCAGGCTGTGTGTCTGTGGAAGGTAGGTGTTGTACTTGTTTCATTTACCTGCCATTGCCATATGCTGTTTATGTTCCCCTTCCTTTGCAGTCTGGCCAGTGAGACTCCTGTTCGTCCGTGTCTAGGAGGAACAGGTCATCTTACCCTGCTCCTAGTCCAGGGCCACCCTGAGGGCTAGTAGGGATCTTAGGCTCCGGAGTATGAGCCCTCCCACCATCAGGGTTGGCTCATACGGTCAGAATTAGGGACGTATTAGGAGGTGACCTGCTCCCTGATTCCTGTCCTGGCCTAGCAGCGACCACCATCTTCTGTCATCGCACGGCTGAGCGTTTTCCTCATCCTCAGCCGTGACAGCTACATTCTAATCAGTGAGGAAAAATAAGAACTGAGCTATAATGAGTGTTTCTAATGTCAGAGAGCAGAGATAAGGAGTCCGTCAGCTCCTGGCCTGACGCAAAAGACAGAAAATCCAAAGGGTGCTACTATAGCATGTTAGCTCTATACAGAAAAAAGGACTCCATATTTTTTTAAATAAAGACTAATTTAAAAGATTGTTATTAGCTTAAAATGAGTACAATGCAATAATAAAAAAAATTGCCCCCAAAGGTGTACATAGCCTTTAAGAGTCCAGTGGGCGTCCCTATTAGTGATTGACAGTGCTGCGCACAGAGAGTTAATTGTGATTCACAGGACTCCAAACCCCAGAATGAGCAGAGTTTGGAAAGAAAAGTCCTACTTAATCATTTCCCAAAAAGCTAATCTGCTCGGCACCCCCTGCTCTGTAGCATAATACCTGCAGATCAGACTGCATGTTCAGAGTGACAGGTTCCCTTTAGAGAGGAGTTGTCACCTCTCCTGACATGTAATATTAGTAATTACCTGCATCGCCCACGTAACAACAATTGTGGAGCATCTATTCTTATGACTATGTTGTGCCATTCCTCTATTATTCCTGCTAGAAGTTCTGAATGAATTGCCCGCAGTCTGCAGTAAAGGTCCATCTGAGTGTTACCAGCTGGGCGGGTGTCCCTGGAAGTCTGACATTATCCAAGTAGTGCTGCTAGTGTCCGACTAGGATAGGATCTTTTGACCTATCTGATGTGACAATATCTGGATTGTGTCATCTACTGGTTCATGCACATTGATGATTTTATGATTTTTTTTTTTATTAAGCAGAAAGATGTTTAAAAAATTGCAGTCACACCTGGCCTCACCCACTTTATCTGACTCAAATATCAGAAAAAGTGAAACAGGTGCTTCGTAAATTAGGCACTCATTCTGAATTATCCCTGTACAGCTTTAAATCACTGCTTCCATTCCGATAGTGCAGTACATTGCTAAACTGGCTACCTGCAGCCACCACTAGGTGGAGCTCAGTGCATTAGAATTGATACAGTTACCTTTGTCTGCAATGGATGCTGTAATATACTCTTGGCACTGTGTTCCCCCTAGTGCACTGTTTTCATGTCAGGAACAGTAGAAGGAATTCAGCATTGAGCCCCCCTTCCCGTCGCCCTGTAGCTGTCCTGTGGTCTGCCTCCATGGACGGTAGGCCAGTTGTACACTGCTGTAATGTCTTTGTCAGGAACTTTCTTCAGGAAATATTCTCCACAGAATGTTCAGAAGACTTTGTAGGCCTCCATATGACATTGGTGGCATATGAAGGACAGGAGATGACTCACACACCTGTATTGAAGCACAATTAGAGGCTAATACAGCCGTGCACCTGGTTCTTTTTTAACTGGAAAATAAAGAATTCAATGAAAATTATGGAAATCTACAATTATGCTGAAAATGAGGAATGTGCCCTTGCTTTCAGGAAATCTTTGGGGCCTCGGCTCCTGGATCTCTACTGAAGTCCAATTTGACCTGATAGTACAAAAAATACAATCCTAACACAGTCCTAATTTTTACTTCCACCAGACAGCAAGAATGGGTAATGAGATCCATCCCGCATCCATACGTGTCATTAACTCAACACTAGAGATAACAGCACAATATCACGGAATGTGTTTTTAAATTCAGAGAAAAGGGGCAGAATGGGTTAAAAAATTTAACAGCCAACAACAGGGAGCGGCGATTGCGTCACTCCCCATCATTGTACCCCTCAGATGCCGCTTTCATTTTACAGATTCCCTGCTGATCCGAATTTCAGGATAAATTTGATTTGCCGCGAAGCTGAATGACCTTGTGCTTTGCAGTAGCAAATCGATTTAACCTGAAAAAAAACAAAAAACTAAAAATTACCTGATCCATTTGCTTGTGATGGACTGGCTGGCATCATATTGATTGAAGATCTCGGTCTAAATCCCCTGCGCGGGGATGTATGACGTCACCACACCGGCCACCGTGATGACGTCATCTCAGGCCGGGTGAGATTTCAAGCCAGACCTTCAAGCAGGTTGGTGGCGGCCGGCCCGTCGCGAGCAAATGGATTAGGTAAGTTTTTTATTTTTTTTTATTTTTTATTTTACACTATGTTACTCCTATCAGGTGCCGTGATCAGCTATGAATGCGGCATCTGAGGGGTACAATGATGGGGAGCGGCGCAATCGCCGATCCATGTTGTTGGTCCGACTACTAACAAAAAATTGCACTTTGTGACAAAATAATTAGTCAAAAAGCAGCCGGATCGAATTCTTTAATACTTCTCTGATCACTGTTTACCGGGTATCCCACTGGTAGCTGCTTCCTGGCGTTTTTTTAACATGCAGGAAATGCCTTTTCAGCCAATCACTGCCTGAGGCGGGTCACTGCTGCAGCCAGTGATAGGCTTAGCAAGTATTCCCGCAGTGAGACCAGTAAGCACTGGAAATGGTAGCTCCCTGGGGATCTATCAGGTGAGTATCACATTCTGCCTCGTTTCTCTGAATTTTTGTTTTATCCATAGACAACCCCTTTAAGCAGTTCCTTAGACTCTCCTAGGTTAAGCCTACATCCGAGCAGTTTTTTTCTGGTGGTGAACGATCGGTTCCCTTAGTTTGATATATTTTTTTCATTGCAGGAGTAGATTTTATTTTAAAAATGTTTTCTCAAGGACCTGCAACGCTTTTTATTTTAAGCTTTTCTCTTCCCTTCCTAAGAAGTAAAGTGACATTCCGGACTGTGCCTCCTCTTGTGCTGCACTTAGTGTTTATCACTTAAGAGCTGAGGTTTGAGAAATTCTGACCAGAGCATTAAGTTACAAAACGAAGAACGCAAAATCCAGCGAAGAACCATAAGTTAATAGCTGTTTAATGAGGGTGTCATCATTTTTGCTACAAAAATAAATTTAGATTTAAAAGTAAAGCAAATTTACAAGCGGTATCCAGTCGGAAGCAGATGTTTCGGTGACATGGCAGTGCAAGCTGTGTTGAATTTGACCTTGTAGATTAAAGCATTTTTCAAAATTAGTTTAAGCCTCCCAATCTGTGGAAATTATGTCCTATCGGAGCTTCTATAAAAGTCACAGCCACCAGCAGCAGCTTTTCCGCAGTGTAAACTATTAATTACAATAATAAAAAATCAGCGTTTTTTTTTTCTCTAAAGCTGACAGATAACACAACACAGTCATTGCCCCTCTGATGTGCGCAGGCTGTAATTCGAATAAATGATAACAATGCATTATTTATTGCAAGATGTGATAAACTGGCATTGAGCTAAGCAGTTTATCACACAGAGTTTTTTCTTATATGCAGATTCTGGTTTATTTGTATATTTGGAATCGATTTTTTCTAAAGGAAGGTTCATAATTTTACATACAAAAAGCACCGGAGTGACAATTGAGCACAGCCTATAACGGCACAACAGCGTTACTATGACATCTTCACAGCCTATAAATAAGCAAACACTACAATGTACCATTATTAGTGTTGAGCGAAGCATTCGAAGAAGAATGTGGTCCGAAGTTTAGGAAAACTTTGATACGCAACAAATCCGAATTTCCTCAAGCTTCATGGTAACGAATCAGGTTTTTCTAAAACGGTGGCTGCACGAGTTACAAAGTGAAAATAAGAAGCCTGGGAAAGAGAGAACACCCATAATGTCATGCAACCAGCCAATTTGCTGATAGCCATCCCCTGTGTTGTCACAGCCCTATAAAATGCTCATCCCGCGAGGTCTCTGCCATTGTCCTGTGAGCTGAGCGTAGGGAACGATGTGGCAAGAGCTCCTGCTCTAGGGACAGTGTTGCTGAAAACGATTGATAGAAGAATATTGGAGAAGAAGAGTGCACGGAGAGTACAGGGAGACTGCAGGGTGAGCGTAGGGTGAGTGCGGGGAGAGTGCAGGGAGAATGCAGGGAGACTTATGCTGTATCAGTTTTATTTATTCCTACATTTACTATTTCCTATATCAGCCGTAAACTACGATATGTAATTCATTACCAATAAGATGGAAGCCTTTATTATTCCGGGGCCAGCGTGCCAACTAATACCATCCAGTCTGCACCCCTTAGGGGGCCCAGGTCTTAATGATGACCATCCTCATCATTTGCTGGCTTTACAAAGTCTCCATGTCCTAGAAAAGTCAGCAAGATGCAGATGATCTGGAAAAGGAGGAAAAGCAGATGGCAGAACAAGGGCTCCCACCTGTAGGACAGGAGAACGCTGGGTTTGGAGAAGTGGGTATGCCAAAGCTGATTAATATTCTGTGTTTACTGTTAAATAACCTGCAGGAGATTGCAGGTAAGAACAGCAATAATATGCATATTGTCCCCCCACCTATAACCATCCATATCCCATACCAGTATCAGATACTGTTTAAAGGTGCTGTGCGGCTGTTAACAATGAAGAAGGACTATACAGTGCGGTATTAAATGAAAGGCAGCTGTAGGCTAACTGGCCGCACAGTTCTTCATCACAGCATGGCCATACTCTAAGGCAGAGTGGCCTGGGTATACCTGAGTTATAGCAATTTGTGAGAAATTAATTTGTAACAAATTGAATTTCTTGTCGAAATGTGACAAAGCTGCCAAATCGAATTTTTCTAAACTTGGCTCATCTCTAACCATTATTATAACAGAGCGTGGTCTATAAATACACAACATACTATTGCATTCTTACAATACAGAGCATTCGATACAAACCCACACTCTGTTGCAAATGCACAGCTTAGAAATACACATATGCTGTCACACACTCTATTGTATTCTCATAAGACTATAGCTAATAAATATTTACACAAAAAATACTTTTTGTGACATCATCAAAACAGTACAGCCTTTAACACAATAGAGCACAACCTACAAATACACATTCCATAGCAATATCTGTCTGTAAGTAAACACTATTTAAGACCACAGAGCACAGCCTATAAATATGCACATAAGGGTCCATTCACACGTCCGTAGAATGGGTCCAGATCCGTTCCGCAACGTTTGCGGAACAAATCCGGACCCATTCATTCTCTATCGGGCCGGAAGAGATGTGCACAGCACACAGTGTGCTGTCCGCATCCGCATTTCCGGAGCGCGGCCCCAATCTTCGGGTCCGCGGCTCCCAAAAAAAATAGGCAATTCTATGGGGGTGGCGGCCGGGTGTATTGCAGATCCGCAATTTGCGGATCCGCAATACACTAAGGTCGTGTGAATGGACCCTTCGGCCTCTTTTTTTGCGTTCATTTTTTTTTTGCATTCCGTAAACAGACCGTATACGGAACCACACATTTCAATGGATCAGCAAAAAAAATGGAATCTACTCCATATGCCGTCCATTTCCGTATTTCCGTTTTTCCGTTCCAAGATAGAACATGCCCTATTATTGTCTACATAACGGATAAAGATAGTGTACTGTTCTATCAGGGGCCAGCTGTTCCGCTCCCCAAAAAACGCAATGCACACAGACGTCATCCGTATTTTTTGCGGATCTGTTCTTTGCGGACCGCAAAATACTGAAAAAGCCATACGGTCATGTGCAAGAGGCCTTATTGTGACATCACTCCACAGTGAGTATGATGCAAATCAAAGATCCTTCATTCCTGTGTCACAGACATTATCATATGGTTTGCAATAAATGATAACAATGCATTATTTATTGTAAGATGTGATAAACTGGTGTTGAGCTAAGCAGTTTATCACATATTTTTTATTATATGCACATTCTGCTTTATTTATACATTTGGAGTAAAGGTTTTCTAATGCAAGGTTCATAATTTTACATGACATACAAAAGCAAAGGCATAACAACAGAACTGAGCACAGCCTATAACTGCACAACAGTGTTACTATGACATCATCAAAACAGTGCAGCCTATAAAAAGCACACAACGCGATGTAGTATTATCATAACAGAGCACGGTCTATGAATTCACATAATATTATTGTATCATTACAATAGAGAGCTTTCTATAGAAAAACACACTCTGTTGCAACATTGTCAAAATGTATAGCTTTGGCTAGTTTCACACTAGCGGCAAGGAACTCCGACAGGCTGTTCCGGCGGGTGAACAGCCTGTCGGATCCGTGCTGCCGCTAGTGCACATGTGCCCCCGGACTACCGCTCCAATGACTATAATAGGGGTGGGCCGGAGTTCCGGCGGCAGCACGGCAAACATACCGAGAGGCAGCCGGAATAAAACTACGACATGTAGTTTCCAAACTGTTTCCAAACAGCAAACATGTCAGATCAAACCAAGTGTTGCCAGTCTCACAGATCTCCTGCCACCTGTCGCGGGAACGTCCGTGACACTCTATTGTATTCTAAGGACTATAGCCAATACATACTGTACCACAATAACAGTCTGTAAGCAAACAAACTGTATTTAAGGCAACAAATATTTTTGTGGCATCACTCCACAGCGAGCATGGTGCAAATCAAAGATCCTTCATCCTTGTGTCATAGACATTATCATATGGTTGTAAAAGATTTGAAGTAGGCTTTTACAATACAGAATTGTCAGTCCTCCTGGGCCTTGGTCAACTAAATGTCTATGGCGGTCAGCGTGTTCAAGAGATGCCAAAGTGGCTCAGGTTGTTAGATAAATCTGGCGCATCTGTAGGTTGGTGGTGAGTTCAGAACTTGGGTATTTCCTGCAGTTCCATAGAGAATGAAGGGAGGCATGGAAGGGAGCGTGCTTGACTATGGGTAACAGACCCACGTTCTCAGGAATAAATTGTAACAGCCTGAATACCCCTTTAACCACTGCTGTCCGCCATTCTCTGCTCTAGCCCCAGATCCTACAGCATATATACCCATACTACAAATGTGTACTACCTTACCTGTTTTGAGATTTCCCAAAATAAATGGTCCACAGTGATCAGCTTTGAAAAAAAGTTCAGACTTTGTACAAACCGGATTCCAAAAAAGTTGGGACACTAAACAAATTGTGAATAAAAACTGAATGCAATGATGTGGAGATGGCAAATGTCAATATTTTATTTGTAATAGAACGTAGATGACAGATCAAATGTTTAATCCGAGTAAATGTATCATTTTAAAGGAAAAATACGTTGATTCAAAATTTCACGGTGTCAACAAATCCCCAAAAAGTTGGGACAAGTAGCAATAAGAGGCTGGAAAAAGTAAATTTGAGCATAACGAAGAGCTGGAAGACCAATTAACACTAATTAGGTCAATTGGCAACATGATTGGGTATAAAAAGAGCTTCTCAGAGTGGCAGTGTCTCTCAGAATCCAAGATGGGTAGAGGATCACCAATTCCCACAATGTTGCGCAGAAAGATAGTGGAGCAATATCAGAAAGGTGTTACCCAGCGAAAAATTGCAAAGACTTTGCATCTATCATCATCAACTGTGCATAACATCATCCGAAGATTCAGAGAATCTGGAACAATCTCTGTGCGTAAGGGTCAAGGCTGTAAATCCATACTGGATGCCCGTGATCTCCGGGCCCTTAAACGACACTGCACCACAAACAGGAATGCTACTGTAAAGGAAATCACAGAATGGGCTCAGGAATACTTCCAGAAACCATTGTCAGTGAACACAATCCACCGTGCCATCCACCGTTGCCAGCTGAAGCTCTACAGTGCAAAGAAGAAGCCATTTCTAAGCAAGATCCACAAGCTCAGGCGTTTTCACTGGGCCAGGGATCATTTAAAATGGAGTGTGGCAAAATGGAAGACTGTTCTGTGGTCAGACGAGTCACGGATCGAAGTTCTTTTTGGAAATCTGGGACGCCATGTCATCCGGACCAAAGAGGACAAGGACAACCCAAGTTGTTATCAATGCTCAGTTCAGAAGCCTGCATCTCTGATGGTATGGGGTTGCATGAGTGCGTGTGGCATGGGCAGCTTGCATGTCTGGAAAGGCACCATCAATGCAGAAAAATATATTCAGGTTCTAGAACAACATATGCTCCCATCCAGACGTCATCTCTTTCAGGGAAGACCCTGCATTTTTCAACAAGATAATGCCAGACCACATTCTGCATCAATCACAACATCATGGCTGCGTAGGAGAAGGATCCGGGTACTGAAATGGCCAGTCTGCAGTCCAGATCTTTCACCTATAGAGAACATTTGGCGCATCATAAAGAGGAAGGTGCAACAAAGAAGGCCCAAGACGATTGAACAGTTAGAGGCCTGTATTAGACAAGAATGGGAGAGCATTCCTATTTCTAAACTTGAGAAACTGGTCTCCTCGGTCCCCAGACGTCTGTTGAGTGTTGTAAGAAGAAGGGGAGATGCCACACAGTGGTGAAAATGGCCTTGTCCCAACTTTTTCGGGATTTGTTGACACCATGAAATTCTGATTCAACATATTTTTCCCTTAAAATGGTACATTTTCTCAGTTTAAACTTTTGTTCCGTGATTTATGTTCTATTCTGAATAAAATATTAGAAGTTGGCACCTCCACATCATTGCATTCAGTTTTTATTCACGATTTGTATAGTGTCCCAACTTTTTTGGAATCCGGTTTGTATGAAATTCAATAGTTGGAGGTCACTTCAACCATTTATTTAAGGATAGCTTGAGACAAACGAAAAGGTAAGGAAGGACACATCTGTATATGTTTGGTTAAGATTTGGTCATAGGCTCATAGCTTTTATCCTGCGGCCATTGTACTCCTGGACTTCTCATGCCAAGCTGTGTGATGGTAGGGTTTCTACGAGTTTCCATGAATACTGCAAAAAGACACTCCAAAAATGTTAATGTGTATTGAGGATTCGAAATATAAACCGCATCAGTATAAGGGCTCATGCACACAACCGTATGGCTTTTTCAGTGTTTTGCGGTCCAGTTTTTACGGATCCGTTGTTCCGTTTTTTGTTTCCGTTGTGTTTCTGTTTCCTTTCCGTTTTTCCGTTACGTTTTTCCGTATGCCATATACATTATACAGTAATTACATAGAAAAAATTGGGCTGGGCATAACATTTTCAATAGATGGTTCAGCAAAAATGGAACAGATACGGAAGACATACGGTTGGCAGCCAGATTGCTATTTCCAGGGATAATTCTCATGTAGTTGGTAGCTGACCCACTGGTGCAAGGACCTCGAGCTTTGGATATAGAAAATACCCCAAAAACACAGGAAAATGGCCGCTAAAGTCACAACAGGGACCAAGGTTTGAATGTTCGTTTTAGAGATCCAAGCAGCGGAGAGTTCATGTACACACAGGAAAGACTTGCAGGCAGGGTAGCGGTGAGATACACACAAAGCAGGCAGCCTGTGAACGTGACTCAGACAGAGTAAACAGACTGGGTAAACTTAAACACAAACTGAACTGAACTAGGATTGAAAGTGCAGGAGCACACAGGCAGGATGTAAACAGAGCTTGGAGCATGACAGGAACATAGGCAGGAAATAATGCAGGATAGACACTAGACTATCAAATACCTTTGCTGGTCACCAGGGAACCTAAAGCTCAGGCACCCTCTGCCTGAAGACGGTGCCTTAAATACCCAGGGACCCTTAGCCCTAGCCATTGGCTGGGGACAGATTTGGAAGCGCATTCACCTGCCGTTTAAGAGGCAGGAGGTGGATATGTGCACACCCTAAGAAGACAGAGGATGGAGCACTGGGCACAGACATGGAAGCAGCAGTATGGTGAGTAGCATGGCATTCGTGCCCGCAAGGGAGAGCAGGGCACTGTCGGCCATGGACAGCTGTCCTAACAATCAGAAGACAGGGAAGAAGGCACCTGCCACCAAAAAGGAATAATTTTTGGCCTATTTTTTAAATTTTACAGTGCAGTGTGTTATTAAACAGGCTGTTTGTTACCATCAGCTACCGTCCGTTTACCTGCAGCCATATATAGTATATCGCTGTCACTTTGACATTGCTAATTCTGTCTTGGCTTTAAAGAGAATGAACGGGGTTGGGAACAGTCCTAGGGCACCTCAGAGTGTCATATATCACTTTTCAGGGCAATCGGGGGAACTTTCTACTTGGGTGGAATTTGTTCGGGCCGAATCGAATATGGCCGTTTCGACCAAAATAGACCAGAAATTCGCTCATCTCTAATGAATATAACATTTTCCAAATTATAATGAACTAAGAAGTATGCGTGTGTAAATGTAAACAGTATCAATTATTTAGACACACAGTAGGAGTCCTTGTAGACAGGCTGTCTGAGATGAGATACAGTAGATAACTTCTGAAAGCTGTGTATTTCCTTTCTGGATAGGTTGAAAATGGCTAGTATTGATTTGCTCACAAGGAAGTTAAAATACTAATAACTATATTTCCCATTCTGAGGCAGTGCTCCTGGTATACAATGTTAATCCATCCAACAGCCGCTTACTGTACGTCTCCGAGACTGAAATAGAGATGACTTAAACCTGTGCATTAGTCCTTTTAGACTCTATCTTTTTATTGGCTTATCCCTTTGCTTTCTAGTCATTGTTTTTGTATCTGCTCCTTCACGAAAAAGCCCACCTGACCAATTTCTGTTTCACAGTGGTCTTTACCCGAAAACACGATGAAAAAAAATCCAGTTAAGCCCCCTTAGTCACTTAAAGGGTCTCTATTCTCTAAGAGCCAGATGATACAAAATAGCAAAAATGCTACATATTGCAGAAATCCAAGAGTCCATACTGTTAGAAAAGATGCCAATGTCCTTGGTGGTCTAGGGTAGTAAAAGGTTTACTGATAACATTCCTTGGGTCTGTGGCAATCAAATAGTTAACATCAACATCCCTAGTGGCCAAAGGAGATCAACTTTCCTAATGGCATAGAGTTGTTTATGGGTTATTGTTTCCTTCTTTGGTGGTCTAGGCTAATGAAAGAGATAATGCCAAAATCTCTGGTAGCCTGGGGCACTGAAGGAGCTAAAGTATGAATTCCTGGTGGTCTATGATACAAAAGAGATTCATGTCAGCATCCCTTTTTGGTGGAGGACAGTGAAGGGGTTGATTTGTGCATTCCTGGTGGTCTAGGGAAGTGAAGGGATAATATTTCATACATGGTGAACTGTATTTAGTGATGTTCATCTTCCTGAACAGATTTGTGCAAGGGACAGAGGGGGCTGTGCAGCTGTGAATGATCACTAGGGAAGAGCTGTATATGCAGCGTCCCACTAGTGTACGTGGGCACTCCAAAAGCTTGTTATGTCATATGTTGTATCAGGTTGTATTTCATTCTTGTGTAGAATCCCTGTTACCAGGCTGTCAGGTGCATTACACACATTCCACCACTAGATGGGGGGAGCACCACAGTATATATACTGCAGTTCAGGCCCAGTGAGCAGTGGGGAATTAGAGTTTGGAGGAAGGAGGAGATGGAGTGAGGAGCAAGGGGGAAGGAGAGGACCAGAGGCTAGAGGAAGCACATACAAGCGCGAAACGGCTGTTGCCGATTTTTCACATTTGCATTCTATGTTGACCCAGTTTTTAACAATGGAAGAATAAAGAAAGTTTTTTACATCCAAAGGTGAGTGCCGCAATTTCCTTTCTCTTGTGCACTGGATACAGGAAAGAATGTTTCCTAACAATTTTTTCTCTAAAATCGATTTTATCTTTTTGTGCGTTTATTGTCGGTCTGTAAATGTGGCGTACTACTCGGACAACATCGTTCCCAGCAGCGACCTGGGAGTCCAAGATGCATCCAGACATGCTCCCCATGCTGTTCCCGAACCATTTCAGTGGTGTTTCCATCAATTTCTGACCTTTTCCTATAAACCAGGCACTTTCCCCTCTTCAGAGCAGGGGCTGCCTGGTTTAATGCTTAGGTTCTCTTTGACTTCCATTGTGCAGCGTCCCACTAGCTTATGTGGGAATTGCAAAAGCTTTTTGTTATCATCTGTATATCATGCTGTATTGTGTTATCCTGTGATATTTCTATTTACCAGGCTGTCAGTTGCACTACCTACATCCACCACTAGATGGGGTAGCACCATAGTATAAATAGTGTAGTTCAGGCTTAAAGGGTTTCTATCACTTCGTATGACATAATTAGCTGTCAGACACTAGCGATCCGCTAGTGTCTGCTCTGGCCAACCATCCTAATATAGCAGCTTTAGGGGCCGCCGTTTTGCTAAAAAAAAAACTTTTATAAATATGCTAATGAGCCTCTAGGTGCTATGTGGGCGTCATTAGCACCTAGAGGCTCCGTCTACCTTCATACACAGCCACCGCCCAGCGCGTCCCTCCAGCCCGCCCATCTCCTGCTGAATGCGATCCTCCGTGTGACGCAGCGGACGAATTCTCGCGCATGCGCAGTGCGCGGCTGTATTCGGCACATGCGCAGTGAATGTCTGACAGCTTCCCTGCTCAGACATCTCCACTGCACCTGTTCCTTGGAGCACTATGACGTCATCGGCGCAGGCGCAGTGGAGATGTCTGAGCAGGGAAGCTGTCAGACATTCACTGCGCATGCGCCGAATACAGCCGCGCACGGCACATGCGCGAGAATTCGTCCGCTGCGTCACACGGAGGATCGCATTCAGCAGGAGATGGGCGGGCTGGAGGGACGCGCTGGGCGGTGGCTGTGTATGAAGGTAGACGGAGCCTCTAGGTGCTAATGACGCCCACATAGCACCTAGAGGCTCATTAGCATATTTATAAAAGTTTTTTTTTAGCAAAACGGCGGCCCCTAAAGCTGCTATATTAGGATGGTTGGCCAGAGCAGACACTAGCGGATCGCTAGTGTCTGACAGCTAATTATGTCATACAAAGTGATAGAAACCCTTTAATTAGGGAGTTAAGTCAGTTGAGAGGAGAAGTGGAAAGGGAAGGAGTGAGCGTGCAACTGTACCTATGCTAAATGCAAGACAATTCAAGAGGGATGGAGTGGAGATTAACACAAAGGACAGCAGCCATCTATCTATTCAGGCTTCAAAGACCTTTGGACTAGAGGTGAAGGACTTACTAGCTTCAGGCAGCCTCACCATTAAAGAGCTGGAGAAACAGAACCAGAATAAGAAACTGAATATCAATGAGTAAAGATGACCTACTCATCGCTTGGTGGTCGTATTGCGGCGAACTTTGCGTGTTCGCGATTCACCGAACATGCGAACATATTCGCGCCCGTCATATTCTTTTACTTTGTGAAGAACTTTGACCCATGACACATCCATCAGGTGGTACAGGACAGTCAATTGAGACGTTTCAGCACATGGACATATTCCCTACCTTATAAATAAAGCTGACCCCGGGGCTAGGGGCTTACTAGGGCCATTTTTATATAGGGTAAGGTTCCGGACGGGGTCGCTCTCATCAGGGCGGCTGGTCTGTGGTTAGGCTATCAGGGCCAGAATAGCACCCCCCTGTAGGGCAATATCAGGGACAGTTCTTTGCCCACCCTGTCCTTCAATACCACATCATCATCTAGCCCAGGGGGAGATGTTTTTTTGCTTTCCCTCCGGGATTCATGGATGTGCACTGGAACCCCCCGGATTGTGGTAGGACATATGGTTTCTGATTTGGTGCCGCTGAGCACTTGTTATTGCCGACCACATCTATGCTTTTTGCTTAACTTTAATAATTTAATTTATTTTCATTTTGAGGGACATCTTTTCCATTCACATGTCCGCAAAATGGGTCCGCATCCATTCCGCAATTTTGCGGAACGGGTGCAGACCCATTTATTTTTAATAGGGCCGGAATGTGCTGTTCACATCCGCACTTCCGCCTCCGTGCTTCCGTTTCCACCAAAAAATAGAACATGTCCTAATCTTGTCTGCAATTGCAGACAAGATTAGGCATTTTCTATTATAGTGCCGGCGATGTGCGGTCCACAAATTGCAGAATGCACATTACCGGTGTCCATGTTTTGCGGATCTGCAAAACACTTACGGACGTGTGAATGGACCCTCATAGTAACATTATTAAAGGTTACGTTTTATCTTTATGTATATTCAAATGGATAGCCTTCCTTATGCAGCACGCCAGACCTGCAGGGTATTGCGATTGTGAGGTCACGGTTAACGGCAAGCGAGGGTTACTCACAGTTCTGTAGGGAGACCCTGGGCAGGCATGCAGCAGTGAAGGAGAGGCTGGCACAGGAGTCCTCTGGGGCACACACTGTATTTAGGGACCAGGCCTGGTGGTGGATGAGGTGCCCTGGATGTTGCAGGTGTTTTATGTGCCTGGGGCAAGGTCCCTTTAAGGTTTCGTGACGCCAGTGCCTGTAACGGTGGCACACCGATTTCTAGTGGTAATAACTGAGGTACACTGATGGTATGGTGAACCAAACTTTGCTTTACTTGAAAACAGTTCAACTTTATACAGTTGGATGTAAATTCAGTTCCACATATGAGATACACTTCGCAAGCAGGCTTTCACAATTATGGCAGGTATAACGTTTCCTTGCAAGATACTCAGAGGGTAAACAACAACACACTCAGAATCAGGCTGTACCGTCTCCTCGGAGATAGTGTACACTGTTCCTTAGAACTCCTGTCTGGTTTTTATCCCAAGGCCCGGATACCTCAATGCAGGCTTTTATCCTTGGTAACAATCTTCCTCAGGTACTCATCCTTGCTTTACATTACTACTCCTTCTACCCTTCAGCTTACTTGTACTAGCTGGTAACACTGGCTCTGCTTGGTTTGTGGGAACTGCAGGTTTTGTCCCAGGAGGTAACTCTTCTCTTGGGGTAAATCTTCTGAGCTAACCATGGCTCTCTTGATCAGCAGGTAGGCTATAATCCTTCACTAGCCTCCTGGTCATAACTAGCAGCCAGGGCTATCTAGCTGCATGTCAGGAGGAGGCCCTCAGCATATCTCTGGCTAAGATGCCCTACCACTTCTGTCTCCACAGACTCCTGACTACAGACCCCTCTCCCTGTCTGGGCCTGGACATTTATACTAGGGGTTCTCTAACTCCCTCTAGTGTACAGGATGTCTAGCTACACCCAACTAGGCCTGCAAATGCATCATGCAGGGGAACATTACATATAAAAATCACATTAGAAAATACATTGATTGCACAATCACATATGACATTTCTGTCCCTTGTGAGTAGGGGGAACGCGCACACCAATTGACCCTTGTGTAGTGCCCACGCCAATCTAGCGGGACACTACACTTATACAATGTTATAATATACTTTCTATGTTAGAGGGTATATTATAGTGCCTTTGTATTGTGCGGCAGTTGTGTGCGGTTCTGCTGCGATACTGCAGGTATATAGAGGGACAAGCGTTATTGGAACAAATAATTTCTACTGGTGTGATATACCAGTCGCCCCCCAAAAAAACTGATTGAAGCGGGGTGTTATATACTTTCTTTATAGTGCATTTGGGTACTGTATAGTGCATTTGCGCATGCGCAAAAATTATATTGCCGATATTTCGCATTGAAAAAAATAATGAATGGAGATCGCAAATTAGAATAATACATCTGGTACGTTATGTCCATGTTGTGGGACTATTTGTGCACTTCTAGTAATTATTTTTTGGCTGCAAATATAAGCTGAAGGTTTTTCAGGTTCACCTGCCATTAAAATGAATGGACCCGCCGCAAACTTGCGGTTCGCGAACATTTGATCGTGTTCGCGAACCGTCCCGGCAGATGTTCTTCCATCACTATCAGTGAGTACATAACTTACCGCCCTATCCCGACACAGTATCATCAGCACCGCCTGTTACTGGGATTTATCACAACCTACCTGCATGTGTATCAGAGACTGTTTTATTGCTGGATGTAAACTGTTATCAAGAACCTGGTTGAAGTAAAGTTTACCGTTGGATTTAAACCTGCCTCATTCTTCCAACTCCACACCACTATTGCCCTTAACCTCTTGCACCATAAAGGTGCTGGCGTCACAACATTATTCAAACCAGGAGCCCAGCCGCCCAGGCACTCAACAACCATTCACCATCAAGGGCACCTCAACCACCACCTGGCCGGTGTCCCCTGCAACCGAGTGTGCCCTGCAGAATCCATTGATGTTCTCCCTTTCACTCCACTGCTGGCCCAGGGAGGCATCTGCTAAACCGTGAGTAAACGATGAACTGTATATACATTCCGGCCCACCGTGCACCTCACGTGTTCTACCCCTGCGGACTGGCACGTTGCAATTGTGCTTGGGTGCTCTGTAGAGCACCCGAGCATCCCAAAGTGTTCTACTCGAGCACCCGAGCGCTTTGGTGCTCGATCCACACTAATAAATTCCTATGCACGGACCTCCCCCTAGTGGTAGCCGAAGGCAGTCAGCTTTTTAATATGTGACGTGAAGCTGGATAATGTATGGATGTATTTATGTCCGTTGTCTGCTGTAAATACATTGAGAAATTCGTTGTTCAGAATGAACACCATATTTTTTTAAGCACCTGTTCCACTTTTTTCGACACAGAAGTCGGATGTCACAGAAGAGGTTGAGGCCAATGGGGACTTTTTTATTATATATATATTTTTTTTTTAATTAAAATTTCTTCTGCTAAATAAAAAAAGTGTCAATTCATGAGAAATCTAGGGCATTGGGAAATTGGTGGGGCAGTTTCGCTGTGGGGCCCTATCAGATCCGTGTATGCCCCTGCATAGAAGTTTGCACTGTAATACAGAACAGAACTCATTACATCTGTATCTCCCTGTAGGATAAGATTTCCAAGTATCTTAGAGAGGCTTAATGATTTATTTCAACTGTTAATAAAATATATATTAAAAAAAAAAAATTGACAGAAATAATAGAGAGTATTCTTCAGATATCTCCGTGGCTTTGGTAAGTCAAATCACCACTGAAAGTGGGTTTTTGCCAGATAATGAACGTTTTATGCTTCTTTGACAGATGTGTAAAGAACAAGACTGTAAAAGAGTGACATGTAGTAACAGTTATAGAAGTCAAAGAGAAAATGCCAAAGATATAGTTGCAAAACATCTACCGTATCTACGGAGCAATCGGAAATTCTTCAGAAGCATAATTTTTTTTTCCCATTTTGTTATGTGCCTTGTGCTAAGATAAAACAAAAAATATCTACCCCACCCCCCATCAATCTGCACTTAATACTTCCAGAATTTTAGAAAGTTTTGCAAGTTTATTAAAAACTAAAAAAAACTAACATTTTGCACAATGTAGACCCTTTACTATGACATATAAAATTAAGCTTTGGGGGTCTCCCATTTCCTTTGATCATTTGAGATGCTTCTACACATTGATTGGAGTTCACCTGTGGTAAATTCAGTTTATTGAACATGATTTTGAAAGACATATAAGGTCTCATAGCTGATAATGAATATCAGAGCAAAAACCAAGACATGAGGAGGAAAGAACTGCATGTAGAGCTCAGAGACAGGATTGTATGGGGGCAAGGTCTAGAGAAGGGGACTAAAAATTCAGCTGCACTTAAAGTTCTCAAGAGCACAGTGGCCTCCATAGGAAGTTTGGAACAACCAGGACTCTTCCAAGACCTGGCCACACCAACAAACTATGTAACCGGTGGGAGAAGAGCCTTGGTAGTAGAAGTGACCAAGAACCCAATGGTCACTCTGGTTAAGCTCAAAAGATCCTGTGTACAGATGGGCGAAATTTCCTGACAGCACTCAACCAAGGGTTTTATGATGGGGTGACCTCTCCTTAGTAAAAAGACACATGAAAGCCAGCCCGGAGTTTGCAAAAAAGAACTTAAAGGACTTTTAGACTGTGAGAAAAACAGTTGAACTTTTTCTCCTAACTTCTAAGCATAATTTTTGGAGGAAACCAGGCACTGCTCATCTCCTGCTCAATACCATCCCTACAGTAAATCATGGTCATGGCAGCTTTATACTGTAGGAGTGTTTTTCAGCAACTGGGACAGGGAGACTGCTCAGGGTTGAGGGAAAGCTGAAGGGAGCAAAGTAAAGAGATATTCTTAATGGAAACCTGATCCAGAGCTCTGGACCTCAGACTAGACCAAAGGTTCACATTCCAACAAGACAATGACCCTAAGCACACAGCCAAGACAACACAGGAGTGGCTTAGGGACAACTCAGTGAATGTCCTTGAGTGGCCCAGCCAGATCCCTGACTTAAACTCAATGGAGTATCTCTGGAGAGACCTGAAAATGGCTGTCCACTAACGGCCCCCATCCATTCTGACAAAGCTTGAGAGGATCTGCAGAGAAGAATGGCCGAAAATCCCCAAATCCAGATGTTCAAACCTTGTGGCATAATACCCAAGAAGACTGGAGACTGTAATCGCTACCAAAGGGGCCTCAACTAAGTCCTGTGTAAAGGGGCTGAATACTTATGTCAGCAAAGATTTTGAACATTCTGCTTTCACTTTATTACCATGGGAAATTAAGTACAGATTGATGGGTATTATTTTGAAATGTTATATTTTGTGCTAATTATATGGCAGAATTATGTGGTAGTATTATTTTAGATACTCCATATTATTTGGGCACTATATATGGTAGCATCTAGCTGGAAGTGTAAGAATATTGTGATTGGTTGAAGGTCACCGGTAATTGACACCACCAAGATCTTGGCCAATGTCATTGGAATGTAGTCAGTCCTACTAAACACTGTAATTAATAATGGTGGAGCGGCATCAGGACCTTGGAAGGATCTGCTGAAAACGTTAGTATTTAATCCTGCTAGTGGAAACTATTAGGGTCATTGGGCCGTAACATTATAACTGATATGCTTAAAATAATCAGAGCTCATTGGGGCGTGCACTATAATTTGTCTTCTAAAAATACACTATACAGAATCTAGACTCCTATTATTTTTTTTTATATGGCTAGAAACTGTGACATTTATTTAGAGTATTTTAACTCCTTAGTAACATAGTAACATAGTATATAAGGCCGAAAAAAGACATTTGTCCATCCAGTTTGGCCTGTTATCCTGCAAGTTGATCCAGATGAAGGCAAAAAAAAAAAACCTGTGAGGTACCAGCCAAGTTTCCCCACTTAAGGGTGAAAAAATTCCTTCCCGACTCCAATCAGGCATCAGAATAACTCCCTGGATCAACGACCCATCTCTAGTAGCTATAGCCTGTAATATTATTACACTCCAGAAATACATCCAAGGCAGAGAGTTCCATAGTCTCACTGCTCTTACCGTAAAGAATCCTCTTCTATGTTTGTGTAGAAACCTTCTTTCCTTCAGACGCAGAGGATGTCCCCTCATCACGGTCACAGTCCTGGGGATAAATAGATGATGGGAGAGATCTCTGTACTGACCCCTGTACTATTTATACATATCAATTAGGTCTCCCCTCAGTTGTCTTTTTTCTAAAGTGAATAACCCTAATTTTGATAATCTTTCAGGGTACTGTAGTCCCTCCATTCCAGTTATTACTTTAGTTGCCCTCCTCTGAACCCTCTCCAGCTCTGCTATGTCTGCCTTGTTCGCAGGAGCCCAGAACTGTACACAGTACTCCATGTGTGGTCTGACTAGTGATTTGTAAAGTGGTAGGACTATGTTCTCATCATGGGCATCTATGCCCCTTTTGATGCAACCCATTATCTTAATTGCCTTGGCAGCAGCTGCCTGACACTGCTTTTTACTGCTTAGTTTGCTGTTTATTAAAATTCCTAGGTCCTTTTCCATGTCAGTGTTACCCAGTGTTTTATCATTTAGTATGTACGAGTGACTTGCATTATTCCTTCCCATGTGCATAACTTTACATTTGTCAGTGTTAAACCTCATCTTCCACTTCTCTGCCCAAGCCTCCAATCTATCCAGATCCCTCTGTAGCCGTATACTGTCCTCTTCAGTGTTAGTTACTTTACACAGTTTAGTGTCATCTGCAAAAATTGATATTTTACTATGCAAGCCTTCTACAAGATCATTAATAAATATATTGAAGAGAATAGGGCCCAATACTGACCCCTGAGGTACCCCACTAGTGACAGTGACCCAATCTGAGTGTGTACCGTTAATAACCACCCTCTGTTTTCTATCACTCAGCCAGTTACTTACCCACATACAGACGTTTTCTCCCAGTCAGAGCTTTCTCATTTTATATACTAACCTTTTATGCGGTAAAGTGTCAAATGCTTTGGAGAAGTCCAGATATACGACATCCATTGATAAGCCGCTGTCAAGTCTAGAACTTACCTCCTCATAGAAACTGATTAAATTAGTTTGACATGACCAATCCCTCATGAAGCCATGCTGATATGATGGTATTTGCTTGTTTTCATTGAGATCCTCCAAGATAGCATCTCTTAGAAAACCTTCAAACAGTTTACCCACGACAGATGTTAAACTTACCGGCCTATAGTTTCCAGGCTCTGTTTTTGCACCCTTTTTGAATATTGACACCACATTTGCTATGCGCCAATCCTGTGGAACACTCCCTGTCAGTATAGAGTCTGTAAATATCAGAAATAAGGCTCTGGCTATGACATTACTTAATTCTCTTAAGATACGGGGGTGTATGCCATCTGGTCCTGGCGATTTGTCTATTTTAATATTTTTAAGTCACTGTGGTGACCACCCACATGCCTTTTTACAGCAATCACTAAGGGGTCTTGGGCTAGGCTTCTGCCTTGTTATGCTGCCCTCTATTGCATGAGTGCCTTCTCCTGCTCTAATGGCCTGGATAGGCATAAGCTCCAATCCTGGCCATTTAACCACTTAGATGCCGCAGTCGATAGTGACTGCAGCATCAAAATGGTTTATAGGGAGGAAGCTCCGTCTGTCTCCCATCGTCACCCCAAAAATGAGATGGCGGGTTGCCAATGTCTTTGCATGGCAGCCTGGGGCCTAATGAAGTTGTTGACCAGCATTTAACAATTCAAGGCCTAACATCAATAGCAGATAGACGGAGGTCCGACACCACGCATTTCTGTGCACAGCTCCATTCACAGTGTAGTGGATGAAGCTGGTTACTGCAGCGCTGCTCCCATTCACTTCAATAGGAGCAGCACTCTTTTAAGTGAACCCCTTCAAGAAGAGGCCAGATTGTTATTGCTAATTTTCTTTGGAAGGGAGGTTACTGCCAGCCTATCAGTTTCAGCTGAACCATAGTAAATATTCTGCTTCTCCTGGTCTAGCGTTACCTTCATAATCCAAAAAATTTAATTATCACGTAACAGCCTATTCCACACCTTATTCCACTGGACCTCACTTACTAATCCTGTCATAACCTGCCCCGGTGCTGCACTCTTGTATATTATCTGGTAACTATTGCATCTAGGTGTGGAGATCTGAAAACAGAGTGTGAAGAGGGTGACTGTGTGAAACACGCAGGCCTAACACATGAGTGTAATCTTCTAAGAATGTACAAACATCACTTGCGATAAATTAAAATTTTTCTTTTCCCAATGCTTTTGTTTTACACTTATCACCTTGCTGCATGATCAATGGGGTGGACTGATTGGTGGGGGTTCAACCTATGGGACCCCCAGAGTCACAAGAACAGGGCACCTGTCAGTCTTCGCCTACATGCACAGGAAAGTGGAAAAAAAGTCGGTTAAAAACTGACACACTGTCAGTTTTTCATGGCCATTTTGCATTAGTGTGTGCTTCCATTTTCTGTCCGTGTGTCCGTTTTTAATGTCCGTTTTGCATCAGTTTTTCACGTCCGTTAAAAACAGACATGAAAAATGGATGAATTTGATTGGCAGTTATTTCTAGACCCACCCTGAGAACACCCACAGGATAGTAGGCCCCCAGCTAAAATAATGTCCCCCATAGTGTAGGAAATTTATTTATTTTTGCTGCCCCCAGCTTTAATAATGCCCCATGTAGGACCCAGCTAAAATAATGCCCCCCATAGTGTAGGATTTTTTTTAATTTATTGTTCCTAGCTTCAATAATGTCCCCCATGTAGGCCCCCTAGTAAAATAATGTCCCCCATAGTGTAGGAATTTTATATAATTTTTTTGCTGCCCCCAGCTTTAATAATGCTCCCATGTAGGCCCCAGCTAAAATAATGTCCCCCCATAGTGTATAATTTTTTTTTTTTACTGCCCCCAGCTTTAATAATGTCCCCCATGTAGGCTCCCTGGTAAAATAATGTCCCCCATAGTGTGTGATTTTTTTTTTACCACCCCTAGCTTTAATAATGCCTCCAATGTAGGGCTCCATCTTAAATAATGTCCCCCATAGTGTGTTTTTTTTTTTTTGAACGCCCCCAGCTTTACACTGCGTGCAGAATTATTAGGCAAATTAGTATTTTGACCACATCATCCTCTTTATGCATGTTGTCTTACTCCAAGCTGTATAGGCTCGAAAGCCTACTACCAATTAAGCATATTAGGTGATGTGCATCTCTGTAATGAGAAGGGGTGTGGTCTAATGACATCAACACCCTATATTAGGTGTGCATAATTATTAGGCAACTTCCTTTTTTTTGGCAAAATGGGTCAAAAGAAGGACTTGACAGGCTCAGAAAAGTCAAAAATAGTGAGATATCTTGCAGAGGGATGCAGCACTCTTAAAATTGCAAAGCTTCTGAAGCGTGATCATCGAACAATCAAGCGTTTCATTCAAAATAGTCAACAGGGTCGCAAGAAGCGTGTGGAAAAACCAAGGCGCAAAATAACTGCCCATGAACTGAGAAAAGTCAAGCGTGCAGCTGCCAAGATGCCACTTGCCACCAGTTTGGCCATATTTCAGAGCTGCAACATCACTGGAGTGCCCAAAAGCACAAGGTGTGCAATACTCAGAGACATGGCCAAGGTAAGAAAGGCTGAAAGACGACCACCACTGAACAAGATACACAAGCTAAAACGTCAAGACTGGGCCAAGAAATATCTCAAGACTGATTTTTCTAAGGTTTTATGGACTGATGAAATGAGAGTGAGTCTTGATGGGCCAGATGGATGGGCCCGTGGCTGTATTGGTAAAGGGCAGAGAGCTCCAGTCCGACTCAGACGCCAGCAAGGTGGAGGTGGAGTACTGGTTTGGGCTGGTATCATCAAAGATGAGCTTGTGGGGCCTTTTCGGGTTGAGGATGGAGTCAAGCTCAACTCCCAGTCCTACTGCCAGTTTCTGGAAGACACCTTCTTCAAGCAGTGGTACAGGAAGAAGTCTGCATCATTCAAGAAAAACATGATTTTCATGCAGGACAATGCTCCATCACACGCGTCCAAGTACTCCACAGCGTGGCTGGCAAGAAAGGGTATAAAAGAAGAAAATCTAATGACATGGCCTCCTTGTTCACCTGATCTGAACCCCATTGAGAACCTGTGGTCCATCATCAAATGTGAGATTTACAAGGAGGGAAAACAGTACACCTCTCTGAACAGTGTCTGGGAGGCTGTGGTTGCTGCTGCACGCAATGTTGATGGTGAACAGATCAAAACACTGACAGAATCCATGGATGGCAGGCTTTTGAGTGTCCTTGCAAAGAAAGGTGGCTATATTGGTCACTGATTTGTTTTTGTTTTGTTTTTGAATGTCAGAAATGTATATTTGTGAATGTTGAGATGTTATATTGGTTTCACTGGTAAAAAAAAATAATTGAAATGGGTATATATTTGTTTTTTGTTAAGTTGCCTAATAATTATGCACAGTAATAGTCACCTGCACACACAGATATCCCCCTAAAATAGCTAAAACTAAAAACAAACTAAAAACTACTTCCAAAAATATTCAGCTTTGATATTAATGAGTTTTTTGGGTTCATTGAGAACATGGTTGTTGTTCAATAATAAAATTAATCCTCAAAAATACAACTTGCCTAATAATTCTGCACTCCCTGTATAATGTCCCCCATGGTTTAAATAATGCCCCCATAGTGTCCCACAGCCAAAAACAAAAACAAAAAACTCACCTTATCCACTTGCTCGCGCTGCAGCGGTCTCTTCTCTCTTCACAGAACAGGACCTGCCGAAGGTGCGCGATGATGTCACTGCGCGCTTCCACGTCGTTACGTCACCACGCATATCGCAGGTCTTTCGGCAGGTCCTGCTAAATGAAGAGACTGCCGCACCGCGAGCAAGAGGATAAGGTGAGTTTTTTTTTAACCCCTAAATGGCCTGGGTAAAGTGTACCCGTTTTTAACGGCCGTTAGATGGGTGCACTCCTGTCAATCGGACGTTAAAAACTGTCCCATTGATTTCAATGGGTCCGTCTTACTGTGAAAACGGCCAAAAATAGGACATGTGCTATTTTTGTACGGATGCTATTCACTGGCCGTTAAAAGAGCGGCCATATTAATAGCCCCATAGACTTTCATTGGTGCTAAAAATGGCCGTGTGCATGAGGCCTTCGTTTGGTACTCTGCTTTAAAAACAAAGTAGCAATTTTCCAAAATAAATTATGCACAGGAAGTTCCACAGACTATGGGGTAGAATTTATCAAGAGTGCCGTTACTTACTCTAGTCTTGATCTAGCTTGCCCATGGGTGAGATGTGCCATATTGATTGAGAAGAACGCGCCTCAATGATTTTGGTGCATTTTGGGTGATCCATAAACTGAAATCTACATCAGCTAGAAGTTGGCGTCCAGTGTAACTGATGCCAGTTAAATTTTAAATCTCCCGGATTGGCGTAAGTTCCGTCCCATCTCACAGCAATTTTATAGAAAAGTTTTGACCCCACCACAATATTTTTTTATTGAAAGAGAGCTTGCACAAATAATTGCAACTTTTTGGTGCCACTTTTCTTTTGCGAGAGGAGAGGTTTCTGGATAAATTCCTCCTTATGCCTTAGGCATCTTTCACATGTCAGTGAATCACATAGGTGTCCATGCACAGTTGGTGCTGAGGTCCTAGGTTCTTGGTAATCTGTCCAAGGACATCTGCATGGAGTTCTTATATTCTCACCATGTTTCCTCTGGGTACGATTTTCTCCCACACTGGGAATTTGCAGTGACCTGAAAGGGAGGTGAGACTAGGAAGAGTGGTAATGGCTATGATGGTTATAGTAGTACTCACTAGTGATGAGCGTCAAAGGCAATATTTGAATTTGCGATATTTTGCGAATTTTTGGCCGAATATTCGCTGCAAATTTGAGAATTCGTGATCTCCAGTCATTGTTTACTTGATTGCGAAAATCGGCAATGTAATATATTTGCGATAAATTAGCGATAAATTCGTGATTAGAATAATATAGCACTATTCGCGAATACGAATATATAGCACTATATTCTAAATATTTGCGAATTCTCGAAGTGGCGATATTCGCGATTAAAATTCGCGATTCGAATATTCGCGCTTAACACTAGTACTCACAGTTCATGGTGGCAGCCCTCACCTTGACTTTCCCTGGGCCATGTAATGAATGGAGGGAGCACCCTTTCTTTCCTCAGGGCACACCCTGGGCTCTTTGGGGGCTCCTTCCTGGTGGTAGCGGGGGTGCCCTTGATGGCGGATGTTTGGCAGGGTGCAAGGCAGGAGATTAAGTGCAGTGGGTCAGCGAATGAATAGTGAGATCAATAACCAGGCCTGTTAGTTGCAGTAAATAAAGTCTCTCATTACTGAATTGATGATAGGAGTAGTAGTACACATAGCAGCAAAGCCACAGTTCCTAAGTATCTAACAGTGCAGTTTTTTCCAATAGCTGTGTATAGGCAGCAATAATGATAATTTGCAGTCTTTCTAAATTGACCACAAGCATCCTATTTTTGTTAACACTTTCTGCAATTCCGAAGGGTGCAAATTCTAGATACGGATGGCCAGTCCATCTCAAAGTCTGGTGGTCACCGAGGTAATATTCACTTTTCATAGCAGCAAAGTCTTTCTGCCATAAACGAGTAAATACCTTAAGGGGAGTCTGTCACCTGTTTTTCACCAATATAACTAAGAACACTGCCCCATAGAAGATTGCAGACACATCCCGAGCATATAGTACCTGTGTGCACTTTGTGTCTGTATTCCATGTCCAGGAAAAGCACTTTTATTCTGCTAGAAAACGTCTCCCAAGTGCCCAGCTCTGCTGCTCCAAGTGCCCAAAGCAAACCAGACTGAAGAGCGGAGCGCTGAATTATCTGCTCATATCTTGGGATTGGTACCAGCTAGAAATATTTCAAACGCTACCAGAATCACAGCATAAGGCCTCATGCACACGGCCGTTGTGCGGCCGTTCCGTGCATTGGGGACCGCAATTGCGGTTCCCAATGCACGGGCAACATCCGTGCAGCTGGCCGGACCCATTCAACTTAAATGGGTCTGTGGTCTGTCTGCACTGCAAAAAAAATTACATGTTATATTTTTTTGCGGTGCGGAACCATGGAAAGAAACACAACGGAAGCACTCCGTAGTGCTTCCGGTCTTCCGTTACGGGACTCCGTTCTGCATCTCCGGAATTGCGGACCCATTCAAGTGAATGGGTCCGCATCCGTGATGCGGGGTGCACACAGCCGGCGGCCGTGGATTGCTGACCCGCCGTTTGCGGGCCACAATACGGCCACGGCCGCCCAACTGCCGTGTGCATGAGGCCTTATTTCGATGAAATCAGAAGATACAGCCATTAGAAATCGAGTGAAAGCTGTTTTTACTTTCACTTTCAGCTGGGCACTTGGGAGCTGTTTTCCAGCAGAATAAAAGTGATTTTCCTGGACATGGAATAAAGACACAAAGTGCACACAGGTATGCTTGGAATGTGTCTGCAATCTTCTATTCTTCTATGGGGCAGTGTTGTTAGTTATATTGGTGAAAATGATGTGACAGACTCCCTTTAACTGTTGCTACCGTGCATGGCCTTGATGGTGGTTCTAGACCTTGGTGGCTGGTCTCTTTCTCTCAGGGGTACTCTGGTGGCAAAGTTGCTTCGTTGACAGCTGTAATCTCAGAGAGAAAGTTTTTCTGGACTTGAGCCTAGTCTGCAGGACCTCTATCACATATACCCTTCCTGTAGCTCTGCTCAACTAAGAGTTACTTACTGGGGGCGAGCTATGTTGCCCATACATTGCTATTAGGCATACACAGTGCATAGATACAACATTAAATCACATTGAATCACAACATTCAATTCAGTAAAATTAAATGAACCCTTTTAGCAATAATTAACCCTTTGCAGTGGTCCACTGGGACACTGCAAATTTAGATAGTGTGCACCACTGGGGACAACAAGTGATGTTAATGTCTATAAAGTGCTGGGGAGTATATTGGCACTTTGTAAACAAGTAAGGGTAGGTTCACATCAAGGTTTTGCTTTTTATAAAAAAAAAAAAACTGATCTCTAATAGATCCTTTTTTAATTTTTTTTGTCCTTCCGATGGATCAGAAGAACAGAAAACTAAATGCTGATGTGAACCTACAATAAATTAAAATAAACATACTGCAAAGAAAGGCCATGCGGGTAACGTATCAAGTTTGTACATCAGATAACTGGTGCACAAAGGTACTCTTACCACTTTTGAATATTGGTTGGGAGAAATGGGTATGGTTAATTAGTTTCATTTAAGATTTATCACAGTAAAATCACTCCTTTGGTGGGGGGTTGTTATAGGAAAACTGAAGTAGACAAAACTAGGAGGTTTATAGATACTCCAAATTTATCAAACATACCCTTGATCAATTTGACGCACCCTTCACCAACACAACCGCGAAGCAAATCTGAATTTAAAAAGTTCCATCATGATACATTCACCTCCATAAAGTACCCAGCCCTGGTCATTCCATTCCGTTTGCTAATGGGGTCAAGAACCTGCACAAGACTCCTCCAAACAAGCGAAGGTGGTCCAAGGGTCATGGAAAAGGTGTGTAGGGGGAAACAAACACTAGGCCGCTTGGCACCATTACAGTTGAGGGAAGGTGGGGGCATTTTAATATTTGCATTCAGCCCCTTCTCTTCTCATACTACTTTCAATTACTAAACTTCTTAATAATCTCTCCGAGACACGTCGTCTGCCCTTTCCTGTCTGAAATACTTGTACATTTTTTATTTGAGGGCTTTTACGCCAGGTCTAAAGTGTTTGATGGGATGGACTCATTTTGCTTTCTAACCGATTTAAATAATATTGATCAGGAAAGCAAACATTGTCTTTGTATTTGCAGGTTCAGAAGTAGCAGCCGGGATCAATGCTTTATTAAAGTTGAATCACAATAATTGACTGTAATTAAGGGCTATGAGATTTTAATGAGGGTTAAAGTCTCAACAGAGCCCAATCGTATTTAAAGAAACGTTCTCCTTCATCTCTCTTGTGTCTCATTTTCATTCTAAGTGACTCAAGGTCATAGAGTCACTTTTGGAAAGAATGAGACTGCTGGATTTCCACCCTTCTCCGAGCTGTGTCAGCTCGTGGACTGTATGTTAATTTACCACCACTTGTCTGCAGTAAAATGGAGGATCACAAATGTCGTCTCCTTCTTTAAAACACTTTAGGCCTCTTGAATTCTCTTAAAATATAGTAAAAACAATCTGCAAAGTTTTCTTCATCCACTTTATTCAGGCATTTAGGTAATACCTAACAGAGGGGATTGTGCCAAAATGGTACTAGGTCACAGTGCTGAAGTATGGTATATGAGTAGGCCTCATAGAACTGGTTGTATCTGAGATATATATCACACGGATCCCAAATATAGCTCCTATTCCTTGTTATGGGCCTATGCTCTACCTCTTCATGCCTCTGATTTTTCATGGACACGAGCTGAGGTTTTCTCTCATTTAATTGTCCTTTGCATGTGACACGTCCCTGCCCCCACCATGTTTGTTTGGACTCCAGGGAAAAGTCTGATGATGCAGCATCCCGGCACTGTACACATCCAAGGTTGCTTTCTGAGAGGTTCCAGGAGGCTTCTGTGTTGTCCAGGAGATTTGTCAATTTTTCTGTCACTCTGGAAGGACTTCCTTTTTTGGAGGAGCCTACTGGATGCTCCAGGAGAGTTGGCAACTCTATGGACCCATTACCTGGTTTCCTGTCGGATGTCATGTTGTTGCTGGAACAATCCTACGCTTGGTGGAGTGTAGGCCCAGCTTAACCTTCGAAGGGTTGTTCACCAGTCACGTAATCTCCACCTGCACCAGAGTCCCTATCCACCTATTTGCACAATCAGCCCTAAACAGCAGCCCCCAACTGGGCAACAGACCCTAACCTGAATAAGTGCCTGGGACCTCATCTGGGTAAAAGGGGTAATAAGACAAACCATGAAAAAAAACCTTAGAACATTGTCACAGAACCAAAGGAGAGACAACACACAGGGTCAAATACCAAGCAGGGTCAAAACCAGGAGATAACATCAGAGGCAAAGTCACAAATAGGCAGCAGGTCAGTGATCCAGAATCCAGAGAACATACAAACAAAACTTGTGAAGCAGGAAGGCCACAGATGTCTGTTTAAATACCCTGCTGACCGGAAGCACATGATACCGATGCTGAGCCTGATTGAGCTCCCAGGCATGATGAGGTTTACACTGCCTGGCCCTGTCAATCAAAGTGCAGAGAGAGCAGAACCTCTAGGTGTAACGTAAACGCCCCCATTGCTCCTAGAGGCGCATTTGCATATATTAAAACATCATTTTTCTCAGCAATGAGGACACATATGAACATGGGACCAACACAGATGCCTTCAGCTGCCAAGCGCACATGTAACAGATCAGCCAGTTTCATACATCAGTTAATAAAAAGTGTGTTGTTTCGTTAAGAGACCTCTCAATAAATTTGGCGCATCTTCTAGCAGTTAATGCAACAGAAAAACAGCTACAATTAGGCAATTTTATGGCATAATTTATAGTAAAGCTGCTAGGTCATTGAAGGCTCTACCAATCATTCCAAGCCTCACCCAAGAAAATTGGTTTTGAGTGCTATAAAATTGGAAAAAGTTGCAATTTTGTTGTGCCACAATTCAAAGCTTTTAATTTTTTTTTTTATATTGCAGAAAATTGGTTCGAGTTGCATAACTTCTCAACTTTCTAATTTACTGTGTCTCCTGTCAGTATTTTCATGCACGTTGGCTCGTGTCTATGAGATATGATTCCAAAACCTGTATTGTTTCCTGAGTTCCAAGAGACATTGATCTTTTGTCCAGTTGCTAAGAAACTACTGTCTGATTTCACAGAGACAGGACAATGCTGGAGACTTTTTTCACGGCCCGTCGGTATTATTCTGGGATATCCTCTTTGTATGATCAGGTACTAGACTTCAGAAACAAACCCACTTATATAAAAATGACATCAGATACTAAATAACTGAGAGGAACATTAGACTTCAATGCCAGTTCTCTTCATAGATTTCAATATGAAATTTATTACGGTCAAGGACTGATGTCTAAAGAACAATTGCAGGCTTATCGACAGATATGAAAGCTATAAGACCAGAATGAAAGAGCCTGATGGAAAATATTGTGTATCGAACTTCACATAATGGGACTTTAATGACTTTGATGACATCATGTTGTATGGTATATTATAGGATACAATAGCAGTGACCTTCCTGGGATGAGGTACAGAACTTTTGGTCATTATCTCTGGACATTTTTCTGTAGACCTGGTTGTTCTGGATATGATATTTGAAGTGATGGTTCAGAACTCTCATCTCTTAGCTTGGAGTGTCTATGAAAGTTCCCTTATTACAGACCCCAGACCGGACCAACAGAAAAATAATCACCTCTCCTTCTGCGGTGGCCTCCGCTCTTCATGCAGCACTGTGTCTAGGCATGCACTATACTGTGACCCCACGTTGCACAGCGTCCTGTTCTGAAGCTGTGTGCTGCCAGGATTTAGTGCATGCAGGGGCCCGTAGAAGAAGGCCAGGTGAGTAATACCAGTGCTAGGGCTAGGAGCACCATACTCACCACTCCCTGGGCCCTGAAAATAAATCCTTTTGTCCTCCTCCTGGGCCCTTTTCTGAGTTTGAGCCCCATAGCAGCAGCTTCCTCTGCTTCCATGCAGCGCTGCACCACCAATGAGGCCAGGTGAGGCGATTGCCTCAGACAGCACCAGGAAGGGCGCTGTTTCAGTTTTAACCTCAGGGAGCAGAAAGCCTGCTTCCATGGTATCTACGTCCCTGACCGTGTGTTGAAAATCCATAACATTCAATGGGAATTGTGTCATTCTTTATTTCTCCTGCGGCGACACTTGCTGCTGCTTTTCTGAAACTTGGGAGCGTCACTGCAGCATTGCAATTTTTCAGTAAGGGACCCTTGTGACAAAAACATATTGCCTAAGGTAGACATCTTTAAAACATGTAACATACACATGTCAGAAGGTTCTGGCGCCGTAACGAAGACAAAACAATGCCCATGTTCTTTCTGCTGCAGCTCTGTCCCTATCGCAGCTCAGGGGGTATGACCTTTCTGTTGAAGCACTCTTGCTATCAAAACTTAGGGGAGTTTTTCCTCTCTCTCCCTATCACAGCTCAGACGATGTGTTCATTCATCTGCAGCTCTCTTCTTATCACAGCTCCTTTCTGCTATAGCTATCTCCCTGTTACAGCTGTATATGGGCTGGTGACAGTTTAGGGATGGAACTGAGCATGTGTGACCTCCTCAGCAATGTTACTTAGATGGACGGAAAAATAAGGAAAATAAAAAACAGCAGGTGGAGCTATACAGATAGATTTTATTGAAATACTCAGTGGCTATACTCTCTCTATATATACTGTATATATATATATATATATATATATACAGTACAGACCAAAAGTTTGGACACACCTTTTCATTCAAAGAGTTTACTTTATTTTCATGACTATGAAGGCATCAAAACTATGAATTAACACATGTGGAATTATATACATAACAAACAAGTGTGAAACAACTGAAAATATGTCATATTCTAGGTTCTTCAAAGTAGCCACCTTTTGCTTTGACTACTGCTTTGCACACTCTTGGCATTCTCTTGATGAGCTTCAAGAGGTAGTCCCCTGAAATGGTCTTCCAACAGTCTTGAAGGAGTTCCCAGAGATGCTTAGCACTTGTTGGCCCTTTTGCCTTCACTCTGTGGTCCAGCTCACCCCAAACCATCTTGATTGGGTTCAGTTCCGGTGACTGTGGAGGCCGGGTCATCTGGCGCAGCACCCCATCACTCTCCTTCATGGTCAAATAGCCCTTACTTTCAACTTTTTCCCAATTTTTTGGCTGACTGACTGACCTTCATTTCTTAAAGTAATGATGACCACTCGTTTTTCTTTACTTAGCTGCTTTTTTCTTGCCATAATACAAATTCTAACAGTCTATTCAGTAGGACTATCAGCTGTGTATCCACCTGACTTCTCCTCAACGCAACTGATGGTTCCAACCCCATTTATAAGGCAAAAAATCCCACTTATTAAACCTGACAGGGCACACCTGTGAAGTGAAAACCATTTCAGGGGACTACCTCTTGAAGCTCATCAAGAGAATGCCAAGAGTGTGCAAAGCAGCAATCAAAGCAAAAGGTGGCTACTTTAAAGAACCTAGAATATGACATATTTTCAGTTGTTTCACACTTGTTTGTTATGTATATAATTCCACATGTGTTAATTCATAGTTTTGATGCCTTCAGTGTGAATCTACAATTTTCATAGTCATGAAAATAAAGAAAACTCTTTGAATGAGAAGGTGTGTCCAAACTTTTGGTCTGTACTGTATATATATATATATATATATATATATATATATATATGAATACAATTAGAAAAATATTTGATCCAGGTGCTAGTTTGAAAAATTTTGCATTTGCACAACTCATTACAATTACTTCATGATTATCAGAGCTTAATCTTGTTAGGCTACTTTCACACAAGAGCTTTCCCTTTCCGTCATAGGATTTCCATTTTCAGTCATAGGATCTCAATAGCGGGGGAAAACGCTTCCGTTTTTTCCCCATTCATTGTCAACGGGGACAAAACTGAACTGAACAAAACAGAATGCACCAGAATGCATTTCGTTCAATTTGGTTGCGTCCCTATCGCAGACAGAATAACGCTGCTAGCAGTGTTTAGCTGTCCGCAATGTGGTGCGGAGCAAGACGGATTCGTCATGACTCACAATGTAAGGCCTAGTTCACATGAACGTGTGTGATCCGTGGCCGTATTGCGGCCCGCAAATTGCGGGCCGCAATACACGGCCACAGTTCCGTGTGCATTCCGCATCACGGATGCGGACCCATTCACTTCAATGGGTCCGCAAATCCGGAATTGCGGAACGGCCGCACGGAACGGGACCCCTCGGAAGCACTACGGAGTGCTTCCGTGGGGTTACGTCCCGTACTTCCGTTCCGCAAAAAGATAGAACAGGTCGTATCTTTTTGCGGAACGGGCGGATCGCGGACCCATTTAAGTGAATGGGCCCGCGATCCGAAGCGGCTGACCCACGGCCGGCGATCTTGCATTTTGCGGGCCGCAGCACGGGCACGGGTCACACATGTTCGTGTGAACTCGGCCTAAGTCAATGGGGACGGATCTGTTTTCTCTGACACAATAGAAAACTGATCCGTCCCCCATTGACTTTCAGTGGAGTTCATGACGGATCCGTCTTTGCCATGTTAAAGATAATACAACCGGATCTGCTCATAACAGATGCAGACGATTGTATTATCAGTAACGGAAGCGTTTTTGCTGATCCATGACAGATCCAGCAAAAACACTAGTCTGTTTCATTCTTTTTCGGTGTACGCACACAGTACGCCTGTGCCACAGTTTCTGCCATGCCGCCCACCACACGTAGCATTTGCAGATTTGCTGCAGTCTCTGTGCTATTGCTCAGAAAACCCAGATAACAAACAAGCAGAATGCCTAATACCCTGACGGAGGAGATGAATCAAGAGCTTTATATTAATGTTTATTTACAAATTACTTTCATTTTTTTGATGTGAGATTAAAAAGCTCATTACTATTGACAGCTGAAGATTATAAGTATTTACCCCTCCCTTCCTTCCCGTAGGTCAAGATGATTTTTTTTTTTAATTTTGAGAATTAAAAGTTAAAAGACCAACTTGAAAGAAGTTTTTCTTACACTTGATGTTTTTTTTGTGTGGATTTTCTTCCTTGTTTGTCTAATAGAAGGTGATGTTTTGTGATTTAAAATATAATCTCAGCGACACATTTACTGATCGCCTTAAGCGCCAAAGTCTTCCAATAGCTCCTTTAAACTTCGCTGTCCATTAGGTTTACTAGCATTTTATTACATTAAAAGTAAGCTAATTATGATGTTTTTTGTCACATTGGAATGTAATGAACCATAGATCGAGATCGCACTGTTAATGTATTTCTGTAAATTAAAAAAAAGGATGGATAATGGATGCCTCTCATTCCAGTTATAAGACATTCACATTGAGAAAAGCGGAGATTAGCTTGTAGGTTGACTGTATGAGTTATGAATGCAAAATAGGAAGAATCTGTTGGGCAGATCATCTTGTTAAAGGCTGTGTCCACCTAAGCAACCAAAATGTGAAGAGAAGAAACTTTGTGTATAGTCTTCCTTAACCCCTTAAGGACTCGGCCCTATTTCACCTTAAGGACTTGGCCATTTTTTGCAAATCTGACCACTGTCACTTTAAGTGCTGATAACTTTAAAACGCTTTGACTTACCCAGGCCGTTCTGAGATTGTTTTTTCGTCACATATTGTACTTCATGACACTGCTAAAATTGCATAAAAAATACAATTTTTACCAAAAATTTTGAAAAATTTGCAAATTTCAAACTTTCAGTTTCTCTACTTCTGTAATACATAGTAATACCCCCAAAAATTGTGATGATTTTACATTCCCCATATGTCTACTTCATGTTTGTAGCATTTTGGGAATGATATTTTATTTTTTGGGGATGTTACAAGGCTTAGAAGTTTAGAAGCAAATTTTGAAATTTTCTGAAATCTTCAAAATCCCACTTTTTATGGACCAGTTCATGTTTGAAGTCATATTGTGAGGCTTAGATAATAGAAACCTCCCAAAAATGACCCCATTCTAGAAACTACACCCCTCAAGGTATTCAAAACTGTTTTTTCAAACTTTATTAACCCTTTAGGTCTTCCACAAGAGTTAATGGCAGATGGAGAAACAATTTTGAAATTTATATTTTTTGGAAAATTTTCCAATATAATCAATTTTTTCCAGTAGTAAAACAAGGGTTAACTGCCTAACAAAACTCAAAATGGGTTGCCCCGATTCTGTAGTTTGCAGAAACACCCCATATGTGGTCGTAAACTACTGTTTGGCCGAACGGGAGCACATAGAAGGAGGGGAACACCATATGGGTTTTGGAAGGCAGATTTTGCAGGACTGGTTTTGTTTATACCATGTCCCATTTGAAGCCCCCTGTTGCACCCCTAGAATAGAAATTTCAAAAAAGTGACTCCATCTAAGAAAGTACACCCCTCAAGGTATTCAAAACTGGGTTTACAAACTTTGTTAACCCTTTAGGTGTTCCACAAGAGTTGATGGCAGATGGAGAAACAATTTTGAAATTTCTATTTTTTGGAAACTTTTCCAATATAATCAATTTTTTCCAGGAGTAAAACAAGGGTTAACTGCCAAACAAAACTCAAAATGGGTTGCCCTGATTCTGTAGTTTGCAGAAACACCCCATATGTGGTCGTAAACTACTGTTTGGCCGAACGGGAGCACATAGAAGGAGGGGAACACCATATGGGTTTTGGAAGGCAGATTTTGCAGGACTGGTTTTGTTTATACCATGTCCCATTTGAAGCCCCCTGTTGCACCCCTAGAATAGAAATTTCAAAAAAGTGACTCCATCTAAGAAAGTAGACCCCTCAAGGTATTCAAAACTGGGTTTACAAACTTTGTTAACCCTTTAGGTGTTCCACAAGAGTGGATGGCAGATGGAGAAACAATTTAGAAATTTCTATTTTTTGGAAACTTTTCCAATATAATAAATTTTTTCCAGGAGTAAAACAAGGGTTAACTGCCAAACAAAACTCAAAATGGGTTGCCCCGATTCTGTAGTTTGCAGAAACACCCCATATGTGGTCGTAAACTACTGTTTGGCCGAACGGGAGCACATAGAAGGAGGGGAACACCATATGGGTTTTGGAAGGCAGATTTTGCAGGACTGGTTTTGTTTATACCATGTCCCATTTGAAGCCCCCTGTTGCACCCCTAGAATAGAAATTTCAAAAAAGTGACTCCATCTAAGAAAGTACACCCCTCAAGGTATTCAAAACTGGGTTTACAAACTTTGTTAACCCTTTAGGTGTTCCACAAGAGTTGATGGCAGATGGAGAAACAATTTTGAAATTTCTATTTTTTGGAAAATTTTCCAATATAATCAATTTTTTCCAGGAGTAAAACAAGGGTTAACTGCCAAACAAAACTCAAAATGGGTTGCCCTGATTCTGTAGTTTGCAGAAACACCCCATATGTGGTCGTAAACTACTGTTTGGCCGAACGGGAGCACATAGAAGGAGGGGAACACCATATGGGTTTTGGAAGGCAGATTTTGCAGGACTGGTTTTGTTTATACCATGTCCCATTTGAAGCCCCCTGTTGCACCCCTAGAATAGAAATTTCAAAAAAGTGACTCCATCTAAGAAAGTAGACCCCTCAAGGTATTCAAAACTGGGTTTACAAACTTTGTTAACCCTTTAGGTGTTCCACAAGAGTGGATGGCAGATGGAGAAACAATTTAGAAATTTCTATTTTTTGGAAACTTTTCCAATATAATAAATTTTTTCCAGGAGTAAAACAAGGGTTAACTGCCAAACAAAACTCAAAATGGGTTGCCCCGATTCTGTAGTTTGCAGAAACACCCCATATGTGGTCGTAAACTACTGTTTGGCCGAACGGGAGCACATAGAAGGAGGGGAACACCATATGGGTTTTGGAAGGCAGATTTTGCAGGACTGGTTTTGTTTATACCATGTCCCATTTGAAGCCCCCTGTTGCACCCCTAGAATAGAAATTTCAAAAAAGTGACTCCATCTAAGAAAGTACACCCCTCAAGGTATTCAAAACTGGGTTTACAAACTTTGTTAACCCTTTAGGTGTTCCACAAGAGTTGATGGCAGATGGAGAAACAATTTTGAAATTTCTATTTTTTGGAAAATTTTCCAATATAATCAATTTTTTCCAGGAGTAAAACAAGGGTTAACTGCCAAACAAAACTCAAAATGGGTTGCCCCGATTCTGTAGTTTGCAGAAACACCCCATATGTGGTCGTAAACTACTGTTTGGCCGAACGGGAGCACATAGAAGGAGGGGAACACCATATGGGTTTTGGAAGGCAGATTTTGCAGGACTGGTTTTGTTTATACCATGTCCCATTTGAAGCCCCCTGTTGCACCCCTAGAATAGAAATTTCAAAAAAGTGACTCCATCTAAGAAAGTACACCCCTCAAGGTATTCAAAACTGGGTTTACAAACTTTGTTAACCCTTTAGGTGTTCCACAAGAGTTGATGGCAGATGGAGAAACAATTTTGAAATTTCTATTTTTTGGAAAATTTTCCAAAATAATCAATTTTTTCCAGGAGTAAAACAAGGGTTAACTGCCAAACAAAACTCAAAATGGGTTGCCCCGATTCTGTAGTTTGCAGAAACACCCCATATGTGGTCGTAAACTACTATTTGGCTAAACGGCAGGACATAGAAGAAGGGGAACGTCATATGGTTTTTGGAAGGCAGATTTTGCTGGACTGGTTTATTTACACCATGTACCCTTTCAAGCCCCCTGATGCACCCCTAGAGTAGAAACTCCACAAAAGTGACCCCATCTAGGAAACTACGGGATAAGGTGGTTGTTGTTTTGGGACTATTTTAGGGGTAAATATGATTTTTGGTTGCTCTATATTACTCTTTTTTGAGGCAATGTAACAAAAAAAAAATTCTAAAATTGTTTCTACATTCGCTATTTAGTTTTGTGGAACACCTAAAGGGTTAACATAGTTTGTAAAGTAACTTTTGAATACCTTGAGGGGTGTAGTTTCTTAGATGGGGTCACTTTTTTGGAGTTTCTAGTCTAGGCTACATCAGGGGGGGCTTCTAATGGGACATGGTGTCAAAAAAAAAACTGTCCATCAAAATCTGCCTTCTAGAAACCATATGGAGTTCCCTTCGTTCTATGCCCTGCCGTGCGGCTATATAGCGGCTATCGGAATAATGCAGACATTTCCGGATGGCCTCAAACCGGTGACGTGTCATGACCATACTGTACAGTGGGGTCTGGTATAGGACGTCCCCACTCCAGTATTGCCTGACACTGGGTTTTTGGACTAGACCCATATGCAGCACGAGGCCCCAAAATGTCCTCATCTCGGCTGCACTGACCGGCGTCCAGCCACCGGGTCTAGCCAAAAATGAGCCTGGGTTTTGAGCGACGAACTGTTGGGCGTACAGATTCGTCTGCTCCACCATCAGATTCACCAGTGGGTTACTGAAAAAAAAACTAAAATAGTCTATTTCAGTAAACCCCACTGTGGGAATCTGGATTCCAGGATTGCCAGCAAAATCCGGAATCTCAGGCTCAAAGTCCACTGGGGGACACCAGCTAAGTTCATCGGCAGGGGGCTCCGGTGGACTTATTTGGTGGGCCGGGAAACCAGTACGAACCCCAGGGCGGCTCGTACTAGGGTGGGCCACAGGATCCCGAGCATGTGGGGCCCCTGGCTCCGCCTGGCGGCGTCTCCGCCGCCTTGGTGGCTCATCGTCATCAGATGATGATGAGGAGGATGCGGATGATAAAAGGAACGTGGGGTCATCCTCATCCTCACTGGGGCTCTCAGAGTCGGAGGCAATCTGGGCGTATGCCTCCTCGGCCGAGAACATCCGGCGGGCCATGGGTGTGTGTGCGTGTATGTGTGCGTGTGTGGAAACCTTTATTATATGTGCGTGTGTGTGGGGGCAACGGGTGTTCGCGTACTAAAAAAGGCAAAAAAAGAAAGGGCAAGTGTTAGGAAAAAAAAAGTTCAAACTTGCTGATCAGCGGTACAACGCTGATCAGCGGTCGGTGGGGTGGTGGGGCGGGCGATGCGCTAACACTGGACGGACGCTAAAAAGTGCCGGCCAGTCAGCGCACGCAGAAAAAAAAAGTGGTGGTAAGGGGGCTGGTGGTCAGGGGAGGGGGGGGGGCTGGTGGTGGGGGGCTGGTGGTCAGGGGAGGGGGGGGGGCTGGTGGTGGGGGGCTGGTGGGGGGGAAGGGGGGGGGGGTGGGGGTCTGGTGGTGGGGGGGTCTGGTGGGGGGGGCAAGTGGCAGGGGGGGATCTGGGGTCTGATGGATGGATCAAAGAAAGTTTGGAAATAAAAGTTTTTTTTTTTTTTTTTTTTCTAACTAACTTTTCCCTTCTTTCCCTGCCTAACGGTGCCTCTCCCTCACTGACCCTAACCTACCTGGGTGGCGATGGGTGCAGGAGGGTGATGGATGCCGATTGTGGGGACACAGGAGCTCGTTCTGGACGGTGCTGCACGGTCAGGGTGCTGGACAGTAAGAGGAGGGGAGAGAGGAGCGCAGGAAGTTTGAATCTCGCGCCTCTCTCCCCTGCTCCAATCAGCACCCTGGACAGCGGCGTTCAGCACCAGGGCCAGCACCGCCTCTCCAAATCCTCGGACTGCGATAGGTGGTGTAAAATTACGCCACCGATCGCAGTCTTTTTCCGGTTCATCGGGTCACAGGACACCCGAATGGACCGGAAACGCAGAAAACCGCAGGTCTGAATTGACCTGCGGTTTTCTGCGATCGTCGATGCGGGGGGGTCAAATGACCCCCCCCTGCATTGTTACGGGATGCCGGCTGAATGATTTCAGCCGAAATCCCGTTCCGATTAACCCCTGGGGCGCCCGAATGCCGATTTCAAGTTAGGACTTACCGGTACGCCCTGAGTCCTTAAGGACTCGGGAAATAGGGCGTACCGATACGCCCTGCGTCCTTAAGGGGTTAAAGGGCATCTGTCAGCAGTTTTGCACCTATGACACTGGCTGACCTGTTACATGTGCGCTTGGCAGCTGAAGACATCTGTGTTGGTCCCATGTTCATATGTGCCCGCATTGCTGAGAAAAATGATGTTTTAATCTATGCAAATGAGCCTCTAGGAGCAACGGGGGCGTTACCGTTACACCTAGAGGCTCTGCTCTCTCTGCAACTGCCGCTCCCTCTGCACTTTGATTGACAGGACCAGACAGTGAAAACACTTGGCTGATTACAGAGCTTGTTGTCTGTAAATATGAAGGCACAGAGCTCTGAACAGGAGCTGTAGACACAAAATAATTGGATATTTTTAGTAAAAACTATTTACATAATAGCTTCATGTTTTTGATATATTGGTCGTGAAGGTGGACATTCCCTTTAAATCTAATTATTATAGATCATGAGCCAATTTTTGAATTAAAAAAATCAGCAACGTTGCTCTATCTGTACATATGTTATTAGTTAGATAGATAAAGATAGATGGATAGATAGATATGGGTTGAGAGATAGATAGATAGATAGATAGATAGATAGATAGATAGATAGATAGATAGATAGATAGATATGGGTGGAGAGCAGGGGTGTTGCTAGGTTAACACATTCGGGGCCAGGGGGGCCTGATGTTTCGTCCCAGGCCCCGAATGTCCTGCCTGCCTGTTAGATATAACTGTATTGCCGTCCTCAGGACAGTAATACAATTGAATCTAATGCCCTGCAAGAGCTGAAGGACCTGTGATGACCTCACAGGTCATGTGATCAGTTCTAAATGCAGTAGCTGAAAAGGACCTGGGATGATATCACCATCATGTGACCAGTGCATGAGAGGACGCTCAGCAGTGAAGAGAAGCCTCGGGAAGAGGCTGAGGTGAGATCTGCTACATGAGGAGAGGTAAGTGAAGGGAAAGGCAGAGCAATGCTGGGAGTTGTAGTTATTTAACTGGGACTGTATGTTAGGGCTGAAGGGAGGGAAGTTATTTACATGGGACACTGAGGTGGAGTGATTTTAATTACATGGGACTGAAATTTGGAAGTGGTTGGGGTAGGGTGATGTTATTTACATGGGACTGTATGTAGAGGGGTAATATTATTTTTATGGGACTGCATGTTGAAGTCAGCTAGGGGGGGGAGTGATATTATTTACATGGGACTGAATATTGAGGAGGTGATGTTATTTACATGGGACTGTATGTTGAAGGCGGCTGAGGAGGGGGTCATGTTATTTACATGGGACTGTATGTTGGAAGGGGCAGGAGAGATGGTGTGATGTTATTTACATGGGACTGTATTTTGGAGGGGGCTGTAGATAGGGAGGGATGGTTTTTACATGGGACTGTATATTGGAGGGGGCTGGAGAGATCGTTTGATGTTATTTAGATGGGACTCTATGGTGGAGGGAGGGAAATAATGTTATTTACATGGGACTGTATGGCGGAGGTGCTGAGGAATTATAATTTCTGAGGACACTAAATGGAGGAATATAACTACAGGGGGCTCTGCAGGGGGCATTATAAATATTAGGGGCGCTTCAGGGCGAGCATTATAACATTAGGGGGCAGTATAAATACTGGGGGTACTGTGGGGGCATTTTAAATCCAGGGGACATTAGGCGTTCTTATTACTACTGGGGGCGCTATAGGAGGGATCCGCATTAGTTTTAGGAGCACTATGGGGGCCTTATTATTACTGAGGGGTCTGTGGAGAGCTTTATTACCACTGGGGGAACAATAGGGGGTCTTATTTCTACTAGGGGCTCTTTGAGGGTATTAATAATACTGGAGGGCTTTTCTACTAATAGAGGCACTCTTGGGTAGCATTATCACTGTTGGGTCCAGCAGGGGGCAGTTTTACTAATGAGATCATTCTAGAAGGGAATTACTATTGGTGGGACTATGAGGAGTACTGTTACTATGGGGGGCACTCATTTTTCTTCAGGATAGTATTTGGGGGTACAGAAAAATAAGGAAGCTAAGAAATCTGTGCGTCACACTCTGCAGAGATGAGGTGGCTGAGAGAAGTGTCCGGACCGAATGGAGAAGATGATGACAGAGAAGATCTACATCAGAGGAGAAGGAGTCTTCAGTGTTAGTGTTTGCAGGGGGAGGGGGGGATGCGGTTGTTCAACCTAGAGTATTGGGCCATATGCATTGGTGCTTGGGCCCCGGATCTTTTGAGACCCTAGAAACGCCCCTGGTGGAGAGATAGATACTGTAGTTGACTTGTTTAGGGCTCACTAGAACCCCTGAACATATCACAACCGTGTCCTGATCTGGAGAACCCCTGAACATCCCCAGTGTTCGCAGAACAGACAAACAACACCAAAGGAAGCCAAAATGAATGTTTATAAAACAAAAGAACCAAACACAAACAATCAGAATAAACCAGGCCCAGAAGGAACTGCAACTAAGATGAACAGCAGATTTAATAGCAGAGCAAGCTGTACAGATCAGGCGGATCAGTGGCAAAAATGACCACTGTGCCAAGTGGTGGGTTAGACGTTGGGCCAAACCCCAAGGGCATTATTTTGGCGCACCCCTGGTTTTCACCCTTTAAGGGCTCTTTGACATGAGCGGATACCGTGTGGGTAATTCGCTGCGTGAAAGAGAGCCAAGCTCCATTACGGACAGCAGAGAGACGGAGCATTAACATTATTAATAATGCTCCGTGCCTCTATGATGTTTTTACTACAAAATCTCAGTGAGATAAAGTTGTCACTGTGATTTTGTAGCAAAAAGGTCACAGAGAGGCACGGAGCATTATCAATCGTGTTAATGCTCCGTGTCTCTGCTGTTCGGAACGGGGCTTGGCTCTCTTTCACGCAGCAGATTACCTGCATGGGATCCGCTCATGTAAAAGAGCTCTAATCCCTACACAAGGATCTGGTCTTTGCTCCAGGTGGGGGCGACCGGACCACTACCTTCTGTGATGGTCCTGGTACACTTGGCAGCCGACCTGCAAGGAAACAGAGACTCCGGTGCAAAGCACCAGCAATCTGGGCATAGAATGCAGAACACTGCTCAGACACAAGACCAGGATACAGGATCACGGACAGAGTAACATAGCCAGGAACCCATGCAAAAAAGGTTACACGGAACATGGCAAACATAGACAGATAAGAACATAATCAAACGACAATGCTACGTTGCCTGGAACCCATACAGATCTGAGCATGGTGCACACAGACAGATCCAGACAAAGACATAATAGCATAGAAAAGTGGTACATAGCCTGGAACCCATGCAAAACGTAATACATGGAACATGATGAACATAGACAGATAAGAACATAATCCAACGACAATGCTAGATTGCTTGGAACCCATACGTAACTGATGCTTGGTGGACACAGACAGATCAGGACATACAGATGACATTGATACTTTTCCTGGAACCCATGCAGAACTGATGCATAGTGCACACAGACAGATCCGGACAAACAAATACATAATAACATAGAAACGTGGTACATAGCCTGGAACCCATGCAGAATGGGGAGCATGGCATTCCCAGACAGACTAGGACACAAATACATTGATGACCAACCAGGCTGACCACACAAGCCAGGGTTGAGTCACAATCATATCGCTCAGGAGCATGCACCCGGCACACAGCATTCCTGGAGACAGACTGAACTGGCAGGCATATAGCACCCAATACACAAGACACAGTTCACAAACTATAAAAGGTCGCAGCCAGCACGCAATACCCAAGCAACCAGCATATACGGGAACATACCGCAGCCAGCATGTAAGAGCTCAGGCAGCCAGCCAACATGGCAACACAGTGTCACAGTGAACTGCACTGTGACAGTAGATAAATAAATATGAATGGGAGATATACAGATAGATAGGAGATAGATAGATAGATAGATAGATAGATAGGAGCAGTGGCGTGCCTAGGGTGTTTGGCACCAGGGGCGGGTCCATTCTCTGGCACCCCCCCAAATACTTTTAAAAAATTGTACCCCCTCACAGTAGTATTGCTGTCATTGTACAACCTTCACAGTAGTTTTGTACAGATGTGTGCCCTCTCACAGTAGTTATACCCACATTGTGCCCTCTCAAAGTAGTTACCGGTATGCCCTTTCTGAGCCCCTTTCACAGTTGTAATGCCCTCTTTGTGCCCCCTTCACAGTAATAATCCCCATTGTGTCCACTTCACAGTAATAATGCCCATTGTGCCCCCTTCACAGTAATAATGCCCACTGTGCTAGTAATGCCCTCTGTGCCCCCTCCATAGTAGAAATCCCCATTGTGCCCCCTTCACAGTAATAATTCCTGTAACATCACACGTGCCCTGACCAACACAGTTACTTGGAAGCTCCACTTAACCACGAACACCTGGACAAGTGCATTCGGCCAGGGACGCTACATTTCCCTGACGGCACTCTGGGTGAATGCTGTGGAAGCCGGGAGCAAGTCGTACCCTGGGATGGCACAGGTGCTACCGACGCCAAGGATTGCAGGCCCTATGTCCATCAGGGTTTCCGCCAGCACCTATGTTAGTGGCTCCAACCCCCACTTCTCCTCCTCCGCCTCCTTCTCCACTTTCACCTCCGAATTATCCGCGTGCAGCACCAGTCAATCATTCGGCAGCTGGAAGCAGTGTAGCACTGCAGTGGGGAAGCGGCAACAGGCCTTTCTGAAGCTGATCTGCTTAGTGGACAAACAGCACACCGCCGCAGAGTTGTGGCAGGGGATAAGAGACCAGACTGAGCTGTGGCTCTCGCCACTCAACCTACAACCAGGCATGGTTGTGTCTGATAATGGCCGTAACTTGGTGGTGGCTTTGCACCTCGGCAAGCTCAAACACATCCCATGCCTAGCCCACGTCTTAAACTTTGTGGTTCAGCGTTTTCTCAAAACCTACCCCATTTTGCCTGAGCTACTGGTGAAGGTGCGCCGCGTGTGTGCACATTCCCGCAATTCATCGACAGCTTCAGCCGGTCTGTCAGCGCTGCAGCAGCGCTTAAAATTGCCAGCTCACCGACTGTTGTGCGACGTAAGCATGCGCTGGAACTCCACGTTCCACATGTTGGCCAGGCTTTGTGAGCATCAGAGGGCAGTAGTGGAATACCAGCTGCAACATGGTCGTCGCCTTTCCAGTCAGCTTCCGCTCTTCACAAGCGACGAGTGGGCATTGATGTCTGACCTCTGTGAGGTTTTAAGAAACTTTGAGGAATCGACACAGATGGTGAGCTATTATCAGCGTAACCATCCCACTTCTGTATAGTATTACAGACTGGCACTCGGCAACTGGTGTCACTGCGGAGTGAAATATTTTATTTCCGTAAAACACAGTTATACAGTCGTGGCCAAAAGTTTTGAGAATTACATAAATATTGGAAATTGGAAAAGTTGCTGCTTAAGTTTTTATAATAGCAATTTGCAAATACTCCAGAATGTTATGAAGAGTGATCAGATGAATTGCATAGTCCTTCTTTGCCATGAAAATTAACTTAATCCCATAAAAACCTTTCCACTGCATTTCATTGCTGTCATTAAAGGACCTGCTGAGATCATTTCAGTAATCGTCTTGTTAACTCAGGTGAGAATGTTGACGAGCACAAGGCTGGAGATCATTATGTCAGGCTGATTGGGTTAAAATGGCAGACTTGACATGTTAAAAGGAGGGTGATGCTTGAAATCATTGTTCTTCCATTGTTAACCATGGTGACCTGCAAAGAAACGCGTGCAGCCATCATTGCGTTGCATAAAAATGGCTTCACAGGCAAGGATATTGTGGCTACTAAGATTGCACCTCAATCAACAATTTATAGGATCATCAAGAACTTCAAGGAAAGAGGTTCAATTCTTGTTAAGAAGGCTTCAGGGCATCCAAGAAAGTCCAGCAAGCGCCAGGATCGTCTCCTAAAGAGGATTCAGCTGCGGGATCGGAGTGCCACCAGTGCAGAGCTTGCTCAGAAATGGCAGCAGGCAGGTGTGAGCGCATCTGCACGCACAGTGAGGCGAAGACTTTTGGAAGATGGCCTTGTGTCAAGAAGGGCAGCAAAGAAGCTACTTCTCTCAAAAAAAAACACCAGGGACAGATTGATCTTCTGCAGAAAGTATGGTAAATGGACTGCTGAGGACTGGGGCAAAGTCATATTCTCTGATGAAGCCTCTTTCTGATTGTTTGGGGCATCTGGAAAAAGGCTTGCCCGGAGAAGAAAAGGTGAGCGCTACCATCAGTCCTGTGTCATGCCAACAGTAAAGCATCCTGAGACCATTCATGTGTGGGGTTGCTTCTCATCCAAGGGAGTGGGCTCACTCACAATATTGCCCCAAAACACAGCCATGAATAAAGAATGGTACCAAAACACCCTCCAACAGTAACTTCTTCCAACAATCCAACAACAGTTTGGTGAAGAACAATGCATTTTCCAGCACGATGGAGCACCGTGCCATAAGGCAAAAGTGATAACTAAGTGGCTCGGGGACCAAAACGTTGACATTTTGGGTCCATGGCCTGGAAACTCCCCAGATCTTAATCCCATTGAGAACTTGTGGTCAATCCTCAAGAGGCGGGTGGACAAACAAAAACCCACTAATTCTGAAAAACTCCAAGAAGTGATTATGAAAGAATGGGTTGCTATCCGTCAGGAATTGGCCCAGAAGTTGATTGAGAGCATGCCCAGTCGAATTACAGAGGTCCCGAAAAAGAACGGCCAACACTGCAAATACTGACTCTTTGCATAAATGTCATGTAATTGTCGATAAAAGCCTTTGAAACGTATGAAGTGCGTGTAATTATATTTCACTACATCACAGAAACAACTGAAACAAAGATCTAAAAGCAGTTTAGTTGCAAACTTTGTGAAAACTAATATTTGTGTCATTCTCAAAACTTTTGGCCACGACTGTACATATAGATAACGTTAAAAAATCCAAACATTAAGAATCAACCTTCAAAGATGACCTTAAAAACATATAACAATCTGTGGTATATTATAGCTGAGTTGTCCGTCCAGTATCCCACTGATCGTCACACTCTGGTATTACTATTGTCAGTGTGGCGCTCTCAGATCTGAGCAGTTCAAACCAGCCACAACCCACCATGCAAGTAATGGTTAAAATTCGTTATTGGGTAACTTATATACACCTCACCCAAATTCGCTCACTATCCGTATAGCAACGAACACTTCTTGAGCATATAAAATTATAACGCAGTCCCAGCCAACACTGTTCACTTCAGATGGAAAAAAATGACGAATATTCTAAAATATAAATATATAGCACTGTATTGAATATAGCACTATATATTTGTTTTCTAGAATATTCGTCATTTTTTTTCCATCTGAAGTCATGATTCCTCCCTGCTTAAGTTGCTTGTGGGATAATGACTCATTGGCCCACAATCAAGAAGCAGTGAGGAATCGTGTTTAGATGGAAAAAATTACAAATATTCTAAAAACGAATATATAGCACTATATTCTATAGTGCTATATATTAGTTTTTGACCCATGCCTGTATTGATCGCGTAATATTTGCATATTACGCCATCATTACCTTTTTGCATAAAAAAAAGAATGTAGAAAATAACGAATATACGAATGCGCAAATATATGACGAATATTCTACAGAATATTTGCGAAATATTACAAATTCGAATATGACCCCTGCTGCTTATCACTATAGATGACGTGTTTTATTTAAAGAACATGGATGTTTTAAACTCGGACCTTCACAATACGTGTGTGAAAGGAGATTTTTTTAGGACAAATTTTTGCAAAGTTGCTTGATTTTCCCATTTTAGACTTATTAGAGTATTACAAAGAATGTGTTGCAAAAGTATACACACCCATTAAACCCAATAAGTAAAGATCATCGTGACAAGTTTTTGGATCCACGTCTGAAATATCAGCAAGGTTCCGCTAGAAAGTTCTCGTTAATAAGTCCATATTTCATTGCTTTTCTGTAATCATATCTTCTGTAGGTTGGAAGCAATATTAATGTGGCTGCGAGTCGTTCCAGTGCCGTTAGGCCCAAGATCAGAATGAATTATTGATTTACAAACCGCATTTGTGTAAAGAAAATACTCTGAGCAACAAAACTCGCCTGGCATTTATCAGGGTTGGTTGATGAGAAAGGCTAATGCAAGATCTACACGGCACCCCGAGAGCGTACACAAGACACCGATTATTCTGGAATATTAAAATAATGGCGCTAACGGCGATAATTATGGTGAAAGATTCGGCTTCAAACAAGATCAATTCGGCAAATGAAATGAAAAGAATGCAATGCAATTCATCTTGACTTGGTTAGAGACTAGGTATGTGCCTAGAGAAGTCTAGAAACAAGAGGAACAAATGTGTAAGAGACCTACATTATATGACCCTACATGAGGCCTGTTAACCCTAAAGATGCCTTACATTTACTTATGTGATTTCTTTATCTTTCTTTCTTTTATCTAGATCTACCTATCTATATAAAGCAAAAATCTGGCAGTACTGCGTCCAACTTGAACAAAAAAGGGTGCACGCCCGAAGGGACTAGACTATTGCCCAATACACAAAGTAGCAAAAAGGCAGCACTCATTTTTTACTGATTTTGGAGTGCTGCCTTTTTGCTACTATCTATCTATCTATCTATCTATCTATCTATCTATCTATCTATCTATCTCTCTATTTCTTTATCTCTCTCTCTCTCTCTATCTGTCTATTTATCTCTTCCTCGAGTCTATCCTCACCATCAGAGGTATCGTGAAGAACGAGGGTTGCACTTAGACATCGCCCTCTGAGGAGGTTGGTCATGTGGGACAGCGGGTTCGCATCCACTGATCATTACATCTATCTATCTATCTATCTATCTATCTATCTATCTATCTATCTATCTATTCTATATCTATGTATTCATTATCTGTTTATTATATGGTAAATAATTAGCAATATTACCAGGATTTACAGCTAAATGACAGATAGATAGATAGATAGATAGATAAGTAGATAGATAGATAGATAGATATTAGATAGATAGATAGATAGATAGATGATAGATAGTTAGATAGATAGATAGATAGATAGATAGATAGATAGATAGATCTGTATCTTACAGTGAGGATAGTATAAATATGGAGGTTTGCCTGTAACAGTATCTGAGTATCATTTGCAGTTAAAGTAACAAAGACTGTATATTCTACCTAATCCTGACCAGACTTCAATATATTCTAGACCCCAACATTCACACAGCAGAACAGACCTAATAATTCTGACATGATGAGAATGTAATCCAGCTCACAGATGGCAAGGCAATGGAGCACACTCCAGCACGGATCCACGGTGAGTTCTCAACCAGGATAATCCACGCAAAAAAAAGGAACTGCATCTAGCGAGTAATAATTCTGATCTCAAAACTGAAATTTAGACCCCAGACTTGACCTCATAGTTCAGACCTCAGATCTAATTCTTCAGCTCTTCAGCCATAGACATCGCTGCACAGAGTCCTGACTTCGGCCATCGTCCTATGTGCGGTAGGATCCGGGGCCGAGAGGAGCTGACTGATATCGGCTGTTCTCTACTGGATAACAAAGAAAGAAGACTCTGCAAGTGTAGGTTACAGCAGGGTCCCTGTCTCTCCCTCCCCAAATCCACCATCCACCATTTATTATGAGGGACAATGCTGGGACACATATTTCTGAGGACTTCCCTAAATTTTTTAAAATAATTATGATAAATTTGATACTGTTAGCAAAATGAGGAGTCACAAAATTCCTGAAATGTTTTTAAAGACGTGAACCATTAAAAAAAAAATATATATATATATCATGACGTGGGGTAAGGAAGAGAGAATCGTATAACACGTCTAGCCGGTTGTATCTTCAGGCCACTTTGATAAATTCTTGTAAATTTTCCTCAATTTGCACCATTATTGCCAAATGTTAAATTCCGGTCCATTAGACCCTATTGAATCGTCGCCGTCCCCCCATCCAGCAGAGTACAACATATGAATGTTATCTATTCTCTAACAATTACCTTGTAATCTTTTATGATCACTTTTTTGTATCATAGACTTTAACCCTTTCCGCCCTGCAGGAGATAGCAGCAGCACAACAAAGGGTTGAACTTGAGCTTCTGCCATAGCATTTACTTGAATTGGAAGATCAGTAGAGAAGAACTAGTAATAAAACCTCCAGCTTGAAACAAGCCAGCCGTATTCATGTGAAGCAGAGGCGGTATGGCGCGGGGAAGACTTTAGGGAGATGTAAATGGGTTAATGTTGCGCTAGAAATGGTTTGCATGGGTTGTGTGGAGCAGATGGTTGGACGCGTTGTATTGCTATGAATGACTTTAAGGAGCATGCTTGGTTTGTTAGGTGAGGTTGATGAACTTTGCAGAACACTTCTTCGGAGGCAGCGCGAATTTCAATGGTTCTGTGCTGTGCATATGTGCGGCAAGACGCCATGGAGATCACTGGTGTCGAAGAAATGCTGTGTCAGAAACTGAGCTAAGCAAATCTGAAGAAGAGCAAAAGGGCTTCTGACACATTAGCTCACTCCTCGGCCTCCTGATTCTTGAAATTGGTGGTGGTCCAGACGGATCCGTTATGCTTGCCCATAGCCCTCTATTATGATGGATCAAAATGTAAAGCCTCTAAAGGTTTATGTTTTGTATTCCGTCTTATGAATTTCGTTATTTTCCGTTATAACCCTGTTATAATGGAAAGCAGTAACGGAATTCATAACGCTGATGTGAACTGGCCCTTAATGCCATGTACCCTTTTTTGTAATGGGAGAAAAACAGATTTCTCGACATTTTAAAGTTTTAAAGTGAATGATTTTTTTAAAAAAAATCTGAACAGGAGAAATACTATGTTTCTTAATTCATCTTTAAACCATTCATTGTTGGATACAGAGCTCCAAAAATCCTGTATTGAAAAAAGAGTTAATAATACAATTCTGCCTACCTGTGGTCACCACTAGGGGGAGCTGAACAGCTAACTGCTTAGTGTATATGCAGTAACAGGGGTGGAACTATTGAATCCCTTAGCAAAATAAGATGGGGCCTCCACCACATAATGTAAGGAAATTTAAAAAAGTAGCATAAGCAGTAGATATAATTAAAGGTATGTACAGTATAACAGCACCATATATTAGAAAATCTACATTATAGCCAAAAGCCACCATATCATTATTCCCCACTAAAATGTACAAATGTACAAAAATGTCCCAACCTCTGGCCTCCATAGCAAGTGCAATGGCTGTTATGGCTATAGTTATGTCCAGGTGCTGTAGGCTCCCCCTAGTGGTGACTGCAAGCAGGCAGAATGTTACTATTTAACCCTATAGATGGTGAAACAGACACCCTGTTTTGTAGACACATAATAGTCACACCCTTGTAGTGCAGTGTCTCTCATCTGGAGCTCTGTATCCATTGGGGGTTCTGGACTTTTTTCAAAACCCATACAAAGTCAAATAGACATTCCTGACAGCCAGTCCATATTCCTCCTGCCACCACCCTCCCCTGTCTCCCATCTCCTCTGCCGTTCCCTGTGCTTCCGGCTCCACATGGACACTTTACCTGGCTGGTGGCTACCACCTCTAGATTGCCTGATTCATTTGTATCTCTAGGCTTCTCAGATGTCCAGTAGACCAACGTTATAGAATGTCAGCCCTGGGGCCACACTCAGCAAAGGTGACAACTGGGGGCTGGTTGCGCAGTGGCAAGATGTGACTAGTATAAATGTGACTAACCTTGATGAGTGATTTACATTTACTGGCGTTTAGGGGTCTGGCGTGTGGGTCTGGAATCCATTTTTGCTTAAAGGGAGTCTGTCACCACATTTGAGCCTATTAGACAGATCCAATAGCGTTAATAGTGCCACCCAGAAGTTTAAAACGGTACCTTTGTTGCATATACCGGAGTCTTGTTTGAGCCAAAAATGAACTTTGTAGGTTCTGTAAATGCGCCGTCTCAAGTGCCCAGGGCGGCGTCTCAATCTTCCGAGCCCAAGACCGGACCTCCCCAACGGCTCATAACCCCGCCCTCCTTGTGCCTCTGCCCGCCCGTTTACACTCCTCCTCTCTCCTGCGGCGCAGTGGAAAAGGAGAGAGGAGGAGTGTAAACGGGCGGGCAGAGGCACAAGGAGGGCGGGGTTATGAGCCGTTGGGGAGGTCCGGTCTTGGGCTCGGAAGATTGAGACGCCGCCCTGGGCACTTGAGACGGCGCATTTACAGAACCTACAAAGTTCATTTTTGGCTCAAACAAGACTCCGGTATATGCAACAAAGGTACCGTTTTAAACTTCTGGGTGGCACTATTAACGCTATTGGATCTGTCTAATAGGCTCAAATGTGGTGACAGACTCCCTTTAATGGCCTCTAAATTAATTCTGAAGAGTAGTGTTGAGTGAATCGAATTATCCAAATTAGAATTCGATCCAAATTTCTGGAAAAATTACATTCGCCGCAAAGCCGAATTTCCATCGCACTTCGTGGTAACAAATCAATTTTCCCTGAAATAACGTAAAAAAAAATAATACTCGCCTCATCGATTTGCACGTGAAGAGGTCGTCTTGATAGAAGATACCGCGTGAAATCTCACGCATGCTGACGTAGTTGGCATGATGGCATGATGAGGTCATCACGTCACTGTGCAAGATTTCGCGCTGTGTCCTCAATCAAGATACGCAATCAAGTGGCTAAGGTTAGTATTTTTTATTTTTTACCAGATTATCCCCTGAAAGCGCTCAATGTCAATCTCAGATGTCGCGTTCAGCAATGAACGCGGCATCTGAGGGGGTTCAATGATGGGGGGGCAGCGTGATCACTGTTTCCCGTCATTGCGCTGCTACATACAAAGAAATATGCTTTGTGAAAAAGCACCATATATCAGAAAATCTACATTATAGCAAAAAGTCACCATATCGTTAATCCCACTAAAATGTACAAAAATGTCCCAACCTCTGGGCTCCATAGCAAGTGCAATGGTTAATCTCAGACAGTGATGGCCAGTTCGCATTGTTCGCCGGCGAACACATGCGGGCTGCCATCTTTTCTCACAAGTCCGCCGAGGCGCAGGTAAGCCCTTACCTGTGCCGCGAGCCTGTCTGAAAACAAATGCGGTCACCGGGAGCAGGCAGTTCCGAGAACAGCCACCGGGGGCCTTCATCAGGCTGTTCTCGGAACTGCCTGCTCCCGGTGACCGCATTTGATTTCAGACCGGCTCGCGCACAGGCACAGGTAAGGGCTTACCTGCGCCTCGCCGGACTTGTGAGAAAAGATGCCAGCCCACATGTGTTCGCGGGGGAACAATGCGAACTGGCCATCACTGATCTCAGATGCTGCGATCAGCAATGAACACAGCATCTAAGGGGTTCAATGATGGGATGGCGGCGTGATTGCTGTTCCTCGTCTTTGCCCCTGCACATTCAACAAATGTGAAATTCGGCAAAGCACCAGAATACAATTTTTTAAAATTTATTCGAATGAACCAAATTAATTTTGCTGTTAAGGGTCTGATTTTGGTTGTATTCCAGGGTCTCATATCTGGGGTTTGAATTTGTGTGTATGGGGTTGGGCTCTGACATCTGGGGTCCTAATTTGCTGTGTTTTGCATATAATTTGTGTTGTGCCATTTTGTTTCTCTTTTGAAATAAAAAATAAAACTCGTTGGTAGGTTTTCACCGAAGATATATTTTTCCAGTGGTTCCCCAATGTTAGAAAGATTGGGAAGCCCTGCTGTAAAATTTACAATTCCCTTTTAATGCAGACAGCTCCATTATCTTAAGTTCCATCTAAAAAAGTGGAAGCCTTTCTCTTAGACCAAAAAGCATCCGCCGATTGCCCTGACACTTTAAAAATTGTCAGATCTGGACAGACCGCCAGTCAAATTTGCCCGGACAGAGTTTCAGCCTGAGAGATCACATCTGCTACAGAATCTTTTGGGAAGCAAAGCTGTCAATCATTGATGTGCTCTATGAAGCAGAGCAGTGATTGACAGCGACGTGTCCCAGGAGGTTCTGCAGCAGCTACGCACTTTTCCATGTTGACCTCTGTGATGGATAAATGAAATCTCACAGTGATCTCAATCGTTAAAATACGTAGCAGCCTGGAGGGGAACTTGCCCCTTGATTCCCGTGCCCCATGCAGAGGTCGATATTTATAAGACTGTATGCAGAACTTTCTGTCTGGATACAGTAACTAAAGTTGGGCCGATTGTATTCTCACTGTCCTGCAGCTTACACAGAAATATTTCATTGCAGTTTATACAGTAGAGCTGAGTGCACAGCGCAGTCTGATTCCTCGGAGCCTTTTATACAAGTAGAGAGCCAGAAAGGTCCATCTCTATTCTATCTGTGGATATTTTTATTTCTGTGCTACATTGTAACACCGAAAGGGATACATTTAGAGAAACGGCTCAAAACCATGGCAGAAAAAAATGTTGTTTCCTGTACAACCAATTACTTTGATTTATTAATTTTCCAAATGAGAGCTGGAAAGTCATTGGTCGCCATAGGCGATTTCTCAACCTTTGCTCGGACTCTGATGAATCTCCCTTATTTCCTGTTGATCCCCTCTCTAACCTCTGCCCCTCCTGTTTAAAGAGGAGAAGTCACCCCTCCTGACATGTCTGTTTTAGTAACTACTTGCATCCTCGTGTAATAACAATTTTGGAGCATCTGTTATGACTCTATAATGTGCCATTCCTCTATTATTCCTACAAGTTACGAATGGATTACTAGCAGTGAGGTCGAGCTGGGTGTTACCAGTTGGGGCTTGGGGTGTATCCCCAACTGGTAACACTGCAAACTGCTTGCAATTCATAACCTGTATCAGGAATAATAGAGGAATGACACATCATAGAGCCATAAGAGTAAATGTTCCAGAATTGTTATTGCATGGAGAATGCAAGTAGTAACTAAGGCTACTTTCGCACTTGAGTTTTTGCCTGATCAGGGATTGGTGGGGCCTGAGAACTGCAGCTGTGGATCCTGAGAATTGCAGCCAGCAAAAGTGACGTGCAGAACATGTTCATTTTGTGACAATTTGTTTACTTTTCACTATAAAAAGTTCTGTTTTTGGTTAGCACTAGTGTTGATCGAGCATGCTCGGCCAAACATCAGAATGTGTCATCGGGTGCTATATAGCACCCGATAACACGTGTTCGGCTCAGTGTTAGTCAGGGAGAGCTGTGCTGAAGAAGGGAAAGATAGTGTAGGGAGTGAAATTTTCTTTTTTACAGTTGAAAAACTTGCCAGAGACCCAAAAGTCCTTTTAAGGACTATTGTTGTGTGTGGCAGCAGAATTATATATTTTTAACGCAACCTGCGCTAAATTGCTAAATCTTTACAGACCCAAAAGTCCTTTTAAGGACTATTGTGTGTGGCAGCAATATCTATTTTTAGTGCATCCTGCGCTAAATAGCATGCAATAGTTAGGCCGCTGCAGACAGCGACATTATCTGCGCTACATCTCCTGTGTAACGTGTGCGCATCACAAAAATATGTGTGACATCCAGTGTACTTTTTCCGTAGACGGTGTCCACTGCGGACAGTGACATTAGCTGCACTAAATCTCCTGTGTAACCTGTGCACATCCAAAAAATATCAGTGACATTCCCTGTAATTTTATATTAGCCGCTGCTGACATCAGCGACATTATCTGCGGTATTTCTCCTGTGTAACGTTTCCACGTCCAAAATACCTGTGACTTTCCCTGTAAATTTTTTCTTAGCCGCTGGTGACATCAGCATTGACATTATCTGCTGTATTTCTCCTGTATGAAGTTTCCACATCACAAATACCTGTGACATTCCTTGTAATTTTTTCTTAGCCGCTGGAGACAGCATTGACATTTATCTGCGGTATATCTCTTGTGTGACGTTTCCACATCCCAAATACCTGTGACATTCCCTGTAATTTTTTATTAGCCGCTGGTGACAGCATTGACATGATCTGCGGTATATCTCATGTGTGACGTTTCCACATCCCAAATACCTGTAACATTTCCTGTAATTTTTTTATTAGCTGCTGCTGACATCAGAGACATTATCTGCGGTATATCTACTGTGTGACGCTTCCACCTTTAAAAAAAAATGTGTGCATACACTTACAAATCCTACACTACTGTAAGTGTGACATACTTTTAAGCATATATAACAATTAATATGAAGAAGGTGAGCAGTAAGGGACAGGGAAGTGGCGGTGATGCTGATGGTGCATGCAGAGGCCATGGCCCTGGGTGTGGTCAAACTGTGCCTGCTGTCATGTCCCAGTTTGCAGGGCGGCACAGGACAACGCTCTCGAAGTCAGACCAGTGTGACCAGGTGGTCGGTTGGATTGCAGCAGATAATGCTTCCAGTCGGTTAAGCACCACCCTGTCTTCCACCAAGTCCAGTCTTAGTAGCCAAGAGTCTGGTCAACACAATCCTCACCATGATCCTCCTTCCTCCCACCATGGAGAGTCTTGCCAAACAAGTGATCTTACACTCAGATATTCCAAAGGAGCTCTTTTAAGCGCCATTCCTTCATTTGGGCCTCTCGACAAACCCGCTTGAAGAGGGACATGAGATCTTGTGCCCTGATTCCCAAACTCTTGAGCATCCACAGTCACAAGAAGATGACAGTGGGGAGAGGCAATTAGTGTTTCATGAGGTGGATGACGATGATGAGACACAGTTGCCAATAAGTTAATGACAATTAGTGTCTCAAGAGGTTAATGATGAGGATGAGACACAGTTGTCAATAATTGAGGTTGTTGTTAGGTGAACAAGTCAGGAGGATGAGCAGAGTGAGGAAGTGGAAGAGGACGTGGTGGACGATGAAGTCACTGACCCAACCTGGGAAGTTTGCAAGCCGAGCAAGGACATCAGTACAGAGGGGAGGGATCCGCAGCACCGCAACAGGCTGGAAGAGGCAGTGGGGTGGCAAAAGGGAGAAGGCGGGCCACACCAAACAGGCCCGCAACTCCCTTTGCAAAATCTCCCTTTGCAAGGGGTAGGTGTTCCGCAGTCTGGCGCTTTTTTGAGGACAGTGCGGACGACAAAAGAATTGTAATTTGCAACATGTGCCATACAAAAATGAGCAGGGGCGTGAACACTAGCAACCTCACCACCACCAGCATGATCCGCCACATGGCATCAAGGCACCGTAATAGGTGGGCCGAACGCCTGGGTCCACAATCTGTGTCTGTGGGTCACACCACTGCATCCTCTTCCCCTGTGTTACATGCTGGTCAATCCCCTGTCGAAGGCGCCGGCCCAGATGCCTCCCGCCCTGCACCTGGACCTTTGCAAGCACCATCATCGAACACATCCACTTCCGTGTCCCAGCGCAGCGTCCAAATGTTTTTACCCCAGGCATTTGAACGCAAGCGCAAATACCCAGCCACCCACCCACTGGCCATAGCACTGAAGGCGCAACCTTCCAAATTACTGGCCCTGGAAATGTTGCCATTTAGGCTTGTGGACACTGAGGCCTTCCGCAGTGTGATGTCGGTGGCCGTCCCTCGTTACGCAGTCTCCAGCCGCCACTATTTTTTACAGGGTTCTGTGCCCGCCTTACATCAGCATGTGTCCCGTAACATCACTCGTGCCCTGACCAACGCAGTTACTGGGAAGGTCCACTTAACTACTGACACATGGACAAGTGCTTTCAGCCAGGGACGCTACATTTCACTGACGGCACACTGGGTGAACATTGTGGAGGCCGGGAGCGATTCGTACCCTGGGATGGCACAGGTGCTACTGATGCCAAGAATTTAGGGCCCTAATTCCATCTGGGTTTTCGCCACCACCTACATTAGTGGCTCCAACCCCCACTTCTCCTCCTCCGCCTCCACTTTCACCTCAAAATTATCCTCTTGCAGCACCAGTCAGCCATCAGTCGGTAGCTGTGAAGCGTCAACAGGCCGTGCTTAAGCTGATCTGTTTAGGTGACAAACTGCACAACGCCGCAGAGCTGTGGCAAGGGATAAGAGACCAGACTGAGCTGTGGCTGTCGCCACTCAACTTAGAACCAGGCATGGTAGTGTCTGATAATGCCCATAACTTGGCGGCGGCTTTGGAGCTCGGCAAGCTCACACACATCCCATGCCTAGCCCACGTCTTCAACTTAGTGGTTCAGCGGTTTTTCAAAACCTACCCCAATTTGCCTGTGTGTGCCGTGTGTGTGCCCATTTCCACAAGTCATCGACAGCTTCCGCCGGTCTGGCAACGCTGCAGCAGCACTTACAATTGCCAGCTCCTTGACTGTTGTGCGACGTGAACACGCGCTGGAACTTGAAGCTCCACGTGTTGGCCAGGCTTTGTGAGCAGCAGAGGGCAGTAGTGGAATACCAGCTGCAACATGGTCTTCGCCTTTCCAGTCAGCTTCCGCTCTTCACAAGCGATGAGTGGGCATGGATGTCTGACCTCTGTGAGGTTTTAAGAAACTTGGAGGAATCAACACAGATGGTGAGCGGCAATAACTCTATAATCAGCGTAACCATCCCACTTCTGTGTCTACTCAAACGCTCGCTGCTCACAATTAAGGCCGATGCTTTGCATGTAGAAGAGATGGAATGGGGGAAGACATTACACAGGGTAATAGCCAGACCACCCTCAGTTCGTCTTCTCAGTGCAAATTGGATGATGATGAGGAAGAGGAGCAGGAGAGGGTTGCCTCCGCTGCAGAGGGTAGTACCCATGGAAGTTTAATTCTATCTGTTCAGCGTGGATGGGCCAGCAGTTTCAGCAGAGGCAGGGCAACACTCTCCAAAGCCTAGGACAGTTTCATGACACCCCGCCAGCACCCTCACCCTGATTCGTGGCCTAATGTCATAAGAAGGGAAAAATTTTGGAAGATGGTGAAGGAGTACGTAGCAGACTGTGTCAGCGTCCTCAATGATCCCTCTGTGTCTTACAACTACTGGATGTCCAAGCTGGACACGTGGCTGCCCTGCCGCCAGCGTTTTGTCAGAGCGGGTATTTAGTGCTGTTGGTGGCATTATAACAGATAAGCGTATCCGCCTGTCAACTGAAAATGCTGACAGGTTGAATCTTATAAAAATGAACAAGGCCAGGGTTGCCCCTGACTTTTCTACTCCACCAGAGGAAAACGGCTGAACATAAAGGCACTTTAAATGTGTTTTTTTTAATGTGCTGAATACACTGTATTCCCATGCACCCCTTCTACCACAAAAAAGGGTATATGGTTCAATCTTCCTTTTCTTGTCCTCCTCCTCTTACATCATATCAACATGATTATTAGTCTGCCCTTGCTCCTAATGTTGTAGAGGGTCAGCTCATCTGCAGGCCCTCACCTACAATCTTTTAGAGGGCCAGCTCACCTGCAGGCTCTTGCATGTAATGTTTTAGAAGGTCAGATCACCAGCAGGCCCTCACCTACAATTTTTTAGAAGGTCAGCTCACCTGCAGGCCCTCGCATATACTGTTTTAGAGGGTCAGCTCACCAGCAGGCCCTCACAATCTTTTAGAGGGTTAGCTCACCAGCAGGCCCTCGCCCATAATGTTTTAGAGGGTCACCAGCAGGCCCTTGCTCCTAATGTTTTTGAAGGTCACCAGCAGGCTATCAATCATATTTTTTCAAGGCTGTGTACGATGCCCTCCTTTATGTGTAATAAAGGGTGTATTGGAGTGCCAGTTCCTTGTAATTTTTGGCAGCCCTTTCACTTAGTGCATAGGCTTTATGAGTGTAGGAGTCCCACTACCTGAACAATTGAACCACAATGTGAATGAGGCCCTCCTTTATGTGATATACAGGTTGTATCGGAGTGCCTCTTCCTTGTAATTTTTGGCAGCACTTGCACTTTATATACAAGTAAATATACAGGAAAGAATGTTTCCTAACAATTTTTCCTCTAAAATCAATTTTCTTCTTCGGTTTTGTGCTTAATATTGTCAGTCTGTAAAAGTGGTGTACTACTCGGACAACATCGTTCCCAGCAGTGACCTGGGAGTCCATTATGCATCCAGGCATCCTCCCCATGCTGTTACCGAACCATTTTAGTGGTGTTTCCATTAATTTCTGACCTTTTCCTATGAACCAGACACCCTCCCCTCTTCAGAGCAGGGGCTGTTCGGGTGCTCGCGTCAAACTTCCATTGTGCTCGCGTGCTCGGAAGAGCACCCGAGCATTCGGAGGTGTTTGACCCGAGCACCCGAACACCCAAGCACTTTGGTGCTCGATCAACACTAGTCAGCACATATGTCGGATCTCTGATGAGGTGGTCCAGCTGTCTTTATCTGGTAGGGGCTTACCAGAACTAATGAATATTAGTCAGTGTTATGACATATAGACCAATTCCAGAACAGATCAGAACATTGTAACATCCAATGATACAATGTAACTATAACTAGTGTGAGAAACACTCAAAATAATTGTCCAACTTTCCATCATTGAAGGTTTTCTAAGATTACAACATTCACCGAGCAGAAATCGCAGCTTGTATAGGTCAATGAAATGGAGCTTATTAACCCTGAAAAGCCCCCGCATGTCCCCAGGGTCATGTCTCATATTTTCACCCTTCTTATCATCTCATAATGAAATTATAAGCATTTTAAACTGAATTGGACATCATTTACCGAGCAGAGAATGGCCATGAATGAACAGATTGGTGACCTCCAACAAAATAGCGTATTATCTGCGTATAATAAGGAGATCTCAAGCCTGGAGGTTAAAAATCTGCTGGCAGGGAAATGTAAGAAATATAGCATGCAGAACACACCAGTATAAAAGGCAAGGACTGCGAGGATTAGTTCTAGTAAATAACCAATTATCTGTGTAAGACGAAGTGAAGGAAGCAACAGAAAATAACTCCGTCTATACTGGTAGGTACACTTGTTCAGGGCTTACGTGGATCTTACATATAATGCTGCATTGGGGTATAACATATTTTGCAAACTGTGATTTAAAAACCAAAGTGGAAAAAACAAAAATAAAAATGTAAAACAAACAACAAAATAAAAATGCAGTCCTATACACATTCCTTTACAGGGGGTTGTGCAGGATTGAAAAAACATGACTGCCTTCCTTAGAATTATTTTCCGACTATTTTATACTGATGACCTATCCTCTAGATAGGTCATCAGTATCTAATCAGTGGGGGTCCGGACCCCAGTCAGTCAGATGCTTGTCAATCAACTTCTTGAGGAATCCTTCTCGCAGCTTCCCTTAGGCCAGTGACGTAATTTTCATCGGTCACATAGCCTAGGCGCAGCTCAGTCCCATTCAAGTACATGCGGCAGATCTGTCATTCCAAGCACGACTTCTGTACAATGTATGGCGCTATGCCTGGTATGCTGTCAAGAGGATGTAGCGTGCCGGTGAGCATAGACAGCAGGGGGCGCTATAAAATAAAAAAAACTAAACTTTACTCACTGTTTAAATGTCCGCCTGTTACTGCATTGCTGCTTCAGTCGCCGCCACTTTGATCCCTGCTATGGCTGCTGCAGCCACATGCCGTTCATCGTTCACGTGACCGCTGCAGCAAATCATTGACCTCAGCAGTCAAGTGCATGAAATCATGTGACCACTGAGGACAATGATTGGCTGCAGCTGTCATATGACTGATGAATGGTATGTGACTGTTGCAGGCCCAGAGTAGCAATGTGGGAGGAGCAGGACAGTTAGGTGAGTAAGGTTGCTTTTTTAGTTTATACCGCCCACCGCTCTCTGGCAATTTCTTAAAAATCTTGGAAAATCCCTTTAAAGTGCGACCTCCGGGATCCCCAATGACTGTGAGAGCTGGTGTTTGGCTTCCCCCTATTTGAATTGAGCTGCATTAATTTTAGGTGACTAGACCAAGTGCTGTACTCTGTTATCTTTGATGCAGTAGTCCCATAGACGTTGACTGGTGTGGCAGTGTGCATGCTCGACCAGTTCTCCAATCAAACAGGGGACACGAGAGTCCTGTTTTTGTAAGCTAAAAGAAATACATTACAAAATAACAGATACCGTCATAAAATGGACATTAAAGGACATGCATGCACACTGGAAAACTCCTTTAAAGGGAACCTGTCATCAACTTTATGCTTACTGTACTGAGGGCAATATAAAGTAGTGACAGAAATGCTGATGTCAGCGGTGTGTCATTCATCAGCTAAAAGTAAGTGGTTGCCGAGAACCAGCATCATAATCACTGCAGCCCAGGCCTTGAAAAGAGTCAAATCTACCTGAGAAGAGTCCTGGTTATTATAATCTCCTGCTCTCCCCGACCATCTGCTGATGATTGGCAGTTCTCTCCTAGAGAGAAAGGGAGAAGACTAGGTAGAAGACGGTCAGTCATCAGCAGGTGGGCAGGAATTCATGAATGACCAGGACTCTTCTCAGGTGGCCAGGACTCTTTTCCAGGCCCGGTCTGCAATGATTGTGATGTTGGTTCTCAGCAACCACTTACTTTTAACTTTTCAATGACAGACCGCCGAAATCATCTCACCTGTCTTTATTCTGCCGTTAGTATGGGTAGCATAAAGTTGATGACAGGTTCCCTTTAAGGGTGATAAACTGCTCTTTTTTCATTTAATAATTCAGACATAGTGTTGAGCGAATCAAAGTCTTCGATCTGAATTTCAGGATAAATTCGATTCGCCACAAAGCCGAATTTCCTTGTGCTTCGTGGTAGCGAATTGATTTACCCTGAAATAAAATCGTACTTACCTGATCTCGGAAGATCTCGGCCAAAATCCAGTGCGCGGCGGAGTATGATGTCACCACACCAGCCAGCGTGACAACGCCATCTCAGGCCGTGCAAAATTTAGAGCCAGATCTTCAATGAAGATGATGGTGGCCGGCCTGTCGCAAGCAAATGGATCAGGTAAGTATTATTTTTTTATTCATGTAAGAAAAAGAAATTCATGTATGAACGCGACATCTGACGGGTACAGTGACTGGGATCAATCGCCGCAATCGCCGCTCCCTGTCAATGCACCCACTACTTCATCACGAAGCCAATTATTTTTATTTGGTGAAGCAGCCAAATCGAACTTTTAAAAAGTGTGCTTGTCACTAATCAGAATATTTGATAATGTGATACTCCGCTTGTAGGATTGTTTTTCAGCCTGTGATGTAGTATTGTAGGATGGGAGAAGAAGAAGCGGGGAGCTAGCCCCAGGAAGCAGGTAAGTCGTCTTCCCTTTGCAGGTCCGGCAAAATTGAGAGGTTTGCCACCCAATGCACCCACCCTCCCCTTGTTTTGCACAACCCCTTTGATCTAGCACTAATGGCACTGGATAAGTATCATAAGTATACTAGGGGTAGGTGGAGGGGGGGCATTAGTCCTGGTGCCATACAGGATGCCATTGCCGTAGGGATCCTGTCACCTCCAAAAAACATCCCAAGACGGTAGCAGTACCTGAGCGTAGCCACAGCGAAGGGGCAGGGAGCGTGGTTACCATGACTTGAAGCAATGAGGCTGCTGCCTCCGTGACTTCAAGCATGTGTGGAAAAGCACGGTGACAGGGGATTAAAGAACGTTTTTACAGCTTTTGCTTCATCTGCCTGCAGGAAGAAAAGGGTCGTTACAAACACGCTGCTGGCTACTCTCAGGTACTGCTGTCGGCTTGGGATGTTTTTTGGAGGTGACAGGTTCCCTTTAAGGATATTTATTTCTATTTTATACTTTTGTAGTGTCCCACTAGGTAATTGTGGGCACTACACAGGGGTCAATATGGTCATTGTATTTTATATGATGTTTTATGTGATTTTCCTGTGTATTTCCTGTATCAGGCCTGTTAGGGTGTAGTTCCACCTCCAAGACAATAGAGGGAGCTAGGGAACCCCTAATATAAATAGCCAGGTCCAGACAGGAAAAGGCAGGGCAGTGTAGTCCAGGAGGCTAGTGAGTGCAGTCTAGCCTGCCTGAGGTTCCTGAGTAAAGCAAGCTCAGAATTTGCCCCACCAGGAGAAGGGTTTGCCTCCTGAGAAACAAGTTCCCATAACAGAGCAGAGCCAGTATTCCAGCCAGACAAGAGAGCTGAAGGGCAGAAGGATTCATATTGAAAGCAAGGATATATACCTGAGGAAGTTTCCCTAACCAAGGATAAAGCCAACAATAGGGGATACGGCCTTGGGATAAAGACAGACAGGATTTCTGAGGAAAAGTACAGCCTGATCTGTAAGTGTGTTAACCCTCTGAGTATCTTGCAAGAACATTGTGCCTGCCAATTGTATAAGCCTGCTTGTGACTGCTACTGTGACATATGGAACTTTACCAAAAGACTGTAAATAGTTAATTGCTTCCTGTAAAAGGAAGTTCTGGTTCACCACAACATCGTGTTCCTCAATTATTCCTATTATAAATCGTGTGCCATCGTTACCGGCACTGGCGTCACAAACTTAAAGGGATCTTGCCACCGGCACATTAAACCTGCAACACCCAGGGCACCTCACCTACCACCGGCCTGTTCCCTATACAATGAGAGTGCCCCAGAGGACTTCTGTGCCAGCCTCTCCATCACTACTGTATGCCTGCCCAGGGTCTCTTCATAAACTGTGAGTAACCAAGAGCAACCCTCGTTTGCCTATTAACCGTGACCTCACCATCGCAATACCCTGCAGGGCTGCGTTCGGCACTTTTATATGACAAGCTCTAATTTCATGTCAGAAATTAGAAGATAATCCAAGATGCAACAATGTAACAAGTCTTTCATTTGTATTTCGGTGACATAGGTTGGATACAATGTTTTAATTCATCGCATTTTCAAAGCAGACAAAACCCATAAAGCGTCCCTTGGCATTTCCCTTCGTTGGGTTCTTAATGAATGTGTTGTCAGATTATGATGAGTAAATAAACAAACAAATTTATAAAATGCTGAGTGCAGATAATCGGAGAAGGTACAGCCGACCTCGACAAAAAAAAATTCCCTCTTAGTAGGGAGATATTTATAGCCCACACAGAAGGAGTTCAGAAGGTGGCAGAATCATTAGGTGTGGAATGTCTCCATTCACGCTCAGCAATGCATCTTTCCTTCATTCAGACATAAATTCTTTCAGTAAAAGAAGAGGTTTCTATGGATCATAGGCATTATTTGCTTTGGACGGGATTTTATTAATACTTGGTGGCATTTTTATTTATATTTTTTAGTTATCAGTTTTCAGTTGTTTTTTTTTGCCCAGGACCCGTCTGCTCTCCTGATACGTCTGATTTTGTAAATACTAAAGTTGCCAAAAAATAGCAATGCTGCAGCAACCTTTTCTTCGAACTCTGCTTTGTGTTGTTTTTCTATTATTCCTGAAGGAACTGTAGGTGGATGGTATTATTCTCCTTGTCAGAATTCAGCGTCCCTACGCCATTCTGACACTACAATCGTTCCTGGCAATGTTAGACTGTGCAGGAACACTCGGTGTGGAAAAAGAGAGGGGTAATGCCCAGGTGTTCATTTAATTATACATTACCAAGAGGAATAACAGAGGGATGGCACAAGGAAGAGTTCTAAGAACAGATGCTCCAAATATGCTCCTCTTATTTTTGGGGAAATGCAAGTTGTCAGGAGAGCAGATAGGTTCTCATTAAAGAGTCTTTCTACCGCCAGAGTATACACCTATATAGCCAGTATTACCATGTCCATAACAAACAAAAACCGTAAGGGTGTGGCTGGCTGTGTGTAGCCAAACCGTACCCACCGAGGGCAGCCAATGGCTGCATCTGTGGTCTCACCCTAAATTATTTTTTGTGATCTTGATTAAAGTGATTGATTAAACATAGCTGATTTCTTCCAGAGACAGCGCCACTCCTGTCTGCAGGTTGTGCTTAGTATTGCAGCTGAATTCCATTGTCTTCTAAGAAGCTGCAAAAACAACTTGTGAATTTGGCACTGTTTCTGGAACAAAGCAGTCATGTCTTACTAATCTTGGACAACCCCTTTAAAAAGGGAAACTATCAGCAGTTCTGACCATACTAAACTGCTGACATTAGGTAGGGACTGGAAAGAGCAGTATGAATATACCTTTGGGTAAAGTTTTTATCAGGAGCAGTGAAAATATGAACTTCAATTCTGCCAGATTCCGCTCCTAAAGTGCCCAGGAGGCAGAGCTTCACTGCCCCTCCTCCATTATTTGAATTAGAATTATAGCATCCAACCAGGATGAGGAGGGGCTGAGAAGTAGCTCAACGCACAGAACACTTTACAGTGAAGCTCCGCTTCCTGGGTACTTAAGTAGCAGAATCTGGCAGAACAAAAGTTCATATTCACACTACTGATGAGAAAAGCTCCACAAATGGTATATAAAACATACAAAAGATATGTTCAAAAACAGCCAATGATCTAGCTCTGCTATTTTGAGAACTCCCATAGTGGTGAATGGAGAGGTTTACTCGCTGTGCTCTCATTCATTTCGTGGGCCCCGTTCTGGAGATAGGAGCAGGTTCCAGAAGTGGGACCCACACCTTTCTGACATTGATGGAATATCTAAGCGATATGCTATTAATGTCTGAGATGTGCCAACTAGTGTTGATCGAGCACCATAGTGCTCGGGGGCTCGGGCCGAACACCTCGGGATGCTCCGTTGCTCTACCAAGCACCCGAGTATAATGGAAGTCAATGGGAGAACCCAAGCATTAAACCAGGCACCCCCTGCTCTGAAGAGGGGAGGGTGTCTGGTTCATGGTAAAATGTCAGAAATTGATGGAAACACCACTGAAATGGTTCGGGAACAGCATGGGGAGGATGTCTGGATGCATCTTGGACTCCTAGGTCGCTGCAGGGAATGATGTTGTCTGAGTAGTACGCCACTTTTACAGACTGACAAAAATACATCGACACAATTCTAGCATTTTTGGCTCTATAAACCACCACAATGGATTTGAAATGAAACAAACAAGATGTGCTTTAGCTGCAGACTGTCAGCTTTAATTTGAGGGTATTTACATCCAAATCAGGTGAACGGTGTAGGAATTGCAACAGTTTGCATATGTGACTCCCACTTGTTAAGGAACCAAAAGTAATGGGACAGAATAATAATCATAAATCAAACTTTCACTTTTTAATACTTGTGTAATGACCGGCGTCACGCAAAAGGAGGGAAATGGGAAGGCCGTGTCCAAGGGAGAGGGAAAGGTGGTGACCCCTGACTCACCTTGCGGCTGGCACCTGACTGCCCTGACGTCCCTAGACGGGTTCCTCACCCGTACGCCGATCACGTGCCTAAACCCTGGCTTTCCCTAAGATGAGCCCTGTGTAGTGAACAGGGCGGTGGGATCACTAGTCCGCACCACTGACACTAAGAGGAAAACACCAAGGAGAGGACAGACAATACAGACAAAACATATAATCCCAGGTGGGCGACAACAGCAGACCACCAAGGCCCAACAGGGATCCGGAGGGTAACACTCTGGAACAACAACCAGGGATCTCAGCTACTCAGCTCCAGTGGGTCAGTATAGAAGTCCAGGCAGGAAGCTCTATATCTGGCAACCAGAGAAGTGGGAGATGGGAATATAAGGAGGTTGGGATTGCTGGACAAGAAACAGCTGAGGAGGAGAAGCTACGGATCCCTGAGTGAGCCAAAAAGGATTGCAAGGCAAACCCAGAAAGCTACCATTACGAAACAGCACTGTCTTTGTACATCGAACGCGCAGCCACCCGCTGCGACTTCCCGACCCCGGGTATAACGGAGTCAGACATGGCTCTTGACACCCTCGTGACAGTACCCCCCCTTCCACAAGGGGCCTCCGGACACTCAGGACTAGGTCTCTCAGGATGAGAGGCAAGAGAAACCCGAACTAACCTGTCGGCGTTTACCTCAGACGCTGGAACCCACATTCTTTCCTCGGGACCGTAACCCCTCCAATGCACCAGATATTGAAGAGAACGGCGGACCCGACTAGAATCAACAATTTGGGATATTTGAAACTCTAGATTACCATCCACAATAACAGGAGGGGGTGGCAGCGGTGATGGTTCTAGAGGTGGAACATACTTTTTGAGTAACGATTTATGGAAGACGTTATGAATTTTAAAAGTCTGAGGTAGCTCCAGGCGAAAAGCCACGGGGTTAATGATGGCTACTATTTTGTAAGGACCAATAAACCTAGGACCCAGTTTCCAAGAGGGAACCTTTAATTTAATATTCCTAGTAGATAACCACACATAGTCATTCACTCCTAGGTCCGGACCTGGCGACCGTTTTTATCAGCCATGCATTTATATTTACCTCCCATATTTTTCAAATTAGCTTGCACTTTCTGCCATACAGATGAAAGAGATGACGAAAACCGTTCCTCTTCGGGAACCCCAGAAGACCCCCCCTCTTTGAAAGTACAGAATTGGGGATGAAAACCATATGCACCAAGAAATGGTGACTTGCCAGTAGATTCCTGACGGCGATTATTTATGGCAAACTCGGCTAACGGTAAATATGATGACCACACCTCTTGGTTTTCAGACACAAAACATCTTAGATATGTCTCAAGGTTTTGGTTGGTACGCTCAGTCTGTCCATTCGACTGAGGATGGAAAGCTGAGGAAAAGGACAAGTGTACCCCCAAACGGCTTCCCAAAACTTAGAAATAAACTGGGTTCCCCGATCTGAAACAACATCGGAAGGGACCCAGTGAAGCTTCACGATTTCACTGATGAATACCTGAGCAAGAGTCTTAGCATTAGGTAGTGCGGGTAACGCAATGAAGTGTACCATTTTGCTAAACCTGTCCACTACTACCAAGATAACTGTTTTACCCGCAGACAAAGGTAAGTCAGTGATAAAATCCATTGACAGATGTGTCCATGGCCTATTGGGAATGACAAGTGGCAATAAAGACCCTGCAGGACGTGTATGAGAGACTTTCGCGCGCGCACAAGGAGAACAAGAAGACACAAAATCCATTACATCCTGACGCAACCTTGGCCACCAAAAACGACGAGACAATAGCTCCAAGGTTGCTTTACTACCCGGGTGCCCAGCAAGTGCCGAATTATGATGTTCCTTTAAAAATTCGAGATGCAGGTTCAACGGTACAAACAATTTCTCTGAGGGGCAAGAGACCGGGGCGTCCACCTGGGCCTCTAACACCTTCCCCTCCAGAACAGAGTGTACCGCAGAGACAACCACTCCTCTTTGTAGAATGGGTACCGGATCACTCACATTACCCCCTCCAGGGAAACAACGCGATAATGCATCTGCCTTGGTATTTTTTGCCCCAGGTGATAGGTAATAACAAAGTTAAACCTGGTAAAAAATAGCGACCACCTAGCTTGTCTAGGGGTGAGACGCTTAGCTGATTCGAGGTACAGAAGGTTTTTGTGGTCCGTAATCACAGTGACGGGATGGATTGCCCCCTCTAAAAAGTGACGCCATTCTTCAAACGCTAGTTTAATAGCTAATAGTTCCCTATTGCCAATATCATAGTTCTTCTCTGCTGCAGATAGTTTTTTAGAAAAGAAAGCACAAGGACGCCATTTGCCAGGAGACGGACCCTGAGACAGCACAGCCCCCACTCCCACCTCTGACGCATCTACTTCAAAAAGGCTGGGAGACATCAGGTTGGATTAGTACAGGTGCCGAGGTAAACCTCTCTTTTAGAGAGGAAAAAGCAATTTTAGCGGCGTCAGACCATTTAGAAAAATCAGTCCCCTTCCTAGTCATGTCAGTAAGGGGTTTTACAATCACCGAATAATTTTTAATGAATTTTCTATAGAAATTTGCGAAGCCCAAGAACCGTTGCAGTGCTTTGAGGTTCTCAGGAAGATCCCAATCTAAAATTGCCTGGACCTTCCTAGGATCCATACGGAAACCTGAAGCAGATAATAAATACCTTAGGAACTGTATTTCCTGAACGGCGAAAACACACTTTTAAATTTTAGCATATAATTTATTTGTCCGTAGGACCTGCAGTACCTGTCTGACATGCACCTCATGTGTTTTCAGATCCGACGAATAAATTAAAATATCATCTAGGTATATCACCACAAACCTGCCGATAAGATGACTAAAAATGTCATTAACGAAATGTTGGAAGACAGCAGGAGCATTGGTCAAACCGAAAGGCATGACTAGATTTTCATAATGCCCCTCAGGGGTGTTAAAGGCTGTCTTCCACTCATCCCCCTCCTTGATACGAATCAGATTGTAGGCCCCCCTAAGATCAAGTTTGGAGAACCACCTAGCACCCGCAATCTGATTAAACAGGTCAAGAATGAGAGGAAGAGGGTATGGGTCTCGGATGGTTATCTGGTTTAATTCGCGAAAATCTAGACAAGGACGCAGGCCCCCATCTTTCTTTTTAACGAAGAAAAACCCTGCAGCCACGGGTGAAGAAGAGGGTCTGATGTGTCCCTTAGCCAAGCTCTTGGAGATATAATCTTTCATGGCTTGTCTCTCTGGACCCGAAAGATTATATAACCTGGTCTTGGGTAATTTTGCACCGGGAATCAGGTTAACCGGGCAATCATAAGGACGGTGAGGTGGTAACTTCTGACAACCCTTTTCAGAAAAAAAGGTCCTCAAAGTCCGAAACAAATGTGGGTAGGGTAGCTATGGAGGCGACTAAGCAATTGCTATTTAAGCAATTTTCTCTGCACTGCTCACTTCACTCCAATATCTCCCTGGCCTGCCAATCCACCACTGGATTGTGCGCTACCAACCAGGGAAGACCCAACACCACCGGAGTGGGAAGCCCCTCCAGAACATAACATGAAAGCAACTCGTTATGGTGGTCCCCTACCCGAAGGTGTAAGTTATGGACAATGTGAGTGAGGTTTCTCTGAGACAGAGGAGCAGAATCAATAGCGAATATGGGAATAGGTCTCTGTAGCGTACAGAGAGACAAACCCATAGTGTGGGCAAAATGGGCATCTATCAAATTTACTCCTGCTCCACTGTCTAGAAAAAAAGAAATAGTCTCCGTCTTAACGCCAAAAACAGCAACCGCTGGCAACACAAATTGCGATGTTCGTATGGAGGAAACGTATACCCCCCGGCTGACATCCTCCACACAGCCTGGGGTTAGTAGTTTTCCGACGGTCTTTTGTTTTTGAGGAAGGAAGAACAGACATTAATAAAATGACCCCTCTCCCCACAGAAAAAACAAACCCCACGCCTACGGCGAGCCTCAGGAGGATGGACCTGACGAGTAGTTCCACCTGCATAGGCTCGTCTAAGTCCGTACAGACTAACTGCTGCTTGAGAGGGGTTACCAATTGCTCCGGATTTTTCAATCTGTCCCTAAGACATCTATCTATTCTGATAGAAAGGGACATCACCGCATCAAGGGAAAAGGGAGTCTCATACAGCGCAAGCGCATCCTTAATCCTTTCAGATAACCCAGAGCAGAACTGACTCCTGAGAGCCGGGTCGTTCCACTGGGTATCCGTAGCTCACCTACGGAACTCTGCACAATACTCCTCTACTGGCCGCTCTCCCTGTAGGAGTCTCCGTAATTTTGATTCAGCCAGTGCGACTCGGTCAGAGTCGTCATATATGAGACCCAAGGCCCCGAAAAACTCATCCACTGACCGGAGAGCCTGGGAATCAGTGGGTAAAGAGAACGCCCAGGATTGCGGGTCCCCCTGAAGCAGGAAAATAACAACCCCCACCCGCTGTTCTTCTTTACCAGAGAAGTAAGGGCACAGTTTAAAATATAATTTACAGGCCTCACGGAACGTCACAAATTTGTCCCTTCCCCCAGAAAATCTGTCAGGAAGAACAACCTTGGGTTCCGCAACAACCTGGTTACCTGTAGCAACCGCTGGGCTTGCGGTCTGTTGCAATTGCTGCTGTTGCTGGAGGACCGACGCCTTCAATCCTGCCACCTCCAAAGACAGGCCTTAAAGTTGCTTTGACAAAGCAGCAATTGGATCCATACTGGATTCTAAGTAGGTAGAAAGAAATTTTTTTTTTTTTTTTTTTACCTACACAAAATAAGGGCCAGATATAATGTAATGACCGGCGTCACGCAAAGGGAGGGAAATGGGAAGGCCCTGTGAAAGGGAGAGGGAAAGGTGGTGACCCCTGACTCACCTTGCGGCTGGCACCTGACTGCCCTGACGTCCCTAGACGTGTTCCTCACCCGTACGCCGATCACGTGCCTAAACCCTGGCTTTCCCTAAGATGAGCCCTGTGTAGTGAACAGGGCGGTGGGATCACTAGTCCGCACCACTGACACTAAGAGGAAAACACCAAGGAGTGGACAGACAATACAGACAAACATATAATTCCAGGTGGGCGACAACAGCAGACCACCAAGGCCCAACAGGGATCCGGAGGGTAACACTCTGGAACAACAACCAGGGATCTCAGCTACTCAGCTCCAGTGGGTCAGTATAGAAGTCCAGGCAGGAAGCTCTATATCTGGCAACCAGAGAAGTGGGAGATGGGAATATAAGGAGGTTGGGATTGCTGGACAAGAAACAGCTGAGGAGGAGAAGCTACGGATCCCTGAGTGAGCCAAAAAGGATTGCAAGGCAAACCCAGAAAGCTACCATTACGAAACAGCACTGTCTTTGTACATCGAACGCGCAGCCACCCGCTGCGACTTCCTGACCCCGGGTATAACGGAGTCAGACGTGGCTCTTGACACCCTTTGCAGTCAATTACAGCCTGAAGTCTGGAACGCATAGACATCACCAGACACTGGGTTTCATCCCTGGTGATGCTCTGCCAGGCCTCTAGTGCAACTGTCTTCAGTTCCTGCTTGTTCTTGGGGCATTTTCCCTTAAGTTTTGTCTTCAGCAAGTGAAATGCATGCTCAATCGGATTCAGGTCAGGTGATTGACTTGGCCATTGCATAACATTCCACTTCTTTCCCTTAAAAAACTCTTTGGTTGCCTTTGCAGTATGCTTTGGGTCATTGTCCATCCGCACTGTGAAGCGCCGTCCAATGAGTTCTGAATTTGGCTGAATATGAGCAGATAATATTGCCCAAAACACTTCTGAATTCATCCTGCACCTTTTGTCAGCAGTCACATCATCAATAAATACAAGAGAACCAGTTCCATTGGCAGCAGTGGCGAATCTAGGAACACTATAAGTATATATAAATAAGATTACAAAATACGAGAGAATTGCGGTATGCAGGGATACATTTATAATAAAACAATTTACTTACAATAGAAGCTATTCAGTCGTCTGCTGTGCCATCCTCTGCTTGCTTCGGCGGATTCTTTCCCCTTCTTTCTGTCTCTCGTCAGTGCGCAGGCGCACCGTTATGGTGGATCTGTGGAAGACACACTGTTATGGGGGCATCTGTGGATGACACTGTTATTATGCCTCTCATTAGCCCTCATTATGCCTCTCATCACTCCCATATCAGCCCCCATGCCTCTCATTAGCCCCCATATCAGCCCTTATGCCTCATTAGCCCCCATTATAAGCCCTTATGCCTCATTAGCCCCCATTATTCCTCTTATTAGCCCCTATTATGCCTCTTATCACCCCCATATCAGCCCCCATGCCTCTCATTAGCCCCCATATCAACCCTTATGCCTCATTAGCCCCCATTATAAGTCCTTATGTCTCATTAGCCCCCATTATTTCTCTTATTAGCCCCCATTATGCCTCTTATCACCCCCATATCAGCCCCCATGCCTCTCATTAGCCCCCATATCAGCCCTTATGCCTCATTAGCCCCCATATCAGCCCTTATGCCTCATTAGCCCCCATTATTCCTCTTATTAGCCCCTATTATGCATCTCATTAGCCCCCATATGCCTCATTAGCCCCCATATGCCTCATTAGCTCCCATATGCCTCATTAGCCCCCATTATGCCTCTAATTGTCTAATTAGCCCCCATTGTGTCTCTAATTAGCCCCCATGATGCCTCTCATTAGCCCCCATTATGCATCTTATTAGCCCCATATGCCTCATTAGCCCCCATATGCCTCATTAGCCCCCATATGCCTCATTAGCCCCATTATGCCTCTAATAGTCTAATTAGCCCCCATTATGCCTCTCATTAGCCCCTATTATGCCCCCAGCAGCCTCATTTTTTATACAAATAAAAAACCACTTACCTCTCCTGCTCCTGGACGCCGCCTGCAATTTTCTTTCTCCTCAGTCGACTGTGCTCTGAACTGGCGCGCACAGCGTGAGGTCACAGAGCGCCCTCACGCTGTGCGCAGCCCTGCACAGCCGACAGCCAAGGACCAGGAAGCGGTAAGTACAGAGCGTTCACCACTTCCTGGTCCTTCGGTACTTATTAGTATTCACTGTCCATTGGGCAGAGCAGCTTCTTTGGGGAATCAGCGGGGAGGGGTGGCACCCGGAGGGGCAAAGAATAACATAGGGGGGCCAATTGCCCCCCCTCACCCCCCTGTAGCGACGCCACTAATTGGCAGCCCTACATGCCCACGCCATGACACTACCACCACCATGCTTCACTGATGAGGTGGTATGCTTAGGATCATGAGCAGTTCCTTTCCTTCTCCATACTCTTCTCTTCCCATCACTCTGGTTCAAGTTGATCTTGGTCTCATCTGTCCATAGGATGTTGTTCCAGAACTGTTGAAGGCTTTTTTAGATGTCGTTTGGCAAACTCTAATCTGACCTTCCTTTTTTTGAGGGTCACCAATGGTTTACATCTTGTGGTGAACCCTCTGTATTCACTCTGGTGAAGTCTTCTCTTGATTGTTGACTTTAACACACATACACCTACATCCTGGAGAGTGTTCTTGATCTGTCCAACTGTTGTGAAGGGTGTTTTCTTCACCAGGAAAATAATTCTTTAGTCATCCACCACAGTTGTTTTCCGTGATCTTCCGCGTCTTTTGGTGTTGCTGACCTCACCGGTGCGTTCCTTCTTTTTAAGCAGTTGTTTTGGCCACGCCTAATGTTTTTGCTATGTCTCTGATGGGTTTGTTTTGTTTTTTCAGCCTAATGATGGCTTGCTTCACTGATAGACTCTTTGGATCTCATCTTGAGAGTTGACAGCAACAGATTCCAAATGCAAATAGCACACTTGAAATGAACTCTGGACCTTTTATCTGCTTATTGTAATTGGGATAATGAGGGAATAACACACACCTGGCCATGGAACAGCTGAGAAGCCAATTGTCCCATTACTTTTGGTCCCTTAACAAGTGGGAGGCACATATGCAAACTGTTGAAATTCCTTCACCGTTCACCTGATTTGGATGTAAATACCCTCAAATTAAAGCTGACAGTCTGCAGTTAAAGCACATCTTGTTAGTTTAATTTCAAATCCATTGTGGTGGTGTATAGAGCCAAAAATGTTAATTGTGTCGATGTCCCAATATTTATGGACCTGACGGTATATCCACAAATGATCCATATTGAGGTGGAAATGTAACTTACTTCAAATGTAAGATTTATGAACAGGACAGAGAGGTGAAAGAGGAAAGTGCACTAGAAAGGATCTTATTATAGGGAAGGCACCACAAAGGTATGTACAGGTATGTACCTCCCCTCCAGTGTACTACCTCAGCATACTTATATGAAGCAGGTGTATGAGATAAAATCATTAAGTCCATTCGGTTTTACGGTATGGAGCCTGAATGTCCATTCTGCTTCTTTGCGGAGCAACAGGTTGTCAATGTCCCCTCCTCTTGGCGGGGGTTTGACATGTTAAATTCCCTACAGTTAGGTGTCCCTTTGTGGTGTTGCTGCACATGTTGTGCTATTGTGGTATCATCCTGTTTGGTGATGTTAGATAGGTGTTTCCCTATTCGCCTCAAGAATTCTCTCTTGGTCTTGCCAACATTTTGCTTCTGACATAAGCAAGTTGCTACATACACCACACCCACCGTTTTACAGTTAATAAAGGATCTAATGCTGTAGCTCCGTCTCGTTACAGAACTGGTAACCCTGTTGCCTTTCTTGATGGCAAGGCATGCAACACAGTTACCACATCTGAAGGTGCCACATGGCTTTTTTGAAAGCCAGGTTTTACTGATAGGGGTCTTGAAAGTACTGTGAACCAATCTGGCCCTCAAATTGCCACCTCTCCGTTAGGTGATTTGCAAATAATCACCCAACAAATCGCCCACAACCGGGTCCGATTTAAGAACACTCCAGGCATCCTGAAGTATATCCCATACCTCTTTGTGTGCCAGGTCAATTCTTATTTGCTCGTCCTCCCTCTCTCTTTTCTTAGGATACAGAAAACTTTCCCTCTTACAACTCGCTGCATGTTGGTATGCCTTCTTGAGAGAAGGTACAGGATACCTTCTTTGCATAAATCTCCTTTGGAGGTCACTTGCCGCTGTCCTAAAATCCGCCCAGTCAGAGCAATCCCGTTGGGCCCTTAAATATTGGCCCTTGGGAATGCCGCGTTTCAGCGGGATCGGATGTCCACTATCCCATCGTAAAAGGGAGTTGGTAGCTGTGGATTTGCGGAACATATTGGTGACTATTTTACTGGACCGATTAATGCTGATGGAGAGGTCTAGGAATGTAAGGTTGGTATCACTGATTTCATAAGTGAAGTATAACCCAAGGTTATTCACATTTAAGGAAGAAACCAATTCCTCAAATGCCGTCTTGGTGCCTCTTCGTAGGATGAATACATCATCTATGAACCTCATTCATAATTCAATGGATGAGGTCCTCACCAAATACAATCTCCCTCTCCCACCAGCCCAGGTACAGGTTGGCATAGGTCGGGGCACATGGGCTCCCCATTGCCACGCCCCTGAGCTAGTGGTAGATGTCCCGATAGAAGGAGAATATATTGTGTCCTAGGATAAATTGTAGAATCTCCACCACAAACTCGTTATGCACCGACTGATGTGCACCTCTTTCCGCCAGGAAGGCTCTGATCACCTCACATCCTTTTTCGTGAGGGATCGAACTGTATAGGTCCTAACATCTAGCAGTGTATCTTCTTCACAGTGTATATCATTGAGGCGCCTAAACACATCCATTGTGTCCCGTACGTATGACGGCAAACTGGCTACAAATGGTCTCAAAATCCTATCGACATATATACAGATCTTTTCAGTTAGGGCTCATGCACACAACCGTTGTTGTTTTGCGGTCTGTTTTTCACTGATCCGTTGTTCCGTATCTGAGGTTTTTTTTCCACTGATTTAAGTCCTCTTCCGTTCCATTATTGTACAAAACATATCCGTATGGTTTCCGTATTTGATCAGTTTTTTGCGGATCGTATACAGAAACAGTAACTTATTAATCACCAAACATATGAGCAATATGGGCTGGGCATAGCATTTCTACAGTGTGGATACGTAAAATACGGATGAAATACGGATGACATACGGATGTGTTCCGTGTGCGTTCCGTATTTTTTGCGGACCCATTAACTTGAATGGGGCCTCGGACCGTGATTTGCGGACAATAATAGGACATGCACTACTTTTTTGTGGAACGGCCATGCTGACAAACGGAAATGGAATGCACACGGAGTAACTTCTGTATTTTCTACAGCCCTATTGAAGCTAATGGTTCCGCATACGGTCCACAAAACCCCTGGAACAGAAGCAGAAAGAAAATGCGTTAGTGTGCATGAGCCCTTAAGTAGTGGTGGACGAACATCGGCCGGGACGGTTCGCAAAAGCGCTTTTGCGATCTAATGTTCGCGAAGCGCGTGTTCGTGGCGGGCCCCATTGACTTTAACTGCAGGCGAACCTGAAAAACCTTCAGGTCATATTTGCAGCCACCAGATACTTACTAAAAGTGCACAAATAGTCCCACAACATGGACAGTGATATACCAGAGGGAGATCATTGGCAAAAATTCCCACAAAAAAAAGATGTATTTTAATCAGGGGCCATTTTTATGCGTCTTAAAGGGAAACTCTCAAAAATGTGCCCAGCTGGAGCCTAGAAATTTTTTATTTTAGGCCACAGGTGTACAGGCCCAAAAATTAGGCATTCACCTGTCAGAAAAGAACAAGTGAGAACAAGTGACTATGTGGCTGGAGGTACAGTAGGCGGTCACTGGATAAAAATTTTACAATAAGCCAGTACAGGCCCCAAAAATTAGGCATTCACCTGACAGAAAAGAACTTGTAAATTATGGGACTGGAGGTACATTAGGCGGTCACTGGATAAAAACTTTAATGTAGGGCACTAGAGTACAGGCCCCAAAAATTAGGAATTCACCTGACAGAAAAGGCCTTTTATGCTGCTGTATACATAAGACAAGGACCATTCTTTGTTCTGAGTGGTGGCAGATATGTGTGGGCTGGCATGAGGAAATTCAAATACACGTGGTCATCGCAGGTGTTGAATTCCTCAGAGCTCCATGCCTCATTAATTTGTAGTGTGCTAGGCGAGTGCGCTTATCGGTCACTTTCCCCCCTGCTGCGCTGAACGTCCTTTCGGACAGGACACTCGATGAGGGGCAAGCTAAGAGTTCCATGGCAAATTTTGCCAGCTCTGGCCAAAGGTCAAGCCTGCACACCCAGTAGTCCAGGGGTTCCTCGCTTCTTAGAGCGTCCACATCGGCTGTTAACCCAATGTAGTCGGACACCTGTCGGTCTAGGCATTCCCTGAGGCTGCATCCGGAGGGCGGCTGTCGATGGATTGGCTGCAAGAATGATCTCATATCTGAAGTGACCAACACATCTTCAAACCGCCCTCTTCTTGCAGGTGCAGTTGGTACCCGCACCTGTTTCGCTGTGGGTGGAAATTACTCTGCCAGCGCCCATAACAGCAGAATGCATCATCTCTCACAGCAAGGCCTGGAAATGCTGCATTCTGCCAGCCCTCTGTGATGCAGGTAACATGTCCGCCATTTTGTGTATGTACTGGGGGTCTAGGTACATTTCCACCCACTACTGGTCCTTGCCCTTTATGCTTTTTATACGGGGGTCCCTCTTCAAACACTGGAGCATGAAGGCCCTCATTTGCACTAAATTGGAAGTAGTTGAGCGGCCTGGCTCCTGCTCATCGCCCAGGAGAATGTCATCCTCGGTCTCCTCCCCCCAGCATTGGACAACACCAGGGATCCCCGAAAAGTTTAAAGTCCCCCTTAAAGCCTGCTCTACTTGCTTATCCTCCTCCTCCCCCCAGCCACCATCCTCCTTTGACTCCTCTTTAGAGTCCTGCTGACTTGTCTCAGATGGAGTCGCCCCCCTGGGATTTCATTCAGCATTGCGACTTCCTCATCTTCCAGATCCTGCTCCTCGATGGCTTTATTAATGACACAGCGCAATGCACGCTCCAAAAAGAAGGCATAAGGTACGATGTCACTGATGGCGCCCTGGCTGCGACTGACCAGTTTGGTGATCTCATCAAATGGCTGCAGAAGTCTGCATGTGTCGCGCATGAGCAGCCACTGGCGCGGTGAAAAGAAACCAAGCTCCCTGAACCTGTCCTGCTGCAGAGTTCGTACAGGTAGTTGTTAATGGCATGTTGTTGCTGGAGCAGCCTATCAAGCATATACAAAGTGGAGTTCCAGCATGTCGAGCTGTCACAATTCAGACGTCTGACGGGCAAGTGGTGTCGCCGCTGAACGTCAGCAAGGCGAGCCATGGCCGTGTAAGATCTTCTAAAATGGCCAGAAATTTTCCTGGCCTGCTGCAAGACGTCCTGGACCCCGGGGTTTTTTGCAACGAATCGCCGCACAACTAAGTTCAGGACGTGTACCATGGACGGACGTGTGCCATTTTGCCCTGCTTGAGCGCGCTCAGCAGTTTGGCACTGTTGTCGCACACCAATTTACCAAATTGAGCGGGGTTAGCCACTGATCGGCCTGTGACCGCAGAGCTGAAAGCAGTGCAAGACCGGTGCGGCTCTTGGCTTCCAGGAACAACAGCCGCAGCACAGCATGGCAACATCTCACCTGGGACATCGAATAGGTTCTGGGGAGCTTTGGGGCGCAGCGGAAGAGGCGGTAACAGTGGAAAAGAGTCAGACGAGGAGGAGACGGAGGATGGAGTAGAAGAGGCAGGCCTGCCTGCAATCCTTTGCGGTAACACCAAATCCACATGGGAGCCATGGGTTACATGCTTGAAGGCTGTCCGAAGGTTCACCCAGTGGGCAGTAAAAGTTATTTACCTTCCCTGTCCGTGTTTGCTAGACAACGTGTCTGTGGTCAGATGTATCTTGGCACCAACACTGTGTGCTACAGATATATTCACTTGCCGCTGAACAAATTTTCTAAAGGCCTCCGAGTCCACCAGTTTATATGGCAGTAGTTGATTGGCTAGCAGTTCCGACAAGCCAGCGGTCAGCCGTTGGGCAAGAGGATTATCCGGCGTCATCAACTTTTTACGTTCGAACATTTGGGCCACGGAAGCCTGCCTTGTGTCAGATGAACACGACGACGGCACGGTGGAAGGTGGAGGACAAATGGGAGGAGAGAAGAGAAGGAGATGAGGCAGGACGAGGAGCGCCGGGAGTGTGGCTTTGTGGGTTCTGACGGCGTTGCTCCCACTGGGCCTGGTGATGGGAGGCCAGGTGCCTTCTTAAGGCGGTCGTCCCTAGGTGAGTGTTGGGGTTACTGCGACTTATGCGTTGACAGCACAGGCTGCAGACGGCAACATTAATGTCAGCAGCTGACACGTTAAGAAACTCCCACACTGCGGAGCCAAGTGACCATGCATGTAGGATGGCTTGCTCCAGATACATTTGCTGTCTGCTTTTTGTTTACTATGCCCTGCGAGCTCTGCCTGCTTCTCCTCCTTCTCCTCCCTCTCTGCTTCTCCATCTCTCCCTCCATCTCTCCCCTCCTCTTCCTCTCTTGTGGGCATCCATGTGACGTCCATCAACACGTCATCATCGTCATCTTCACCACCACTGACATTTGAGATCTCGGAGTAGGCAGCAACAGCGGAGATCTCCCTCCTTGGGCCGATCTGGGTACTGTCGTCAGACCGCTGGGTGGTGGCCGTTCCTATTTCCTCTTCCTCATCCAATGTCAAGAATGGCTGCGCATTGGTAAGGTCTGGGAATGAATGGGAAAATTCCTCTGACTCGAGTGGAGGGGCTATGGTGGTGGTGGGTGTATTTGGGGGTGCACACAGCAGAGAGTGAGGAGGGTGCATATACAGAGGATGAGGAGGGTGCAGAAGCAAAAGGCTGAGTGAGCCACTCAAACTCTGGTGCGTTTTTTGAAGTAAAGCGCCTTTTTCAACTTCCCACTTAGGCTCCGGCCTGGTGCACCTGCTCGACCCTACCACCCCTATGGAACGGCCTGTCTTTTCCTCTGCCTGTCATTTTCAAAATTACCCTGTGCCTAAGTCCCTAGAGAATAGCAGTATTTGTGGAAGCAGGTATATCGCAGGCCTCACTGTGACACGTCACAGGAGACGTCACTGTGCTGGCCACGCCCCCCCCTCCCCCTTCACTGCCGTCTGCTCTCTCTCCTAAAATTCCTAACCCCTTCAGCTGCACATACTGGCTAGCTGCAGCAGTGACAATTCTGGGCACAGGATCTGACAGACTAGAGAGAGCATTGCACAAGAAGGTAGGGGGAAGATCCTGTGTGTATTAGCAGTGTCATTATACAAGTGGGACTTGTAGTTCTACACTTACAAGTTGCTGTTGATTCTCTCAGCAGGCAGACATGTCACTCAGGGCAGCTCTTGTATCCACTCCCTTATCAGTGTTATTATACAGCTTGGACTTGTAGTCCTACACATACAACATGCTGCTGAGTCTCCCAGCAGGCAGACATGTCACTCAGGGCAGCTCTGGTATCCACTCCCTTAGCAGTGCAGGGGGCGGGGCAGAGATTGTTTTTATTGCATGTAAACAAAGGGCCAGAAAAGAACCAGGGAAATGAGGAAATATATATATAGTTTTTTGCATAAAACTTGCTTAGCTTAGTTATATATTGCTGCCCATCAGATTTTCAGTGCTATATTATTTTTTTTCATAACTCGGACAACCCCTTTAATCAATATTTGGTGGAAACAGGTATATCGAACCCCTTAATCAGTATTTTGTAGGAGCAGGTATATCGCAGGCCTCAATAAATATTTGGTGGAAGCAGGTATATCAAACCCCTTAATCAGTATTTTGTGGAAGGAGGTATATCGTAGCCCTCAATCAGTATTTTGTGGAGGCAGGTATATCGAACCCCTTAATCGTTTTTTTTTGTGGAAGCAGGTATATCGCAGGCCTCAATCAATATTTGGTAGAAACAGGTATATCAAACCCCTTAATCAGTATTTTGTGCAAGCAGGTATATCGCAGGCCTCAATCAATATTTGGTAGAAAGAGGTATATCAAACCCCGCAATCAGTATTTTGTGGAAGCAGGTATATCGCAGGCCTCAATAAATATTTGGTGGAAACAGGTATATCGAACCCCTTAATCAGTATTTTGTGGAAGCAGGTATGTTGAACCCCTCAATCATTATTTTCTGGAAGCAAGTATATCACACCCGTCAATTATGTTTTTTGCCACAACAGTTATATCACACCACCCTATTTATTTGGGGCAACAAGTATATCGCAGCCCTAAATCAGTATTTTGTGGAAGAAGGTATATCACACCCCTCAATCAGTATTTTTGGGGCCAACAGGTATATCACACCCATTGCAATTAGTTGTTCCAATACCGTTTGTCCCTCTATATAGCTGCAGTATAGCAGCAGAAATGCACACAACTGCTGCACAATACAAATGCACTATAATATACTTTCTATGTTAGACAGTATATTATAAGTATATTACACCCCTCAGTATATCACACCTATCGATAGCACACCTATACCAGTCCTTAAAAGGACTTTTGTGGCCCTATTAGCTAGCGTTTGGTGTCCCTAACAGCCTGTCCCTGCTCCACAAAGCAACCTCTCCCTACACTGGCAAAACACAGAATGTAAAATGTCAAAGTTTGGCGCAATTCGAAAGAATTTGCCACCGGCGGACATCGTCACATGTTCGCATGTTCGGTGAATCGCGAACACGCAAAGTTCGCCACGAAATGACTGCTAGGTGAACTGCAAAGCCATCTCTACAGTTAAGCTACCAATACCCAATGCAATCGGTCTCCCTTTCAAAGGGGAGACCCCTTGTGTATCTTTGGTAAGCTGTAAAAAGTTAGTAGTATAGGGTATTTCGGCAGCAAAAACGCGTATTCAGCTTTGCTGATCAGCCATTGCTGCTTGGCCTTATCTAGAACAAATGTTAATTCCTTCTTAAAGATCTCAGTGGGATTACTGTCCAGTTTTCTGTAACATGCCTTCTTATCTGGAATACATCAGCACATCTCTAAATACCCTCCACTTTTAAGAACCACTTTGTTTCACCCTTTATCCGAGGGTTTTATAACAATAGTCTGGTCGTTTTGTAGGGTATCAACAGCCTCGTATTCTGTCTGAGTGAAATGTGTGTCTTTGAACCCCTCACGTCCAGAGTTCTGAGTTTTTCGGTGATGACTGATCGGTCAATTGGTGAATAGTCACTAATCGGGGGGTTCTTTTTGGAGGGCAGTCAGAGGTCAGTAAATGGTCCAGCACCTATGTCCTGTTCACTCTCTTTCATAAGTCCATCTAACAATTTGAGATCTGATAGTTCTTCCTGTGCAATACCCAGTTTCAAACACTGGTTTATGTTATGCGTCAGGAAGAACTTCCGCCATTTTAGCCTTCTGACAAACAGATTTATATCCTTAATCCAACTAAACGGGTTATATTTACAGTCCGGGACATAAGAGAGACCCTTTCATAACAGCCTCATTTCTGTTTCCATAAACGATCTCTTGGACAGGTTGACATGTCTCTTTTCTGTTTCTCAGTTATTAGTCTGACATCGGCTGTATTGACCCTAAAAAACCTCCTCTGTGTCCCCTCTCTGATCTCCCACGACCTCTGTTAGTATCTTGCCTGCGGCCTCTACCTTTACTCCTACCTCTTGTATGACCGCTAGGACCTGTATTTGTCTCAGGGTCTGTCTCGTACTCAGAGGAGGATTGCTCTGTTTCACTTTCTAAACTGGATTTTCCTCTTGTTTTAATGAAATCAAAGATCTTGCCCTCTCTAAAATCTTTAGCATCCCTGACAAATTGAAAATGTTTTCTTTCTTTCCGAAAACTGGTAAACATTTCGACAGCTTGTTGTAGTGCCACCTCCTTTCTTTCAAAGTCTGGAGAAGTGGAGAAACTTTTTTGCTGCCTCTACACACTCATGCAACTCTGTTGTATTCTCTGCCAATATTTCCCTTTCTTTTTCTAATAGGAGTTTCATTAATCTCAGGGAGGACTCAATCGATTCTTTCTCCCACTTTTTCATAAATTCATCCGACCTCACTCTTACTGTTGGCAACACAGGGCTTCTAAGCCCACGGGGAACTATCCTATTTTTTGAGTACACCTCCAATATCTGCATCTCCCTCCACGATCGAACTTGATTTTTATAGACCCTGGTAAGGTTTTTAAATACAGATATAATACTTGAGAAACTGAAGAATGTGCTGGTAAGTCTTTCTCCGAAAACACCTCCTTGGGATTACCTAGCCACTTGTCTGAACTAATGTCTCCTGACAGAAAGCGCGCCATCACTTAACGTAACAGCTACTGAAACTATTAACTTAAAGAAGTGTATAGAGGTTTGCATTTATCAGGATCAGGCACTTTACTATATTGATGACAGAGCTTCAAATTTATAAAAGAAACCAAAAAAACTTTATTTAAATCATTAATAAAACTTGTCAATTTTGGCTATCTGCCTTTTATAAAAACTGGTAGGGCTGCACTTTCAGCAAACACTTAAATTCCTCTTGTTTCATTTGGGTAAGGGTTGGTGATTGCAGCTTTTTACTTCCACTCAATCAAAGGTCCAGGGGTATACAGCACAAATCCCCGTATATAGCCACACACACAAGCCCTTCTAGATCCCCTGAGCCTGTTACTGCTCACTAGAATCAATGGATGACTAGGGTAGCTAATAGGTTAATTTACACGTGTCCTGCGTCTCTTGTTTGCTTCCACTCAATTAGAGGTCCAGGGATTCTAGTGAGCAGCAACAGACTCAGGGGATCGAGAAGGGCTTGTGTGATCACGGCATCTGACAGTAATAACACAGTGTAAAATGAAAAATAAAAATAAAATCATACTTAGTCTCATCCATTTTATTGCGAAGAGCCGCCCGCCACATGCCGAAACCTCATGCGGTCCGTGATGAAGTGATCCCACCGCCAGCGTGGTGACATCATACGTCACCGCATGCGGGATTTTGTGCGCGATCTTCAATCAACATTGCAGCAGCCAGCTGCTCGCACTCAGACAAAAGAGGTAAGTATGATTTTTTTTAGCTTTTTCACCGCCTTTCAGGGAAAATTCGGCTTTGACACGAATCGAATTTTCCCTGAAATTTGGACCGAATTCTAATTCGTGGCGTTCAATTGGATCAACACTACATGCTGTATTCACACTATTGCAATTTGCAACCCTCAAACTGACACATCACACATCTCTAGTAGTCATCCCAACTGTATAAGTGCCGGAACTAAATGGATGGGTGAATTTATAGCTATTGATACATTTTCACAGATTTCGAGGGAGACATCGCTGTTAGGGCTCATGCCCACGAACGTAAGGGCTCCGTGCCCGTTCTGCAGACTGCAAATTGCGGTCCGCAATGCACGGGCACAGACCATGGGGCAGCCGCATGCGGATCGCGGACCCATTCACTTGAATGGGGTCCACGATCTGCAACCAGCCGTCTGCACCGCAAAAAAGTAGTGCACACGCTACTTGTTTCCAGTGCGGAGGCACGGCCAGAAACACCACGGAAGCACTCTGTAGTGCTTCCGTGGGGTTCTGATCCACGCCTCCGTCCCGCATCTCCGCGATCTGTGATGCGGAATGCACACGGCCGGTGCCCATGTATTGCGGACCCGCTGTATGCAGGCCACAATACGGCCACGGGGGGGGCACACCTTAAGGGGGTTGTCCACATTGAACATATACTTTTGGTAAGAAGAGTCTCCCAATGATAAGTAGAACACAGTGCGCATTGTGAGTGACTGAAACCTTAGCGGCAATCTACGGGTTGATCCAGCATCAAGTGTGCAGTTTCCCTGCAGTGCCTCTACAGGAGAGATGAAGTATTACACAGATACCAAACATATCAATGGGCTTCCTGAGCGATGGGTGATTGTGCTGGGTCTTGGTAGCCACTCTCTGCTTTGACTAATAGGTGTGTGCTCCGGTTATACTAATAAGGTGTCTGAAAATGATTTTTTTAAACCAGACGACCCCGTTATGTATGTGTATAATATTTTACTGCCGAATCTTATGCTTAGCCCTATTATTATTATATCAATCTGACAATTTTAATCATAAAAAAATGAAACTATACTCTTAAGAAAAATTGCTAGAATTTAATGTATCGTAATGAGGCCATTCTGAAACATAAAGGGAGACATTTCCTGACGATTACAGATGCTGACAAATGTCTATAGCCGGCTCTGACATCTTTTGATTGAGACACGGAGAATTGTATGTGCCACATCCCATCATCTTCATAAACAGATGCATGACTTTTTACAAGATTTTGACAGAAGGGCTTACATAAAAAATGTGTGGTTAAATCCAAAATAATTATGTTCTCAGTAATAATGAATTCTAATGGGGAATGTAGATAATGATATGGAGCTGGAAGAGAAAAATGAGTGTTTACAGGGCAAAATAGAAACCATTTATTTATTTTATGCACTTATATAGCGCTACTATATTCCGCAGCTGTTTACAGACACTAGCATCCAACTGTCCCCAATGGGGCTCACAACCTAAGATTCCTATCAGTATGTCTTTGGAGTGTGGGAGGAAAGCAGAGAACACCTATGCAAACACAGGGAGAACATACAAACTCCGTGCAGATGTTGTCCTTGGTCAAATTCAAACCCAGTACCCCAGTGCTGTGAAGGAACCAGTGAAAACCACTGAGCCACCATGCTGCAACATCCTGAAAGTATCTATCTATTGTAGGGGATCAGCTCTCTTTCGGGGGTCATTCTCACAGATATCTTCAAGACACCAAGTTTAAGGCCTCTTTCACACTTGCGTTGTCCGGATCCGTCGTGTACTCCATTTGCCGGAAGTGCCCGCCGGATCCGTAACAACGCAAGTGAACTGAAAGCATTTGAAGACTGATCCGTCTTCAAAATGCGTTCAGTGTTACTATGGCACTCAGGACGCTATTAAAGTCCTGGTTGCCGTAGTAGTAGCGGGGAGCAGTATACTTACCGTCCGTGCGGCTCCCGGGGCGCTCCAGAATGACGTCAGAGCGCCCCACGCGCATGGATGACGTGATCCATGCGATCACGTCATCCATGCTCATGGGGCGCCCTGACGTCACTCTGAAGCGCCCCGGGAGCCGCACGGACGGTAAGTATACTGCTCCCCCGCTCCCCACTACACTTTACCATGGCAAACAGGACTTTAGCGTCCTGGCAGCCATGGTAACCATTCAGAAAAAGCTAAACGTCGGATCCGGTAATGCGGCATTAATTCCGGAGCCGCACGGACGGTAAGTATACTGCTTCCCCGCTCCCCACTACACTTTACCATGGCAAACAGGACTTTAGCGTCCTGGCAGCCATGGTAACCATTCAGAAAAAGCTAAACGTCGGATCCGGCAATGGGCATTAATTCCGGATCCGGCCTTGCGGCAAGTGTTCAGGATTTTGGATCGGAGCAAAAAGTGCAGCATGCTGCGGTATTTTCTCCGGCCAAAAAACGTTCCGGTCCGGAACTGAAGACATCCTGATGCATCCTGAACGGATTTCTCTCCATTCAGAATGCATGGGGATAATCCTGATCAGGATTCTTCCGGCATAGAGCCCCGACGACGGAACTCTATGCTGGAACAGAACAACGCAAGTGTGGAAAGAGCCCTAAGATCCAAACACGGTGCTTTATTGCGGCACATCCGCATAAACATAAACAATAATACAAAATAATAAACACTCGCCCGGCTGGGCTCTAACTAAACAAACAGATCCCTGACTCACCTAAGTCCCTGTTCACACCCTGTGAACACGTGCGGCTTTCTGAGCCAATGTCCCACAGCCTCCTGGCTGTACAGAGCACAATACGCCCACTGTCTCCAGTCCAGTGTCTCTTGGGGAATCGTGGTCCCTCAGCCCTCCTGGCTTGGACCACACTGACAGAGCCTCCAGGCCTCTGTCCACAGGTAACACACTCCCCCCTTGCTGATGTAACATCCCAGAGTATGTCACGAAACTCTGTCACCCAGCTTCATTATGTTAAGATGTGAATGTGTTAATATCTGATGTAATCTCACTGTGCATTGCTATGTATTTATCTGTATTTTATATATTTGCTGTAATTTCCATGTACACCAGCAGGTGGCAGCAGTATGTAGCAGATAGCATTTAGGAAAGTTAGTATACCTAGACTGGAATGGTATATTCCAGGCTAGCTTCCCCCATCTGAGGAGGAGTGGAACTTGCCCACTCTTACTTCAGAGGGAGGACAGAAGGTTCTAGCAGAGTTCCAGCCACCCCCTGTTGGGGTAGGCTGTGTGTGAATAGGAGCTCCCAGAAACAGGGATCCCAACCAAGGATTCAGGCCTAACCTGAGGCCTAAAGCAACATTCCCAGCCTGAGTTCCTTACCTCAGCTGGAGGACAAAGAAAGCAGCAATTGCAGAACTTCTAGATCTTCAGGACGAAACCACCATTCCCTGCGAGCAGTCCTGTAAGTACAGATTCCAGAACAAGGAGAAGATAAGTACCTCCATAGCTAGTCAGGCCCAAACAAAGCAGAACCCAAGACAGAGCAGAAGACAGATACCTGCCAGATCTATAGGCGTATGTTCAGATGCAGAATAGATATATATTATTCCTGCCACATATTGCCAATACCTGCTGGGACCCCAAGACTATTGCTGTATAATTGTATGGATCTAAAGCTGCATGAGATAACATCAAGTAAAGACAAATTGGACCCTATTATCTGTGTGGAAATTCCATCATTCCTCCATTACTCCTATTTACAACTCTCAATTTTATTGCATGTGAGCCAGGATACAGGAGTCAAGCCGTACTCAGGTAGGAGACACCGTTGACATACACAGAGACACTATTCCCCCTCTGGCATTCCTAACCTGGCACGTGTGCTCATAACATCTTAAAGGGCCCTGTTACAGTACCTGCGCAAGCTGCAATTGGCGTCACGAACTAAGAACTATTAATATTGCGCCAGTGTGCATCTGTCCCAATCCGGCTTACTGCACTGACACCCTGGGAGGTGCTTTGTGCCAGCCTGACTACTCATGCATGAGCGTATCTGTAACATCAAGTTCATAAGTCCCTGTTCTCATTGGAGTCTCACGCTCAGTGAAAATCAGCGGATAGTCCTTATCTGCACGACTGTCTAGCACCTTTATTATTTTACCAGTCTCAGGTTTCAATATTGTGCCACCTCTTACCCGGGACAGCATGGGATCCCATGTCTAGCCTTGATTCCGGGCATTTTGGGTAACACAAGAACATTCTCCTCTGTAGATTTCTGCGAGGGAGCAATCACAACAAGCTTACCCGCCTGTTCAGACACAGTTTTTTTCATGTTATCACACATTAGTTTCTTGCCTCCGCGACTTATCACCTACCGGCCCGACAGGTATCAACTGCCGCCGGCTTACTGTCACTGGGTCTGCCACATAATCAATAACAGGAACAATCTTACCCAGCGATGTCACGGGTTTAGCATTCCCGGGAGCCAAGGACACTCCAGCCGCAGAATATGAGCCACTTGCTCCGCTCCATAACTGCTGGACAGCCGCACGCTGTTGTGGTTGGTCGCCCTTAGCAACCACCTCGCAGATCCTCGGCACATCCTTTCTAGGACTCTGTCTCCACTGGTAGGGAACACTCGACTTCCTGAGAGCTGAACCACTCTCCCCCTCTTTATCCTCCCGACGGTTGCCCTTGGCAACGGCATATCTTTGCTTTTTCTCCGGCGTTCCCAGTACACTGCCGACCTCTTGGAACTTTGTGCAGGGTCCATACAGCGTTGAGGACCCTCTATTCAGGGCTAGCTGCAGCTGCGCCTCCAGAGCCTCTCGCTCAGCATCAAATTTCACCAACTCACTTGGGGTACAACCCATCTGTTCGACCAGTTTTTCCTGCCGTTTAATCTCCCACGTCCGTCGGATGTATTCTTCCCCGAGACCCATGGCAACAAACAGTCTCGTAGCAGGAAAACTTTCAGCCACTAGTCCACTTTTGCTGGGCTACTGGCCCTTTAATTCACTGCAGTTTTACTTGCACTACAGCAAAATAGTCCACAAAAGCATGAGCAGCACCTGCTCCACCGAACAAACAGGCTTCCGGCCCTTTAACTCCAGCACAGCAGGATTCAGCAGCACCTGCTCTTTCTCGTCGTTGCCCCTAGCAGCCGACCGCTGCCCTTCTCTCATGGACAACTTGCCCGCATCCTCCACCAATTGTAGAGGGATCAGCTCTCTTTCGGGGGTCATTCTCACAGATATCTTCAGGACACCAAGTTTAAGATCCAAACACGGTGCTTTATTGCGGCACATCCGCATAAACATAAACAATAATACAAAATAATAAACACTCGCCCGGCTGGGCTCTAACTAAAAAAACAGATCCCTGACTCACCTAAGTCCCTGTTCACACCCTGTGAACACGTGCAGCTTTCTGAACCAAAGTCCCACAGCCTCCTGGCTGTACAGAGCACAGTACGCCCACTGTCTCCAGTCCAGTGTCTCTTGGGGAATCGTGGTCCCTCAGCCCTCCTGGCTTGGACCACACTGACAGAGCCTCCAGGCCTCTGTCCACAGGTGACACACTCCCCCCTTGCTGACACCCTGGGAGGTGCTTTGTGCCAGCCTGACTACTTCCAGCTGGTCTCGCCTGTGGTGGAATAGGGGTGTGGACCGCACTATCCACCCCTTCCTTGCCTCCAACCTGTGTGAAGTCTGTCACTGTCTCACACTATCTATCTATCTATCTATCTATCTATCTATCTATCTAATATCTATCTATTATCTATCTATCTATCTATCTATCTATCTATCTATTATCTATCTATCTATCTATCTATCTATCTATCTATCTATCTATCTATCTATCTCATTATCTATCTATCTATCTATCTATCTATCTATCTATCTATCTATCTAATATCTATCTATCTATCTATCTATCTATCTATCTATCTATCTAATATCTATCTATTATCTATCTATCTATCTATCTATCTATCTATCTATCTATCTATCCCATATCTATCTATCTATCTATCTATCTATCTATCTATCTATTATCTATCTATCTATCTATCTATCTATCTATCTATTATCTATCTATCTATCTATCTATCTATCTATCTATCTATTATCTATCTATCTATCTATCTATCTATCTATTATCTATCTATCTATCTATCTATCTATCTATCTATCTATCTATTATCTATCTATCTAGTCTGTCTGTCTATCTATCTATCTATTTTGACTATCTATCTTTCTTTGTCTGTCTGTCTTTTTTCTTTCTATTTATCTATTTGTCCATCCATTCATCCATCCATCGATTTTTCCATGCATCTAAGGGGTTATTAGGAGCTCACTACATACTACTTATGCATTCAGCTCAATAGTACGATCTTACGCAATCAATTTTCATGTTCCATGTACTGGAAGCTGGAAGTAGCCAGAATCTTGCTTTTTAAATCTATGCCTATGAAGGGGATTTGGATCTTTGCATCAGAAAATCTGATCTCCAATAGTGATGAGCGGCATAGGCAATATTCGTTTTAGCGATATTTTGTGAATTTTTCACATATTATTCGCAATAAATTAGCGAATTCTAGAATTCATGATCTCGTCGTTATTTTCGCGATTGCGCAAATCAGCACTAATGATGCACAGATTTTTTGTGCAATACGTGCAACTTCACATTTTATCAGGTCTGAGTAGATATTACTGATTGTTGCACTAAGTATTGTTGTGACATCCCAGCACTATGTCTGTAGCATGTATGTATGGACAGCAGAGAAACAGTAATCACTATCACACTACCTAACACCCTGCACTGGAACCTATCAGCTCCACTATATCAGGATATAACCTACACTGACTATCTCCCACTATCTGTATTATATATATGAGTTTACTATCTAACTAATGTAATTGGATAAGGAATAGGATCCAGATGAAAGCACAGAGCACAGCAATGTCACTGCTCTCTCTCTCTCAGAACTGCAAAAAAACTGCAGAAAATGGCTGCTGGGGAGTTTCTTATATAGTAAGGGGTAGGCAGCTTTCCTATTGGTTGCTAGGGATGTTGCTAAGCTGTGACAAAGACATTGCAGCCTTCTCATTGGCCCACAAGCAAGAAAGGAGGTTACTGATGAAATATCACTATATTCTACATCTTCGCAAATTCTCGAAGTGCCGATATTTGCGAAAAAGATCCGCGATTAGAATATTCGCAATCAACACTAATCTCCAACCACTGTAAATTTATATTAAAAAATAAATTGCCAGTGAATGACAGACCTAAAAATAAAATGGTGTTTAAATGCAAACATTCAAAATAAAAAAAAAATGGGGTCAGTCAAACATTATCCGCACTCTGCTGCATAATTTATTTTAATCAACTTTCAGAAAAGACAAAAGAGGGGGATTTATCATCTCCCTTGAGTCAGAAAAGTGGCATTGAATAGTCTCAAACTATGTGTTTTCAACTTTTAACCGTAACTTTTTAACTGCGACTTTCAATTCACCGTCAACACTTTCCTTAACCGCTAGCCGCCACTGTAACGCCGATAGGCGTCCAGACGGCAGCGCTCTCAGGTCTCACCTATTGGCGTCATCTCGTGAGACCCGAGATTTCGGCGCGCAGCTCTGAAGTTAAACTACAGCCTGCCAGCTGATCATTCGCTGGCAGGCTGTAGATGTTTAACCGCCTCACGTCCGCCCATAGGATATAAACGTCCTATGGGTGGACGTCTATTTCTGACAGCACGTTTTAAAACGTCCTGTCAGAAATAGCAGCTGCACGCTAATCGTGCAGCTGCTGATCGGGTTGCCCGCTGTCAGTGACAGCAGGGCAACCCTAAGACAAGGCAGGGACAGTGCCCAGGTGTCCCTGCCTTCACGATCACTGCAGACACAGCGCTCACCGAGCGCTGTGTCTGCAGAGAAGGAAGCGCTGTGCGCTTCCTGTTCCGGCCCGGCGGTCATGTGACCGCCGTGACCGGAGTGTGCAGGAGCTGTGTGAGGTCTCTCAGAGACCTCGATCAGCCCTGCTCTGAGGCTGTACAGCGCAGGATTGCTGCTGTACAGCCTCTATAGGGGTGCATTTGTCCTGTAACTGGGGCTACTATGTCAGCCCCAGTTACAGGAGAAATCAACTGTGAAAAAAAAAAAAAAAGTGAAGTAAATGTCCCCCAGAGGTCTTGTATGACCTTATGGGGGACGAAAAGTGTAAAATAAAATAAAAATAAAATCAAGGGTTGAAAAAATAAAATAAAAAAAAGTTTCACATGTAAAAAAAAAAAAAATCCCAAGTAAGGAATAAAAAAAAAAATTAAAAATAGAAAAAATAAAATAAAATAGACATATTTAGTATTTCCGCGTCCGTAAAAACCAGCTCTATAAAAATATCACATGACCTAACCCCTCGGGTGAACACCGTAAAAAAAAAAAAAAAAAAAACGGTGTCAAAACAAGCAATTTTTGTCACCTTGCATCACAAAAGGTGCAACACCAAGTGATCAAAAACGCGTATGTCCCACAAAATAGTACCAATAAAACCGTCACCTCATCCTGCAAAAAATGAGCCGCTACATAAGAAAATCTCTCAAAAAATAAAAAAACTATAGCTCTTAGAACATGGAGACACTAAAACATCATTTTTTTGGTTACAAAAATGCTATTATTGTGTTAAAGTGAAACAAATAAAAAAAAGTATACATATTAGGTATTGCCGCGTCCGTAAAAACCAGCTCTATAAAAATATCACATGACCTAACCCCTCGGGTGAACACCGTAAAAAATAAATAAAAAAAACGGTGTCAAAACAAGCAATTTTTGTCACTTTGCATCACAAAAGGTGCAACACCAAGTGATCAAAAACGCGTATGTCCCACAAAATAGTACCAATAAAACCGTCACCTCATCCCGCAAAAAATGAGCCCCTACATAAGAAAATCTCTCAAAAAATAAAAAAACTATAGCTCTCAGAACATGGACACATTAAAACATAATTTTTTGGTTTCAAAAATGCTATTATTGTGTAAAACTTTAATAAATGAGAAAAATTATACATATTAGGTATCGCCACGTCCGTAACAATCTGCTCTATAAAAATGTCACTTGACTGAACCCCTCAGGTGAACGCTGTAAAAATAAATAAATAGAAACTGTGCTAAAACAACCAATTTTTTGGTCACCTTGCCCCATAAAGTGTTATAATGAATGATCAAAAAATCATATGTACCCAAAAATAGTACTAATAAAACTGGGGTCACTTCTTGGGAGTTTCTACTGTAAGGGTGCATCAGGGGGCTTCAAATGGGACATGGCATCTAAAAACCATGTTGAGTTCCTTTTCTTCTGCGCCCTGCCGTGTGCCCATACAGCAGTTTATGACCACATGTGGGGTGTTTCTGTAAACCGCAGAATCTGGGTAATAAATATTGAGTTTTGTTTGGCTGTTAACCATCGATGTGTTAAAGAAAAAAATTGATTAAAATGGAAAATCTGCCAAAAAAGTGAAATTTAAAAATTTGATCTCCATTTTCCTTTAATTCTTGTGGAACGCCTAAAAGGTTAACAAAGTTTGTAAAATCGGTTTTGAATACCTTGAGGGGTGTAGTTTCTACAATGGGGTCATTTATGGGGGTATCCACTATGTAGGCCCCACAAAGTGACTTCAGACCTGAACTGGTCCTTATAAAGTGGGTTTTGGCAATTTTCTTAAAAATTTGAAGAATTGCTTCTAAATTTCGAAGCCTTCTAACGTCCTAAAAAAATAAAATGACATTTCCAAAATGATGCCAACATAAAGTAGACATATGGGGAATGTTAAATAATAAATATTTTATGAGGTATCACTTTCTGTTTTAAAAGCAGAGAAATTGAAATTTAGAAAATTGCGAATTTTTCAAATTTTTGGGTAAATTTGGGATTTTTTCATAAATAAAGGTGAAATATTTTGACTCAAATTTATGACTATCATGAAGTACAATGTGTCACGAGAAAACAATCTCTGAATGACTTGGATAAATAAAGGCGTTCCAAAGTTATTACCACATAAAGTGAGAGATGTCAGTTTTGCTAAATTTGGCCTGGTCAGGAAGGGGGCAAAGGGCCCAGATGGAAAGTGGTTAAAAAATCGCATCAGAAAGGTATATTAGACGCTGTTTTGTTAACAGCGTCTGATATACCTGCTACCTGGTCCTCTGGTGGTCCCTTTGGTTTGGATTGACCACCAGAGGACACAGGCAGCTCTGTAATAAGTAGCACCAAGCACCACACGACACTACACACACTTATTAACAGGCTTATGAACCCCTGATCACCCCCCTGTCACTCCCCTGTCATTGATCACCCCCCTGTAAGGCTCCATTCAGACATCCGTATGTGTTTTGCGGATCCACGGATCCGCAGATCCGCAAAACACGGACAACGGCAATGTGCTTTCCGCATTTTGCGGATCCGCACATTGCCAGAACTATATAGAAAATACCTTTTCTTGTCCGCAATTGCAGACAAGAATAGGACATGTTCTATATTTTTGCGGAACGGAAGTGCAGATCCGCAATTCCGGATCCGAACGGGACAAAGTCTGTCCCCATAGAAATGAATGGGTCCGCAATTCCGTTCCGCAAAATGCGGAACAGAATTGCGGACGTGTGAATGGGGCCTAAGGGTCCCTTATCACCACCAGTTAGTTAGCTACTTGTTAGGTAGTTAGCGCCCACCGCACCGCAGTCACTGATTAGTCGCTGATTAGCGTCATCGCTGTCGCTAATCAGCACTAGTACTATATAATATCTGTAAGTGATCAAGACTGATCGCAATCAGATCTATATCAGTACATTAGGGTCACCTTAGGCTCTACAAAAAACGCAGTGTTCGCCCGATCAGGCCTGATCTTGTGCGCACACTTGCGTTCAGTCCGCCCCACCGCAGTGACAGAAATAATTTTTTTCTGATCATTGCAAAAACACCGTAAAATCTCTGCGGCGCTATAAAGATCACTTTTGAGCTTTTTGGATCTTTATTAGCGATCACAGCTTTACTTCGCAAGCACTCCTATGTCCTTTCCCCTCTTTTTTTTTTTTTGCACATTTTTTGGCAGAGATTTTTTCATCCACATTGATCGATGCGAATGAAGAAATCTGTGCCGTTCATCTTTTCTTTCAGCCCAGCGGCTGAACGGAAAAAAATATCTCATTACCCGTATGCTCAATATAAGGAGAATAACAGAAACTCCTAATGCTGGGCATACATGTAATGATTGCGGAGACCCTCAAATGCCAGGGCAGTACAAACACCCCACAAATGACCCCATTTTGGAAAGAAGACACCCGCAAGGTATTTACTGAGGGGCATATTGAGTCCATGAAAGATTGAACTTTTTGTCACATGTTAACGGAAAGGGAGGCTTTGTGAGAAAAAAAAAAAATAAAACTATTTCCGCTAACTTGTGCCAAAGAAAAAAATCTTCTATGAACTCGCCATGCCCCTCACAGAATACCTTGGGGTGTCTTCTTTCCAAAATGGGGTCACATGTGGGGTATTTATACTGCCCTGGCATTTTAGGGGCCTTAAAGCGTGAGAAGAAGTCTGGAATCCAAATGCCTAAAAATGCCCTCCTAAAAGGTACTCATTGGAATTTGGGCCCCTTTGCGCATCTTGGCTGCAAAGTGTCACACATGTGGTATCGCCGTACTCAGGAGAAGTAGGGCAATGTGTTTTGGGGTGTCTTTTTACATATACTGGGTGAGAGAAATATCTCTGTAAATTGAAAATTGCTGGTCTTCATAAATTTCCCTCAAATATAATTTCCCTGGACAATGCACTTGTCCATCAAGCTTTCATATTCCCTCAATGTTTTAGGCTGATCTGTGAGCCACAAATGCACCGTTCTCTCCACCTCATCATCAAATGTGAATCTTTGTCTTCGTGGGACCACATAATCTACCATTGCTCCTCTATCCAACAGAATCAGTTTGCGTGCACGCTCAATGTTGTCCTCATTCGTGGACAATCGTCCGGCTCCTTCATGGCAGACATTTGTGCAACCTTCCTTGAACTGTATCCATTCATACACACACACTCCTTTGTGACAAAACCCTTACTTTTTCAAAGTGTGCACAGTCTTCGATAACTATTGGCACCACCAGACACACCCTCTGACCACATAAACCGAATTGCTGCATAATGCTCATCTTTCGTGCAAATCACAATTGGGGCTGCCATTGTTTTTCGCACGAAATTCACAAATGAACTGACCCAACACGTTCAAATCTTCACAGCCAGAGTGCGGATCATTTTTGACTCGTAAAATAAGTTGGCTCACCACATTGGGAGCATTCCGTATATACACTGTGTGTGCGTGCAGCGACTTTCTTCTTAATATTTACATAATATTATCTTTAAATAAATCAAAACCAAGCAAATATGGAGCCAACCCCCTAATTGTATTTCTGTTATGGATGAGTAATTTCCATTCTGCAAATATTGTTATGAATCAGTTATATTTACTCCTAAATATTTCATAAAGAGTAATGTCCCTCTTGGAATATTAATCTCCATGACACAAACCAGATATTTTACGTATAAATATTTAGTTAACATTGACTTTGAAACTTTAGACACTTCGGTGGTCTGGACAGGAATAATCATGGTATCTCATTCTGCAGTGTAAATTTTTAATAAGATCATTTCTTCTAGTGTATGGAGTGTCTTGTGGGGCTATCAATATTCCTATAAGACAGTGCGTTTCATCTGATTATATTACATCCTCCCAAACCAAAGTTTTCATAGTCCATCAAAATGCTTGATGTTCTGTAAACCCAAGATAATTACTGAATACCAGACAAGAATATCTCATTATCAGCCGTCTACACTAAACAGAAGATATTCAGTGAACTTTTTCAACCACTAGTCAATCAGGTGAGGGGACTCACCATGGGGGCAAACCTTTTTTAGTGGGTGACCTATGCTGTCCTAAAGGGCAACATCCGCATGATTTTCTCAAATGACTTGGTGCCATGTTGGTGCACTCTGCCTATAAAGAACTGTTTTGAGGCTCCCTTTTTGCTATATCTGACACTTGGAGGCAATGGGTGTGGGGATATCTAACAGTACATTTCACAGAACGATCCTGCTCTGTGAAATGGTGTTCGGCCGAGCATGCTCGCTCAACACTACCTTTGAGAGAAGGACATAAGAAGGTCTAGAATCTAACAGGTTGCGCAAGCTTCAGACAGCAAGGTTCTCACTTGTTTATGGCATAAGAGACTTTGCTGCTGTGAAAAAATGTATTGCCTCTGGCACCTACTACTTTGAGTTGGACTGATCATCCATGACTTAGATCTGGATCTGTAGACCTCAGTCCAGGAATTGCAGAAAGGGTTAACATTAACCGAATTGCATCCCTGTGGTTACTTTGGAGAGACTGCAAAGTGGTTAACTGCCTGATTGAATATCGCTAAAAAATACTTTTATTAAATAACTATTAAAACTAAGCGATAGTTCACAAAAATATACCTTTCAGGCTGGGCATCAGATATGCAGGGGTACAATATTCAATGCTATCTGTCTCCCACTAATATGTTAATGTTCCATATACTCTGTTAGCACATAACAGCAAAGGGTTAAATAATGCTAAAAGAGTTAACTTCACCATGTGAAATGCTGTGATTTATGTTGAAAGTGCTTAATTCGTTATGTACACCTAATTGCAATCTATAGGCATCAAATGGTCAATGTTGGCAGACTGGTTTGGTTGCCAGGGTGATGTTCTGGACACACCCCTTGCTGACTAGTTGTAGCTAGTTTCTTAGGCTAGTCTAGCTCAAACCTAGGAGAGGATCTGACTTTTGGGAGTGTGGCTTTAGCCTGTGTGAAGCTAAAGCCATTTCTGCGGAGTGTGGAAGCTGCCAGAGAACAGCATTTTTGCCAGGAGACTAAATTCGAGGGAAAGAGAATAGATATCTGCAGACTCTCTAGGATCACAAGGCCGTGTGTGTGTTAGCAAAGGTAATGCTCGTTTATCGCTATGGACTTTGCTGTTTGTGGGGAGGGAATGTTCCGAGAGCGCCCACCACACTTTAAAAAGAATTGGCTGTCTGAGGATCTGCAGTACTGATTGTAAGAGTTTTGCACGCCAATGGCCAATTTTAAAAAATTGAAAAGTGTTTGGGGAGAGACTCAAGATTACTACCACCATCATTGCTGCTGCTTTTATGCATCCATTGGGAAAAGTAAGCTCTGTGCCTGTTGCTGCTATCTAAATTGCAACTCTCATCTTCCACAGCAAAGAGATAGTTTCTTGTTATTGACACCATCTCCCTTCTGCTCTCCTGCCTTGCACTCTTCTAGCTGTTCATAATCAAGGGCACGCCAACTACCACCAGGCAGGAGCCCCTTTACCGGGGTATGCCCTGAGGGGAGATAGGTTGTGCCCTTCTTTCACAGCCCCAGGGATCGCCTGATGGAGGACCAGGGGTGCACCTATCCTTTCTGCTGCCTGAGGCGAAAATTGAAATGGCACCCCTCCCTCCCCAATGACATATTTTTTTAACCTAACCCCTTCTCTTCAGCCCATGGTCCTTCTGCTGCCCCTCTCTTGCCCCGACCTGGTGCTGCCTGAGGCGATCGCCTCACCTGGCCTCATTGATGGTGCACCCCTGTGGAGGACTGCCACCATGAACTGTGAGTAATATAAGGGCAACAACCATCACTCTTATCCTCTGTCCTTAAAGTACTCCCCAGTGGGCCACTGCATCAGCTAAAAGGGCATCTGTCAGCAGTTTTGTACCTATGACACTGGCTGACCTGTTACATATGCACCTGGCAGCTGAAGGCATCTGTGTTGGTCCCATGTTCATATGTGTCCGCATGGCTGAGAAAAATGATGTTTTATTATATGCAAATGAGCCTCTAGGAGCAACGGGGGCGTTGTCAATGCAGAGAGAGCCGAGCCCATTGTTCCTAGAGGCTCATTTGCATATATTAAACCATTTTTCTAAGTTACGTGGGCACATGTGACCATGGGACCAACACAGATGCCTTCAGCTGCCAGACTAACAGGTCAGTGTCATAGGTACAAATCTGCTGACAGATGCCCTTTAAGTTTCAGTATAGTAAATAAGAATAGGCGTCAATGCCCTAATACAAGTATAACAATGTGTCCATGTTACTAATGTGTGATTGCAGCCTAACAAAGAGCTGTCTTTTAAATCTGTGGACTATGGCTGTAGCCCAGGATGCTGCTCTATAATCATCTCCGTGATGAGTTGACAGCTATGATGCTTATAATTTGGAAAAAAAGCAAACAAAAAATGTGACTAATGAATGAGATAATAATAAGTGAGATAAACCTGAGTCAAATACAGGCCCCATCTAATCCAAGTGACAGATAAACATGATTGATTTATAATTACTCCTATAATAAAAGTAGATCAGTTCAGCCTAGAGATCATTATCTTTCCATTATTACAGGCCAGTGCACAATATTAATTTGTCATTGAGATAATCTTTACTCCAGGATCACAAACAAGTTATGAAAAAGGTGAATAAAAACTCCAAGCTGCAAATCTCACACGAAATTAAACAAATTGAAGGAGGCCGAGATGAAACGCTGCCTGAGAATGGCCGCTAATCAGAATGTGGAGGAACACTCCGGACGGCCTCTTAGTCTCTTATCTGCTTCTTTTGATTGTGTAGTTTTTCTAAAACTTGGCATAGACAGAACAACTTGGAGTAAACCCTTTTATGGGGTTCTACAGGACTGTAATATCGATCGCCTATTCCAAAGGGATCATTCACACGACGGTGAAAAAAGTCCATGAAGCTATTCACATGGTAATTTTTTTAATGGCCGCTGAATGGGCGCTAATGGGCGTTTAGACAGGAGTGCACCGGTCTAATGGCTGTTAAAAATAGGTACACTATGTAAAAAAATTTAAAAGGATTTTTTTAGGGGTTAAGAAAATACCTCATCCACTTTCAAGCAAGGGAACACTTGATCCACACTGGAGGGAGCAGGACCTGACACTTCCAGCATTGTGACATTACATCATATGACGTCACAACGTGATGGGAGCGTCAGGTCCTGGTACATCCAGTGAAGAGCAGGTGTTCCCTTGCGTGCAAGTGGATAAGGTAAATACTTTTTTTTTTTAAAGAATCTGTCGGCACTACAGGAGGTGGGGGAGCTTAGACGGGGCCATTATATATACTGGAGGCACAATTGGATGTATATATATTGGGGGGGCACTATGGGGGCCATTTGATATCCAGGGGCACTATAGGGAGCATTACGTATACTGAAGGCAATGCAGAGAGGAGATGAGAAAAAATAAAATTCATCCATTTTTAATAACATTTTTAATTGTAAAAACAGCTGCAAAATAGGTTTTAAAAACGGATAGACGGAAATAAAAATTTTTTTGGTATGGATTATCTATGAAGCTGGACCATTGGGAAGCCTTGAAGACTGAAAAGGATGAAGATTGATATGGAGCAGTGTTGGACTTGGGTTCCTTGAACCCATCAAAATAAATTATTCTTAGGGCCCAACATGTTATCATTAAATCCTTTGAAACAAAGAAATATACCCTAGTGACAATTGATTACCTCCAAATTGGATTTTTCCCCGGTACATTTTGGGTCCACTAAGTCTTCAGAGAATGGGCTCAGCAGAGGATCCTTCAATTGTCACATTGTGAGCCAATATGTTAACCGACCCATAAGGGTGTAAAGTTAGATAAACGTTTCTTATTTGTAGCAAGATGCATTCAATTTACCATATAGTGTGGACCACGGTCATAAATTTGGTGCATCTTTAGTTCATCTTCTCCATTGTTTTTTAACCTGACAAAGTACTTGGTCAGAGGTTGAAACATGCAGTTTGCTGAAAACAAATTAAATGTCTTTTTAACACTTAGGAATCTTCCAAAAATACTTTGAGGCAGTGCTGAGGAAAAAATGCCATATTTTTGTTTTTGACACTGATTTCTCTACTGGTCCATGCCAGGATTATCAGGAAGGATCAATGGCTGCTTTTCCCCAGAGATTATCTAAAAAAAACAGTCAAAAGTATTGTACCTTAGTTGAGTGCATCAGTACTATGATGATCCTGACGACGAAGAACCTTGGCTGATCTGAGGATCTTGAGATAATCCATGGGCCACTCTAACCTAAATTGACTAGAGATTGGGTAATTACTGGGAGTAAAATATTGATGGCCTATCCTCAGGAATAGTCATCAGTATCTGATTGGTGGGGGTTCGATTCCTGGCCCACTAACTAGTCAGCTGTTTGAAAAGGCCCAGAAGCTTTGAGCGTTGTGGCCTCTTCCTAGGTCAGTGACGTTCGTGGACACATGGCTTATGTGCAACTCAGTCCCATTCAAGTGAAGTGACCTGGACTGTAGTACCAAGTACAATCACTATACAATGTATTACACTGTGCTTTGTAAGCGGTGGCAGTTCACCAGACCGTCAAGTAGCTGATCGATGGTGGTGTCGGGAGTTGGACCCCCACTGATTAGATATAGATGACCTTTCCTGAGGGCTGGCCATCAATATTGTACTCCCAGAATACCCCTTTAACCTTCCAATTATTAGACTCAAACAAGCTGAGACAGACTGTGCCTTGCTCCCAGATCCAGTTGAGTAGAACATTGACTGCTGTGTATGTAGGGCTATTATTTTTGTAGTTTAGGTCTTATTATATACACTCACCTAAAGAATTATTTGGAACACCATACTAATACGGTGTTGGACCCCCTTTTGCTTTCAGAACTGCCTTAATTCTACGTGGCATTGATTCCACAAGGTGCTGATAGCATTCTTTAGAAATGTTGGCCCATATTGATAGGATAGCATCTTGCAGTTGATGGAGATTTGAGGGATGCACATCCAGGGCACGAAGCTCCCGTTCCACCACATCCCAAAGATGCTCTATTGGGTTGAGATCTGGTGACTGTGGGGGCCATTTTAGTACAGTGAACACATTGTCATGTTCAAGAAACCAATTTGAAATGATTTGAGCTTTGTGACAATCCTGCTGGAAGTAGCCATCAGAGGATGGGTACATGGTGGTCATGAAGGGATGGACATGGTCAGACACAATGCTCAGGTAGCCCGTGGCATTTAAACGATGCCCAATTGGCACTAAGGGGCCTAAAGTGTGCCCAGAAAACATCCCCCACACCATTACAACACCACCACCAGCCTGCACAGTGGTAACAAGGCATGATGGATACATGTTCTCATTCTGTTTACGCCAAATTTGGACTCTACCATTTGAATGTCTCAACAGAAATCGAGACTCATCAGACCAGGCAACATTTTTCCAGTCTTCAACAGTCCAATTTTGGTGAGCTCGTGCAAATTGTAGCCTCTTTTTCCTATTTGTAGTGGAGATGAGTGGCACCCGGTGGGGTCTTCTGCTGTTGTAGCCCATCCGCCTCAAGGTTGTGCGTGTTGTGGCTTCACAAATGTTTTGCTGCATACCTCGGTTGTAACTAGTGGTTATTTCAGTCAACGTTGCTCTTCTATCATCTTGAATCAGTCGGCCCATTCTCCTCTGACCTCTAGCATCCACAAGGCATTTTCGCCCACAGGACTGCCGCATACTGGATGTTTTTCCCTTTTCACACCATTCTTTGTAAACCCTAGAAATGGTTGTGCGTGAAAATCCCAGTAACCGAGCAGATTGTGAAATACTCAGACCGGCCCGTCTGGCACCAACAACCATGCCACGCTCAAAATTGCTTAAATCACCTTTCTTTCCCATTCTGTCATTCAGTTTGGAGTTCAGGAGATTGTCTTGACCAGGACCACACCCCTAAATGCATTGAAGCAACTGCCATGTGATTGGTTGACTAGATATTTGCATTATCGAGAAATAGAACAGGTGTTCCTAATAATTCCTTAGGTGAGTGTATACAGTATTTCCCAGCAAGCTCTTCTTCCATTCTTCTGCTCAATAGTCAAATAAAAAGGTTTGTAAAAACAAATATGCAAAGAAGACATCTACTGTACCTCTTTATGACATTCGCCAGGAAAGTGACTCACTACAAATTCAGACTGGCTCATTTTAGTTTTTTTTTAAACCATACCTTATCTACCGAGCGTCAGCGTGAATGCCTAGGGACACCATTTCAAATGCTGCAAAATCTATCAGCGAGCATTATTCCTGTGAAGCTCTCCTGTAAGTCAATCAGCTGTGATATTACTACATTCCTATACGTCCACAACGTGTTCTGCACCTCAGACTATAAATTTATTGCTAGTCTTCCCTGCTGCAATTACCTTTGTGACAGCATTCCCTTATCGATATCCACAATGATACATGAGTCTGTCTCCTGGCACATGGGTTTATCACAGACTCTGAATTATAATATTACAGTTTACGTGTGCTCATGATCGTCCCTCTTAAGGTGCCCATGCATCTTCAATAGCTGTTGGCTAGACAGTTATTCTTCTAGACTAGAATGTACATGTACATCTCAATAAATTATAGTATCTGTGTCCTGGATACGTCTATGGGTGGTGGCTCTTGAAGTACTGACTCCAGAAGCAGTCCACTCCCCCAAATTCTTAAATGGCCTTTTCTTGACAAACCTTTCAAGGCTGGGGTTATCCAAGTTGTTTGTCCACCTTTTTCTACCACACTTTTTCCTTCCACTCAACTTTCCATTAATATGCTTGGATACAGCACTCTGTAAACAGCCAACTTCTTTAGCAATAACCTTTTGAAGCTTCAATCAATGACTGTCTTCTGGACAACTGTCAAGTCAGCAGTTTTCCCCATGATTCTGTAGCCTACTGAACCAGACTGAGGAACCATTTAAAGGCTTTTGAAATGTTTTCAGGTGTTTTGTGTTGATTAGCTGATTAAAGCGTGACACCATGACTGCACAATATTGAATGTTTTCACAATATTCTAATTTTCTGACTTTTGAGTTTTCATAAGCTGTGAGCCATAATCATCAACATTAAAAGAAATAAACTCTTGAAATAGATCACTCTATGTGTAATGAATCTATAGAACTATAGAATATGAGTTTTACTTTTTTTAAATGAATTTCTGAAGTAAACACATTTTTTGATGATATTCTAATATTGGGATGCACCTGCATGTGTTCTCAATTAGGGAGAAGGGACTGATTTACTTTCAGAAACACAGTTGGTGGTTTATCTCCCTTGAGAAAAAAAGAAGTGTTGAAATTCAGCATGCCTGATCCTTCTTTCCCCTGGCGTTATCTCTCAGGGGTGAGTTGATGCAATCCCTATACATAAGATAGCCAGTCCCACCAAAATCAGTTCATTTGGTCGCCTTTACTCTTATTGGTATAGGCACTTTTAGACTACACTGTATTTTATATGTGGGGCCCGCAGCTTGTGCTTCAGAGTTGTGCTTCCTTTTCTGATTGAGGCGAGGAAGTCATAAACATTAACAGAGTTTCCTAGGAGTTCAATATTGATGGCTTATCCTCAGTATAAGTCATCCATATCTGATTGGTGGTGGTCCAACTCTTGGAACCCCTTGCCGGTCAGCTGTCTGAAGAGGCTGTGGTGTTCCAGTCAGCAGTATAACCTCTTCACTGCATACCAAGCAAAGCGCCATACATTGTATAGTGCCCGTGCTTGGTATTGCAGCCCAGGACCAATCACTTTAATGGGATTGAACTGTACATAGGCCTTGTGACCAATAAGTGGGACATCACTGGTCTAAGAAGAGGCTGTGGAGGTCGGCAGGAGTGCTGATCGATGTGGGTGCCGGGAGTATGACCTCCACCAATCAGATATTAATGACATCCTGAAGGTATGTCAACAGTATTAAACTTCTGGAAAAACCACTTTAGCAGGCAATTTGTAGTTTTTGTCAGTCTTACTGTACTTGCTTTCTTCAACCCCTTCCTTTTCTCCTGTCTGCATATCTATCAATGTTCATTTGAATAAGGACCATTTAAAGGATGAAAAATGTGGTACAACCAGTTATTAATTTTATTTCATTTTAAAGGGGTGGTGTCATAATAAAAACCCTATAAAAAAGCATATGGAAATAATGGGGAGGTTGCTTCATACACCAGGTCCTTGCTACTAGCCAGACCAAAGAGGTGCACTGCTAACAAAGGAGGGCCAACCTGCAAGACTATATTTCCCAGTGAAAAAAGTAATATATTCCCCGGCAACCACAGCTGATCGCTGGGAGTGAAGCTGGATATGCACCAATCAGCAATTATATTTAAAAGATGGTTTGCAGTCACTCCATGTATTCCTGCTTCCTGCTCAGGCTCTTTAACTTCCTCTTTGTTTGATCTTTTAGCTTTTGCAGACAGTCTCGCTTAACTCTCCCAGTCAGACCATCATTGCGGCCAAGGACAGCCCCCCTGTAGTGACTCAATTAGAGCATTACACTGATAAGTGCAATGCTCTTCTGTGGACATCTTTATCTAGGCCTATCAGTAGAACAATAGTGCTGTTATCCTAATTCTACTATTTTGACAGAAATATCCTAATTCTATTTCTATTTATGAGAAGTAGTGAACCAAAATGGTCCTATCACATATAAGTGGCTAATAGGCGCAAGGCACGACCATTACAAAATTAAAGGTAGTTTATGGGTAGTTCAGGACTCCATTCTCAAGTCTCTGGATCTCTGGTTTGAAAATGAAATAACAATGGTACTTACATATCTGCATCACCATCACCGACAGTTCTCACACAAGATGGCCTATGGAGCGGGTAGCTAGACATGCTAAGACACCGACCCTTCCACTCTAATTTAACAGCTCACGACAAAATTGGACTGACTATTAGAGATGGCCTTGCGGTTCGCCCCGCGGTCGTTTCGTGGCAAACTTTGCGCGTTCGCGATTCGCCGAACATATGCCATAATCTTTTGCATTGTGCCAAACTTTGACCCATGACACATCCATCAGGCAGGAAGGACAGCCAATTGAGATGTTTCGGCACATGGACACACCCCAACCCTATAACAGAACCCGATCTGGCAGCCATTTTACATTCTATGTTTTGCCAGTGTAGGGAGAGGTTGCTTTGTGGAGCAGGGAAAGGTTGTCAGGGACACCAAACGCTAGCTAATAGGGCCACAAAAGTCCTTTTAAGGACTGGTATAGGTGTGCTATCGATAGTTGTGATATAGAGGGGTGTGATATAATTATAATATACTTTCTAACACCAAATATTGATTGAGGGGTGCGATACACCTGCTTCCACATAATACTGATTAAGGGGTTTGATATACCGGTTTCCACCAAATACTGATTGAGGCCTATGATATACCAGCTTCCACAAAATATTGATTAAGGGGTTTAATATACCAGCTTCCATCAAATACTGATTGAGGCCTGCGATACACCTGCTTCCACAAAATACTGATTAAGGGGTTTAATAGACCTGCTTCCACCAAATACTGATTGATGCCTGCGATATACCAGCTTCCACAAAATAGTGATTAAGGGGATTGATATACCTGCTTCCACCAAATATTGATTGAGGCTTGTGAGATACCTGCTTTCACAAAATACTGATCAAGAGGTTTGATATACCTGCTTCCTCCAAATACTGATTAAGGGTTGGATATACCAGCTTCCACAAAATATTATTTAAGGGGATTGATATTCCTGCTTCCACCAAATATTGATTGAGGCCTGGGATACACCTGCTTCCACAAAATACTGATTAAGGGGTTTGATAGACCTGCTTCCACCAAATACTGATTGACACCTGCGATATACCAGCTTCCACAAAATAGTGATTAAGGGGATTGATATACCTGCTTCCACAAAATATTGATTGAGTGCTGCGATATAACTGCTTCCGCAAAATAATGATTAAGGGGTTTGATATACCTGCTTCCTCCAAATACTGATTAAGGGGTTTGATATACCTGCTTCCACCAAATATTGATTGAGGCCTGCGATACACCTGCTTCCACAAAATACTTATTAAGGGGTTTGATATATCTGCTTCCACCAAATACTGATTGAGGCCTGCGATACACCTGCTACCAGAAAATAGTGATTAAGTGGATTTGTATACCTGCTTCCACCAACTATTGATTGAGGCCTGCGATGCACCTGCTTCCAGAAAATACTAATTAAAGGGTTTGATATACCTGCTTCCACCAAATATTGATTGAGGCCTGCGATACACCTGCTTCCACAAAATACTGATTAAGGGGATTGATATATCTGCTTCCACCAAATACTGATTGAGGCCTGCGATACACCTGCTACCAGAAAATAGTGATTAAGTGGATTTGTATACCTGCTTCCACCAACTATTGATTGAGGCCTGCGATGCACCTGCTTCCAGAAAATACTAATTAAAGGGTTTGATATACCTGCTTCCACCAAATATTGATTGAGGCCTGTGATACACCTGCTTCCACAAAATACTGATTAAGGGGTTTGTTATGCCTTCTTCCATTAACTACTGATTGAGGCCTGCAATACACCTGCTTGCACAAAATATTGATTGAGGGGATTGATTCACCTGCTTCCACCAAATATTGTTTGAGGCCTGCGAGATACCTGCTTCCACAAAATACTGATTAAGGGGTTTGATATACCTGTTTCCACCAAATATTGAGTGTAAAAAGTTGATGACGCCGTATAACCCTTTTGCCCAACGGCTGACCGCTGTCTTCTTGGAACTGCCAGCCCGCCAACTACTGCCATATAAACTGGTGGACTTGGAGGCCTTTAGAAAATTTGGGGCTATTGGCACACCACAATTGAAGGTCCCCAGAAGGAAATATTTCTCCCAGAAGGGCATCCCAGAGCTATATGGCCACATTCAGTGGCAAGTGAATATATCTCTGGCACACAGTGTCGGTTTCAAAATACATCTGACCACAGACATGTGGTATAGCAAACACGGACAGGGAAGGTACATAACTTTTACTGCCCATTGGGTGAACCTTCTGACGGCCGTCAAGCATGGAACCCGTGGCTCTCGTGTGGATCTGGTGTTACCGCCATGGATTGCATGCAGGCCTGCCTCTTCTTCTCCTCCTCCTACTCCATTCTCCGTCTCCTCCTCGGCTGACTCCTCCTTTTCCACTGCTACCGACTCTTCCACTGCACCCCCAAAGCTCCCCAGAACCTATTCGATGTCCCAGGTGAGACGTTGCCATGCTGTGCCTGTTGTGCCTGGAAGCCAAGAGCCACTCCGGTCCTGCACTGCTTTCAGCTCTGCGGCCAAAGGCTGATCAGTGGCTAACTCAATTTAACAGTTAGTAAAGTGGTGTGCGACAGCGGTGCCAATCTGCTGAGCGCTGAAACAGGGCAAAATTACACACGTGCCGTGCATGGCACACGTCCTGAACTTAGTTGTGCAGCGATTTGTTGCCAAATTCCCCCGGGGTCCAGGACGTTATGCGGCAGGCCAGGAAAATCTTTAGCCATTTTAGAAGATCTTACATGGCCATGGCTCGCCTTGCTGACGTTCAGCGGCGACTATTGAAGAGCGTCAGGGGCTATATATTCGAATTTGCTATATTTAGCGAATATTCATTGCAATGCAGTATGCGCGTAATGCGCATGCGTGGTATAGGCGTGGCCTAGTTTTGCTAGTTGTCATACTGCCAGAAGTTTCCTGAGACTGGAGAAGATGGTTGGCAGCAACTTTCGCGAATGTGAGGATGAACTCCTGATCACTGTAAGTAATTTTACATTACGGCACTGTTTGAACAATAGCTTTATATGCAGATAGTGTTCCAATATATTCGGGATTTCGCAAATAGGCATTAATGATGAGCAGTCGCAATACATGCAACTTCAAATTTTATTAGGTTTAAGTAAATATTACTGATTGGAGCACTAAGTATTGTTGTGAATTCACACCACTATGTCTGTAGCATGTATGTATAGACAGCAGGGAAATATCTTTCACATGCACATTGCACATCCATTTTCCTGCCACACAGTATATTCCACACACACACACACTCACACACACACTAGGGCCAGCTAGAAGTTCTCCTTTTTTGGTGGTTACACGGGTGTTGGCAGTTGGCACGGGTCGGAATGGCTTTACGTATCCCCATAACTGGGAGCAGGGCCTGACAGCATGTCCGGACCGCACAGTGCGCTGTACGACGTGACGTCACACCGTCATCTGTGCTGCTGCGTGAGTGGCACATCCGATGTGTACCTTTAGTTCAGGCGGGAGCGGCTGCGGAGCACGTGTGCCACTCTGATCAATGCTCACTGGCACTGCCTGCCATCTATGATTCCACGCTGGTCCAGGCCGTCTAGTGCTTGAAGAGCCAGCAGAATCATCGCTCAGCCCACTAGGCACAAGGTTAGCACAGATACTCAGATATATAGTCCTGTAAGTACCTGGGGCAGTGGGGCCCCAGGTACTTACAGGACTATATATCTGAGTATAAATTATATATGGACTTAGCTGGAATAACTTGGGCATCATTTGTATATCATTATAAATGTACAGCTGATATAAATTATAATTATTTAATTAGATCATGCTGTTATAACCTGGGTATCTCCTATGTATAATTATATATGTACAGCTGGTATACTTTATACATCTTCTTATATATAGTAATATGGACCATGCCGGTATAACCTGGGCATCTACTATGTAGTATTTAACTATTGTGCGCCACTGTCCCCGGTACACTGTTCTCCTTTATGGGGCTCTGCAAGTGGCCACCCTAACACACACACCGAGTCTATAGATTGGGTTTGTGCCGTGTTGGTCAGGAGAAGCTTTCTTTGTCTGACCGGCAGTATTTGCTGGTTCATTTAGCGTTACCCAGGGTGCACCACGGGGAGGCGAACCAGCTGTACACCCCATACCGTACCGTCACTTCACTAGAAAGGTACATCTCTGCTTTGCTGGCCAATGTCCGATTGCTCAGACCCCACACACATACAATTGCAATACAATCAGATCTTATAACGGTAACATTAAATCTAATATTTCCCCTTCAAAGATTTAAAAACTTTTAGCTGTGTTGTTGAAGACATTATTTTAATTACTTTTAGTAAAAAAAATGTGTGATTATATGCTTGCATCTTTATCCTTCAGCGCATGTTGGAGCGGCGCTATGACCGGACCCGGGTCCAAGAAGAGAAAAAGCAAATTGTGAGGGAAATACACAATTCGAAGCTATAGAGGGAGTTTAAGGGGAAGCACACAACGCTGGCCATAATAAAACACTGGTCGGATCTGAAGAGGAGGCACATCAGGTGGATCACTGAGATCCGTGACCGCAAATGCCCAGGTACAATGCTTACATTACTTTTGTATCTCTTGCCAACACTCTGTAATGTATATATACAGTGATGCAAATAAGTATTTCATCCCTTTACAAAACTTGGTGTGACACGTACCAAATCAGCCGGTTACATCATACATCTCGACCTCGCTGTGAGTGTATATATATATATTTATACACACAGTGAGGTACAGATGTATGATGTAACCGACTGATTCCATACATTTCACACGCACATAAATCAACATACGTATGTGTATATACATAAACTGCAATCATGATTCTGTATTCCAGTAAAAGACCCTGTCCATCATTACATTACATACATCCCCCACTTAATTTGGATTTTTATGAGTTCTAAGGTGTTTGTTTAAAATATGAACATTGGGTGATTACTAGTGTTGGGTGAGCACCGCGTGTGCTCGAGTCAGTGTATTTAAATGTAATTTAGCAGCTTTATATTTTTGTGCAGGTTAACATGTACTTCTATAGTGTAGTGGTTAACGTCTTTGCCTCTAATGTACAAAGTTGGGAGTTTGAATCCCAGCAGAAACATATATTTATATGTTTTTAGCCATAATATATTATATTATAATATACACTGCTCAAAAAAATAAAGGGAACACTTAAACAACACAATGTAACTCCAAGTCAATCACACTTCTGTGAAATCAAACTGTCCACTTAGGAAGCAACACTGAGTGACAATCAATTTCACATGCTGTTGTGCAAATGGGATAGACAACAGGTGGAAATTATAGGCAATTAGCAAGACACCCCCAATAAAGGAGTGGTTCTGCAGGTGGTGACCACAGACCCCTTCTCAGTTCCTATGCTTCCTGGCTGATGTTTTGGTCACTTTTGAATGCTGGCGGTGCTTTCACTCTAGTGGTAGCATGAGACGGAGTCTACAACCCACACAAGTGGCTCAGGTAGTGCAGCTTATCCAGGATGGCACATCAATGCGAGCTGTGGCAAGAAGGTTTGCTGTGTCTGTCAGCGTAGTGTCCAGAGCATGGAGGCGTTACCAGGAGACAGGCCAGTACATCAGGAGACGTGGAGGAGGCCGTAGGAGGGCAACAACCCAGCAGCAGGACCGCTACCTCCGCATTTGTGCAAGGAGGAACAGGAGGAGCACTGCCAGAGCCCTGCAAAATGACCTCCAGCAGGCCACAAATGTGCATGTGTCTGCTCAAACGGTCAGAAACAGACTCCATGAGGGTGATCTGATGGCCCGACGTCCACAGGTGGGGGTTGTGCTTACAGCCCAACACCGTGCAGGACGTTTGGCATTTCCCAGAGAACACCAAGATTGGCAAATTCGCCACTGGCGCCCTGTGCTCTTCACAGATGAAAGCAGGTTCACACTGAGCACATGTGACAGATGTGACAGAGTCTGGAGACGCCATGGAGAACGTTCTGCTGCCTGCAACATCCTCCAGCATGACCGGTTTGGCATTTGGTCAGTAATGGTGTGGGGTGGCATTTCTTTGGAGGGCCGCACAGCCTCAGACCCCTTTGTGAAACCATATGCTGGTGTGGTTGGCCCTGGGTTCCTCCTATTGCAAGACAATGCTAGACCTCATAGAGCTGGAGTGTGTCAGCAGTTCCTGCAAGACGAAGGCATTGGTGCTATGGACTGGCCCGCCCGTTCCCCAGACCTGAATCCAATTGAGCACATCTGGGACATCATGTCTCGCTCTATCCACCAACGTCACATTGCACCACAGACTGTCCAGGAGTTGGCAGATGCTTTAGTCCAGGTCTGGGAGGAGATCCCTCAGGAGACCGTCCGCCACCTCATCAGGAGCATGCACAGGCGTTGTAGGGAGGTCATACAGGCACGTGGAGGCCACACACACTACTGAGCCTCATTTTGACTTGTTTTAAGGACATTACATCAAAGTTGGATCAGCCTGTAGTGTGTTTTTCCACTTTAATTTTGAGTGTGACTCCAAATCCAGACCTCCATGGGTTGAAAAATTTGATTTCCATTTTTTTATTTTTGTGTGATTTTGTTGTCAGCACATTCAACTATGTAAAGAACAAAGTATTTCAGAAGAATATTTAATTAATTCAGATCTAGGATGTGTTATTTTTGTGTTCCCTTATTTTTTTTGAGCAGTGTATTATATATTCTAAATATATAATAATATATGTACTTATATTATGGCTAAAAACATCAGTAGTAGTTTCCCACATATTATGCATTTATATATTTCAGAAGTATGATTATATAATATATATATATATATATTATATATTTTTTTATTATTATTATTATTATTTTATTTAATTTTTTAGTAATTACACATTTATTTTGTGCCATACATTTTTTTTATTTACAAAAAAAAAATATATAAAATATATACATTTAATCTCTATTTCTGAAATGTTTCTGCCAGGATTCAAGCTCCCAACCTTCTACAATAGAGGCAAGGACATTAACCACTATACTATAGAGCTACATGTTAACCTGAACAGAAATATAAAATAAGTCTTCTGCTGAATAGGAATACTCTTGCACCAAATCTACTATGCTGTAATGGACTGAGAAATGACCTCTAAATATTAGATTTCCTGGTATTTCTGCACATTTCTGGCCTTATAGTGAAACCCTTTTCATCTATTACTAAACTTCTGCTCAGTTATTGACACAATACAAGAGAGCCACCAACATAAGAAGAAGACAAAAAGTGCAAGTACAGCAGAGAAAAAAGAATTAGGCTTCCTCCAGGATAAATGGCCTCCATGTCATGGTCACCAGCGTTCGACGGCACAAGAAATAGAGTCAAAAGTAAGAAGGTTCATAGTAAATGGGTTTTAAAAACAGATGAATAGTAGTGTTGAACGCAAATATTCTAATCGCAAATTTTTATCGCGAATATTGGCACTTTGAGAATTTGCAAATATCTAGAATATAGTGCTATATGTTCGTAATCCCGAATATTCTACATTACCCATGATCCCTCACTGCTTCTTGCCTGTGGACCAATGAGAAGGCTGCAATATCTTTGACTTTAGGAGTAGTGTTGATTGCAAATTTACGTATCGTGAATTTTTATTGCAAATTTTCCGATTGCCGATTTTCATAATCAATAAAATAATGACTGGAGATCACGAATTTGTTAATATATTGATGAATATTCGCCCAAATATTCGCGAAATATCGCGATTTCTAATATTGCCCCTGCCGTTCATCACTGATGAATAGTAAGGGTATGATCACATGGAGCAGCCTCTTATTTAACGAATGAAGATGGCACTGTATAGTCGGTCTGCATTGTTAATGCCATTAACAATGTAGATCAGCTATACAGTACGGTCTTCATTTGTTAAAGGGGTTTTCCGGATAGGTCATCAGCATCTGATCAGTTGTCTGAGACGGCACAAACGCTCGTGATAGGTCCATGGTCTTCTCCGTGCTCGCCAAGCACAGCGCCGTACATTGGTATCACAGCTCAGCCCCAATCACTTAAATGGGGCTGAGCTGTGCCTAGGCCATGTGACCGATGAACATGATATCACTGGCCTAAGGAAAGCAGAGAGAAGGTCACGGAGCGACTGAGAGCTCCGCTGCCTTCTCAAACAGCTGATCAGCGGGGGTCCCGGGTGTCAGACCCCCACCGGTCAGATACAGATGACCTATCCAGAGGATAGGTCATCAGCATGAAACTCCCAGAAAACACCTTTAAATAAGAAGCAGCTGCAGCCTAATTGGGTGCGCTGTACTCGGCCACAGCACGGCTGCTCTCCGAATGGCGCATGATCACACCATGTGGTCATACCCAAATATTTAGGGTCAAGTAGCTGCCATAAGGCCTAATCCAGTATTAGAGATGTGTGAATCAATTCTAAATATGGATTCGACGCACCATTTGTAAAAAAGATTCGAGATCGATACGAATTTTTCAATTCAATTTGGATAAATTCATGATCAAGAGACAGAGGAGTAGAAGAAAAGGAGAAAAACAATTAATAAATTTTTTTTTTTTAAAGTGAGCAGCAAGAGAGAAGAAAATCCTAAGAGACCTCAGAGTGTCTTACACAAATCTTCAGGCCAATTGGAGCACTTTCGATTTGGGAACAATCAATTTAAACACCAATAAAATTTTGAGTGATTCGCTCATCTCTAGTCGTAGTAAAATACCTCAATTATAATATATGGTATAATTTGCTTGATGATCAGTGTGAATCTGACTTCTGGGACCCCCACAATCCAGAAAATGAAGGGGCCATAGTGTTGATTCACCAGTTCTGCCCCATCCCTGTTTTCCCTTCACATTGTGCTCTCCGCCTACTGGTTATGCAGGGGACTACAGCCGTCCTTATACATTGAGGGGCAAGACTGAAAAGGAGCTCACCCCTCATTATCAAGGGTCCCAGAGATCAGACCCCTAAAATCATATAAGGACAGAATATTCTAGCAATACGCCATCACTTTATAAACTGTTGAATACCCTTTTAAAGGGGTTGTCCATTTTCTGAAGGAGAGCGGAAACTCTCGGGATCTGTCTGCAGTAAAGAACTGGTAAATACTTAACTGTCGAATCCCGCGCCACCACTCTGGTTCTTCCAGGCATGTTCTGTCAGCCTTAGGACCCTTTCACACGAACGATCCAGATTAGGTCCAGATGTGGTCAGGAAAACTCGCACCATTTCACAAGCAATTGCAGTCAGTTTTGTCTGCGATTGCGTTCAGTGGTTCAGTTTTTATTGTGCGGATGAAATGTGCATTGATGCGTTTTTTCACACGCGTGATAAAAAACTGAATGTTTGCAAACAATATCTCTTAGCAACCATCAATGAAAAACGCTTTGCATCCGCACTTGCTTGCTTTTCACGCAGCTCCATTCACTTCTATGGGGCCAGCGTTGCGTGAAAACGTAGAATATAGAACATGGTGCAATTTTCACGCAACGCACAAGTGATGCATGAAAAACAACGCTCATGTACACAAGCCCATTGAAATGAATGGGTCCGGATTCAGTGCGGGCACAATGCGTTCACGTCATGCATTGCACCCGTGCGGAAAACTCGCTCGTGTGAAATGGGCCTTAGATTTGCACCTGAGGCCAGTGATTGGCTGCAGTAGTCACGTGTCGTTGATGTGATGTCACTGCTGCAGCTAGGCAAATAGAACCTGCAGCTAGGCGAATAGAAAAGATTCACCAGATCTTTACTGAAGGTTGATCTCGAGGGTCACCTGGTTTCCTCCAGAAACCGAAGAACCTCTTTAGGTCTCTCCAATAATCCAACATTAATTTTGCTCCATGAAATGTATAGTATGCTTTTCGGGGACAATACGCCCCTTTACCCACTGGGTCTCCTCCTTTTGCATATATGGCGTGTCCTCCTATGGGTGGTTGAATACATTCCATATTTTGAGTTGTTAAATATTTGAGCATATATAACGAGGAATAATTCTTCCTACCAGAAGACGACCCTTTGTCATACCCTTGTGTATGGTAATATGACTTTTTCCTATGTTCTGTTTTCCTTTGCACATTGCTCATGTTAATGCAGCCTTTTCATTACACTTTACAAGTATTTTTTTCTGAATTTGTCCAATAATGTTGGCATATTATTCATATTTTCCATTCCCCTCAGATTATCCTAACATAGATCTCGTGCAATCTCCTCATTATTGTTCAAAGGTCTTTCTTGTAACTCCGACAATCTATTGTACATTTTTTTTTCCATCAAGAGAATTGTAAAACATCTATTTGGAATATGAAAACTTACCTTGTCCCAAAGTTATCCTCTCCTTTTGAAATCGTAAATCTCGCTTCCCTGCAACCGTCCACAGAGACATGCTTTGTGCTCCGATATTCTTTAAAAACTGGGGCAAAAGAGACCCGTGAAAGTCTGAGGTTTTCGAAGTAATATCCCAGCAGACGATAAGGTTGATATTAAGGTCCAAGAATAAAGAAAACGGTGATCACACAGAGGTCATATGGTTCTTACACTCTGCTGCCCTACCTCCATCTCTAGGGTATCCAATGGAAATTCTAAGACATAAAATACATTATCTTCTGTTAATGATGAGCAAATTTCTTGAAATTAGATTGTTCAGTTCGGCAGTTCGATTTCGGTCCAAATAAATTCCACCCAAATCGAAAGTTCTCCAATTGTCCTGAAAAGTTATGGCTGATATTCTGTGTTCTCCTAGGACTCTATCCAACCCCTTTCAAGCTCTTTAACCCTTTCTACCCCGGGCCAGTTTTCACCTTCCTGCCCAAGCCATTTTTTGCAAATCCGACATGTGTCACTTTATGTGGTAATAACTTTGGAACACTTTTATTTATCCAAGCCATTCTGAGATTGTTTTCTCGTGACACATTATACTTCATGATAGTCATAAATTTGAGTCAATATATTTCACCTTTATTTATGAATAAATCCCAAATTTACCCAAAATCTGGAAAAATTCGCAATTTTCAAAATTTCTATTTCTCTGCTTTTAAAACAGAAAGTGATACCGTACCTCAAATATTTTTACTTAATATTCCCCATACGTCTACTTTATGTTGGCATCATTTTGTAAATGTCATTTTATTTTTTTAGTACGTTAGAAGGCTTAGAATTTTAGAAGCAATTCCAAGACCCACTTTTTAAGAAACAGTTCAGGTCTGAAGTCACTTTGTTGGGATTAGATAGTGGAAAACCTTGTTCCACAAGAATTAAAGGAAAATCTAGATGAAATTTCAAAATTTCACTTTTTTGGCAGATTTTCCATTTTAATCTATTTTTTTCTTTAACAATGTGTTAACAGGGTTAACAGCCAAACAAAACTCAATATTTATTACCCTGATTCTGCGGTTTATAGAAACACCCCACATGTGGTCGTAAACTGATGTAAGGGCACACGACAGGGCGCAAAAGGAAAGGAATGCCATATTGTTTTTGGAAGGCAGATTTTGCTGGACTGGTTTTTAGATGCCATGTCCAACTTTAAGTCCCCCTGATGCACTCTTACAGTAGAAACTCACAAAAAGTGACCCCCTTTTGGAAACTAGGTGATAAGGTGCCAGTTTATGGGTACTATTTTGGGGTACATATGATTTTAATTGGTCTATATTACATTTTTTGTTAAGCAAGGTAACCAAAAAATGGCTGTTTTGGCACCGTTTTTATTTTTAATTTTTTACAACATTCATCTGACAGGGTAGATCATGTGCTACTTTTATATAGCAGGTTGCTACGGACACAATGATATCAAATATGTCTACTTTGTTTGTTTGTTTGTTTCAGTTTTACATAATAAAGCATTTTTGAAGCAAAAATATGTTTTTGTGTCTCCATTTTCTGAATGCCATATTTGTTTTATTTTTCTGCCGGTCGTCTTGTGCAGGAAGAGTTAACGTTTTTATTGGTACTATTTTTGGGTAATTTTTTTTTATCATTCAGTATTACACTTTATGGGGCAAGGTGACCAAAAAAATTATAATTTTGGAACAGTTTTTATTTAATTATTTTTACAGCATTCACCTGAGGGGTTATGTCATGTGATATTTTTATATTTATTTATTTTATCGTTACGGACGTGGCAATACCTAATATGTATACTTTTTCTTATTTATTTAAGTTTTACACAATAATAGCATTATTGAAACAAAAATAATGATGTTTTAGTGTATCTATAGTCTAAAAGCCATAGCTTTTTTATTTTTTGACCGATTGTCTTAGGTAGGGTCTAATTTTTTGCGGGATGAGGTGACTGTTTGGTACTTTTTTGGGGGGGAATACGCCTTTTTGATCGCTTGATGTTGCAATTTTTGTGATGTAAGGTGACAAAAATGTTTTTTTTGACAGTTTTTATTTTTATTTTTTTATGGTGTTTATAGGACGGGGTGGATCATGTGATATGCGGCGATACCTAATATGTGTTTTTTTCTTTTGTTTTCAATTTTTTATTATAAAATCAGGGGAAAAGGGGCGTTTTTCTTTTTTCACTTGAAACTTTCTTTTTTTTATTAAAAACAGTTTTTTTAAACTTTTTTTAAACTTTATTTCTGACTAACTTTTGGGGGTCTGATCCCCTCTGTAATGCATTACAATACATCTGTATTGTAATGCATTGCCTGTTAGTGTATTACACTGAGTAATACACTAACAGGTTGCCTAGGAGACCCAGCCTAAGGCTGGATCTCCTGGGCACCCATAGAAGGCAGGTCCCTAAGCTGTGCAAGGCATTGGGCAGCCTCTGCACGCCATCGGGCTGCCTTTTTACTCATCGGGTCCCCGCCACAGCACCGTGGGGACACGATGGGCTCCTTCACCTGCAGCAAACCCCTTCTATGTCACTGTCAGTGCTGACTGCGGCATAGAATAGGTTAATGCTCCGGCATTGGTGTTTTCACCGATGCTGGCGCATACAGCAGGGGTACAGCTAATGGGAACAGCCGGTTAAAAATTTGGATTTGACATTGACCCAAATTTTTGGACAATTTGGGTCAAATTTGATTTGTTTTTGTTTACAATCAATTTGTTCATCTCTATCTTCTATATAAATATAACAAAAAATAAAATAAAATTAATGATTTTACACTATCAATAAGTTAGTATTAAAGGAGATAGCCACCACCTTTGTTTTTGTTTTTTTTGCCAATCCCCCCTCCTGTCCAGATTTGCAAAAGGGAAGAATACTTACCTGCACCCCGCCACTGGGTCCCAGGTCCTTTATTCCCTGACTTTGGCTGCCTCGCTTGGATCCCTGCTTTGACACTGCTACAGCCCAAGATTTGCTGCAGCGGAGACCTGACCACTTTGCATTACATGACCACTAGACATGATGCAAGTGGACAGTTCACCACTGCAGCCAGTCATTGGCTGTAGCGGTGTCAAAGTGTATTTTTACAGTAGGGGACTTGACTGAGGTAGCTAAGGCTGAGGAAAGAAGCAGCCGGGAACTAGTGGCAGGTAGCAAGTAAGTATTCTTCTCTTTTGTAGGTCTGGTCAGGAGGAAGGGTGGCCAAGCCCCTTAAAGGGAGTCTGTCACCACATTTGAGCCTATTAGACAGATCCAATAGCGTTATATGTGCCACCCAGAAGTTTAAAACGGTACCTTTGTTGCATATACCGGAGTCTTGTTTCAGCCAAAAATGAACTTTGTAGGTTCTGTAAATGCGCCCTCTCAAGTGCCCAGGGCGGCGTCTCAATCTTCCGAGCCCAAGACCGGACCTCCCCAACGGCTCATAACCCCGCCCTCTGTGTGCCTCTGCCCGCCCGTTTACGCTCCTCCTCTCTCCTTTTCCACTGCGCCGCAGGAGAGAGGAGGAGCGTAAACGGGCGTGCAGAGGCACACGGAGGGCGGGGTTATGAGCCGTTGGGGAGGTCCGGTCTTGGGCTCGGAAGATTGAGACGCCGCCCTGGGCACTTGAGAGGGCGCATTTACAGAACCTACAAAGTTCATTTTTGGCTGAAACAAGACTCCGGTATATGCAACAAAGGTACCGTTTTAAACTTCTGGGTGGCACATATAACGCTATTGGATCTGTCTAATAGGCTCAAATGTGGTGACAGACTCCCTTTATGTTCCAATAATAAAGAATATAGTCACTCAGATGTCATAGAGTTCTTACACTCTGCCGTCCTCCCTCGTCTTTTGTATTCAAGATTGTATCCGTATCCAATGGAAATTCCAAGGCATAAAATAGATTATCTACTATATAAATATAAAATCTAATAAAATACCTAAAAAATCACAATAAAATTTCATGACTTGACCCTAGCTGTAAGCATAGACTTACATAACTGTATGTCAAACCAAGGTCAAGTGTGCAAAAGTTTAATGAATTCTCAAACATCATATTTTAATTAGTTTGTCATAGATAATGATTCTCTGGCATCAATACGATACAATTTTCTAAATAAATAAATAAATAAATAATAATAAAATTCTTTAGAATGAAAGAGCAATTTTCAATTAATGCTTTGCATTTCAGGAGATAATTGTACAGACACGAATTTAATATGGTCAAATAATTAAGCCGAGAAAATAGATCAATAAAAATCAAGATGCACTCCCACATGAACAAATTAAGGAACCATACTCTACCTTCAATCAAACATTATCCTTGAAAAACAAGCCTTTCGGGAGTATATGCTCGTGGGTGTCAGGGGAACGGATAATGGATTTTGAATGCTTAAGAAAAAAACTGCTTTACATTAAAAAGGCAAATGGAAAGATAGGAAAATAGTTTTAGACAGTGGAAAATTATAAAAATGTGTACAACCGAAGGCAGAAAACAAGATTTGCCAGGATTTCTTCCCAATAGTTAATAGTGGCATCCTGAAAGCTCAACATCACTCTGTAGGTCAAGCCAGGGTCATCTTCTGGAGGGATGGATGTCACTGGGTGATAAGGATTATATATCGGGTTTAGAACCTTTCATGTGAAGGAGGAGGTTGTTGGATTTGAAAAGAAAAGCTATGTCTTTCAGCTACCAGGGAAAGATTTTCCAATCTGTTTTGACAATGTTAGAACTGAGTGAAATAATTTTTAAGCACCAAAGTAATATATCCACCGGGTGCCCAGACAACACAGGCCCATTTATCGATAGATCTGTCACCGTTCAAGAAGAGAGCTATAGGGCTATTCTTCTACTGACAGGGTAATACATTTAAAAAACTCATTTAAAAACATATATATGGCCAAATTTTATATACATTTATTTAGCCACCACAATGGATATATTTAAAAAAATTGGAAATTATCTGGCTCATTCTTAAAGGGGTCATGCCATGATAAATGTAAAAAAATAAATAAAATTAAAATCAGTCATCATATAGTACATGACAGTCTCTTTGTAACAAAGCTAGAACCAGCCCTGTACCTCACATGGATCCAGAGATCTCCCCATTCATTGCTCCAATTGCTCTGCTAAATTTATTTCATGCTGGCAGCTCAGGGTGGCGTGTCCTTTATCAGGGAGAATGTCCTTTCTGCTGCAGCTCTTTCCCTGTAGCTGCCACAGCTTCTAACAGAAGATATGGCTGGGGGCAGTTGAATATTTAAACTGAGCATATGCGACCACCTCAGGGAGGTGGACAAGAAATAAGGAAAAGAACAAACAGTAGGTGGCGCTATACAGATACATATTATTGAATAGCTTAGTTGTTATACTACATTTTTTATTACATGCAATTACAAAATAATTCAGATCTATCTATCTATCAGGCTTGCGTACCAAAAGAGCTAATTTTAAATTGAAGAGTGGCTACAGTTGTCCCTCTAGGCTCAACTTTTAAATATATTCATATTTAATATGACCCCATAATCAAAGACTGGGTTTTAAAATGTAGATTTATTATGACACCAATAGTAAATTACAAAAAATAAATAAAATATATATATATATATATATATATATATATACACACAGAAAAGGGGGTTAGTCAGCACATCCCAATGTGCAGGTGCACGCTGCCATGGCTGAAAACAGAGAAAAAAGACAATGCAACAGCACTGTACTTTATCTGGTTTGCAGAGTGCTGTTGCATTGTCTTTTCTCTCTCTCTCTATATATATATATATATGCAGTATACACAGGTGAAACTCGAAAAATTAGAATATTGCGCAAATTAAAAGGAATTGCATTAATGCCGCTTAAATTAGAATTTTGTGAAAAGGTTCAATATTCTAGGCTCAAAGTGTCGCACTCTAGTCAGCTAATTAATCCATACCCCCTGAGCAAAGGGTACCTCAAAATTGTGACTTTGGGGTTTCATAAGATTTAAGCTATAATCATCCAAATTATAACAAATAATGGCTTGAAATATCTCGCTTTGCATGTAATGAGTCTATCTCATATAATAGTTTCACCTTTTAAGTTGCATTACTGAAATAAATGAACTTTGCACGATATTCAAATTTTTCGAGTTTCACCTGTATATAATAAAATTTTGAATTATTTAGAGTAATATACAAAATAAATAAAATGAATAAAAAAACAATCAGATAAAATACAATACAATCATGTTATAACTAATTCATTAATTCAGCTATGCTCTTGTATAGTCTCAGTTCATATACAGTTTATAATTAATTTTCTACTTGATGACCATGGAAATATGTGATGAACGTATAGATACTGTACTTTTTATTCTGCGGCAAAAAGGCTGATATTTAGGAAGGAGATGACACGCTGCTGTATATGCTCATCTTTGGCAGAAGTCCAAAGGAATATAGCCAATGGGGAATCATTGCAGTTTATGGGGGAAAAACGCATTGTTCAAGTCCAGTAGGGGGATGTAAAAGAAAGTTTTTTGAAATATTAAAAGATATAAACATTCAAATACTCCCCTTTTACCCATATAAAAAAAACAATAAAAAATAAACACCACTAGTAAAGCCACATCAAAAAATGTACTGTGAATGCTGCAACAGACAAAATAAAATCCAAATAAATTGAATAAAAAGTGACCAAAAAGTCACAATACCTCAAAATGTTATCAATAAAAAACTACATATCATCCATAAAAAAATGAGCCCCACACTGCTTCATAGACGTAATTATGAAAATGTTATAGGGGTGAGAGAGAGACAGAGAAAGAGAGGGAGATTCATGGGCAATGTACCCTGCCGGGAAACTTCCCAGTGTGCCGATTGCCCACAGCCTGCTCTGGGCCGGCGGTCTCCTTCCCTTAATACATTGTGTCATAATGAAAGGATTATAGCAGGGCTACAATACACATTACAGGCCGCAGTCAGCCCTGCTGCAATCTTATTATCATACCACTGTCATGACAATAAGATGGCAGCAGGGCTTCTAGCAGCCCAATGTGTATTGTACTGAGGGCAATAGCTGATCCAGCTGTAATCTTATCATTATTTATTTATTTTACGCACTTATATTATGATGATACATTGTGCCTGCCCCTGCTCCAGAAAATGGGCCGCTGCCTGTCTGCACCACCCTACTGCTGTCAGGTCCGTTGTCATCGGACGGCAGGACAGAAATCACTACTCTGCCCTATGGGTGCCAAAGGACCTGTGGCTCCTCCCACTCCCAGCATCAATGCGACTCTGACATTACTGGGGGCATAGGGACATTACTGTGGGCATTATAGGAACATTGCATGTACCCTCGGCGTTACAGTTTAGCTTACAGCACTGATGAAAATGGCAATATCTGTAAAAATAAAAGAAACATAATTACCAAGCTCAGCTTTAACTCTCTTTGAGAGCTATTTATCCTTAGATCTTTTTCCGTTAAATTGTAAGTAAAATTCACGTAATTGAATTTAAAATGTAAAAAATAAAACATTTGTGGATTTTTTTTGCAAAAATAAAACGATACAGTTTTTCTCATTATGATAGTAAGTGATATTAGAAAAGACCAGAGTTTGATTTCATTGGTGTTCCTCTTCAGGTATTATCATCTTCAGGTATTATCATTAACTAAAATACCTCTGCAATTTTTGATAATTGTACCCTCATTGCTGTTTCTTTTTGTTCATTCTAATGAAAGCGATTATCTTCAAGTCTTTTACATTCAGAACGACTGTGGATTATGCATTCACTGCTGCCTATCAGCCAACATTCGCACTTACAGAACTACTAATCCACGAAATGTAAATGTTCAGGTATAAACTAAGAAGTCATTTTTTTCATTTTTTATATTTACAATTTGTAAATTTTTTATATTTAGAATTAATATTTTGTTACTTCCCCAACCACCGTAGACTGCAGTATAGACATACACTTAGTCTGCAGTCATCGGAGCTGTTTTCCTGAATCGGGAACTATTTAGATTATTTAAGGAGATATTCCCATTTAGATATTTATGGCATATCTTCTTAACCAAATGATATATTTCTGAATGAAGTGCTCCATTCCAGTCCTGTGTTTATGTTACGTGACGTCTCCACTAGACATAAGTGAATTTCTGTAAAACTGATCCAGGTCTGATTGGACCCAATAAACAGTCCAAATGTCCCATTTGATTTAGACCCGAAAAGATTTAACCTGAATCAAAAGAGCTTCAATTGCAATAAAAAGTGTGACCACCGCTGTCCTGCTTGACTCGCTAAGCAGCCCGGAACCCTCTCCCTTTGTCTTCTTCCTGGCGGGTCCTGCAGCCAGGTCTGCTCTGTCTTGCCAGCAAGGTTACTACTTATCTGCCCATAGGGGATGTGCACGCTCCCTCTGGCTTTTAAAGGCACAGAGCATCCACATTAATTTAATCAGCCTATGGCACGCATCTTGGGGTACTTAAGGCATCTTCTCCTGTAGGAGGGTGCCTAAGTAATAGATGTTTTAGCGCATTAGTATCTTGCTAAGGTGTGTGTTCTGTTGTCTGCCCGAGTACTAACTTTCTGCCCATTTACTGGATTCTGACCTTACCTCCGTATTGACGCTTTGCTGCCTGCACTGACCTGAGACTGTTTACTGTATAGCAATATTATGGCTGCCCTGACCTCAGCCTGTCCCCAACTACAATTTTGCCTGATCCCTCAGTGCCCTGCATCTGTGTTTCTGACCGCCGTGGGTCAATAACACAGAGATTACTCCAAGAAGCCTGCCATCCATGGATTCTGTCAGTGTTTTGATCTGTTCACCATCAACATTGCGTGCAGCAGCAACCACAGCCTCCCAGACACTGTTCAGAAAGGTGTACTGTTTTCCCTCCTTGTAAATCTCACATTTGATGATGGACCACAGGTTCTCAATGGGGTTCAGATCAGGTGAACAAGGAGGCCATGTCATTAGATTTTCTTCTTTTATACCCTTTCTTGCCAGCCACGCTGTGGAGTACTTGGACGCGTGTGATGGAGCACTGTCCTGCATGAAAATCATGTTTTTCTTGAAGGATGCAGACTTCTTCCTGTACCACTGCTTGAAGAAGGTGTCTTCCAGAAACTGGCAGTAGGACTGGGAGTTGAGCTTGACTCCATCCTCAACCCGAAAAGGCCCCACAAGCTCATCTTTGATGATACCAGCCCAAACCAGTACTCCACCTCCACCTTGCTGGCGTCTGAGTCGGACTGGAGCTCTCTGCCCTTTACCAATCCAGCCACGGGCCCATCCATCTGGCCCATCAAGACTCACTCTCATTTCATCAGTCCATAAAACCTTAGAAAAATCAGTCTTGAGATATTTCTTGGCCCAGTCTTGACGTTTCAGCTTGTGTGTCTTGTTCAGTGGTGGTCGTCTTTCAGCCTTTCTTACCTTGGCCATGTCTCTGAGTATTGCACACCTTGTGCTTTTGGGCACTCCAGTGATGTTGCAGCTCTGAAATATGGCCAAACTGGTGGCAAGTGGCATCTTGGCAGCTGCACGCTTGACTTTTCTCAGTTCATGGGCAGTTATTTTGCGCCTTGGTTTTTCCACACGCTTCTTGCGACCCTGTTGACTATTTTGAATGAAAAACTTGATTGTTCGATGATCACGCTTCAGAAGCTTTGCAATTTTAAGAGTGCTGCATCCCTCTGCAAGATATCTCACTATTTTTGACTTTTTTGAGCCTGTCAAGTCCTTCTTTTGACCCATTTTGCCAAAGGAAAGGAAGTTGCCTAATAATTATGCACACCTAATATAGGGTGTTGATGTCATTAGACCACACCCCTTCTCATTACAGAGATGCACATCACCTAATATGCTTAATTGGTAGTAGGCTTTCGAGCCTATACAGCTTGGAGTAAGACAACATGCATAAAGAGGATGATGTGGTCAAAATACTCATTTGCCTAATAATTCTGCACGCAGTGTAGTCTCCACATTGATTACCTGAATTCTGCAGCACTTGCTGTGTGGAGTGGATGCCATTCTGTCTAGGAATTCCTAAGGAAGTCTAGATGGGACCTTCAGAGGTATGCATAGACAAACTGACTTCCAGTCCACACGGCAGATGCTGTGGTATTTGAGTAGTCAGGTAGAGTGTGTGCGTGAGGGGGGTGTCACATGATTTAATGGGGGATCAGAATGGAGTGCTTATTTCAGCAATTTATTGCAGAGTAAGAGGATAGGCCATCTCTGTTTGCTTATCCCCTGGACCCTTCCCGTTAGCAGAATGTAAGGACCATGACCTGTTCTCTTCATCAGCGCCACAGTATTTGCCTGTGGCTCCATTTGGTACTGCAGCTCACTTGAACGGGCTGAGCTGCATCACCAGGCACACACGACCAGATGTATGAGCTGCCGTGCCTATGTAAAAATTGAAGGGATGCAACTGATCCTTGTGGGTCCCTGTCTGTAACAGAAGCAATTCGTATTTTTATGTTATAGCAGTCTAATGCCGTAAAGAGACATAGCTGCACACTCAGCCTTATAAAACCGTTTAAGTGCACGCATTCTGTAATTTAATATTTATTGTCATCTGTTGTCATGCATACAGTTAACAATTTACTTGCATCAATAAATCCTTGTTATCTGTTTAATTACATCTACATTATAGATACAGATGAGCTGTCTGATTTGGTAAATTTGCATGACTTGAATTAAATTGAGAATTTGTGATGGTAGGCAGGATGAATTAGTACAGATAGAGGAATAACACTGTCATATGATGACTACAGAAAGTAAAAAAAAAAAAAAAAGTTTGTAAATGAGATTTCAGCAGGTATTTAAAAAGAGCTTATGGCTGGCCGAGTACTAATGAGCAATGAGGCGGGTGGAGATTAAAGGGCACCATTGTACGAGCTATTGCATAGGGAGTGTTACTTAATAGAAGACTTTAAAATGAGTATGCATACAACAATGGTGTATAAGTTTCTTAAAGGAACATTCCATGCAAAATGTATATATGATGCATAACATGGGTATTCAAAGAACACCAGAGAATCCTTATGTCATGCTCCTCCCCGTCCTAGCCCGTACAAGGCATAGCGCAATGTAGATGTTTCTATATATTTTGCATAAAATAGCCTTTCATATAACCGGAGCACGTATGGGCGCAGAGGCTGATGCTGTATCCAGGGAATACATGCAGTTAGCGCTCATGGAGGACTACTTTCCGGGAGAAAGCATCCCTCCATGTGGACAGTTATCAAGTCCTCTGAGAGTCCAGGATGTGCAGGATCCCAGACCTGGGAGTATCTATTGTTTGTAATGTTATATATTTTAATGTTATACCATGTTTCTTCCATGTATTCCCGCAGAGGAGGTATGGGTGGCAATAGTTGGCAGGAACAGGGCTAACTAACCTGTTCCCCCCCTCTTGGTAAGGGTGAGCTGGTCCTACTTCATGCCAGGGGTGCTCATGTGAGACCCTTACTCCAATGTAATTGCTGAAGTTAAGAATACTGCTTTCAAAAAGCTTGAGTGTGCTTAGACAGCAGAGTGATCAGCATAACCACAGCTTTACAGACCCTGCTGCAGGTGAGAGACTACAGCTCAGACACCCAGCATCTAGACCTTTTCCAGGCCATTCTAACACCAGGCCTGTATCTCAGCATGGACACCTATATCCACAAATGGCTGCAAGTGTCATTGATTCGCCTTTAAACTAGCCAGTTTAGTTTAATTAACCTAACCAACTGCCAAACTTCATCATCTGGTGATAGAAATTGCACTTTGTACATACTGCTCCTGGATGTAACACAAGTTCTAGACTTTTATACTTTTACTTCTGGCCTGATTCTTCAAGAACGTAAAAAAGAAAAAAGAAAACGAGGTTATCCCAACTCTATCTAGGGATCAACTGAATGCCCCTGAAGAGAAGGAAAGAAGGGCGCCAACAGGACTGTGGTAATGTGAAGATAGGAATAAAAAGTCACTAAAAAGAAGTAGGCAGCTCAAATCAGTGTAAACAGAGTTTTAACACTAAGTCAATGAACATGGAACAGAGAAAAACAAAATCCGTGACCCGTGAAGTGGTAGAAACGACACCGGGGAGGGAAAGGATGAGCGGCAAGCTTCCAGTCTGTGATGTATATATAAGAAAATAGTGAATGGATAGGTAAATACCCCAATAGATAAACATACAAGACAGACGAATATAGTATTAATATAGTTGGTTCTTATCGGTATTAACGCCAAAAAACCTTCACTATAATAAAATACAATTCAAACTGAACCAAGACCCAAAATCTGGACACTTCTCAACAGAAGAAATATATCAAATGGAGGTCAAAGGAAAATTGGTACATATATATATATAGATGATAGATACATAAAAAAAAGTAATAAAAGCCTAGAGCTTTTCCACTCACTTCACAAGGGGGGTCACCTCCAGGATTAACTCAAGACACCTGGGGTGATGCCCCCCTGATCCGAGGTCGTTCGTAGAATGGTAGAGATCCAGGTAAGTGGACCAAATCTGCGGTGAAGATGGAAACAGCAGGCGGATCCTTAACTTCATGAAATCTATCTTTATTGAGAATAAAAAAAGCTCAACGCATTTCGGGGGTCCATATAATATCCCCCTTCCTCAGGAGCAGATTGCTGATTCTTCAAACCACCTTTCTACGGCACTGATTCTCTGTAAGCAATGGCCTGAGGGAGCTCGCCATGAAATAACATCGCATCAGGGCCTTTACCTCTCCCATTGTCTGCACCAGCTCCTCAGTGACTTGATGCAGGTGGCCCCCCTTTTTCCGAGAGCCTCCTGAATGTTCCTGTGAATGCTGGCAAGTATTGCCTATGTACACAGTGAGGGGGCCCTATGCTCAAATGTTGGACCCCATAATCATATTGATAGCCTCTCTATCTCAAACAAATTTCTTGTGTAATATATGCATGATACAAGTTCACCTAAACCATGGTTTACAAGCTGCCACCACCACCACTAGGACCACCTACCAACCAGTGAGTTTGCCTTTTCCAATCCGGCTTTCATATAATAAATGTTAGTGCTATCTTGGGAAAGATACTAGGAGCAGAAAATGAGCGAAAGACGAGTTTACTAACATGCAAACTCTCCTATCAAGGAGAATGTGGATCCGGGAGCATCTTGCTGTTAAACCTTCTTTGATGAATCTAATGAATCATTTGTGTGAAAATAAAATAATGCTGATGAATGTTTTGTCTCTGTAGGTTTGTCTAATGAGAATCTCACCTTGACATTTCCAAGGGACTTTTCAAAGGCATAATGAAAACTTCTTGTAAGAGTGAGAAACGAAATTCAGAGCATTAAGCTTTTCAGATTTTTTTTTTATCCTTCTGTAATCACATTTAATTCTGGGTGTGCTTACAATGAAGCCATCTGTCCTACAAAATCAAATATGATAATTGTGATGAACATTTTATTGTTCTGAGCATTGTACTGCATAATTATTTTAATAATTTTTTTTTTTAATGATGCTTCCATAGTGTTTACGTAGGTGCAAATAGTGTTGAGTTGCGGCTCCCTGTCACCACCAGAAGAAATAATTCTGAAGGTCATCAATCCGACATCTAGAAAGAACATGTCAACTTCATTGATATCATTATATTCAGAGGATATGTCATCATTTAAGAGCTAAAAAGTTGTTTGGGAATCATCTTTTGAAAAACAGGCAATTGGCTCCAAAGTCACCTTCAAATGGGGTTGTCTTCTGCTAGACCTTTGGGACCATCATTTTGTCAAAGCCTGAGCCCATTGGATCCTCTGCTACTCTGATGGGCCAAGCTAACTTTGGTTGTATTGATGAAGTTGTGGGATGGTTGGAGCATCAAGCAACAGCCTTGCATGACATGAATTAAAGGATAACTCATATTTTCACCTATTTTAAAAAAAAAAAAGTTTCTTCACTTACCACTGTTTTCCTTGAGTTTTCTCCTTAGTTACGGCTGTTTTGAATCCTACATTATGAGGCTCTTCTCAAGATGGCTCCTCTGACAATTTTCTGAGGCCAAAACTGCATTCCCTCAGGTCACATACAAACTTGCTGTAGCCAGCAGCTTCCTGACAGCCAATCAGATTGGATTAATGCAGGCATGCGGTGTGAAGGACCGCCCCTCTGTCTTCCTAGCCGAAGACAGATGAGCCATAGCAACGCTCTTTTAAGAGAGCAGTGGAAAGGGAGAGAAGACATTAATGAAAGTTGTTATTTTAAGGTAATTACAGATCTTTTGGCAATCATTGACTATCTCAGGTATACATGCCTAGCTCTAATAAACTAGCAAACAAAATAAAAAATATGACAGGTATCCTTTGTAGGGGTATTTTTGAGTACTGATTGGTTCTGCCCCCTTTAATTTTATTTTTGCATTTTTTATATTACTTTTAGTAATCTGTGTAAGGATATTCCTTGTAATTCCTTGAAATGTAGTACCCATCCCCCCTTGTGCTGATAAGGCTACATTCCTGAGTGATCAGGAGGAGCTGATAGGAATAACTGTGGTCTGCACCAACAATTAGAGGGGACTCTACTTGGAAATTAATTTAACCTATCTCTTGTACACCCTGGGGTGTCAGTCATGTGGTCTAATATGGTAGACAGCCATATGTTATAACATGGCCGATCAGAGCCCTAACCCTAGGCTAGTGATGTTACTTTTTATTATTCCTCATGTGATTTGCGTGTGCTATCTTATATTTAATCAGATGTAGTAAATATATTTATTCACTTAGCCTGAGTAAGCTTATTCATTCTCAAATCTTTTGAATTCACCTTAAAACAGTGATTGAGGTACGGACGCTGAAACTCCAACTAATATTGAGAACCCAGTTATCATTGCTGACTTTGATGCATGGGTGCCTTAGCAAACCTACTAGTTTTGAGTTAGTGGAATTACAATAAAGTTTGCACTTGGAATAAGTTCAGTTTTGTGCGGTACTACATCAGGCCAGCATAATAGCTCAGTGGTTAGCATTGTTACCTTGCAGTGTTGGGGCCATGGGTTCAAATCCATTTGTATTTCAGGCTTGAATCTTCTCCTTATGTTTCCAAGGGCTTCCTTCAACAGCATACCGTGATTATTGGCTCCAACAGGATTTGCAGCAACCCCATCAGGTGAGCAACTATAAATGCTTCTTCAAGTTAGTATCTACCAGACAATGTCCATCAATTTTCATAATTCCTTTTGCTCTCAATGGATAGATAGCCACACATGCACAAGAAGTCTTGCAAATTTTATCTGGAAAACTAGAACATTTGGTGCTTGTGATAAAACTCAAGTAGTTTTCCCTTTGTTCAGAAAACCTTAGATCCTGGAGGAAACCAACATAAATATTAAAGGGGACCTAAACCTTTCCTGAAACCATGAAGGTGCTTTACACCTTTGGGTTTTATCGCCTCTGCTCAGCTTTTCCAGCATGCAAAGTGTGAATCCTTAGAAAGAGCCAATGGCAGAGCAAAATTCTACCTTCAGCAAAGGTTTAAATCCTATTTAACATCCATGTCGATTTTGTCTCTGTTCAAATTTGAGCCAAAGCCTCTCCAGACCTCATTACTGCATGGCAATACCACTTGCCACTGCACTACTCTAAGTCATATAATACAGTTTATAATGAGTCAATGTTCATGAGTTTGAGAAGTCAACCTTTTTTTTGCAGAATGACCAAGAACCATCAAAATATTCTAAAGGTGAAGGAATATAGAAGGACTATCTAAAAAAAAGGATGATTTTCTGGATCAAAGCTTCCAGTGAAAAGAGAGGAACTTAGAAGTTTGAGAAAGTTTCCATCATGACCAAAAAGTTACATGGCCTTTTTTTGATTCAGGGTCATACAAAATCCATTTTCCATTAGCAAAATGTCAAAAATCTGGATATTACTGCTGAAACTCATACACTGCTAGAAGATAATGAACTTCAGTGTCCACCCCTGACAGTCCAAACTGTGCCCATTGGCATAATACAGCTAAAAATTACAGTCACCTTGTCATACCTTGTTTTTAAGCTAAGGCCCTGAAGTCAGATTTTGACTAAAATCCACGTAACTAAATATTACTCCTGTTTAGTACATTGAATCCTGATTTATAGGCGACCCATTCAAAGCTGCAGGGGACACGTCTATTATAGAAAACGTCAATTTTTAATTTTCTGTGCCGGAGAATAATATGATGACAAGGTGTAATAGTGTTCATGAATCAAGATGTCAATAGCTTGTCCTAACAAAGGTTCACAGATTTTTCTCTCAAGTCAAAGCTACTAATGATCATCACTGGGGTTTCCATAGTCCTCGGGCATTAGCTTAAAACTTCCTTCTTGATGAGAATGTCATTGAAATTGACCTGGTTGATATTTAATCAATTTAAGAAATATAATTAGGAAAGTTGGCTAGACATTGAAACTGTACTTCGATGTGACAAGGAAGGAGGGAATAATGGGTGGAAGTTCCTCTAAATATCAATTTCCTTTGGCTACTGTAACAGGGAGTCGGCGACGCGCTCTCCCTATGCAGCGCCGCCAGCATCCCACTCATGAGGAGGAGCGAAGACGGTGCCGATGTTAATGAGTTGGCGCTCATGTGTACTGAGATGCTGGACATGGGTCATGTGACGCTGGCCACGTCATGTGATCCATCAAGAAGACCTATTTAAGCAGGTAACCTGCTGGCCACAGGTTGCCTGTGATTTGTCTTACTTACCTCACTAACGTATCCTGCATGTGCGACTTCTGTCTGTTTGACCTCGGCTTGTATTTGACTCTGACCTGGTGTTACCCCTGATACTGATGCGATCTCCTGGCTCTTGACCTCGGCTAGTACTTTTGATATTGTTATACCCCTTGTGCTTGTGTTACCTCCTGTACCTTGTCCTCAGACCCCTTGCTTCTGTTGTTATTTTGTACCGGCCTGGGAAGCTCTTGCTTCTGTGTGATCTGTCTTGTTTATTTTTTTTAATTTCTTTAGCCCCCTGCACATAATTAAGCTAGGGACTTCCGCCCAGTTGTACCCTGTTGGTTAGGACGGACCGTGCAAGTAGGTAGGGATAGGGGTGTGGGTGGAGATAGGGCTGCACTTATCCCTACCTATTTGTGACAGCTACACTAAACATACCTTAGATGTTCCTTAGACATAGGAGAAATTTATACATGTTGGGGATTCCAAATATGGTCCATGATAACATGAAAGAGCCACAGATCAGATTCATCCAGGTTTGGTCAAGGGGTAAGCTTCCACATGTATTACCTCTTGTAAAGGTCACGTACACACACACACAGGGGGGAGGATAGTGACCACTGCGCTCCACCCTCACCCCTGGCCCTGCCTACTTGCCTCACGAGCCCTGATGACAGGGGACAACTGGACGGCAGTCCCTAACTTAGGATATGTGCGGGAAGGACAGACAAGACAAATAACGGATAGTGAACGGACCGGGTCAAAACCAAGAGGACAACGCAGTAAAGAGGGATAAGCAAAGAATGGTCAGGAGAAGCCGGGGTCATAAATACCAGGAGAGTCGAGAAGTACCAAAGGAGTCCGCAAAGAATAGTCAGGTGGAAGCCGAGGTCAAAATACCAGGAGGGATGCGCAGTACAGGAGGAGCAGGCAAAGGATCGTCAGGGAACAGGATCAGGTAAGTATACAGGTATCCAACAAACGCCAGGAACCTAAATTAGCAGGCAACCTGTGGCCAGCAGGCTGCCTGTATTTATAGTGGGGAGTGAGGGTCATGTGACGTGACCAGTCGAGCACCGAGTGATCAGCTCGGCGCTCAAGGCAGACCTAGGAGCAGGGAGCCTCCCAGCTAGCATAGCCGCCCTGGGAATGAGGTCAAACACAGATCCTCACTCCCGAAGCTAAGCAGCAGGTCTGCGGCTGATGGGAGACCGAGTGTGCCTCTTCAAACAGCTATGTTTATGGTCCATGTTTTCTCCATACACACAAGGATACATACATAAGCATAAAAGTACACATGACACAACATTTTCAGGTGGGATAGATACCCCAGTGTCCCCATAACAGACAATATTACAGAGTAACTGTTCTGTATGATATTGTTGGACGGAGAAATCACTGTACATGAATGCATGCAGATATCTCTTTCTTTACCTTTCCTCTTGGCTGATATGTGTATCACGAGATGGCCAGATTTTCAAAACAACATGATTTAATGATATTTTGTCATGAGATGTCTATCCTATATGTTTATTTGTGGCCACCCAGTGGTCATGATATAGATTGCAGCTTTTAAACGGTTTTACTAGCATGTCATGATATTGTATTGAATTGGTTTCATGAGAAATTGGAATTTTTAGCCAAATTATAGATAAGGTAAAGGTGGACACACCTGTATATTTGAACATTATCCTGGAAAACATAGTTGCGCCATATAAATTTTCCTTTCCATGATGGCCACACATTAGGTAAATGTAAGTTGCAGGTAGCCCCCACGCTTGTTGTTGAACTCACTGATGTATGTAAGGTCTCAGCTGGACCTTTAATGCAAACTACTAGAAATTAACTACTAACATTAAATGTGAATAATGAAGAATTGTTATTAAATTGGGGATGCAAGCATTTAATAAAAGGGACATGTCAGGAGAGGTGACAGCTCCTCTTTAATCAGGGCTAGACCTCCACATTGTCCCACAGTCTATGCAATTAAAGGGTAAGATTCATGTTGAGGGTCACGCTTCTAATTTTCCCCAGAATTGTTGGGGGAAAACAAGCATTATGCTTCTCAAAAGGTTTGTGTGGTACTGTGAAACAGCACTACAGTGGGGCCCCATTGAGACATTAGCCATGGGAACCTCTAAATTCTGTGGATGCCTCTGTAAATGCAGTTGTGCATTTTCTAGCAGTGCTCTAACCTTGTGGAGAGGTGTCCTAAGTCCACCCCTGAAGGAGAGGGGTTTTATGCTGATGACCTATCCTCAGGAATGGATAGGTCATCAGTATGTGATTGTGGGGGTTTGCCTCCCGACACCTCCACTGATCAGCTGTTTGAAGCGGCCATGATGCTCTGGTGATCACCGCGGCCTCCTTGCAGCTTGCCAAGCACAGTGGCGTTCATTGGATCGTGGCCATGCTTGTTACTACAGCTCAGCCCAAGTCACTTGAAGAAGTGAAGGCTGAAGAACATGATGTCACTGGCCTAGAAAGAGGCCACTGGCTGAGCTCAATGCAGTGCAGCTGCCTCTTCAAAGAGCTGATCGGTGGGGGTGGGGTGGGGTGGGTAGTCAAACCCCCTCGGATCAGATACTGAAGACCTATTCTGAGGATGGATCATCAGTATAAAGCACTCTGAAAATCCCTTTACCATTAGTCTATGCAAGATTTGGGTGGAGGCACTAGACCAAGAGAGTGGTACGACTTGCACAACACCTTAGACCCCTAAGTGGGGGTCATACATGCACCGAATAAGGCTGCACATTCCGGCTGGTCTGGTTGAGACAGAACTCTCTATTACTTTCTCAGGCACATTATATGGCGTATGTCACCGGATCTGTGCAAGCTACAGATAATAATCATCTGTTTGTACTTGGGTTATGCCAGTTTAGATCAATCACCATGAATAGCGGTTGTGAAATCTTATCTCCTTGTGAAGGAAAGTCAAGATACTGCGGTATTATTCCCTGACATAAAATGACACTTTATTTCAAGTGGAGATCATTAGAACCGGGATGTTTCTTCAATTACGAACATTCTTGACCTGGCATCGAGCATCGGCAATTAGTCTCCTATTTGTAATGAAAAATAAATGATATGAGATGTACATAAATATGCTTATTAGAATGATATGCACACTTCTTTTTCTGAGAAAAAACTGTAAATCTTTCCCTGAAGATGATTATCAGGGGCATAAAATATGTAAATGAGATCTGCAAAACCTAACATTTTAGAAATTAATATATAAGAACATTTTAAGCATTAATATAGGAGAGTGATGGAACATGATTTGCTCTTCTCACTTCATACCTAGGATTATTGTATAACCTCACAACTCTTACCTGCCCCATTCTCCATGTATGTTCTGGACTTGTAAGTGCTACTGGGGTTGATATGTCCCCCCACCCCCCAAAAGGATGTAGAACATACAGATGCCATGGGATGCTTAGCTCCTATCCCCTTTGCCCCTGGATAAAGAAAAGAAAAAAACAGTGTCCCAAAAATGGACACCCTATTGGCCATCAGCAATTAGCCCAATGTTCATTGAAATGGGGCTGACTAGGCTAATTTTTATAACTTGTGGCAAACATAGACTGGGTCCCGACAGAAAAGATCCAATATGGGCACCCCCCATCATGGAGTTTACCTGCACTAATTCCACAACACTTGGATCAATGCCCAACTCCTTGTAAATAAAGAACAAAAATAATTTCATCATCCAAGGATGGGCCCCATTTCTCCAAGGGCCCAATAGTCACATTACCTGCCTTTTTAATATGTACGCCTTTAGCTTGAAAGATACATAGCTAGCCAGAAACACCCATTTGTGGACCAGCTTGTTTTGTTACTTTGGATCTCATCAACAAACCAAATATTCATCCATAGACATCTGTGCCTTCCATGGGGTGCTTGACCCTCATCATAACAGAGTAGGATTCTGACTGGCTGAGGGTGAATATGTCTTCATTTGCAGATGGTCTCTTTAAGGGGAGTCAGGACCTTGACTAAGCTGCATCCAAGGCATTGCTCTCAACCAGCCAGAATCCTACTCCATACTGATGAGGGGCAAGCACCCCGAAACAGCCATCTACGGATAGATATTTGGCTTGGCTACTTTTCCTTATCATGTCCCAAGACATGTTAAAAGATCAAACTTGAATTAGCAAGATGGCTCCCTTTCCCTCTTTGCATATTATTTTCCCATGGGACATTGCCACTAAGTCTCCAGACACAGCAGGTCTCCTTATGAAGAGCCAGTACCCTACCAAAGCTAGATCTCATCAGCAAAAAGAAGCATTTGGGTGGCAATGTAATTTGAACAGCCTCACCAGATGAGTGATTCATTTTAGGACGGTAGAAAGACTTCAAGCCATGCTGCTTGGGAAATAAAAACGTGTAAAGAGCATTCCTATACAGTAGCTAACCAGATCCTTGCCCTGTGCTGAAGAGGTCGAGATGGTGTCGCTGTTTTTCGAGACTTTTGTACTGATGACCTATCCTCTGGATAGGTCTTCAGCATCTGATTGGTCTGTATTCCGGACCTGCCCTGCTGATCAGAAGTTTGAGAAGGCACCGGTGCTTGCAGTAGCGCTGCGGCCTTCTCTCAGATTCCAAGCACAGCGCCATCTATTGCCATGCTGGGTATTGCAGATCATCCCCGTTCACTTTAATAGGGCTGAGCTGCTCCTAGGGCATGTGACCGATGAACGCGATGTCACATGGTCTAGGCAAAGATGAGAGAAGATTATGGTGCTACTGCGAGTCATGGTGACTTTTCAACCCCAGACCCCCACCGATCAGATTCTGATGACCTACCCAGAGCATAGGTAGGTAATCAAAAAAATCTCGAAAAACCCCTTTAACATACAAGTATTGTTTTAAAATTATCAGTACACCTTCAACAGCTGTCGCTCATTCAGCCAACTGCTATTTTTCCCAACCTCCCCATACATGTGCAGGCTTGGCTCAGTTAAAGGGAACCTGTCACCAGTATTATGGTGTCCTAACTAAGGGCAATAATAAATAAGTGACTGATTCTCTTAGCACAATGCTGGGTCACTTTCTTTAATTGACCCAGTCAATCTGCCAACATCTTGTATTGAAAGCTCCAGCTGATAATGATGAGTCCTGAATATTCATGAGCTCCTGACTCTCCCCGCCCACCTGCTGCTGAATGACAGTTTGTTTCCATATGAATCAGCAGCAGGTGGGCAGGGGAGTGGCTATAGCTCTGAATTAAATATACGCTGGACTCAATGACATCACGCTGGACTCAAATCAGCTCATTAGCATGCGGCATCTTTGTGTGTATATTATGAGGTAACCATCTGTCACACCAGTAAGTGAATACATCTAAGGTATTTTTTTGTAGTTAATGATTGTATATAATTAGCTAGATTATAATCAAATATCCACATGACAGGTTCCCTTTAAGTGTGCATGTGTTCTCAATAATGAGAGGGGAGTGAGCTTCTGCCTAATCCCCATCTGCCATTGGGGGAGAGCAGGACACTTCCATACACATTGAGATGGTCTGGCAGTTGTGCTGAAATGGGCATGTTTGCTCTGATGCTTATATCCACCTTACTTAAAGGAGTTCTCTCACTTCAGCAAATGGCATTTATTATGTAGAGAAAATTAATACAAAGCACTTACTAATGTATTGTGATTGTCCATATTGCCTCCTTTGCTGGCTTCATTCATTTTTCCATCACATTATACACTGCTCGTTTCCATGGTCACGACCACCCTGCAATCCATCAGCGGTGGTCCTGCTTGCACACCATAAGAAAAGAGCACTAGCCTCTGTGGGCTCCCATGGTCCTGGCTACCAGACAGGCCAGGGCTTTTTCCTATAGTGTGCAAGAACGACCACCGCTGATGGATTGCAGGGTGGTCTGTAACCATGGAAAAAGCAGTGTATAATGTGATGGAAAAATGAATCCAGCTAACAAAGGAGGCAATATGGACAATCGCAATACATTAGTAAGTGCCTTGTATTAACTGCATCTACATGATAAATGGCACTTGCTAAAGTGAGACAACCCCTTTAAAGGAATTATCCACTTCTTTTATATTGATGGCCATCGATATCTGATCGGTGGGGGTCTGACACCCAGCACCCTGACGATCAGCTGTTTGAGAGTAGCACCAGTGCCTGTAGTAGACGAAGGAACTGCACAGCGCCATCCATTGAGTAGTGGATAGAGCTGCTTACTGCAGTTCTACTCCTATTCACTTCAGGGGAGCAGTTGTGCAGTAACCAGATCCTTCCACTAGATGGAGCTGTGTAGTTCTGGTGCCAAAGCTACTGGTTGGTGGGGGAGCTAGTTGTTGGACCTCTGCTGATCAATATTGATGGACTATTCTGGAGGTATGATATCAATATAAAAAGAGGGGACAACAGATATTTTTCTGTATGCACTTTGCATATTCTAGAGAATTTGCATGCAGTATTTCTTCTTCCATGACATATCTGGTGCGCATCCTGTATCTTTCATGCTCATAAATCCAGTAACCTCCTGTTCTGTCTTTTCTACCAGGCAATGTGTCAGTCTGACCTGATCCTTCTCAGCTTCTTTTCTTTGGCTTGAAATCACCTGACAATGATTGTTTCGAGCTTAGAAGCAACAAGTTTATTTTTTTTTTTACTATAGACCCTTAGAATAGATGATCTTTAACAAGGGTAACAGAGCACTGAGGGTCTTTGTCGACGACTTTTATCTTCAAACAGTCTTCGTGTTAAGAGGAACCACCTCATCCATATCTTTTTTCTCCTTCTCACTTATTTTTGGTTATTTGGCTAAATTTTTATAGCATTTTGCTTTATTTGTAACTGTAAAATACTATTTCTATCTTACATTTGTGGTGATTTCCCCATCATAATGAATGATCAGTATACCTGTGCTCATCTTGTTAAGGGGTTCTCCGTGATTTAAGAGGCTCTCTTGAAATCTATCATTGGTAGTCTACCCTCAGGATAGGAAATAAGTTCTGTGGGAACTAGAATGAGCTACAGAACTATTCACAGCCGTACAGCAGTGCAACTAAAGAAGAGGATGTGGCCCTTGCTTGGGGCACTTACTGTATGGTGGTTTCATACAACACATTTTCTGCTATTTTTTATTTTTTTAAGTTTTGCTTTCCAGATGCCAATGTATCCTCTGGCCTGATAAAATATTCACCTCTCCTCATTCCTGCAGTCCTTTTTAATCCCAACAAGTAACCAATTCTAGGGCCGCTGTTAGAATATTGTCTGCGGTAGAGCCCAGAAGTGAAGAAGACTTCAAGAACTAGGTGAGGTGAGTATCTGTATGTCTGATCTAAAGCTTGTATTTAGGGAGTCTGTCTGAATCTGATATGGGGCCTATATTGTTTATTTAGGGATCTGGAGTCTGTTTTGATTAGGGTGTCTCGTCTATGTATGTATTCAGAGTGTCTGCTCTGGGGTCTGAATAGAGGAGGTCTGATCTTTATTTAAGGATCTGTTTGGGACTGTGTTTGTTTAGGTTGTCTAGCAGGGGTGGACTGTCCATAGACCCTACAGGGAAATTTCCTCATGGGCCGATGCCCAGGGGGCCACTCTAGCCCTCCTCAGGCCGCTGGGTATGTAACAATTTGACCCTCTCAACATTAATAGACGCATCATGCACCCAGCTGGATACCACAGAGACAGTTGAATGCTGTGTTGGGCACAGTAGACTCATGGCTTCTTGCTCCGCCGTTTGCTCCGTCTGTGGCCTACATTGCATATGGTATGGCTGAGCCCCCTACTTGTGTTGCTCCCAACTTCTGTCTATTTGGATGGGCCACATTTTTTTTTCCAGGGCCCCTTTAAGTTGCCAGTCCGCCCCTGGTGTCTAGTCTAGATCTGTATTAAGGGGATCTAGTTTGGGTTGTATATTCGGCGACTCTGGTCTGTGGTCTGTACTTAGGGAGTCTGGTCTGTATTTGAGGATCTAGTTTGGGTCTGTATTTGGTTAGGGATGTGTGTCTAGTCTAGGTCTGTATTCAGCGTGTTTTGTTCTGGGGTCTGAATAGAGGGGGTCTGATCTTTATTTATTGATCTGCTTAGGACTGTGTTCGTTTAGGGTGTCTAGCAGGAGTAGACTGGCCATAGATAGTACAGAAAAGTACAGAAAAATTTCCCGGTGGACCGATGCCCAGGGGTTCACTCAAGCCCTCCTCAGGCCGATGGATATGTAAAAATCTTAAAACTCCCAACATTAATAGATGCATCAAGTACTTATGTACCCAGCTGGATACCACAGATACAGTTGAATGCTGTGTTGGGCACAGGAGACTCATGGCTTCTTGCTCCGCCGTTTACTCAGTCTGTGACCTGCATTGCAAATAGTATGGCTGAACCCCCCCCTATTTGTGTTGCTCCCACCTTCTGTCAATTTGGATGGGTCACTTTTAGATTTTTTTCCAGGACCGCTTTAAGTTTCCAGTCTGCCTCTGGTGTCTAGTCTAGATCAGTATTCAGAGTATCTAGTTTGGGGTGTGTATTCAGCGAGTCTGGTCTGTGGTCTATACTTAGGTAGTCAGGTCTGTATTTGAGGATCTAGTTTGGGTCTGTATTTGTTTAGGGTGTCTAGTCTAGGTCTGTATTCAGGGCATCTGGTTTGGGGTGTGTATTCATGGAGTCTATATTTTGGGTTTGGTTTGCATCTAATGATTTGGTCTGTGTCTAGATTTATTAGGAGCTCTGGTCTTGGGTCAGTGTTCATTTTGGGTTGTGAGAAAGGAAGGGGGGAATGTGCACAAATTAGAATACAAATGCCTCAGTCTAGGAACGAGTCCTATATACATGGATGAGCTGTTAAAATGTTGCAGTTCCATGTCTGGATCCCATAATTCTATTCAGACAAGAGATGCTGGAATATGTAGTTCTCCACTTTCTGGTGGGCTTCATTATATTATAGCCAGCACAGATCATACACTCTGCAGATCAAAATCAGTTTTCGTTGCAAACTATTCATCCAAACAAGAAACAAATCAATGAACACGTTTCCCAGAGGTGAAAGTCAAAGAACCGCTCTCAACGCTCACAAAAGATGCAAAATGCAACCAAACGAATTCACTCCACAATCAATCACCACAGAACAATTCTCCAGGTCGCGATGGATACGTGGGAGCCGCCTCTCGCCACAGTCACAAATATGATTAATTCTCTGTAATAATCCAAGGAACAGTCTGTTTTCTTCTGCAGAGATTACATTGCAAGGTGACACATATCTGTTCAGAGGATTCCGGTCCTGTCTAAATAAGCAGCGGCTGACATCCCTAATGCAGAGCTGATGGATGCGGGCGCAGTGTCCGGGCGTTTGGAACCATCAGATGCAATTATCTGTGTTTCACCAGTATTTTTATGCAATTTTGTGTCCCGTGGAATGTCAGATGTTTCTAAGAAACCCAAAGTTTCAACTTTCTTACTCTCTGATCTTATTGTGCATTTTAGTCACTACCTAGTGTTATAAAATAGATGATGATTCATGACAGATAGATACAGTTGCAAGAAAAAGTATGTGAACCCTTTGGAATGATATGGATTTCTGCACAAATTGGTCATAAAATGTGATCTGATCTTCATCTAAGTCACAACAATAGACAATCACAGTCTGCTTAAACTAATAACACACAAAGAATTAAATGTTACCATGTTTTTATTGAACATACCATGTAAACATTCACATTGCAGGTGGGAAAAGTATGTGAACCCCTAGACTAATGGCATCTCCAAGAGCTAATTGGAGTGAGGTGTCAGCCAACTGGAGTCCCATCAATGAGATGATATTGGAGGTGTTGGTTACAGCTGCCCTGCCCTATAAAAAAACACACACACACCAGTTCTGGGTTTGCTTTTCACAAGAAGCATTGCCTGATGTGAATGATGCCTCGCACAAAAGAGCTCTCAGAAGACCTACGATTAAGAATTGTTGACTTGCATAAAGCTGGAAAGGGTTATAAAAGTATCTCCAAAAGCCTTTCTGTTCATCAGTCCACGGTAATACAAATTGTCTATAGATGGAGAAAGTTCAGCACTGCTGCTACTCTCCCTAGGAGTGGCCGTCCTGTAAAGATGACTGCAAGAGCACAACGCAGACTGCTCAATGAGGTGAAGAAGTATCCTAGAGTGTCAGCTAAAGACTTACAAAAGTCTCTGGCATATGCTAACATCCCTGTTAGCAAATCTACGATACGTAAAACACTAAACAAGAATGGATTTCATGGGAGGATACCACAGAGGAAGCCACTGCTGTCCAAAAAAGCATTGCTGCACGTTTACAGTTTGCACAAGAGCACCTGGATGTTCCACAGCAGTACTGGCAAAATATTCTGTGGACAGATGAAACCAAAGTTGAGTTGTTTGGAAGAAACACACAACACTATGTGTGGAGAAAGAGGCACAGCACACCAACATCAAAACCTCATCCCAATTGTGAAGTATGGTGGTGGGGGCATCATGGTTTGGGGCTGCTTTGCTGCGTCAAGGCCTGGATGAATTGCTATCATCAAAGGAAAAATGAATTCCCAAGTTTATCAAAACATTTTGCAGGAGAACTTAAGGCCATCTGTCCACCAGCTGAAGCTCACCAGAAGATGGATGTTGCAACAGGACAACGACCCAAAGCATAGAAGTAAATCAACAACAGAATGGCTTAAACAGAAGAAAATACCCCTTCTGGAGTGGCCCAGTCAGAGTCCTGACCTCAACCCGATTGAGATGCTGTGGCATGACCTCAAGAAAGCGATTCACACCAGACATCCCAAGAATATTGCTGAACTGAAACCGTTCTGTAAAAAGGAATGGTCAAGAATTACTCCTGACCGTTGTGCACGTCTGATCTGCATCTACAGGAAACGTTTGGTTGAAGTTATTGCTGCCAAAGGAGGTTTAACCAGTTATTAAATCCAAGGGTTCACATACTTTTTCCACCTGCACTGTGAATGTTTACATGGTGTGTTCAATAAAAACATGGTAACATTTAATTCTTTGTGTGTTATTAGTTTAAGCAGACTGTGATTGTCTATTGTTGTGACTTAGATGAAGATCAGATCACATTTGTTGACCAATTTGTGCAGAAATCCATATAATTCCAAAGGGTTCACATACTTTTTCTTGCAACTGTATGAGATAGATTGATTGATATGAGATAGATAGATGGATAGATAATAGACAGCCAGATAGACAAACAGACAAATAGATTGATTGAGATAGATAGATAGCACTGGGATTGATTGATTGATTGATTGATTGATATGAGATAGACAGACAGATAATAGAGATAGATAGATAGCACAGTCATGCTGGATCAGAAAAGGCCATTTCCCAAACTGTTCCTACAAAGTTCGAAGCATGCAATTCTCAATACGATTTCCCTTGCCTCAGAGTTCTAGGCCGACACCTGAAGAACATCCCATAGCATTATCCTCCCTCCACCAAACTTTATAGCTGGCACAGTGCGGTCAGGCAGGTAACATTCTCCTGGTATTCACCCAACCCAGACTACCAGAGAAGTGTGATTCCTCACTCCACTGTAGACATTTCCACCGTTCCAAAGTCCAGGGGCAGCAATCTGGCCAAGCCATCTGGCGCTTGGCACTGTGCTTGGTGATGTAAGACTTGCATATAGCTGCTCGGCCATGGAAACCCATGCCATGAAGCCCCCGTCACAGCACACTCTTTGTGCTGATGTTAATGGCAGAGGAGTTCTGGTGCTCTGCAGCAGAATTCCACAGCATTTACAGCACAAGCAAAGCAGATAAGATTTTAGAAATCTCATCTAAACGCTGTGAAGAAAACTGGCTTGCGCTGCAGGTTGCCAGATCCAGAGCATGTCAATTTATGTAGATTTCAGCCTTCGTAATGCAAAGGTTGAGAACAGCGTAAGACCAGTTGCATTCCAGAAAGTGATGCTGCTACAACAGCTAGTGCATTTTGGGCATTTTTTTGCAGATCATGTTTTCAGCTGATCCACTGCAGAAAATGTGCAGCAAACGATTTTCGTGTGAACGTTCCCTTAGAGAGCACCAGTGGTGACGAGACAGTTACCCACTAACCAGCTGTACAGAACAGGTGCATTTTCCTTTCAAAGGGGTTGTCCCATTGAAGGCAGTGTTGAGAATGCTGGCGCCAACCTCCAGCGATGGAGCTATACCCAAACACTTGATTGGACTTGTACCCCTGCCGACTTGCTAGTGATGGCCTATCCTGATGAAAGGCTATCAGCTAATAAAGGTTGGACAACCCTTTAATTTCATTGTAAACTCTGCTGGATCTAAGAAGTCTTCTTAGGCCTCATCCGCAAATACGGGCAAGAATAGGACATGTTCTACCTTTTTTGCGGGGCCACGGAACTGACATACGGATGCAGACAGCACACAGTGTGCTGTCCGCATCTTTTGTGGCCCCATTGAAATTAATGGGTCCGCATCCGATCCGCAAATTTGGGGAATGGATGCGGACAGAAATAAAAAGTCCCTTAGCTAGGTCCAGTTCAGGGCTCTAGACCCAACAGAGGATCTTACCGTCCCCTGGTGGACCACTCCATCCCTACTTAGATGTCAACCTACTTTCACTGTCCCTAAATACCGAGAATTTCGAAACTACTCTACCTGACAGTAAAGGACATCTCAAGGGCATAGATATAAGAAGGAATGTAAGAAAAGTTAAAATGCCTCACGCTCTCCTGTCAGATATTCATTTCCTCTGCGGATATACGCCACATTTTTACTACCGAGAAGTAATTATCGTAATATCTCATTATATTAAGTAATTGCCGTTCTTTTTCCTCCCATTTTTCGCCCGTTGTATAGACGTGTTATTATTTTGTTCTTTTCATACGTTTTAATGTATTGACATTTCAAAGAATGTAATTGCTTCATTGATTGCCTCGTAATTAACATTCCCGGTGAACAGCACAAATCTTTAATAACAAGATTTCTGTTAAGTAAACTCGCAGCGATCAGATTCCATCTTGCATATGTATCCTTAAGTCAATCCTTCCTTATTTCATTTGAGATTGGAGCAAACACTAGTGTAATAGGAGTTCTCCAAATGTCTTTAAGTCCTCAACAGAGATGTCCATAGTCATCTATCTTTTACGGTTGGATTTGGAAACGATTAAAACAAGAGCAGGCTTTAAAGAGGTTTTGCACAAAAAGTATGACTGTGCAATGAAGGGCATTTCAAATAGTCATGCAATAAAAAATATTATTTGTTTTTTATGTACGTGACATTTTCCTCTCTGGTAGCGCCCTCTGCTGTTTATCCTTCTGGTCCACCTTCTCCTGCATTCACAGGTGGACGGACATGCTCAGTATCTTCCCTGCTCTCAGTTCACGTATAGAGATCTCTTAGTACTTCTAAATTATAGATATCTAGAGCTACTGTATCTCTCGCTCTCTAGACAGTAGAAAAGGAAATTGTGGGGGTATTATAGACCATATACAGTATATCTCTGCCGCTATGCGTGAAAGACTATTTTCTGCAGGGGAGTTATATTATTAACAAGAGCTGATTACAATATTTGTGAACGATGCAGGTGCTTGATTTTCTCATGTGAGCTGCTGCCTGCTCACAGAAAGAGAAGAAATTCCTCCAAATAAGCAGATAAGTGAGTTAAAAAGAGTTTTATATTTGTTGGCCAATCCCTTTAAAGGAAAATAATCTACATATTTTCTATGCAGGGGAGTTATGGGATTAACAAGAGCTGATTATAAGATTTCCTGGAGGATGCAGGTGCTTGATGAGCTGCTGCCTGCTTATAGATAGGGAAGAGAGTGTTATATTTGTTGGATAACCCTTTGAAAGGAAAATAATCTACATACATTAAAGTGTAATTTTCCCCCCAATCTTGTAGTCATTCACGATCTTGAGAAAAACCCATGTGCTTTACACACAGTAGCTGTGGCAGAGGAAGGAGGAATTAAAGGGACTTTTCCACTAAAGCAAGAAGAACGGGCCATTACTGATCAGTGCAAGGATCCCCACTAATTCTTAAAATGAAGTGACCACAGTGAGCGCCTGTCACCGCCAGCTCTCAGAGAAGGTCTTGCAGACGTTCTTCTCTACCTCTTGCATGATGTTCTTTGTTTTGGTTTCACTTTGTCATCTCCTTTCCTTCTCCCAGCTGTCACCTGTTTACACTAATTGCCTCCCTTTATATTCCCTCCCATATGCCTCACTTTGCGGTTTATACTACTTCCTGCTATCTGCAACATCATCCGTGACAGCGCCAGTTAAGTTCTGCAGCTTCTTCACAGATTTATTCTGCACAGCAGCGCTCCCAGCCAACCACTGTGCAGGAAACTACAATATGACCGCACTGACTTGAATGGAGTTGGGTTGCACAATCGGTGGCCAGAAGCACCACTGTGCGGAGACATGCCAAAGAAGCTTTGAACTCTGGATCAGTCGTAGTCCCAGAGGTCAGAATATTATAGCATATCCTAGTCATTTGCACAAACATTTAACTTGCCAACATCTGAGAAGAGGGATTCTGAAAGGGGACATGTAAAGGTGCACCCTATGCTTGCTTGGCAAACATATAGACCTCATGTCCCATACATGCTCCAAGCACAGTAACACCATTGTTTGTTCTGGGGCATTGTAGTTCCCCTTTTTAATGTCCCCATCCCTTTGTATCTATTTCCATCCCCTGAAAGCACATTTGGGCACTGGGGCTGCATCTAATGATACAGCATCCTGACAGTGCATATAGCTGAGATACATGGAGGGCTGCTTTCTGGCAGAGATCAGTACTCCATGCTGGGCCGGGAGATTTTCTAACTATTCTTGGAGTTCAAGAGGTCTGCCTATTTTACCTTCAGCCTGCTGGATGTTCTGGGAGAGATGGCAAGTATGCCTATGGCATTTGAATTCATCATACCCCACAATAAATACAGACCCCCAAAATGGAGCCCTTAAACAAACACAAACCCAAAACCATATCACCTAAATAAATGCAGTCCTCAAACCAGACTATCCCCATGATACAGACTCCAAAACAGACATAAAGATATTCACCTTTTCACTTTCTTGTAGTTGTTGTCACTCCTGGCCATGGCAGACACGGACAACATTTTGACGCCTGATGAAGGCAGAGAAATGACAAATGCGTCCGGATTGCCGGATCTGGCAGGCAGTTCCGGCGACGGAACTGCCTGCCGGAATCCTCTGCTGCAAGTGTGAAAGTACCCTAAAAAAAGATATCCTAAGAGCCAGCTTTTGCCCTCCCGAATAAAATCGTATTTCCATTTTTTTTTTCCCAAGGAGAATTTCCTGGCCTATAAATCTATTGACACCAGCTTGGAGGTTTCCACAATAAGAAACTTTATTCCCCCGGGCCCACAGAAACGTCTCTCTTCCAACCAATAAATACCTTGCTCTGCATTGATGAGGGTCCTCAAACTCTAAAACGGCTGTCTGCGGATAAGAGTCTTTTTCTTATGGAAAATATTCTGGTAATTGCTTACAGTATTTCCCAACTTCTGTTCCAAGACCTGTTTAAAGGGCCAGGCACTGATAATAAGTGGCAGGAGGGTGACAGCTTTTGTCTCCCTTAATCAAAGTTAACTTAAGGCTCTATTAGGCTGCATGATTTTGGGCCAATTATTGAGAATACAAACGCTTGTTCCAAAGAATTGGCCCGTTTAAATGAACAGCCGATCAGCCGGTAAATGAGCATATGGTTGTTCATTGGCTGATTGGCATCTTTCATCACATTGGAAGATGCCTAATCGGCAGCACATCTCCCTGTGTAATCAGGGTTGATGTGCTGCTGTCCATCTATAGAGGGGAATGAGGGTGGAAAAGAAAGCTGTAGCCATCTTTCTTCTTTCATTAAAGGCTGGCATTGGCCTGTGTAATTAGACTGGTGCAAACAAGCGCCGATGTAAATCTATAATCCATCGGTGCGTGCACTGCCTGAAGATCGGGCAGAGAAAAATTACCATTGTAGACTTTAAACTTATAATGACCAACACCGTCCCAGAAAACAAGGTGTCTCTTAACTTCTCTGCAGCTACATGTCATCAGTTGCCTTGCTGTTTCTTTCTTTGACTGTCCTTTCATTGTGTTTTCTGGCTTTGCAAACCAGCATAGGGAACAGACCAACCTAAGGGTGATGTGACCAACAGATTGGCTTCACTTTTGTGGGGTACACTATAAATAAACATGAAGGCTGCTGCTGCCCTCTCACCAGTCAAGCTCCGGTCCAACTGAGTGGGATCTAGTGAAGTGAAGACAGATCGTGGGAAGAGTGTCTTGCCACCACCTGTCTCCATCTCCCTAGAATGACCATGAAACATTGTCCTACTTGGAGGAGACAAGTAACAGTTGTTATCTCTCACAATGTGTTAATAAACAGGGTGGTGGGAATGAAACTCAGGACTTACAGGTGGAAAGGGTATACTTCAGTCATAGTCTTCAGGTCAAGTAGTCATATTTGAAGGAAATATCAGCTATTACTCCCAGATTATCTGCACAAAGAGCATAGTGGGAATGTGAATGATGACCTAGCAGTGGCCATGCACGCTAATTGAGCGTCAGCTAAATCCTACGATTTCAGTAGGACTGATCAAACATCTATTAAATACGGGGTGTCCCAACTCTGACCCGGAAAAAAGGATCAAGCATGGCATAGATATTAGTGGTGGAGGTGTCTGGCAGTGGCTCATTAACAATATGGATGTATAGGTGGGTTGGGATTAATCACTGTTGGTCAAATAAGCATATCTCATGCGGCCTTAAGGGGTATCCTTCTATTGTGGTCTCCAGGACTATGGTAGCTATAGAATGACCCAAGTAGTTGTACAAGAAGAAGACCATTTGGAGCCACTTCTATATGGACAATGGGGAATGTTCATGAGGGAAGGGGTGTACAGGTCCGCACCAGGAGAGACGTCTTCTTTCAATTTCTCTACTGGACCTTCTTTTTTCCTTCGTGCACAGTCCTGTACGCACCCTTGTCTTACCCTTGTCTAATTCATCTCTTTGCAATCCTCATTTAATACCCTTGAATCCATTCATTTGTACAAGAGTTAAGATACACTTCTAACCATCCAGCGTGAGTAATTCCTTACAGTTTCCAATTAAAACCATCACTTAGAAAAACAGTCATCAGTCTGATAAAACAATGCAATTAAATCAAAGCAATTAATTCTTTCAAAGCAACAAATATTTCAGGCAAACAGGGAAACGAGCAATAGTCGGCCATGTTGCCAAATGCGGATTTCATGTTTATAGTTTCACTGGCATATGGTTGTCAAAGAGAGTCCGGACGTAATGCGGCTCCGCACACAGAACATTCACCACGGATTAGATTCTGCTTTTCTCCATTACAGAAATACAGAAGATTTCTTTTTTGTCACATTGTAAGCAATTCATAACTCCTGATGTCTCTGAAGCTCACAAAAGTGAATCCGAGTAATATCATGAAAGTCACTTGGGACTTTTAGAGCGGATAATCTTTCTTTCCTTGTGTCACTGGGTTGATGGAAAAAATGACTAATGATTACCTTAAATTGCAGTAAATATATTTCTTTAGCTAAAGCCAGAACTTTGATTCCATAAGTCTATTAAGTCTTATGTGTATGTAGACTGTAAACTTCATCTTGCAAGTCATCTCATGAAACAGATTTGCAAGATTTGGGAAATTGCAAAATGTAGATCAAAGGTCCTGTCAGATGCTGCTCTTTTCATCCTTGACCAAATTCTTTCTTTGAACGAAAATTTCTACCCAGTTGTCCAATGCACAAAACAATCAGCAAAGAGTACAGATGGCACGTCAGAAATGCCATCCTCTGAAGGGTTTAGATATTGGCGATGATCCTTGGTGTCTTTATATTTGCTCTTTTTACTGTGTCATTATGTTTTGGGGGATTTTATTTCTCATTTCCATATTACTAGTGTTTCTTCTATATACAAAAATTATGCAGAAAATGACAACTAGGAAGCTTAAAGGGGTTTTCTAAAATGTTCACCAGGTTAGGCCATCAATATATGATCGTTGAATGGGACTAAGCTGCACCCAGGTCATGTGACTGATAAACGTGATGTCACAGGTCTGGGAAAAGGATGTGTCGCTCACTGGAGCACTGCAACCTCTTTAAACAGAGTCGGACCCCCACTGATCATATATTGGTGACCTATTTTGAAGGCAGGCCATCAGTATGAAAATCTGAAAAACCCTTTTAATAATTGTCCAAGTGGAGCCCCCAAAGTTGGAGCAGAATTCTGTAAATACCGGTATTTTCTAAAATTGTCACCTCTCCTGACATGTCTGTTTTAGTAGTTACTTGCATTCTCTATGGCAGGGCTGGCCAACCTGAGGCTCTCCAGCTGTTGCAAAACTACAACTCCCAGCATGCCCAGACAACCTACAGCTATCAGTCTACAGCATGGCATGGTGGGAATTGTAGTTTTACAACAGCTGGAGAGCCGCAGGTTGGCCAGCCCTGCTCTATGGAATCACAATTATGGAGTGTCTACTATTCTATATTGTGCAATTCCTTTATTTTTCCTCTTATAAGTTATACATGAATAAGTAGCAGTCCACCATACCACATAAAAAGGTACAGCTGGGGGTTACCAGTTTAGGGTGTGTCCCTGCAGTCTGACATTGTCCAATCAGTGATGTCAGATTTGATTCAGATAATGTGGCCGTGACAAAGATATGCAGTAAAGGTGCTTTGATATAATGATTTGGTAGCTCACATTTATTATCACTAAGTATCTCTAAGGTTTGTTAAACAGGGATTTTCCAGGAGTTTGATATTAATTAACTATCCTTGGGATCAGGTGCTAACATACTGTAGATTTCATAGGGCCTCATAGCAAAACTGATATGGATCCCGCTGCCCTATCCACTTTCCGAGAGTATCAATCATTCCCAGGCAATGCAGAATGCAAAGTTTAACATCCCAGATTTCTGATATATACAGTCAGGTCCATAAATATTGGGACATCGACGCAATTCTAACATATTTGGCTCTATACACCACCACAATGGAATTTAAATGAAATAAACTAGATGTGCTTTACCTGCAGACTGTCAGCTTTAATTTGAGGGTATTTACATCCAAATCAGGTGAACGGTGAAGGAATTACAACAGTTTGCATATGTGCCTCCAACTTGTTAAGGGACCAAAAGTAATGGGACTATCGGCTTCTCAGCTGTTCCATGGCCAGGCGTGTGTTATTCCCTCATTATCCCAATTATAATGAGCAGATAAAAGGTCCAGAGTTCATTTCCAGTCTGCTATTTGCATTTGGAATCTGCTGCTGTCAACTCTCAAGATGAGATCCAAAGAGCTGTCACTATCAGTGAAGCAAGCCATCATTAGGCTGAAAAAACAAAACAAACCCATCAGAGAGATATCAAAAACATTAGGCGTGGCCAAAACAACTGTTTGGAACATTCTTAAAAAGAAGGAACGCACCGGAGAGCTCAGCAACACCAAAAGACCCGGAAGGCCACGGAAAACAACTGTGGTGGATGACCGAAGAATTCTTTCCCTGGTGAAGAAAACACCCTTCATAACAGTTGGTCAAATCAAGAACACTCTCCAGGAGGTAGGTGTGTGTCAAAGTCAACAATCAAGAGAAGACTTCACCAGAGTGAATACAGAGGGTTCGCCACAAGATGTAAACCATTGGTGAGCCTCAAAAACAGGAAGGCCAGATTAGAGTTTGCCAAACGACATCTAAAAAAGCCTTCACAGTTCTGGAACAACATCCTATGGACAGATGAGACCAAGATCAACTTGTACCAGAGTGATGGGAAGAGAAGAGTATGGAGAAGGAAAGGAACTGCTCATGATCCTAAGCATACCACCTCATCAGTGAAGCATGGTGGTGGTAGTGTCATGGCGTGGGCATGTATGGCTGCCAATGGAACTGGTTCTCTTGTATTTATTGATGATGTGACTGCTGACAAAAGCAGCAGGATGAATTCTGAAGTGTTTCGGGCAATATTATCTGCTCATATTCAGCCAAATGCTTCAGAACTCATTGGACGGCGCTTCACAGTGCAGATGGACAATGACCCAAAGCATACTACAAAAGCCACCAAAGAGTTTTTTAAGGGAAAGAAGTGGAATGTTATGCAATGGCCAAGTCAATTACCTGACCTGAATCCGATTGAGCATGCATTTCACTTGCTGAAGACAAAACTGAAGCGAAAATGCCCCAAGAACAAGCAGGAACTGAAGACAGTTGCAGTAGAGGCCTGGCAGAGCATCACCAGGGATGAAACCCAGCATCTGGTGATGTCTATACGTTCCAGACTTTAGGCTGTAATTGACTGCAAAGGATTTGCAACCAAGTATTAAAAAGTGAAAGTTTGATTTATGATTATTATTATGTCCCATTACTTTTGGTCCCTTAACAAGTGGGAGGCACATATGTAAACTGTTGTAATTCCTACACTGTTCACCTGATTTGGATGTAAATACCCTCAAATTAAAGCTGACAGTCTGCAGTTAAAGCACATCTTGTTTGTTTCATTTCAAATTTATTGTGGTGGTGTATAGAGCGAAAATTCGTAGAATTGTGTCAATGTCCCAATATTTATGGACCTGACTGAATATATATATATATATATATATATATATTTATGTAATAAAAAAAATCATCTTTGGCCTCACCTGCTTTATCCGACTTTTATGTTGGAAAAAGTAGAAGAGGTCCTTCATAAATATGACTCAGCCACCACTAGAGGGAGCTCATTGCATTGGAATGTATACAATTACCGTGGAAGCTGTAGCAATCGCTTTTCATTGAGCTCCCCTTAGTGGCGGCTGCATGAAAATGCAGTGTTTACAAGTTGAGAGTCGAAGAAGCAGCTCAGTGCTAGGCCTCCCCTTACCCAGGTCCCTGTAGCAGTCACCTCGACAGAATAGGTCAGTACTGCGGCCTCCTCAAAGCATACCAAGCATGAAGCTCTGGCCCATTCACTTGAATGCGACTGGCCACATGAAAAGCCCACGTGACGTCACTGGCCTAGAAAGAGGCACCAGAGCGATGTGACCTCTTCAAACTGCTGGGTGCTGGGAGTCGGACCACCACTGATCTGACATTGATATCTTCAGGATAGGTCATCAAACTCCCATGAAACTTTTAAAATTATTTAGGCTGTTACCTTGGGTTAAAGGTTTCTACATTCGCTATTTAGTTTTGTGAAACACCTAAAGGGTTAACAAAGTTTGTAAAGTAACTTTTAAATACCTTGAGGGGTGTAGTTTCTTAGATGGGGTCACTATTTTGGAGTTTCTAGTCTAGGCTACATCAGGGGGGGCTTCTAATGGGACATGGTGTCAAAAAAACCAGTCCATCAAAATCTGCCTTCCAGAAACCATATGGCGTTCCCTTTTTTCTATGCCCTGCCGTGTGGCTATATAGCCATTTACAACCACATATGGGGTGTTTCTGCAAACTACAGAATCAGGGCAATAAATATTTAGTTTTGTTTGGCTGTTAACCCTTGCTTTATTAACGGAAAAAAAGGATTCAAATAGAAATTTTTTTCACAGTTTTGTCACAGTTTTTATTTTATATTTTTAACGCTGTTCATCCGAGGGGTTTGGTCAAATGTTATTTTTATAGGGCAGATTCTTACGGACGCGGCGATACCCAATATGTCTACATTTAAAAATTTATTTTACAGTATATTATCATTTTAGGAACCAAAAAAAAATATTTTTTGTATCTCCATAGCCTGGGAGCTACAGTTTTTTTTTTTAGTTAGGCGACTATCAAATGTAGGGGCTAATTTTTTGCGGGATGAGATGGAGGTTTTATTGGCACTAATTGGGGGTGCATATAACATTTTGATCGCTCGCTATTACACTTTTTGAGATGTAAGGTAACAAAAAATTCCTTTTTTTTTTACAAGTTTTTTTTTTTTTTTAACGCTGTTCATCCGGAGGGGTTGGGTTAAATGTTATTTTTATAGAGAAGATTTTTACGGACGTGGTGATGCCCAATATGTATGGCTCTCAGACTTTGGAGACACTAAGCAGGCATCCTCAAACTGCGGCCCTCCAGATGTTGTAAAACTACAATTCCCACCATGCCCTGCTGATGGCTGTAGGTTGTCTAGGCATGCTGGGAGTTATAGTTTTACAACATCTGGAGGGCCGCAGATTGAGGATGCCTGCACTAAAACTAATATTTTTGGGGAAAAAAAAAATTGTTTCCGTGTCTCCAAAGTCTGAGAGCCATAGTTTTTTATGTTCTCTAGGTGACTGTTGGGGATTATAAAAATGTACTACTCCATGGAAGTGTGATACTCCCTGAAGCAATCGATAACGCAGAGGCCCTATGATCGGGGAAAGTGTCACATTGAGTGGTGGTGTCCTTCCGTCTTGTGACACACTCTGCATCTTTTTTGGGTTCGTCCCTTCTTTCCAATATGGGGGACCACACCTGTAAAATGTTGGCCAGGGTCGATCCAGGCGCCTCCAATTCCCGAGATACTCTGGCCTGCTCTTCCTGCTCTTTCCCGGTCTGAAAAAATCAGGTATATAGCACCCAATGACATTTTCCGGCCAGCCAATCACTGTAATGCCAGTACCCAACATGGCTACTGGCATTACAGTGAGAAAAGTACTTACCTGCACGTTTATTGACTGCTTAGCAGCCACGAAACGTGCGGGAAGGAGACTCGAGCATTGCACTCGAGCACATGCAGTACTCGTCCGAGTACCGCCACGTGCCGAGCATAGCGATGCTCGAGCCGAACTGGTATTCGGCCGAGCATGCTTGCTGAACACTAGCTATAAGGAATTAGAATTTCATTTGCCAGGTGGCTTCATGCTTTCAAACTTTTTACAAAATTTCCCAAAATAATAATTTCCCAAAGTGTCAGATTCACTCTATGATATACCGTATCTCTGTCCTTTGATTTTCTGTACGTTGGCAAGTTAATAAATTGGGTCTTTGTATCTCTTTAATAACAAATATGAATCATTAAACTTTAATTATGCGGGGAGACAATTTACTGTTAATGTTATGTTACAGTAATTTAGGTCGCTAATTAGTATTATTAGTCAAGTGAAAATTACTTTTATTTAATAATCTAATGAACTGAAAAATTTTGCTAAAATGAAATCGCAAATAGTTTTTAGCAACACAAGTACATTTGTCGTTACACTTCTGAGGAAGTAACGGTTTCCGATGTTCAGGGGGTTTTGGGATATTCATCTAATTTCTTGTATGATTGTGACAGGGAGAAGCGACTTTTGAGCACAATCAGTTGGGGAACATATGGCGCTCTCGGCTCGAACCCGGTACAAATCTCTACAAGCAGCTCAGCAAAAATGTTTTTTATTTTATTGGAATAAATGCTCTCTACATGAATCCCTCGATTTATGATTCTCCTGTTTAAAAATCTGAAAATGAAATTCAAATTTCCCGAGAAGAAAATGGGATATTGTTATATAACAGGTGCTCCAAATGTTGTCACAATACGACTCCTGCCGTATCACCCTTCTGGCTAGCATAAATATGTATAGGTACATAACAATTCTGCTTCCCTTTTTCTAGTCCATTCATCACATTTCTGTAAGTTACAGATGATTTATGATTGATCCTGGGTTGTTATGCAAATTAAACACTGGCATCTTTTTGCAATGAGGTGCTGAGCCTGCTACGTGTCAAGATTGCCTACAATATGGTCTTAAGATATCTAGTTGTAAGTGATCTTTTTTTAGAAAACGCTGAATATCTTAATGGCCAAATTACCACTTTTAGGATTGAAATTAAAAGAAAAATATCAATACTAGAGATAAGCGAAACACTCAAAATTCAATTTGACTAAATCGGACGACCATTTCAGTTCAGGCCGATTTTATCCGAATTGAAAGTGCTACAAGTGAACTGAAAAATTGTGTATGACATTCTGAGGTCTCCTAGGACTCATATGTTTTCTCTTTTGTTTCTCACTTCTCACTCAATTTTTCTTTATAAATTTCCCTTTCCAAAATTTGTGATTGAATTTGTTACTGCAAGATACCGTTCAGTGTTATTGCAAAGGCAATACTGCAATAAGGCCATTATTATACCAGTGTTATTGGACACATTGTATATTACTTAGTGTTGATCGAGCATGCTCGGCTGAACACCAGTTCGGCTCGAGCATCTCGATGCTCAGCACATGACGGTACTCAAATCTCCTCCCCGCACATTTGTTGGCTGCTACGCAGCCAATAAACACACAGGTAAGAACTGCCCTCACTGTAATGCTGTAGCCATGTTGGTTACTGGCAATACAGTGATTGGCTGTCTGGAACGCGTCATCGGGTGATATATAGCACCCAATGACACGTGTTCGGCTTAGTGTTAGTCAGGGAGAGCTGTGCTGAAAAAGGGAAAGATAGTGTAGGGAGTGAAATTTTCTTTTTTACATTTGAAAAACTTGTCAGAGACACAAAAGTCCTTTTAAGGACTATTGTTGTGTGTGGCAGCAACAATATATATTTTTAGCGCAACCTGCGCTAAATTGCTAAAACTTTACAGACCCAAAAGTCGTTTAAAGGACTGTTGTGTGTGGCAGCAATAACTTTTTTTAGCACATCCTGCGCTAAATAGCGTGCAATAGTTAGGCCGCTGCAGACAGCGACATTATCTGTGCTACATCTCCTGTGTAACGTGTGAGCATCCCAAAAATATCTGTGACATCTAGTGTACTTTTAACGTAGACGGTGTCCGCTGCAGACAGTGACATTAGCTGCGCTATATCTCCTGTGTAACGTGTGCGCATCCAAAAAATATCAGTGACATCCAGAGTACTTTTTCCGTAGACGGTGTCCACTGCGGACAGTGACATTACCTGGGGTACATCTCCTGTGTAAGGTTTCCACATCCAAAATACCTGTGACATTCCCTGTAATTTTATATTAGCCACTGCTGACATCAGCAACATTATCTACGGTATTTCTCCTGTGCAACGTGTGCGCATCCCAAAAATATCTGTGACATCCAGTGTACTTTTTCCGTAGATGGTGTCCGCTGCGGACAGTGACATTACCTGGGGTACATCTTCTGTGTAACGTTTCCACATCTAAAATACCTGCAATAGTTCGGCCGCTGCAGACCGCAACATTATCTGCGCCACATCTCCTGTGTAACGTATGCGCATCCCAAAAATATCTATGACATCCAGTGTACTTTTTCCGTAGACGGTGTCCGCTGCAGACAGTGACATTACCTGGGGTACATCTTCTGTGTAACGTTTCCACATCCAAAATACCTGTGACATTCCCTGTAATTTTATCTTAGCCGCTGCAGACATCTGCAAAATTATCTGCGGTATATCTCCTGGGTGACGTTTCCACATCCCAAATACCTTTTTTAATTTTTTGGTGCATACACTTACAAAAACTGCGCTACTGTACGTGTGACATACTTTCAAGCATATATATATTTAATATGAAAAAAGGCGAGCAGTAAGGGACAGGAAAGTTGCCATGATGCTGATGGTGCACGCAGAGGCCATGGCCCTGGGCACGTTGAAACTGTGCCTGCTGCCAGAGCGCAAGAAAAACAATCATCCACGATACCTAGTTTCATGTCCCAGTTTGCAGGGCGGCACAGGACAACGCTCTCGAAGTCAGACCAGTGCAACCAGGTGGTCGGTTGGATTGCAGCAGATAATGCTTCTAGTCGGTTAAGCACCACCCTGTCTTCCACCAAGTCCAGTCTCAGTAGCCAAGAGTCTGGTCAACACAATTCTCAACCTGATCCTTCTTCCTCCCACCATGGAGAGTATTGCCGAACAAGTGATCCCACACTCGGATATTCCGAGGAGCTATTTTCAGTGCCATTCCTTCATTTGGGCCTCTCGACAAGAGGGACATGCGATCTTGTGCCCTGCTTCCCAAACTCTTGAGCATCCACAGTAACAAGAAGATTGTGGGGAACGGCAATTAGTGTTTCACGAGGTGGATGATGATGATGAGACACAGTTGCCAATAAGTCAATGGCAATTAGTGTCTCAAGAGGTTGATGATGAGGATGAGACACAATTGTCAATAACTGAGGTTGTTATTAGGTCAACAAGTCAGTAGGATGAGCAGAGTGAGGAAGTGGAAGAGGAGGTGGTGGACGATGAAGTCACTGACCCAACCTGGGAAGGTAACAAGCCGAGCGATGACAGCAGTACAGATGGGGACTGATCCACAGCACCGCAACAGGCTGGAAGAGGCAGTGGGGTGGCAAAAGGGAGAAGGCGGGCCACACTAAAATGGCCCGCAACTGTTCCCCGGAGCACACCCTTGTGGAAATTTCCCTTGCCAAGGGGTAGGTGTTCTGCAGTCTGGCGCTTTTTTGAGGAAAGTGCGGACGACAAAAGAATTGTAATTTGCAACCTGTGCCATACAAAAATAAGCAGGGGCGTGAACGCTAGCAACCTCACCACCACCAGCATGGTCCATCACATGGCATCAAAGCACCGTAATAGGTGGGCTGAATGCCTGGGTCCACAACCTGTGTCTGCGGGTTACACCACTGCCTCCTCTTGCCCTGTGTTACGTGCTGGCCAATCCCCTTTTGAAGGAGCAGGTACGGATGCCTCCCACCTGCACCTGGACCTTCGCAAGCACCATCAGCGACCAAATCCACTTCCATGTCCCAGCGCAGCGTACAAATGTCCTTACCCTAGGAATTTGATCTCATGCGCAAATACCCAGCCACCCACCCACAGGCCATAGCACTAAATGCCCAACTTTCCAAATTTCTGGCCCTGGAAATGTTGCCATTTAGGCTCGTGAACACTGAGGCCTAGAGATGGCCTTGCGGTTCGCCCGGCGGTTGTTTCATGGCAAACTTTTCTTGTTCGCGGTTCGCCAAACGGGCGAACACATGGCGATGTCCGCCATCGCCATTTTTTTTACATTGTGAAGAACTTTGACCCATGACACATCCATCAGGTGGAACTTACCTCCTCATAGAAACTAATTAAATTAGTTTGACATGACCGATCCCTCATGAAGCCATGCTGACATGGTGTTATTTGCTTATTTTCATTGAGGTTCTCCAGGACAGCATCTCTTAGAAAAACTTCAAAGAGTTTACCCACAACGGATGTTAAACTTACTGGCCTATAGTTTCCGGGCTCAGTTTTTGGACCCTTTTTGAATATTGGCACCACATTAGCTATGCGCCAATCCTGTGGAACACTCTCTGTCAGTATAGAGTCCTTAAATATCATAAATAAGGGTCTGGCTATGACATTATATGCCATCTGGCCCTGGCGATTTGTCTATTTTAATCTTTTTAAGACGCCGCTGTACTTCTTCCTGGGTCAGACAGGGCACGTTTAATGGGGAATTTACTTTTACATTCTGCATTTCATAATTTTCTTCAGTGAATGCAGTGGAGAAAAAATATTTAATAGCTTTACTTTCTCCTTATCGCTCTCTGCAACTCCCCCCTCATCACTCTGTAAAGGGCCGACACTTTCAGATTTATACTTTTTACCATTTATATAATTGAAGAACATTTTAGGGTTAGTTCTGCTCTCTTTGGCAATTAATCTCTCGGTCTCTAGTTTGGCCACTTTTATTAGTTTTTTACATATTCTATTTTTTTCCTTATTGTTTTTCAGTGCTTCCTCGCCTCCCTCTTGTTTTAGGGATTTATATGCTTTCTTTTTATCATTTATTGCTTTCTTTACAGTTCTATTTATCCACATTGGTTTATTCTTGTTCCTTAACCTTTTATTCCCATAAGGTATGTACCTCTCACAATTAGATTTTAGGGTGATTTAAAAAATATCCCATTTTGTGGCTGCATTTTTATTCTTGAGGACTTTGTCCAAGTTAGTTAGGCCTATGGCGTCTCTTAGTTGGCTAAATTTAGCTTTTCTGAAGTTTGGTATTTTTGTTCCTCCTGTAGAAACGCTCTTTTGAATGATAATTGGAAGGTTATTACTTTATGGTCACTATTTTCCAGGTGTCCCCCATCCTGCACAACTGTTGTTCTGTCAGGTCTATTGGTTAATACTAAGTCCAGTATGGCTGTCCCTCTAGTCGGGTCCTGAACCAGTTGGGAAAGGTAATTGTCTTTGGTTATTGCCAAGAACCTGTTTCCTTTATGAGATATACAAGTTTCAGTTTCCCAGTCTATATCTGGGTAGTTGAAGTCAACTATAATAACCACCTCATTATGATTTGCCACCTCTTCTATCTCGTTTAGTAGTAGATTTTCTGTGGACTCTGGTATATTAGGTGGTTTATAATAAACTCCTATTAATAATTTATTATTGTTTTTGCCTAAATGTATTTCTACCCACGGAGACTCCACATGTTTATGTCCCTCACTTATATCTTCCCGGAGTGTGGGCTTTAGACAGGACTTTACATAAATGCAGACCCCTCCCCCTCTCCGGTTTTGGCGATCCTTTCTAAACAGACTGCAAACATAAATGAAAAGCCAAGACAGCCCCTTTAAAAATGTAGCTGCAATGGTAATCAGCTTATTGCTGCTCATTGTCTTGAGGCATTTCCCATACAGTGGCTGCTATGTCTTATCACGTGGTTGCCATTCAGATCTATGGACTCGGGTTCTAGCATTGAAAATCTGGAAAGTTCATTCACATCAAGGTAATCTTCCCCCCAAATTTTTTTTGTTTTTTCTATTAAAATGAACATTTCTTGCCTAAACTTTCCTAAAATCTCCAGGGAAAAGCAATTAATCTTTTATCCCCATTAAGCTGTCTGCGGGAGATTAATCATCCGAAGCGCTTGCACGATGATTAGGCTGCAATGTTTAGAGATTAAAAAGAGAGAAAAAAATGAAATCTTCACGCAAAGCAATGAAAATCACTTGTGTGGAAGAAAGCTGTGGAGGGAGCTGTCTCCGTAACAAGATCACTTTTTTTTTTAAAGATGGGGATGCATAAATTTAGTTTGTCATTGTATTGTCAGCAAGGGCTATCACACTGTCATGTGGCTTAATGTCAGATTGGGACCCAGCTGGAACATCTTGTGTTTCTTGGTGACTTCAAAAAGTGCAGAAAGTGTGAGCTGATACTAGAAAAATCTGTCTATTGAACATATTAGAACATACTTTAACCAGTGTCGGACTGGGGTACCTAGGGCCCACCAGTAAAATATATTTTGGGGGCCCACCATATGGATACATTCAAATATAATAAGTAATCTAACAAATTTTCTATATGAACATACACTCACCTAAAGAATTATTAGGAACACCATACTAATACGTGTTGGACCCCCTTTTGCCTTCAGAACTGCCTTAATTCTACGTGGCATTGATTCTACAAGGTGCTGATAGCATTCTTTAGAAATGTTGGCCCATATTGATAGGATAGCATCTTGCAGTTGATGGAGATTTGAGGGATGTACATCCAGGGCACGAAGCTCCCGTTCCACCACATCCCAAAGATGCTCTATTGGGTTGAGATCTGGTGACTGTGGGGCCATTTTAGTACAGTGAACTCATTGTCATGTTCAAGAAACCAATTTGAAATGATTCGAGCTTTGTGACATGGTGCATTATCCTGCTGGAAGTAGCCATCAGAGGATGGATACATGTTCTCATTCTGTTTACGCCAAATTCGGACTCTACCATTTGAATGTCTCAACAGAAATCGAGACTCATCAGACCAGGCAACATTTTTCCAGTCTTCAACAGTCCAATTTTGGTGAGCTTGTGCAAATTGTAGCCTCTTTTTCCAATTTGTAGTGGAGATGAGTGGTACCCGGTGGGGTCTTCTGCTGTTGTAGCCCATCCGCCTCAAGGTTGTGCGTGTTGTGGCTTCACAAATGCTTTGCTGCATACCTCGGTTGTAACGAGTGGTTATTTCAGTCAACGTTGCTCTTCTATCAGCTTGAATCAGTCAGCCCATTCTCCTCTGACCTCTAGCATCCACAAGGCATTTTTGCCCACAGGACTGCCGCATACTGGATGTTTTTCCATTTTCACACCATTCTTTGAAAACCCTAGAAATGGTTGTGCGTGAAAATCCCAGTAACTGAGCAGATTGTGAAATACTCAGACCGGCCCGTCTGGCACCAACAACCATGCCACGCTCAAAATTGCTTAAATCACCTTTCTTTCCCATTCTGACATTCAGTTTGGAGTTCAGGAGATTGTCTTGACCAGGACCACACCCCTAAATGCATTGAAGCAACTGCCATGTGATTGGTTGACTAGATAATTGCATTAATGAGAAATAGAACAGGTGTTCCTAATAATTCTTTAGGTGAGTGTAGGCTGGTTGAGGTGCTGTACATTGAATATATGTATGTAGTGCAGTAAATTTAATGTGTTGTTTAAAGTGTTATGTGTCACTTGTGCAGGGGGTGAGACACAAGGGTCCCACTTTACTCAGGGGCCCACCGTGGGATTCCCCTGTACCCCTGTGGGCCAGTCCGAGCCTGACTTTAACCATTTTATGGCTATTTGGTCTCAATAAAACAGTATTATAGTTTGGTTTTTGTTTGTTTTTTATATCACAAGTCACTTTCTCCCATAACATCAACACATTCTTCTTCTGCTGCTGGCCGCATCCTCACTTTATCTAATTGCTGTAGGATGTTCTATGCATTCACTTCATGACATGGCTGGGAAGGCACCCATATGCTGTCCGCATCTGTGTGACCATTACGCAAATTATAGAACATGTCCTATTCTTGTCTGTTTTGTGGACAAGAATAGGCATCTCTACTAATACGAGTGAGTAAATTGCGGAATGTGCCTTTCCGGTATCCATATAACGGACACAGTCATGTGCATAAGGCCTTATGTGTTTTTTCTTTGCAGGTATTTTTTGTTGCAGAGCAGGATTGCTGAGTCAATTCAGATCAGACATTGTGGAGTAATAGGAACTGGCTTTATTGGAACATGCGTGCAACAACAGAAGGTCACCTTACATGGTGAATGGCACAGACAGGAAAAAGAAATCAGTGAGTTCACCTCAATGTACAGGAAATACAACACATCATAGTAATGCATGGAGAGACCACAAGTGAGCATTAGTAACAGTGACATCTAGTGTTATAACTGTGAACTGCAGTCAATCCAGAAATAGACTAAGCGGTAAGCTGTTGTATATCCAACACCCCATCTCAACACTTAAGGCTTAGTCGGTTAAACCCATCTTCTTTGTAAGCCTTGAGTGTCTTTTAGCGGTCAGGGGCTTTGTAAGGATATCTGCTGTCATATCCTCAGTCGGGCAATAAAGCAACTCAAGAAGTCCCTGTTCTTGAAGATCCCTAAGAAAGTGGAACTTCACATCAATGTGCTTGGTTCTTGAGTTAACTCTTTCCATCTGTGCAAGTGCAAGGCATTCTTGATTGTCCTCAAAGATTTTTGTTGGTCCCAACTGTGGTTGACCCAGGTCTGTTAACAGTTGTCTCAGCCATATAACTTCTTGGCTTGCCTGCGCTGCTGCAACGTACTGTACTCCTGCTTCAGTAGAATATAGTGTAACAGAGAACTGATTTCTGCTAGTCCAACTGATAGCACCTCCTGACAGAATAAATAAGTAGCCACTGGTAGATTTTCTGTCGCTGATGTCTCTGGCCCAGTCAGCATCCACATATCCTATTAGGGTGCTTTCATCACTCGCTGGTAACTTTAGCTTGTAGTGCAAAGTCCCTTTAAGGTTTGAGAATGATTCGCTTTACAGCATTCCAGTCAATCTGACTTGGCATTGAAACCTTTCTGCATAGGATTCCAATAGTTGCTGCAATGTCAGGCCTTGTAGCAGTGGTAAGGTACAGCAATTGGTAATGGGGTATCTTGGCTGTTCATCTCCTTCAGATAGTTGGTTTCCATGGGATATTTTACTGGTTTGTCATCTTCCATTCCAAATGTTTCAATTATTTCTTATATTTTGTGTTTTTGGTTCAGGAGAAAGCTGCCATCTTACTTTCTCTCAGTCTGGATGCCGAGGTAATTCTTATGTCGCCAAGATCTTTGGTCTCAAAGTGCTGATTTAGGGTTTTCAGTATTTCTACGTCATCCCCTTCTTGCTCAAAACAAATAAGGATGTGATCGTCCACATAAATAAGCATATATCTGTAGATCCATCTGTTTGCCAGTTTCTTTGTGTATAAGCAGGGGTTTGCTTTACTCCTTTGAAAGTCCTGATGTGTAAGCACTTCATTTATTTTTATTTTCCATGCTCTGGCTGCATTCTTTAGACCATATATACTCCTGTGAAGTTTGCATACTAGGTCTGGCCTTTGGATATCTTTGAACCCTGGTGGTTGTTCCATGTAGATTTATTCTGTTAACTCGCCATGTAGAAACGCAGTTTTAACATCAAAAAGTTTCACTTGCATTTTCCTTGTGATGGCTACTGTCAGCAAAGTCCTTATTGTAGCGTGCTTGAGTACTGGCGCAAATCATAGTCCTTTCAATTTTTTGGAGAATATCCCTTGGCTACGTGTCTTGCTTTGTATCGTTCAACAGTGCCATCTGAATTGTACTTCACTTTAAAAGTCCATTTACAACCTATGGCTTTTCTTCCAGGTGGTAGTTCTCTAAGGCCCCTTCCACACAGGCGAGATTTCCACGCGGGTGCAATGCGTGAAGTGAACGCATTGCACCCGCACTGAATCCAGACCCATTCATTTCTATGGGGCTGTGCACATGAGCGGTGATTTTCACGTATCACTTGTGCGTTGCGTAAAAATCGCAGCATGCTCTATTTTGTGCGTTTTTCACGCAACGCAGGCCCCATAGAAGGGAATGGGGCTGCGTGAAAATCGCAAGCATCCGCAAGCAAGTGCGGATGCAGTACAATTTTCACGCACGGTTGCTAGTAGACGATCGGGATGGGGATCTGATCATTATTATTTTCCCTTGTAACATTATTATTAGGGAAAATAATAGCATTCTTAATACAGAATGCTTAGTAAAATAACGCTGGTGGGGTTAAAAAAAAGAAAAAATATTTTAACTCACCTAATCCACTTGTTCGCGCAGCCCGGCTTCTCTTCTGTCTTCATCTTTGCTGTGCACAGGAAAAGAACCTGTGGTGACGTCACGGTGATGGATCATGTGATGGACCATGTGATGAGCGCAGTGACGTCATCAAAGGTCATATTCCTACTGCACAGCAAAGATGAAGACCGAAGCCGGGCTGCGCGAACAAGTGGATTAAGGTGAGTTAAATTATAATTATTATTTTTTTAACTCCTCCAGCGTTATTTTACTAAGCATTCTGTATTAAGAATGCTATTATTTTCCCTTATAACCATGTTATAAGGGAAAATACAATCTACACAACACCTAACCCAAACCTGAACTTCTGTGAAGAAGTCCGGGTTCGGGTATGGGTACCAAACATGCCGATTTTTCTCACGCGCGTGCAAAACGCATTAAAATGTTTTTCCCGCAACGCACCCGCATCTTATTCGGCCCTTAAACATGACGCCCGTGTGAAAGAGGCCAAAGTCTCCATGTTTTAGTGACATGCATGGATTTTACCTCTTCCTCAGCAGCTTTTATCCATTTACTGGCTTCCCATTCTGAAAGCTGAGATATGTCTTTTCAGGTTGCAGGTTCATTGGCACTGGCAGTGCTTGCCTTGTATGAGAGACGTCCAGGAGGTTTACCTTTGTTTTCTCCCGTTGAGCCTCTCAGTTCTGAGCCTGCTTGTGTCTGCTCTACAGTACTTGTAGAGTCTGCACTAACTTCAACTGTTTGTTCAGAAGTTAGAGGTGGGCTGGTCATTGTCAGGTTTCTCTTGTGTTCTTGCTTCTTCGGTTGTCATTACATTGTCTCTCAGATCTATAACGAATGTTCCGCTGTTACTAATGCTCACTTGTGGTCTCTCTATGCATTTCTATGATGTATTGTATTTCCTGTACATTGAGGTGAACTCACTGATTTCTTTTTTCTGTCTGTGCCATTCACCATGTAAGGTGACCTTCTGTTGTTGCACGCATGTTCGGCAAAGCCAGCCGGCTGTCGGGCATGAGCGCTGTCAGTCACAGCGAAGGGCAGGGAAGGGGGCGCAGTTACCTTGACTTGAAGCACGGAGGCCGCTGCCCGCTTGACTTCAAGAGTGACTCGAAAATATTGCGCTCAGGGGATAAAAGATCATTTTTTCCTGCTTTTACCGCATTTGACTGCAGGAAGAAAATCATTAGAAACACACTGCCGGCTACTTAAAGGTATTGCTGGCGGTTTGGGGTGGCTTTTGCCACCGACAGGTTCCCTTTAAACTCTCAGTGGCCAAGCTGAACAATGACAATTATCAGCTATGGAAGTTTAAAGTGGAAATGCTATTATCCAGAGATGACTTGTGGGAGGTCACCACCACAGAGAGGCCACAGGACAATGATCAGGACTGGGACAAGAAAAACAGACAGGCGCGGACTAGTGGAGGATGATCAGCTCATTCACATACGCCATGAGGGCACAGTGAAAGGCATGTGGGATGTACTGAAAAGACTGCATGAAAGACCCAGTTAAAACAGCAAGTTGTTTCTGCTGCAGAAACTTTACAAAATGAGGCTTAGCAGAGAACAGGACATACAGAAGCATATAAACGCCATGCTGGAAGTGATTGCACAACTCATATCAATCAGGGAGAATGAAACAGACAGTCACCCCGCAGCCATGTTGTTGTGCAGTTTACGGGATACATATACTGCACTGATCAATGCGCTGGAGACACGGCCTGAGACAGATCTGACACTAGCATTTGTAAAAACCAGGCTCATAGATGAGTATCAGAGAAGAAAGGAATTAGTGCATGACTCCACAGAAACCGACACCAGAACCGCTCTTAAAGCTGCAGATGCAAGGTTACACAGGAAGGAGACCAGGGTGTGTTTTAGATGCCACAAAGAGGGACACATAAAGAAAGACTGTACTGTATAGAAAGCAGAGCAAATGAGACAGCGTCCCTCTTATATTAAACAAAAGGTCAAAGCCACAATCTCTGATCCGTGGGAAGGAAACTGGAACGCCACATTTAAAGCGATAGGCAACCATAAATGTCAAGGCTGGTGCATCGACGGGGGCAACCAGTCACATGACGAGTGATAGAAGTTTTCACAGAACCTGATCTGAATAACCAAGAAACTATTTACCATGCAGATGGAAGTAAAATACATGCAGAAGGATATGGGCATGGAACCCTTGTATGCTCTGATGATGCGGGACACAATTTAGCCATACCAGTGAAAGATGTGCTTTACATTCCTGATCTAAAAGGAGGACTCTTATCTGTGAAGTGTCTAACAGCCAGAGGACTCACTGTAAAATTTCAAGGTGACAAGGGTTCTATCCTGGACGACAAGTAGACAATAGCAAGTGCCAAGCTGGATGATCATCTGTATCACCTCAACACAGTAAAGGAAAAGGTGTGTCACCGCCAGTTCTGTGAGAAGGTCTGACAGACGTTCTTCTCTACCTCTTGTATGACGTTCTTTGTTTTGGTTTCACTTTGTCATCTCCTTTCCTTCTGCCAGGTGACACTTATTTAGACTAATTGTCTTCCTTTATATTTCCTCCCATACTGCCTCACTTTGCAGTTTATACTACTTCCTGGATGAAGTGTTCACTACTGGAGGCTGCTGCTGCTGTTTGCTCAGATAAGTCTTTTCCTTTATTGTGTTTCCTTGCTAGCTTGATTCTAGGTGACCCTGACTCCGTCCGTATTAAGTGCAGGGAGCCGGTGGTCATGTCCCCTCACTATTATAGGGTTTTCAGGTGTCACACAGTCTTAGGTACGTGGGCATGCAATCGTCTACCATTGAGACCCTTGCATGTGCTTATCAGTCAGGGAGAGCTCTTAGGCTTTTAAAGGGCTCACCTATATGCTCCTTAGTTTGGGATCAAGTCAGTCGGTCGTTTATTTATAAGTTCCAGCTATCTGCAACTTCACCCGTGACAAGGTGAGACTATGTACACATAAGCACTAGTGTTGAGCACGAATATTTGAATAGCTAATTTTTATCGCGAATATCGCCACTTTGAGAATTCACAAATATTTAGAATATAGTGCTATATATTCGTTATATCGAATATTCAGAATTTTTTTCCATCTGAACACATGATTCCTCTATGCTTTTTGCTTGTGGGCCGATGATAAGGAAGCAATGTCAAGTTCACAACAATACATAGTGCACCAATCAGTAATCTGTAGTCAGACCTTCTAAAATGTGAAGTGGCACGCAGTGCAAAAAAATATATAAAACACTGCCGACTCACTCTCTCTGCATATAAAGCTATTGTAATGTTCTGCTGTGCCAACCATTTTCTCCAGTCTCAGGAAACTTATACCAGCTTGAAAAGTGTAGCCAAAGTGACCCACGCCTGTATTTCGCGTTACAAATTCGCATTATGCAACTTTTACGTTGGCGATTTATCGCATTCGATAAAATAATAAAAATCACAGCCAAGCTCCCACATACCCCCATAGTGAGATCACTCATGCAGTGGCATAAGGGATAGGGCTGCAAGCCCCACCTATAACAGGCCATTATATAAAATGAATGTGCAACGCCTGTTAGTGTTTTTAAATGGCATTTAGCATGTATTTTTTTTTTTATTAGTGCTTTTTCCCCATACAGCTCTACAGAAAATTCACATGGCACGGGATAAATGCTTTTCTCCAGAAAAATCACTAGGCATGGAAAAAAACATAAAAAATGGCCAATTGCTAAAACACATGATACAGTATGCCTGAAAAACAAAAACGCCAAAAAAAAAAAAGGCTGCAAAAGACATTATTCAAGCCAGGTGTCCCTTGAGGCTTATTTTATGCCAAAAAAAAAAAAAACGCCCACGAACAAAAGTGTGTGTGATGGAGCCCCAATGGTTGTCTACATGTACATACTGTACAGTAAAATGGTTTAAAACCCAGGTGCACAACACATTGCACATTTACAACGCTTGGTTCTTAACTGGTTAATGGAATAAACAATTCATCATCGTTCATTCCCGAAATTGAGATCTAAATTCTAATTCACAGTCATGTGTCCAGTGCCTTTCGTTTCATCCTGTACATTTTCCTACCGACTCCATATCAATCCCAGATGCTTTCAACTCTTCGTATCGTTCACTTCTCACAACATTGACTTTGCTCTCTCGAGTTCCTCCGACTCCTCACGTCCTTCAAATAACACTTCTCCTGACAACTGCTGTCATCTCCATCACCCGACATTCCACGTACACTCGGTGACTCCCAGCAGATACCTCCTTTCCACACTCATCCCGCTATACAGATAGATATTCACAGCTGTACGTTGAGGAATTCCTAACTGCTTCCTGCTGAGATTAATTGTCTATTCACATCGTTATTCAGATGATTTGATAGATTATGACAAGTGGTGGAACCTGAAATTTCTTGAGACAGCCAAGCTCAACAATAATTATTCCTTTGATTCTCACCCTTGATCCTGCGTCTATCCTTACCTGCACCGTGATCCTTCTCATCGCCATTCCATCTGTCTTCTTCACAGACTGAAATTTAGAATGTCGGTTTATCACGAACCTGAAGGGGACAATACTACAATATTATATCTTTGCTTTTGAATTTTGCAAACGAATACAAAATCCTGCAGCACCGAAAAATTTGGGCAATCAACTTTGCAGGATAACAGGGTGATCTGAATGGATGTGCAACGTCGGACAGCGGCAAAGTGTCCCTTTAAGAAATATTTGTGACGCCAGTTGCAGTGAAGCAACAACAGGAGAGAGTCCCTTTAAGAAATGGTGTTTGTGGTTGGTGGTACCCAGGTGTAGGAATGGCCGAGTGGTATAGGGTGGCCTACAATGTCCCTTACTGTTTTGTATGTGTCACGGTGCTCCTACATGGATATGATGGACCCCAGACGTTGTCTTCCGCATCAGAAAAAGGGGAAAAGTTAACTTGGGGATGAAGAATAAATTGAGTCCAGACCTTGTGATGAAGTTCAATAACAGCTTTACTTTGCATAAACTTTTCTCCAAAGTGGTTTACAGACTTTGTCTTGGTCCCAGCAGGCTTTAGCATTAAAACTGTGGCAGGCAAACTCCTCTCTGCTACATCTGTTGCTCTCTGGCTCTGCTGTACTAACAGACTTAAATATAATCTTTGCTTCTTCTTTAGGCTGTACTTCACCTTGTAGTCTGGTCTGTCTCTAGATTTGTCCAGGGAAAACTACTCCTGGCTTCTGAGGCTCTAAGCTTTGGCCTCTAGGTCCAGCAGAGCTAAAGGTGCTCTAGCTGCCTTGCTTTGCTTAGCTGGGGCACATACAACGGCGACGTGCCCAGTCCTTGCTTCTGGTGAACAAGGTACATTACATGATAACATAACAGTTACAAACAGTAGGAATGCACATTGTGAAGGACCTGTAATAAATACATAAGATGACATGATGTTAACCAATAAAGACAGTAGTGGGGTGCAGTAGTGGTAATGCCACTCTGGGGCGTTACAGATGGATGTATTTTTTCAGCCTTACAAACTATGTTACTAGGAACATTCTAGATTATTGGATGTTTGAAAGTAAAATATTGACCCAATTCTTTTCCAATGCCTCCCCAGGTCCACAAAAAATTTCTCTTACAGAGGTTGATTGGCCTAGACCTGTGTTGGCTAACCTCCAGCACTCCAACTGTGGTAAAACTATGGCTCCCAAGATGCACACTTGCTTGGCTCTTCTCAGAACTCCATAGAAATAAATGGAACATGCTGGTAGTCGTAGTTTCACCACAGCTGGTGCCGGAGATTAGCCATCACTGGCCTAGGCACTGACCAACACCAAGCTCTAAACCTTTCTGCGTTTCCGCCTTTCTCGTGCTACAGCTCCACTCCTAGCGCATTCGTTCCAGGGCTTACAGTGGCTTCGTCCCATGACCAATGTGGACAATCACCGGCCTCAGCAGTCACATGTGCTAGAATGAAGCGTTACTGCTGTGACGTGTTAGTGATGTGCCGTTCTAGCACAGGTGGTTAGTGATCAAAAGAACAAGCTTCTTCCCGTGGTGACTGAAAGTGGATGGGAACAGGGCAGTGGCATTTGAATAGCAGTGCCCCAGAGCATTGAGTTAGTCAGCTCTTTGGCCAGACAACCCCTTTAAGCCTGATACACCTTTATTAAAAATTGTCAATGTTGCAGCTGCAAGACACAAACAGTTTTAAATATAGGCCTGTATGTCCATATAGGATACAGACCTGGTGACTGCCAGAGGCAATTGCCCCCATTATTCTCCAGGTCTGTGCTCCTTGAACCCTGAGGTTCTCTGCACAGACCTTGGAGTTGCCTTCATGAGGTTGCCTGTGATTTTACAAAAAAGGCCAAAAAGCAGGAAAGTTGATAAAACAAAATAAAATAAAAACTCTCACCACTCCCTGTTCTCTTTCCTGCAGTGATGAATTGCTGCTACAGCCAATCACTGACCTTGACAGCACATATGATGTGGTGATTGGCTGCAGTCGTCACATGGATGTACAGTATGTGACATCATCACTGCAGCCAGAGGTGAGCAGAGACCCATGGGGACCACTGGTGAGGCGGCACTAGAACAATTATTGTATTTTTTATCAATTCTTCCGCACTTTAAAAATATTTTTTCATCCATGACAACCCTTTTAAAAGGGTTGACCAGTGGGGCCACCATTTTTAAAAAAAGGGGCAGAATCAGTTAAACACATAAAATAAGCATTATTCACCTCATTATTTCCCTGATGTTGCCATTCTGGTTCTTACAGGCAGGAAATGGCAAGAAACGACTACTGAGGCCACTAATTGGCTGATGAGCATTTCTTACCATTTCCTGAGCATCAAAACAGGACCAGAAAGTGGCAACTATCTAGGACCTAGTAAGTATTGGAACAGCAGGTGCTGGGGAACCTGTGAGTAATGCTTCATTTATTATTTGTAACCCATTCTCTCCCTTACCTAAAATGTTTCTCCCCCTTTAAGATGTTATCACATGATTCAAAGCAGCATTTCTGATTGGCTGTTCAGTTCCATATTTGCTCTTTACTTTGCTATTTCAAAGTCCCAACTTCATCTCTTGGCTTTTTTTCTCTTCCTGCACGACGAGTAGAAATAAATTGAATATGGGAAAGATATTATAAAATATACAAGCCACCATGGATCGCAAATCTTTGCCCCCACACATCATTCCCTCGTTTATGAGTTCAAATCCCGTACAATACTTTAGTCCTAAAAGTTTAGATGACATATAAATTCAAAGTGGATAATTATTTGGTCCCTATCAGTAACTACAGGTAGAGCCTCGCCTGCGTAATTCTAAGAAGAGCGATTGTGCTTTTCACCAGGGAACATAATCTATGGCAGACGAAGTGAGAGATTGACGGGCCCATGTATCAGCGCACTCATTACTGATAATATCATCGACTGCGCCACTCACCAGCACCGAAAAAGAGCTGTAAAAAGTACCCACCGTCTCACATTAAAATATTGCTTTTCATCTCCGAGATGCATTAAATAACCCGATGACTTTCTGTGCAGCTCTATATAAATTAGGTTTAAAAAAATAGATGCCCAAATGTTTGTTCCTTACGAGAAATATTCAGCTTTTCCTATGCAGCCGAGTCATTCATAAGATGTCTAGAAAGGGATCATTATCTCACTTGATACAGATCTAGTCAGGGAGCCTGTATCTCCCCTGCCGTGGCATCAGAAGAGGGATGGTTCACTACAGTGAAGGCACCACATCTGACACCGTCGTCTCTGCAGTTCCCTCTTTTTTAAACAGAGAAATGTGTTTTGGGGAATTTATTTTTGCTTGCACATTCATGCCATTTGAATTGTGTTTCCAAGTACTCCTGAAGAGTTATTGAAGATGTCTAGAAAGATTGTAAACCGCAGATGCTGTCTTGTTGATAGATAAAAACTAGAGACTACACCTTAGAAAAAAATAATTAAAGGGGCTATCCAAGGCCCAGAGGGTCTCGCAAACCCTCCTTAATTAAACAGAACATGTTTGTAGGAGAAAACGTATAATATTCTTACCATTCTGTGTGGATCAGCCTTTCTCTCATGTGATGCTCCTCTTCTGAAAATGCAGATGTCCTTTGCCAGGTTTCCAGCCTAGGCTATGGACGGGAAGTCATGTCCACTGTGCGCTGGGTTAAGAACTACATGATATCTCTCCCTGGTGCATGCGCAGATGAGTTTGCATGTGCGCCAAGGAAAGCAACCGTTCTGGCCCTGTCCACAGCAAAAGTGAAATGCTAGCCTAGCTATAACCAAAAGAGGAAAACCAGTAAAGGACACAATGTTGGAGATAGCTCTTTTCAAAAGAGGAGCATCACGTGACCAGATTCCCAAAAGGTTGATCCACGCAACTTTGGAATGGTAAGTATATTACAACCTTCCCCTACTGGTGTGTTCTGTTTAATTAAGGTGGCTTTAGGGGACCGACTGGGTCCCAGGAAAAACATTTAAAGGGCTATGTACAAATTGGGGCAATTTTTATTTTTTAAGATTGCATTTTACTCATTTTGGGCTAAAAATCAATTATTTAATCCACATTCTTATCAGTAAGTTAAGAATTGAGCTTTAATGGGTGTCTATAAGGTCAGAGATCAGAGATAAAGAGCCCCATCAGCTGAGCTGCCTGACGAAGGAGAGAGAAAATTCAGAACCAGCTACTATATAAACTCAAAGCTGTGCAAGAAAAACAGCTCAATATTAAAATGTTTAATACATACCAATTGAAAAAAAAGATTTTTAGTTAAAAATGAGTACTATACAATAATTTTAAAAAATTTCCATCGAAGGTATACATAACTTTTAAAGGAAATCCTCCTGGGCTATGGATGGGGCATCACTTCTGTGTTGGATGGGGCCAGAACTATTTCTCTCTCTGGTGCATGCATGGATGAGGTTGATTCAGGAGTTTGCACTTGTGCCAGGGAAGTGATGTCCACAGCGGAAGTGATGCCCCATCCCTTGCCCAGGCAAGAAACCTGGTAAAGGTCATGATATTGGTGGAAGCTGGATTTGTTTAGAAGAGAATCATTACATGACCAAATTCACAAGAGGCCGATCCATCCAACTTCGGAACATTAAAGGCTATGAACACCTTCGGGGAAATTTTTTTTATGATTAAATTTTTACTCTTTTTGGACTGCTAAAAATCATTTTTTCAATTGGTCTTTATTAAAAATGTTCAGCTGTTTTTAGATACAAAGTTTCACTTCTCAGTCCGGTCTGCTAACAGCCTAATCTCTGATCTCCTGACCTCACAAGTCCTCATTTAAGCTATATTCTTGTCAGTTTGATAAGAGTTTAGCTATAATAAGTGTTTATGAAGTCAGGGGGTCAGAGATACTGCTTCACATGAGCCATCAGGTGATGGAACTCAGGAGCAACAGTCTGTGAATAGAGAGATTTTTTTTAACCCTTGTAGCTCAAAAACGACTGAACATTTTCAATAAAGGCCAATTTAGAAAAAAAAAAAAAAGTTGTTTAGCCGGAAATGAGTAATATAGAATTCTAAAAAATAGCCCCGAAGGTGTCTATAGCCTTTAAGTATATTAGCGACTTTCTCCTACATCTGTGTTCTGTATAATTAAGATGGCTCATTCACACAACCATATCCGTTATTGCAGTCTGCAAATTGTGGATCTGCAAAACACGGATACCACCCACGTACCTTCCGCATTTTGATGAATGGAACATCCTTAGACATAATAAAAATGCCTATTCTTGTCCGCAATTACGGGCAAGAATAGAACATGTTCTATATTTTTTGTGGGGCCACGGAACTGACATACAAACATATAAGTGAATGGATCCGCATCCGTCCTGCAAAAATGGGCCCTTAGTGGGATCCACTGCATTCTAGAAAACCCCTTTAAAGAAAGTGTCCCTTATCCTACACTGATATAGGATTTCACCTATTGTAAACAGTCCATTAGAAAATACATGTGAATCAGGGGCATAGAAAGGCTCAAAAAGAGATTTATGAACTAAATTTTCCTCCCCTTCTAACGGATTTAAGAAAGGAACTATCAAATTGGGATGATCTTTATGTCTCTTGGGTGGGCAGAGTAAATTTTAAAAAAATGATAATACTGCCAAAAGTACTCTACCTGATGCAGGGGGTCCCCATAAATATCCCAAAAAATTTTCATAAAACTTTAAAGAAGATGATAATGTCCTTTATCTGGAAAAAAGGTCAGCACAGGATTGCATTCACTACTCTCACTAAACCCAAAAAATCGGGAGGATTAGGTTTACCAGACTTTGAAGCTTATGGGGAAGCGACAAATATTTCTAGGATACTGGAATGGAATGTGAGACCGATCAGGAAGCCCTGGGTTGACTTAGAGGAAAGCTGTTCAAACCTATCTCTTAATCATATAACATGGAAGACTACTTACAATCAAGAGTTATTCAGGGAAATAAAAAACTCCTATTACACTAATAATACCTCTAGACTTTGGCAAAGAATACTAAAAAGGATAAAAGTAGAAATACTAGATTACGGAAACCTACCACTTTTGACTTTAATCCCCAGAAAATACAGATCAATCAGCAATAAATTAAAAAAAAAAGGGACTATAGTAAATAACATCATTTTAAAAGATATTATGGTAGGGGATAAATTGTTAGATTTCGCTGCATTTAGGAAGTCTTCAATTCTGCCACAAATCTCCCAGAAGGAGTATTCCCAATTGAGTGAACATATTGCCTCACTCCACATTAAGGTTAATCCGCTATCTAACTTTAGGGGATTGACCAGAATGATTTTGGGAAAAAGCCCAATTGCACATAATATCTCAATCACCTATTCATTGCTTAAAGAGAATGAGCCCCCTCCGTCATTTGGACGGATAGGATATTCCTAAAAAATCTTTTGAGAAGAGAAATTCATTTCTGAACACATGTGACTAAGTTCTTGTTATGTGTTAATTTACCCTTGATCCATCCCCCCTCCCTTCTTTTCCCCCTTCACATTCCCTCCCTTTCCTCTCCCCTATCTCCTTTTTTCCCTTTTTGTTTCTTTTTCTTTAGATAACAGGTTCATTTACAGAATTATTTACAGTCGGTAGACTTTCAACAGATACTTACACACTAATGCAGAAGACAGTAATTAGTTATTATATATTAAAAAAATCAGTGTGATAAGGTTAATATGCCTATTTTTAGGCACTAACACAGCTTGATTCAATAAAGATGCTAACAACCTACAAAGTTTGTATGAGGTTTATGTCATATTAAGATATAAAATGATTATTATAGGATTGTCTAAGTTATAAGATTTCATTAATTAGTAGATATAAGCTACCTGTTGAAATCAGGTCAAGTCGGATTTTATTTAAGAAGGGTATTCATCCAAAAGCACACTCTTTTGAGAAAAAAAAAAGATGTGATTTTGATAATGAAAAGATGTCTTGTATTTAGAACCTGTTTCTTTATACCCATGTTTTACACCAATGTTGTAAATTTATTTTCTGAAAAATGTAATAAACTTAAATTTACAAGAAAGGCTCATGGGCCTTGATGCAAGAGTTCAGCTTGGGCCCCCCTTCCCTCAGTGCTTTGTGGCCAGGGACATCGAAGCACATGGCCTTCATCCTGCCTGAGGCAAAAAATTTACACCCCCCCCATACCAAATTCTTGATATAACCCCTTTCCTCCAGCCAGAGGTGTAACTTGACCAGAATGCACTTTCTATAATACTGGTGTCTTCTTATGTGGCACAAGGGTCTTTGGGCCCCCTCAGTCTCCTGGGCCCGGTAGTAGAGATGAGCACATTGAATCCAACGATTTGATTTGCCATTAAGCCGAATTTCCTTGTGCTTCGTGGTAGCAAATCGATTTAACCTGAAATAGTGTAAAAAACAAAATATATCATACTTACCTCCTTACTTCCTGATTTGCTCTTGATTGAATCAGCCTTTTTCCTGAGCGTGGTGACGTGTGACGCCGGCGTGACGACATCAACTCTGTGAGAATGAGAAATAAAAAAATGCAAAAACAAAACGTATAAAAACCTTACAGTGAAAGGACAGTTTGATTTTTCAGGCTATATATTGTAAAAATGATTTCAAAAGAACTAATTGCACAATTTCCTGGTAAGAACATTACTGTACTTTTCTGACACAGTCTCGTCATCAATATTGTTTGTTTTTATGACTGTGGCACTTATCACTTCAGTATAAAAAGAGATTATATGTGTTCAATTGTGATTTACTATTAATTGAAATGTGTTTCGAGTATAATAATGTCGTTATTATTCAACTGTTGAATTAAATTACCTACACGCCATTTTTCATGAAAAAAAAAATCCTTTTCTTTATAAATTTCATTATATTCCTGTTGAGCACAAGCATTGTTTTATGATTTAAAATTCAACTTCTAGAGCAATAAAAATACCAAAAATAATTTAGCCCTGTCAGTATTATCATTACATTATTCTGTGGACTGGTCACTTTGTCCTATGAGAACAAAACACCACCCTTTCAGCTATCACCATTCCTATTATCTGGTTGGCTATAGGTTGCCCAGTCCTGACCCGTTTCATTGGACCTCTCCTTTTACAAGCAGCTCTGCCGTCACTAACAAATTCATGAGTGGACAGGTCACTGTCTCCTACAAAATCATCACACCTCTCTTCTACTGTGGTGATCCGTACATTAACAAATTGGATCCAGGGTGTTCTATACTCACCCACTTCTAAAGATGCTTCCATCAGAAAGGGATATTAATTAAACAGCATTTTTCAAGAATTTGGGGTGTTTTTTAATTTTTTATTTTGGCAGTACTATACCATTGATAATGACATGCTCCTTCTGTCACAGCACTAATTAGCAAAATGAGAGCTCTCAAGTGTGTAGGAATCAATCAAACACTCCAATATTCAAGCAAAAGGGGACCCCCAAGGGGAGAGAGTATATCTAAAACATAACTTTTAATTGATGATGAAATAAAACACACCACTGTGATGCAAAACTCTAAAAATGTAAGGGGTCCAAGCCTGTTACCCCAACAATACTGGTAGACAAAGAGAAATCCTGCTTCACCCAGTGAAAGGTGTGAGCAGTCTTACAAGACCAATGGATATACCGGGACCAGGGAAGTCTGAGGAGGTCGAATCCGACGGAATTCGGGTGTAGGTCCAGTGGAGAGCCAGGATAGGAAGTAGAATGAAAAATTTATGATTTTTTTTTATTAAATGGTGGAAAATTATTACATTAAAATGTTCTTTACTTGACTTCTATGTCAGAAAAAGTGGAACAGGTGCTCTATAAATATAGTGCTCATTCTGGACCCGATACTTCTCAATGTGTTTACACCAGATGACTGGAATATATACATTGTTAAAAGAGTTTTCCCAGATTTTTTAACTGATGACCTTTCCTCTGGATAGGTCATCAATATGTGATTGGTGGGGGTTCGACACTTGATACCCCCGCAATCAGCTGTTTTGAGAGCAGCTCACCAAGCACAGCGTTGTACGGTTGTGCTTGGAATTGCGCTCAGCCCCATTCACTTGAACGGGGCTGAGCTGCTCCTAGGCCACATGACATGTCTTTACTTGGCGTAGAAAAAGCAGATAGAAGGCTGCGGCACTGACAGGAGCGTCAACAGCTGACCAACGGGGGTTCCGGATGTAGAACCCCCACTGATCAGATACTGATGACCTATCTTGAGTATAAAAATCTCGAAAAATCCCTTTAACTCTCACCCATACAGCTCAATATCTACCAATTCCTTTCACATAGTACATAATAAAAATGTCTGCCTGCAGACACCACTAGGAGCAGCTCATTGCATAGGAATGTAGACAGTCACCAATTAAACGAAGCTGTAAAAATATCTTTGCAATGACTTCCATATAATAGCGCTGCAGGAAATAGACATTTTTTCCCAATATTGACAACAGGAGAAGAATTTCAAACCAGCCCCCCTTTCCCCAGACCCTACTGCAGTCACTTGGTCTGCCTCCATGGTTGGCAAACTTTACTCTTACATAGGCAAAGAAAATAACAGAAAGTGGTCATTTTAGGCAATTATTTTGCACCGCAAAATTGGAGAATGGCATTAACAAAATCTGGTGCATTTTACAGCTGAACAAAACAATTTGAAAAGTATTTAGCAAGGTGCAAACATCAGTCCCCTTTGGAGAAAATCAGTAATACAATTGTCAAAATGGATATTGCACCAAAAAAGAAGTAAGTAAGAGTAATTTATGCCAGATAGTAAACATGCTCCAGTGTGTTCTGCCCATGCCAGATGTCAGTAGACAATCAGGCAAATCAAGTAAAACCTGTGTTCATCTATATCTTGAATGTGCCTTAAAATGTGTTCGTTCATTGGATTGTGTCACGAAGAAGAGGAGCTTTGAAATACTTCAGAATCTTTGTTACGACAAAAAGCATTTTATAATCAATACCGAGTCTGCCGTGGTTCAGTGCTCCTCTGCCTCTTCTTATCTGAAGGAACCAAACGACTTGTACTCTGCTTGTTAACTAGTGACTCATGTTCTGTTCAATGGCTGATTAAGGCAAGAACCTCTTCTCTTTACTTATACTATTAGGCTATGTTTGGTCTCAAGTGGTGCTTTTCCTTCCTTTTATATGCTACTAGAAATCCCAGAGGTGAAGCAAGACTGGAAGCGAAGGGCTTGCAAGGCCAGGGCACGGACAAGATAATCTGCAGAAGGGTCAGAAGATCACACTGGATGGCGAGGATGGAAAAGTAACTTAAATTTACAATATACTGCATGTTGCTAAATAGAGATGGCCTTGCGGTTCACCCGGCGGTCGTTTTGCGGCAAACTTTGCGCATTCACCAAACATGTGAACATATGGCGATGTTCGTATGCGCCATATTCTGTTGCATTGCGACAAACTTTGACCCATGACACACACATAAGGTGGTTCAGGACAGCCAATTGAGACGTTTCAGCACATGGACACACCCCCTAACTTATAAATAAACCTGATCTGGGCACAATTTTACATTCAGTCTTTTGCCAGTGTAGGGAGAGGTTACTGTGTGGAGCAGGGACAGGCTGTTAGGGACACCAAACGCTAATAGGGCCACAAAAGTCCTTTTAAGGACTGGTATAGGTGTGCTATCATTAGGTGTGATATATTGAGGGTTGTGATATACTTATAATATACTTTCTAACATAGAAAGTATATTATAGTGCATTTGTATTGTGCAGCAGTTGTGTGCGGTTCTGCTGCGAAACCGCAGCTATACAGAGGGACAAACGCTATTGAAACAAATAATTGCAATGGGTGTGATATACCTGTTGCCCCCAAAAAACTGATTGAGGGGTGTGATATACCTATAATATACTTTCTAACATAGAAAGTATATAGTGCATTTGTATTGTGCAGCAGATGTGTGCGGTTCTGCTGCGATACCGCAGCTATATTGAGGGACAAGCCTATTGGAAAAACAATTTGCAACGGGTGTGATATACCTGTTGCACAAAAAAAAATTATTGAGTGGTGTGATATACCTTCTTCTGCAAAATACTAATTAAGGGCAGCGATATACCTGTTGCCCCAAATAAACAGGGTGGTGTGATATAACTGTTGTGGCAAAAAATTATAATTGAGGGGTGTGATATACCTGCTTCCACAAAATACTGATTAAGGGGTTCGATATACCTGCTACCACAAAATACTGATTAAGGGGTCTGATATACCTGCTAGTGTTGAGCGCGGATATTCGAATTACGAATTTTAATCGCAAATATCGGCACTTTAAGAATTCGCAAATATTTTGACTATAGTACTATATATTCGTTTTTCGAATATTCATCATTTTTTTAATCTGAACACATGATTCTTCCCTACTTGTTGCTTGTGGGCCAAGCAATGAGTCATGGGCCATGAGTCATTGGCCCACAAGCAACTTAAGCAGTGCGGAATCATATCCTTAGATGGAAAAATATGACGAATATTCTAAAAAACAAATATATAGCACTATATTCGAAATAGTGCTATATATTAGCTTTTTTAGAATATTCGTCATTTTTTTTCATCTGAAGTTATGATTCCTCCCTGCTTAAGTTGCTTGTCAAGCAACTTAAGCAGGGAGGAATCATGACTTCAGATGGAAAAAATGACGAATATTCTAAAAAAACAAATATATAGCACTATATTCTATAGTGCTATATATTCGTTTTTGACCCACGCCTGTATTGATCACGTAATATTCCCATACTACGTGATCATAACCTTGCCAATTTCCAAGTAAAAAAAAAGTAGAATATAACGAGTATTCGAATTTGCGAAAATTCGACGAATATTTTACAAAATATTTGCGAAATATCACAAATTCAAATATGACCCCTGCCGCACATCACTAATAACTGCTTCCACCAAATATTGATTGAGGCCTGCAATATACCTGCTTCCACAAAATACTGATTATGGCTATTCATATACCTGCTTCCACAATATACTGATTGAGAGCTGCCATATACCTGTTTCCACAAAATTCTGATTAAGGGGATTTATATACCTGTTTCCACCAAATATTGATTGAGGCCTGCGAGATACCTGCTTCCACAAAATACTGATTAAAGGGATTTATATATCTGTTTCCACCAAATATTGATTGAGGCCTGCGAGATACCTACTTCCACAAAATACTGATTAAGGGGATTTATATACCTGTTTAAAACCAAATATTGATTGAGGCCTGCGAGTTACCTACTTCCACAAAATACTGATTAAGGGGATTTATATACCTGTTTCCACCAAATATTGATTGAGGCCTGCGAGATACCTTCTTCCACAAAATACTGATTGAAGCCTGTGATATACCTGCTTCCACAAAATACTGATTAAGGGGTTTGATAAACCTGTTTCCACCAAATATTGATTGAGGCATGCGATATACCTGCTTTTACAAAATACCAATTAAGGAGATTGCAATACCTGCTACCAAAAAATATTGATTGAGGTCTGCGATATACCTGTTCCACTAAATCATGATAAAGGTGATTGATATACCTGCTTCCACCATATTTTTTAATGAGGCCTACAAGATACCTGCTTCCACAAAATAATGATTAAGAGGATTGATATACCTGCTTCCACAAAAAACTGAATGAGGGCTGCAGTATACCTGCTTCCACAAATTACTGATTAAGGGGATTGATATACCTGCTTCCACCAAATATTGATTGAGGCCTACAATATACCTGCTTCCACAAAATACTGATTAAAGGGGATTGATATACCTGCTTCCACCAAATATTGTTTGAGGCCTGCGATATAGCTTCTTCCACAAAACACTGATTAAGGGGATTGATATACCTGTTTCTACCAAATATTGATTGAGGACTCCGATATACCTGCTTCCACAAAATACTGATTAAGGGGTTTAATATACCTGCTTTGACCAAATATTGATTGAGGCCTGCAAGATGCCTGCTTCGACAAAATAAGAATTAGGGGGTTTGATATGCCTGCTTCCACAAAATACTGATTAGGGGATTTATATACCTGTTTCCACCAAATATTGAATGAGGCCTACGATATACCTGCTTCCACAAAATACTGATTAATGGGTTTGATATATCTGTTTCTACCAAATATTAATTGAGGCCTCCTATATGCCTGCTTCCACAAAATACTGATTAAGGGGATTGATATGCCTGCTCTCACCAAATATTGATTGAGGCCTGCAAGATACCTGCTTCTACCAAATACTTTTTTAAGGGGATTGATATACCTGCTTCCACCAAATATTGATTAAGGCCTGCAAGATACCTGCTTCCACAAAATACTGATTAAGGGGTTGTATATGCCTGCTTCCAGAAAATATTGATTGAGGCCTCCGATATACCTGCTTCTAAAAGATACTGATTAAGGGGTTTGATATACCTGTTTCCACCAGATATTGATTAAAGCCTGTGATATACCTGCTGCCACAAAATACTGATTAAGTGGATTGATATACCTGCTTCCACAAAATACTGATTAAGGCCTGCGAGGTACCTGCTTCTACAGAATACTGATTAAGGTGTTTGATATATCTGCTTCCACAAAATACTGATTAAGTCCTGCAAGATACCTTCTTCTACAGAATACTGATTAAGGGGTTTGATATACCTGTTTCTACCAAATATTGATTGAGGCCTCCTACATGCCTGCTTCTACAAAATACTGATTAAGGGGTTTGATAGGCCTGCTTCCACAAAATACTGATTAAGGGGATTGATATACCTGCTTCCACCAAATATTGATTAAGGCCTGCAAGATACCTGCTTCTACAAAATACTGATTTAAGGGGATTGATATACCTGCTTCCACCAAATATTGATTATGGCCTGCAAGATACCTGCTTCCACAAAATACTGATTAAGGGGTAGGATATGTCTGCTTCCAAAAAATATTGATTGAAGCCTGCAATATACTTGCTTCCACAAAATACTGATTAAGGGAATTGAAATACCTGCTTCCACCAAATATTGATTGAGGCCTGCAAGATACCTGCTTCCACAAGATATTGATGAAGGGGAGTTATATAGCTGTTTCCACCAAATATTATATGAGGCCTACGATATACCTGCTTCCACAAAATACTGATTAAGGGGTTTGATATACCTGCTTCCACAAAATATTGATTGAGGCCTCCGATATACCTGCTTCCAAAAAATACTGATTAAGGAGATTGATATACCTGCTTCCACAAAATACTGATTGAGGTCTGCAATATACCTGCATCCACAAAATACTGATTAAGGGGATTGATATACCTGTTTTCACATAATACTGATTGAGGGCTGCGCTATACCTGCTTCCTCAAAATTATGTTTAAGGGTTTTGATATATCTGTTTCTACCAAATATTGATTGAGGCCTGCGATATACCTGCTTCCACATAATATTGATTCAAGGGATTGATATACCTGCTTCCACAAAATACTGGTTGAGGCCTGCGAGATTCATGCTTCTACAGAATACTGATTAAGGGGTTTGATATACCTGTTTCCACAAAATATTGATTGAGGCCTGCGAATACCTGCTTTCACAAAATTCTGATTAAGGGGATTGATATACCTGCTTCCACAAAATACTGATTGAGGGCTGCGATATACCTGCTTCCACAAAATACTGATTAAGGGTTTCGATATGCCTATTTCCACCAAATATTAATTGAGGCCTGCGAGATACCTGCTTTCACAAAATACTGATTGAGGGCTGCGATACACCTGCTTCCACAAAATACTGATTAAGGGGATTTATATAACTGTGTCCACCAAATATTGATTGAGGCCTACGATTTACCTGCTTCCACAAAATACTGATTAAGGGGTATGTTATACCTGTTTCTACCAAATATTGATTGAGGCCTGCGATATACCTGCTTCCACAAAATACTGATTAAGGGGATTGATATACCTGCTTCCACCAAATATTGATTATGGCCTGCAAGATACCTGCTTCCACAAAATACTGAATAAGTGGTAGGATATGCCTGCTTCCACCAAATATTGATTGAGGCCTGCAAGATACTTGCTTCCACAAGATATTGATGAAGTGGATTTATATAGCTGTTTCCACCAAATATTAAATGAGGCCTACGATATACCTGCTTCCACAAAATACTGATTAAGGGGTTTGATATACCTGCTTCCACAAAATATTGATTGAGGCCTCCGATATACCTGCTTCCAAAAAATACTGATTAAGGGGATTGATATACCTGCTTCCACAAAATACTGATTGAGGTCTGCAATATACCTGCATCCACAAAATACTGATTAAGGGGATTGATATACCTGTTTTCACAAAATACTGATTGAGGGCTGCTTTATACCTGCTTCCACAAAATACTGATTAAGGGTATTGATATACGTGCTTTCACCAAATATTGATTGAGGCCTGCGAGATACCTGCTTTCACAAAATAATGACTAAGGGGGTTGATATAACTGCTTCCACAAAATACTGATTGAGGCTTGCGATATATCTATTTCCACAAAATACTGATTAAGGTGTTTGATATACCAGTTTCCACCAAATATTGATTGAGGCCTGCAATATACCTGCTTCCACAAATACTGCTCTTCTCTAGGGACTTAGGCACAGGGTCATTTTGAAAATGACAGGCAGAGGAAGAGGCAGGCTATTCCGCAGGGGTGGTAGGGGTCGGGCAGGTGCACCAGGCCAGAGCCTAAGTAGCAAGTTGGAGGAGGCGCGTGCGATTACTTCAAAGGACGTACCAGAGTTGGTTAAGTGGCTCATTCAGTCTTCCACTTCTGCACCCTCCTCATCCTCTGTATCTGCACCCTCCTCACTCTCTGGTGTGTGCACCCCCAAAGACACCACCACCACCACCACCATACCCACTTTACTCGAGTCAGAGGAATTATTTTTCCATCCATTCCCAGACCTTACCGATGCGCAGCCATTCTTTACATCGGATGAGGAGGAGGATGTAGCAACGGCCGCCACCCAGCGATCTGTTGACAGTACCCATATCAAGAGAGAGGTCCCTGCTGTTGCTGCCTACTCCGAGATCTCAAATGTCAGTAGTGGTGAAGGTGACGATGATGACGTGTCAATGGACAACACGTGGGTGCCCATAAGAGAGGAAGAGGAGGGGAATTCAGAGGCAGAGACAGAGCAGCAGAGAGGGAGTAGAGGGACAAGAAGCAGGCAGAGCTTAAAGGGCACAGTAGGCATAAAGCAGACTGCAAATGTATCTGGAGTGAGCCATCTACCATGCACGGTCACTTCTGGTGCTCCCAGGACGCCGGCACATGACTCCGCAGTGTGGGCTTTTTTTAACGTGTCAGCTGCTGACAATAGTGTGGCCATCTGCAGCCTGTGCTGTCAACACATAAGTCGCGGTAAGCACAAAACACTCACCTAGGGACGACCGCTTTAAGATGGCACCTGGCCTCTCATCACCGAGCCCAGTGGGAGCAACACGGTCAGAACCCACAAAGCCACACTCCACGTCCTGCCTCATCTCCTTCTCCTCTCTTCTCCCATTTGTCCTCCACTGCACCTTGCCGTCATCGCGTTCATCTGGCAAAAGGCAGGCTTCCGTGGCCCAAATGTTTGAGCGTAAAAAGTTCATGATGCCGCATAACCATCTTGCCCAATGGCTAACCGCTGGCTTGCTTGAACTGCTAGCCCGCCAACTACTGCCATATAAACTGGTGGACTCGGAGGCCTTTAGAAAAAAATTGAAGGTCCCCGGAAGGAAATATTTCTCCCAGAAGGGCATCCTAGAGCTATATGGCCACGTTCAATGGCAAGTGAATGTATCTCTGGCACGCAGTGTTTGTGCCAAGATACATCTGACCACAGACACGTGGTCTAACAAATACGGACAGGGAAGGTACATAACTTGAACTGCCCACTGGGTGAACCTTCTGACGGCCGTCAAGCATGTAACCCGTTGCTCCCGTGTGGATTTGGTGTTACCGCCACGAATTGCATACAGGCCTGCCTCTTCTTCTCCTCCTCCTACTCCATCCTCCGTCTCCTACTTGGCTGACTCCTCTTTTTCCACTGCTACCGTCTGTTCCGCTGTGCCCCCCAAGCTCCCCAGACTTTATTCGATGTGCCAGGTGAGACGTTGCCATGCTATGCTGTGGCTGCTGTGCCTGGAAGCCAAGAGCCACACCGGTCCTGCACTGCTTTCAGCTCTGTGGTCACAGACCGATCAGTGACTAACCCCGCTCAATTTTACAGTTGGTAAAGTGGTGTGCGACAATGGTGCAAATCTGCTGAGCGCGCTGAAACAGGGCAAAATGACACACGTGCTGTGCATGGCACACGTCTTGAACTTAGTCGTGCAGCAATTAGTTGCCAAATACCCTGGGGTCCAGGACGGCTTGCGGCAGGCCAGGAAAATGTCTGGCCATTTTAGAAGATCTTACACGGCTTTGGCTCGCCTTGCTGACATTCAGCGGCGACACCACCTGCCCACAGACGTCTGATTTGTGACAGCCCGACATGCTGGAACTCCACCTTGTATATGCTTGATAGTTAACAACTACCCATATGAACTCTGCGGCAGGACAGGTTCTAGGGAGCTTGGTTTCTTTTCACCGCGCCAGTGGCTGCTATGCGTGGTGCATGCAGACTTCTGCGGCCATTTGATGAGATCACCAAACTGGTCAGTCGCAGCCAGGGCGCCATCAGTGCTTTCTTTCTGGAGCATGCATTTTGTCTTGTCAATGATCAAGCCATCGAGGAGCAGGATCTGGAAGATGAGGAAGTCGCAATTCTGAATGAATTCCCGGGGGGACTACTCTATCTGAGACAAGTCAACAGGAGTCTGAAGAGTAACACCAATAGAGGATGACTCACAAGAAATGTGAGTACACGTGCTAAGCCTGCACGTACGATGTAACACCAAAAAAGGAAACAAGGCTAGCACAAATAATGATGAATGTAAACTTTATTGTAGTCTCAACACGAGACAAAATGTATTAAAATGCACATAAAAATACAAATACAATGGTAGGTGGGGAGCACTCAGAATAATGGAGCACCACTGGATAACAGAACGTACAAAGGCTAGAGGGATGATAAAAAATATCCTAAAATATATATACGTATACGTATGGCACAAAGCCAAATATCAAATATATAAAACCTAGCCAAGGCTACCAGAACTAGATCAGGGTGAGGTACAATACATGCCAAGGTATAAAGTGCATAGTGCAGAGAATGACAAAGTGCATAAGTATATCACGTTTGAAATAGCCATAGAAAAGCCATGAGGTAAATACCTGAGTGGTGAACCAACAGAGCCCCAACGCACATTTCGCGTAAGCTTCTTCAGGGGGGAGAGCTTTTCTATGGCTATTTCAAACGTGATATACTTATGCACTTTGTCATTCTCTGCACTATGCACTTTATACCTTGGCATGTATTGTACCTCACCCTGATCTAGTTCTGGTAGCCTTGGCTAGGTTTTATATATTTGATATTTGATTGAGGCCTGCGATATACCTGCTTCCACAAAATACTGATTAAGGGGATTGATATACCTGCTTCCACCAAATATTGATTAAGGCCTGCAAGATACCTGCTTCTACAAAATACTGATTTAAGGGGATTGATATACCTGCTTCCACCAAATATTGATTATGGCCTGCAAGATACCTGCTTCCACAAAATACTGAATAAGTGGTAGGATATGCCTGCTTCCACCAAATATTGATTGAGGCCTGCAAGATACTTGCTTCCACAAGATATTGATGAAGTGGATTTATATAGCTGTTTCCACCAAATATTAAATGAGGCCTACGATATACCTGCTTCCACAAAATACTGATTAAGGGGTTTGATATACCTGCTTCCACAAAATATTGATTGAGGCCTCCGATATACCTGCTTCCAAAAAATACTGATTAAGGGGATTGATATACCTGCTTCCACAAAATACTGATTGAGGTCTGCAATATACCTGCATCCACAAAATACTGATTAAGGGGATTGATATACCTGTTTTCACAAAATACTGATTGAGGGCTGCTTTATACCTGCTTCCACAAAATACTGATTAAGGGTATTGATATACGTGCTTTCACCAAATATTGATTGAGGCCTGCGAGATACCTGCTTTCACAAAATAATGACTAAGGGGGTTGATATAACTGCTTCCACAAAATACTGATTGAGGCTTGCGATATATCTATTTCCACAAAATACTGATTAAGGTGTTTGATATACCAGTTTCCACCAAATATTGATTGAGGCCTGCAATATACCTGCTTCCACAAATACTGCTCTTCTCTAGGGACTTAGGCACAGGGTCATTTTGAAAATGACAGGCAGAGGAAGAGGCAGGCTATTCCGCAGGGGTGGTAGGGGTCGGGCAGGTGCACCAGGCCAGAGCCTAAGTAGCAAGTTGGAGGAGGCGCGTGCGATTACTTCAAAGGACGTACCAGAGTTGGTTAAGTGGCTCATTCAGTCTTCCACTTCTGCACCCTCCTCATCCTCTGTATCTGCACCCTCCTCACTCTCTGGTGTGTGCACCCCCAAAGACACCACCACCACCACCACCATACCCACTTTACTCGAGTCAGAGGAATTATTTTTCCATCCATTCCCAGACCTTACCGATGCGCAGCCATTCTTTACATCGGATGAGGAGGAGGATGTAGCAACGGCCGCCACCCAGCGATCTGTTGACAGTACCCATATCAAGAGAGAGGTCCCTGCTGTTGCTGCCTACTCCGAGATCTCAAATGTCAGTAGTGGTGAAGGTGACGATGATGACGTGTCAATGGACAACACGTGGGTGCCCATAAGAGAGGAAGAGGAGGGGAATTCAGAGGCAGAGACAGAGCAGCAGAGAGGGAGTAGAGGGACAAGAAGCAGGCAGAGCTTAAAGGGCACAGTAGGCATAAAGCAGACTGCAAATGTATCTGGAGTGAGCCATCTACCATGCACGGTCACTTCTGGTGCTCCCAGGACGCCGGCACATGACTCCGCAGTGTGGGCTTTTTTTAACGTGTCAGCTGCTGACAATAGTGTGGCCATCTGCAGCCTGTGCTGTCAACACATAAGTCGCGGTAAGCACAAAACACTCACCTAGGGACGACCGCTTTAAGATGGCACCTGGCCTCTCATCACCGAGCCCAGTGGGAGCAACACGGTCAGAACCCACAAAGCCACACTCCACGTCCTGCCTCATCTCCTTCTCCTCTCTTCTCCCATTTGTCCTCCACTGCACCTTGCCGTCATCGCGTTCATCTGGCAAAAGGCAGGCTTCCGTGGCCCAAATGTTTGAGCGTAAAAAGTTCATGATGCCGCATAACCATCTTGCCCAATGGCTAACCGCTGGCTTGCTTGAACTGCTAGCCCGCCAACTACTGCCATATAAACTGGTGGACTCGGAGGCCTTTAGAAAAAAATTGAAGGTCCCCGGAAGGAAATATTTCTCCCAGAAGGGCATCCTAGAGCTATATGGCCACGTTCAATGGCAAGTGAATGTATCTCTGGCACGCAGTGTTTGTGCCAAGATACATCTGACCACAGACACGTGGTCTAACAAATACGGACAGGGAAGGTACATAACTTGAACTGCCCACTGGGTGAACCTTCTGACGGCCGTCAAGCATGTAACCCGTTGCTCCCGTGTGGATTTGGTGTTACCGCCACGAATTGCATACAGGCCTGCCTCTTCTTCTCCTCCTCCTACTCCATCCTCCGTCTCCTACTTGGCTGACTCCTCTTTTTCCACTGCTACCGTCTGTTCCGCTGTGCCCCCCAAGCTCCCCAGACTTTATTCGATGTGCCAGGTGAGACGTTGCCATGCTATGCTGTGGCTGCTGTGCCTGGAAGCCAAGAGCCACACCGGTCCTGCACTGCTTTCAGCTCTGTGGTCACAGACCGATCAGTGACTAACCCCGCTCAATTTTACAGTTGGTAAAGTGGTGTGCGACAATGGTGCAAATCTGCTGAGCGCGCTGAAACAGGGCAAAATGACACACGTGCTGTGCATGGCACACGTCTTGAACTTAGTCGTGCAGCAATTAGTTGCCAAATACCCTGGGGTCCAGGACGGCTTGCGGCAGGCCAGGAAAATGTCTGGCCATTTTAGAAGATCTTACACGGCTTTGGCTCGCCTTGCTGACATTCAGCGGCGACACCACCTGCCCACAGACGTCTGATTTGTGACAGCCCGACATGCTGGAACTCCACCTTGTATATGCTTGATAGTTAACAACTACCCATATGAACTCTGCGGCAGGACAGGTTCTAGGGAGCTTGGTTTCTTTTCACCGCGCCAGTGGCTGCTATGCGTGGTGCATGCAGACTTCTGCGGCCATTTGATGAGATCACCAAACTGGTCAGTCGCAGCCAGGGCGCCATCAGTGCTTTCTTTCTGGAGCATGCATTTTGTCTTGTCAATGATCAAGCCATCGAGGAGCAGGATCTGGAAGATGAGGAAGTCGCAATTCTGAATGAATTCCCGGGGGGACTACTCTATCTGAGACAAGTCAACAGGAGTCTGAAGAGTAACACCAATAGAGGATGACTCACAAGAAATGTGAGTACACGTGCTAAGCCTGCACGTACGATGTAACACCAAAAAAGGAAACAAGGCTAGCACAAATAATGATGAATGTAAACTTTATTGTAGTCTCAACACGAGACAAAATGTATTAAAATGCACATAAAAATACAAATACAATGGTAGGTGGGGAGCACTCAGAATAATGGAGCACCACTGGATAACAGAACGTACAAAGGCTAGAGGGATGATAAAAAATATCCTAAAATATATATACGTATACGTATGGCACAAAGCCAAATATCAAATATATAAAACCTAGCCAAGGCTACCAGAACTAGATCAGGGTGAGGTACAATACATGCCAAGGTATAAAGTGCATAGTGCAGAGAATGACAAAGTGCATAAGTATATCACGTTTGAAATAGCCATAGAAAAGCCATGAGGTAAATACCTGAGTGGTGAACCAACAGAGCCCCAACGCACATTTCGCGTAAGCTTCTTCAGGGGGGAGAGCTTTTCTATGGCTATTTCAAACGTGATATACTTATGCACTTTGTCATTCTCTGCACTATGCACTTTATACCTTGGCATGTATTGTACCTCACCCTGATCTAGTTCTGGTAGCCTTGGCTAGGTTTTATATATTTGATATTTGGCTTTGTGCCATACGTATACGTATATATATTTTAGGATATTTTTTATCATCCCTCTAGCCTTTGTACGTTCTGTTATCCAGTGGTGCTCCATTATTCTGAGTGCTCCCCACCTACCATTGTATTTGTATTTTTATGTGCATTTTAATACATTTTGTCTCGTGTTGAGACTACAATAAAGTTTACATTCATCATTATTTGTGCTAGCCTTGTTTCCTTTTTTGGTGTTACAGGAGTCTGAAGAGGAGTCAGAGGAGGATGGTAGCTGGGGGAGAAGGAGGAGGAGCAAGAAGAGCAGGCTTTGAGGGGGACTTTAAACTTTTCGGGGATCCCTGGTGTTATCCGTGGCTGGGGGCAGGAGACCGAGGACGACATTCACCTGGGCGATGAGCAGGAGCCAGGGCGCTCCAATTTAGTGCAAATGGGGGCCTTCATGCGCCAGTGTTTGAAGAAGGAACCCTGCATAAAATGCATAAAGGGCAAGGACCAGTACTGGGTACAAACACAAAATGGCGGACATGTTACCTGCATCACAGAGGACTGGCAGAATGCAGCATTTCCAGGCCTTGCTGTGAGAGATGCTGCATTCTTCTGTTGCGGGCGCTGGCAGAGGAATTTCCACCCACAGCTAAACAGGTGCGGGTACCAATCCTACCGCGCCTGCAAGAAGAGGGCGGTTTCAAGATATTTTGGTCACTTCGGATATGAGATCATTCTTGCAGCCAACCCATCGACAGCTGCTCTCCGGATCCAGCCTCAGAAAACACCTAGACTGACAGGTGTCTGACTACATCGGGTTAACGGTCAATGTAGACGCTCTTAGAAGCAAGGAACCCCTGGACTACTGGGTGTGCAGGCTTGACCTGTGGCCAGAGCTGGCACAATTTGCCATGGAACTCTTGGCTTGCCCCTCGTCGAGTGTCCTGTCCGAAAGAATGTTCAGCGCAGCAGGGGGGATCGTGAACGATAAGCTCACTCTCCTAGCTCACGACAGTGTGGACTACCTCACATTTCTAAAAATGAATGAAGCATGGATATCGGTGAATGCCTAATTTTTGGGGTCTGTACTGGCCTACAGTAAAATGTGTACCCAGTGACCGCCTAATGTACCTCCAGCCACATCGTCACAAGTTTTTTTCTGTCAGGTGAATGTCTAATTTATGGGGCCTCTACTTCAGTGGCCTACAGTGAAATTTGCATCTAGCGACCGCCTAATGTACCTCCAGTCACATCATCACAAGTTCTTTTCTGTCAGGTGAATGCCTAATTTTTGGGGCCTGTACTACAGTGGCCTACAGTAAAATTTGTATCCAGTGACCGCCTAATGTACCTCCAGCCACATCATCAAAAGTTGTTTTCTGTCACGTGAATACCTAATTTATGGGGCCTGTACTGGCCTACAGTAAAATTTGCATCCAGTGACCGCCTAATGTACCTCCTGTGACATCATCACAAGTTCTTTTCTGTCAGGTGAATGCCTAATTTTTGGGGTCTGTACTGGCCTACAGTAAAATTTGTATCCAATGACCGCCTAATGTACCTCCAGCCCCATCGTCACAAGTTCTTTTCTGTCAGGTGAATGTCTAATTTTTGGGGCCTGTGCTTCAGTGGCCTACAGTAAAATTTGTATCCAGTGACGGCCTGTACTCCCGTAGCCTAAAATAAAAATTTTCTAGGCTCCAGCAGGGCACATTTTTGAGAGTTTCCCTTTAAGATGCATAAAAATGGCCCTGATTAAAATACATTTTTTGGGGGGAATTTTTGCCAATCATAACCCTATGGTATGTCACTGTCTATGTTGTGGGACTATTTGTGTACTTCTAGTATGTATTTGGTGGCTTCAACTATGACCTGAGGGTTTTTCAGGTTCGCCTGCCATTAAAGTCAATGGGGCCCGCCACTACCGCGAAGTTCGCGAACATTTAATGGTGAACACACGTTTGCATTAGCAAAACGTCCCGGCCGATGTTCGTCCGTCACTACTGCTAACATAGGTTTTGGAAGTGTGATTGAAAAATGCTTTGATTTCTTATTCATTTGATCCAGATATGTACAGCTCTAAAAATTGTATTAAATCTCCTCTTTGTTGGCTGTGATAGAGCTTTGCCACATACAGATGAGATGGTGCCTGCAACATTATCACTTATAGCAGTTGTTGGCTACTTATACATAGAATTATAGATGAAAACTAAGGCAGGAACACCTTAAAAGGAACCTATCACGTTGAAGAATTACAGGAGGAACTGAGCAGATCGATATTTTAGAAAAAAAAAAAAAAAAAAACACTAGAGCTAGTCACTTTTCATTTAAACCTCAGCTCATTCTGGACTTAGGAGTCCAGTGGGCAGTCCTAGTCTTTCATTGACGGCCTTCCCTGTATAAGTGTTCCTACAGAGAGAGCTTTTAGTGATTAGGACCGCCTTCTGGACTCCTAAGCCCAGAACGAAAAGAGGTTAGGGTTCCAAAACTAAAACTTTAGCAAAATGATGAACAAAATAATAGTTTTAGTGAATCTTTTCCAAAAAGATGATACATGGATCTACTCAGCTTCTTCCACTCTGTCATGTGCTGCCCACAGTTTGGATGGCATTTTCAGTGTGATAGGTTCCCTTTAAATGAAAGCATCTTAGAAAGTTTTTATGTAAATAACAATACATCTTGTACATCTTGGTTGAAGATGGGCAAGGAGTGATGAAACTGTGATAAGCTAGAATCTTATGAAGAGCAATGCTGAAAGGACAGGAAAGAGCTTGAGAGCTTCACTTACGTCTGAAGACTAAGGGTACGGCCACACATTCAGGTTTCATGCAGTTTAAGAATCCAAAATCAGGAGCGAATCATAAAAGGAGAGAAAGTATAAAAGACAGCTATGACTTCTCCTCATTTTTAAATTCATACCTGGTTCCTGGTTTTGGCGTCCAAAACTGCATCAGGAAAACTGATCATGTGGTCATACCCTAAGGATGCCGGTAGGCATTGTAGAGCAAGAGTCAGATGTATGAGTAATAAAAGGGCAAAAATAAATCAACATGAAAAAATATATATAGGATATATGGATATGCCAGAGGTCAATCAAAAATTGATCATTTCCTTTGGATCCTTATGCATAAGAAAAAAGATGGACTCATTGACATGGGTATTGTGGAAGGAGAAAAGGAACCTCAAAGAGGCATAACATTAATGTGAGTAGATGAAGTCTTTGATGAAGGAGGAACAAAGACATGGTACAAATTAAGCAGAGATAAGTCAACAAGAATCAAAAACATAACAGGGGGCAAAGATGAAGATGATTGTAGGATTGATGAGTGCACAGTGGCAGTTGATTTGTATCAAGTTGCCATAAGGTAAGTAAGAAGCCTTTCGCATATAGATTGGAAGGGTAGAGATTAATAAAATAAAATAAATTGAAGAAGCTGTAATAAACAATGTTTATTTCAGCTTCTTCTAATTTTTTTTTAAATGAATCTCAAACCTTCCAATCTATTCCCTTCTTCAATTTATTAAACATCATCAGTGAGATGACATCCAAGGTTAACCCACCAGAAGGCCAGTAAATCAAGTTGGTTGGTTTGAGGGTCGCTTGGCTTCATCACTGTTTTCAGGGTTATTCAACAAATAAGCCATTAGTCCTTGATGAATAAGAACATGTCCTGTCCTGTACAGATTTAGCGTGAAAATATTTTTCTCTGGCCAATTACCTCAGTCCACATAGATGATCCCTGGCATGGAAGATGAGTCAAGGCCTATATCGAGGAGGACATATAAAAGAAATGCAGTGCATGAGAAACACCATCTTTCCCACCATTAAAGCTAGGGACGAAGTTCCACCTCACTACAAAAGACAGACTGAGCTTGGGAAGAGCTTGGTATTGTGTAACTTCTGTGCATATCGTTGAATGTTGAGTTAAATCTTTGTGGGGATTCACTGGCAGCAATAATCATGAGGGATCCTACAGTTGCTCATAAAAGTCTACAATTTCATTGGACAATTAACACAGTATGTCTGCTTCTCTTAGAGCAAACTCTTGCTCCAGAAGAAGTCATTCCCGTGCAGTGTTGCTATGTAGACCTTTAAAAAAAGTGTCATTTAAGTTCCCACCAGGCCGTTGAGAATTACAAGACTGATTTATAACGTGACAGATGTTTCATTTGGCCCAATTACTCTGTCTAAACCCCAGACTGGAAGTTGACTTAACTTTTTCACATGAGATGAAACTAATCGGACCACAATTCTCACAAGTGTTGGGAAATCAATAATTACATTTATGCCAATGTATCCAAGGATAATATCGGGTCCGGAAGACTCTTTCATCTCCATGTCCTCCCTCCACATGGAAAAACAACGCCTCGGATAAGAAGTAATCTGCATTTTATTTGACTCAGGAGGCATATAACTAGTCATTCAGACCTGAGGCACTCAAGAGTGATATGGCGCGTGTAATATGCTTTCTATTGCGCTTACTATTATTAAGGAGTTCAGAATTAACTGTGACAATTATTTTATCCAGTGCTGGCATCACCATTAGCTTTCACAGTTTACTGCTAATAAAAGTTTTAATTGACTGTTACCAGTAATAACCTTCCCCCTACCTTTACTATAGAAATTAGACTAAAAGCCTTGTTTTCAACACGCCTATTGATATTTTTCAAGAGGTGTAGCACAGCGGGGTAGTAATAGGTTCCTAAATATCTTTTTTGAGAATTATTTATAAATCGCCTATGTAAAGTGGATCCTGCTCACCACTGAGCTGATAAATAGGTTTCCTAGCAATATTCAACAGTTAGCATCATAGCCTATTAATCCACTAGACCGGTCATCACTTCAAATGATTGCAGTTTAAATAGGGAAAGGTATTAAAAGGACTTCATCAGATACATAGTAAGTGTTAATTTTCTGTTTCTAGAGGGAATAAAAAACAGTAGACAGATACGGAAAATTGTATTCATTTTCAAATTAAATTCCGCTATCTTTTTTTTAAAGATGTCTGGACACAATTTCTAAGACACAAATGTGGTGGAAAATGGACTCTCAGTCTACGACATAAGTAAGCTTTCGTTCATCGGAATCCATGAGGCTCAACAGGATCTAGTTCTGAAAAATTCAGAAATAGAGATGTTCTATATAATTGGCTGGGACCTTAACTCATGGCCAGAAAGAAAGAATAATGAGCCCGGACCACATCATTAGAAATACTCATAATTTGGAATCCCAACATTTCATGTCAGAAAAATCATTGATCTCAAGGATACAATGACATCTTTATGTGACAATAGTGTTCAGAAATTGCCTATTAGGCTTTTTAGTAGGGTTCCCCAATCGGAAAGGCTCTGTTGGGTCTTAAGAACTGGTTGGGTCTTCTCAATATGTGCATTCCTATTGATTTCATGTTAAAAGGAAGCATTACCAAATTGTTTCTATTGTTGATTGGGTGGCACCAGTCAGCTACTCTGCACACCCCCACTGCACAGCCCCCAAACCAAAAATGGACAAACTTTTACCTTTAGAAGAAATCCGTCAAGTTGTTCAATAATTGAAGCTTTCTTTACCTGGATTTTCTTTTTTTCTCTATGCTCCATAATGCGACTATGCAGTGCCAATGGGGTGGTCACCAATGCCGAGTTCCCAACAAGTAGAGGACCAAACTACTCTAATGCTGTCTAATCAGTGTAGACAGTGTGGGGTTGCTCTGGTTTTAGTTGCAAGTACATGGCTTCAATAACATATTGGGTGTCGAAACTAGCAGAGCTGATTGCTTGAGAACAGGTTGGGGTGGGGCAGAATTTGTGGAGCTAAGGCTGCACTTAAGTAAAAAGAGATGCAGTTGTTGGTAGCAGACATGACAGGTATTGCCGTAATTTTACTGAACTGCAGAATAAAAGTAATGTTATTTGAGCAAATCTAAAAATGTAAACTTAACAACAAAAAAAACTATTTCGGAATTGCTATTTTTTCTCACCCTGGGAAAGAGTTAAAAAAGCTTAATCAATAAGTCATATGTACCCTGAAATGGGGCCATTGAAAAACACAACTCATGCCACAAGACACAAGCACTCATACAGCCACCTTACATCAACAGAAAAATAAAAACTTTATTGCTCTTGGAATGCAACGTAGAAAAAATTATAATAAACTTAGTCCTTAAGTCCCAACCAAACCCAATCCTTAAAGGGTTAAAGGACTAACAAATATTCTGCTTACATGTTTTTAAAAAATGGAATTTAATCTGGGTTCATAATATTAATAATGGTGGAAGTGCCATATAGGGCACATAACTGACCCAAATGGAGCTGACCAGACTCCATTGTAGTTCAGTTTTCATTCAGAATCCTGTTTTTTTAGCTGACAAAAAAGTCCTTCATGCAGGACTTTGTTATCTGGTCTCCCCGAACGGAGCCTCCAACACAGATGTGAATTTTCCCTTACTAATATATTTCAGTTATCCATGATGATATGATCTTAAGATATCATTCCATTAGGTTCCAGGTCCTCGCAGTTATGCTTCTTGCTTGTGCTTGACAAAGGACAAGGTTTCTTGTGTTGGCACGGGCCCCTTGTTGGGTGTGAACGGGGTTGGCTTATTGGCTCACTTCATTCAGCTAAGCCAGCCCCTTTCTAGATGAGTGGAGACATTACTGGGGGCAGTTGGAGACATTACTGTGGGCACTATAGGGAGATTACTGGGGGCAGTGGGGGGACATTACTGTGGGCACTATAGAGAGATTACTGTGGGCAATGGGGGGGACATTACTGGGGGCAGTGGGGGCACACTACTGTGGCACTATAGGAACATTATTGGGGACAGTGGGGGGAAATTGCTGGGAGAAGTCAGAGAAGTCGTGGGACATTAGTGTGGGCACTATAGTGAGCAGAGGGGAGGCATTATGGGGGGCACTATAGGGAAATTACTGGGGGCATAAATATGACTGTGGGTGCTATAGGGACATTACTGGGAGCAGTGGGGGATATTACTGGGGTGCACTATGAGGACATTATTACTACCAGAGACACAATAGGGTCCATTAATATAACTTGGGGAACAAAAATAGGTAAGATTAATCAGGGCACTGTGGGAGCATTATTATTACTGGAGAACGACAGGGGTTATTTTTATTATTGGGGTCACTAAGGGTGCATTTTTATTACTGGGACACTATGGGATCATTATTATTACTGGGGGCACTATATGGGCATTATTATTACTGGGGAATATAGCTGGCACTAAAGGGGCCTTTTTACTGGGGTAATTATGGTGGGCATTACTATTACTGAAGGCACTGTCAGGGTCTCAGGGCATTATTAATACTGGAAGCCCAACCAAGGCATTGCTATAAGGGGACATTTTAACTACTAGGACACTGTAGGGGGCATTACAGGGGGCCTTAGAACTACAGAGGCACTGTAGGGATGCGTTAGAAAGTAACCACTTGTGGTCCTATAGGGGACACTATAACTAATGGGGACACTATAAATAGTGATGGACGAACAACGGCCGGGACGTTCGCAAACCGTGCGTTCGCGGCGGGCCCCATTCACTTTAATGGCAAGCAAACCTGAAAAACCTTCAGGTCATATTTGCAGCCACCAAATACTTACTAGATGTGCACAAATAGTCCCACAACATGGACAATGACATACCAGAGGGGGATCAATGGCAAAAATTCCTACAAAAAATATGTATTTTAATCAGGGGCCATTTTTATGCGTCTTAAAGGTAAACTCTCAAAAATGTGCCCTGCTGGAGCCTAGAAAATTTTTATTTTAGGCCACGGGAGTACAGGCCCCAAAAATTATGCATTCATTGGAAGAAAAAGAACAAGTGATTATGTGGCTGGAGGTACATTAGGCGGTCACTGAATAACAATTTTACTGTAGCCAGTAGTGATGAGCAGCAGAGGCAATATTCGAATTTGCGATATTTCTCGAATATTTGGTAGAATATTCGTCATATACTTGAGAATTCGCGAATTCAAGATTATTTTTTTGATTGCTAAAAATCGGCAATGTAATATTCGTGTAATGCACTCGAAATACAGGCGTGGGTAACTATAGCTACATTTTCCAAGCTGCTAGAAGTTTCCTGAGACTGGAGAAAATGGTCGGCACGACAGAACATTAGAATAGCTTTATATGCAGATAGAGTGCTCCAATATATTTGCGTTTGCGAAATTGGCATCAATGATGCAAATATTTTGCCGCAATATGTGCAACTTCACTTTTTAACAGGTCTGACTACTAGTTATTGGTACACCAAGTATTGTTGTGAACTTGAGACATCACAGCACTATGTATGTAGCATGTATGTATGTATGGACAGCAGAACCTATCAGCTGCACTATATCACTATCTAACCTACACTGACTATCTCCCACTAACTATCTGTATATATATATATAAGCTAACTAACTAACTATCTCATAATGACACAGGAAAGCCGAGAGCACAGCAATGTCTCTGCTGTCTCTCTCTCAGATCTGCAAAATACTGCATACAAGGGCTGCTGGGGAGGTTCTGATATAGCAAATATTCACAAATTCTCGAAGTGCCGATATTCACGAATAATATTCTGAATAAAAATTTTACTGTAGGCCACTGGAGTAGAGGCCCCAAATATTAGGCATTTACCTGACAGAAAAGGCGTTTTATGCCGCTGTATATACATTAGACAAGGACCATTCTTTGTTCTGGGTACTGGTGGATATGTGTGGGCTGGCATGAGAAAATTAAATTACACGTGGTCGTCACAGGTGTTGAATTCCTCTGAGATCAATGCCTCATTTATTTTTAGAAATGTGAGGTAGTCCACACAGCATCTCTCGCAGCAAGGTCTGGAAATGCTGCATTCTGACAGCCCTCTGTGATGCTGGTAACATGTCCGCCATTTTGTGTTTGTACTGGGTGTCTAAGTACGTTGCCACCCAGTACTGGTCCTTGCCCTTTATGCTTTTTATACGGGGGTTCCTCTTCAAAAACTGGAGCATGAAGGTCCCCATTTGCACTAAATTGGAAGCGGTGGAGTGCCCTGGCTCCTGCTCATCACCCAGGAGAATTTCGTCCTCGGTCTCCTCCTCCAGCCACAGACAACACCAGGGATCCCCGAGAAGTTTAAAGTCCCCCTCAAAGCCTGCTCTTTTTGCTCCCCCTCCTCCCCCCAGACATTATCCTCCTCTAACGGCTTGATCAATGACACGACGCAATGCATGCTCCAGAAAGAAGGCGTAAGGTACAATGTCACTGATTGTACCTTGGCTGCGACTGACCAGTTTGGTGATTTTATCAAATGGCTGCAGAAGTCTGCATGCGTCGAGCATGAACAGCCACTGGTGCAGTGAAAAGAAACCAAGCTCCCGAGAACCTCTCCTGCCGCAGAGTTCGTACAGGTAGTCGTTAATGGCACGCTATCAAGCATATACAAGGTGGAGTTCCAGCGCGTCGGGTGGTCACTAATCAGACTTCTGACGGGCAGGTGGTGTCGCCGCTGAACGTCAGCAAGGCGAGCCATGGCCGTGTAAGATATTTTAAAATGGCCAGAGATTTTCAGGGTATTTGGCAACGAATCACTGCACGACTAAGTTCAGGAAGTGTGCCATGCCCTGCGGAACGGCCGACCTATTCCTCTGCCTGTCATTTTCAAATTGACCCTGTTCCAAAGTCCCTAGAGAAGAGCAATATTTGTGGAAGCAGGTATATCACAGGCCTCAATCATTATTTGGTGGAAGCTGGTATATCGCACCTCTCAATTAGTATTTTGTGGAAGCAGGTATATAGAACCCCTTAATCAGTATTTTGTAGAAGCAGAGATATCGCACCCCTCAATCAGTATTTTGTGAAAGCAGGCATATAGAACTCCTGAATCAGTATTTTGTAGAAGCAGGTATATTGTACCCCTGAATCAGTATTTTGTGGAAGCCGATGTTTCGCAAGCCTCAATCAATAATTGGTATCGCATCCCTCAATCAGTGTTTTGTGAAAGCAGGCATATATAACCCCTTAATAAGTATTTTGTAGAAGCAGGGATATCCCACCCCTCAATCACTATTTTGTGGAAGCAGGTATATTGCACCCCTTAATCAGTAATTTGTGGGAGCAGATATATTGCACCCCTCAATCAGTATTTTGTGGAAGCAGTTTTATAGAACCACTTAATCAATATTTCGTAGAACCAGGTATATTGCACCCGTCAATCAGTATTTTGTGGAAACAGGTATATAGAACACCTGAATAAATATTTGGTGGAAGCAGGTATATTGCACCCCTCAATCTGTATTTTGTGGAAGCAGGTATATAAAACCTCTTTAAATGTATTTTGTGGAAGCAGGTATATCTCACCCCTCAATCAGTATTTTGTGAAAGTCGGTTTATCGAAGGCCTCAATTTTAATATTTGGTGGAAGCAGGTATATCGCACCCCTCAATCAGTATTTTGCGGAAGGTATATAGAACCCCTTAATCAGTATTTTGTAGAAGCAGGTATATCCCACCCCTTAATCAGTATTTTGTGTAAACAGGTATATAGAACCCCTGAATCAATATTTAGTGGAAGCAGAGATCTTGCACCCCTCAATCAGTATTTTGCGGAAGTATGTATATCAAACCCCTTAATCAGTATTTTGTGGAAGCAGGTATATCGCACCCCTCAATTTGTATTTTGTGGAAGCAGGTATATTGCACCCCTTAATTAGTATTTTGTGGAAGCAGGTATATAGAACCCCTTAATCAGTATTTTGTAGAAGCAGGTATATCGCACCCCATAATCAGTATTTTGTGGAAACAGGTATATAGAACACCTGAATCAATATTTGGTGGAAGCAGGTATATTGTACCCCTCAATCTGTATTTTGTGGAAGCAGGTATATCAAACCCCTTAATCAGTATTTTGTGGAGGAAGGTATATCGCACCCGTCAATCAGTATTTTGTGGAATTAGGTATATCACACCCCTCAATCAGTATTTTGTGGAAACAGGTATATAGCACCCCTTAATGAGTATTTTGTGGAAGCAGGTATATCGCACCCCTCAATCAGTATTTTGTGGAGATAGGTATATAGAACTTTTAAATCAATATTTGGTGGAAGCAGATATATCGCACCCCTCAATCAGTATTTTGTGGAAGCAGGTATATAGAACCCCTGAATCAATATTGGGTGAAAGCAGGTATATTGACCCCTCAATCAGTATTTTGAGCAAGCAGATATATCAAACCCCTTAATGAGTATTTTGTGGAAGCAGGTATATCGCACCTTTCAATCAGTTTTTTTAGGGCAATAGGTAGATCACACCCATTGCAAATAGTTGTTCCAATAACGCTTGTCCCTCTATATACCGTAGCTGTGTTATTGCAGCAGAACCGCACAGATCTGCTGCACAATACAAATCCACTATAATATACTTTCTATGTTAGAAAGTATATTATAGGTATATCACACCCCTCAATCAGTTATTTTGGGGCAACAGATATATCACACTAGTTGTAATTAGTTATTCCAATAGCGTTTGTCCCTCTGTATAGCTGTGGAATCGCAGTAAAACTGCACACAACTGCTGAACAATACAAATGCACTATAATATACTTTCTATGTTAGAAAGTATATTATAAGTATATTACACCCCTCAGTATATCACACCTAACGATAGCACACCTATACCAGTCCTTAAAAAGACTTTTGTGGCCCTATTAGCTAGCGTTTGGTGTCCCTGACAGTCTGTCCTTGCTCCACAAAGCAACCTCTCCCTACACTGTCAAAGCACAGAATGTAAAATGGCTGCCAGATCAAGTTCTGTTATAGGGTGGGGGTGTGTCCATGTGCTTAAACGTCTTAATTTGCTGTCCCGTCCCACCTGATGGATGTGTCAGGGTCAAAGTTCGGCACAATTGAAAAGAATGTTCGGCGAATCGCGAACGAACAAAGTTCACTGGGAAATGACCGCCGGGCGAACTGCAAGGCCATCTCTAACTATAAAGGTGGAGAAATACAGTCCTGATCAAAAGTTTAAGACCACTTGAAAAATGGCAAAAAAATCATATTTTACATTGTTGGATCTTAACCACTTCCCATCTGGGCCATTTGCCCCCTTCCTGACCAGGCCTATTTTGCAAAACTGACATATCTCACTTTATGTGGTAATAACTTTGGAACGCCTTTACTTATCCAAGTCATTCAGAGATTTTTTTCATCTTTTTGGAAATGTCATTAAAAAATTTTAGGACGTTAGAAGGCTTAGAAATTTAGAAGCAATTCTTCAAATTTTTTTGAAAATTGCCAAAACCCACTTTTTAAGGACCAGTTCAGGTCTGAAGTCACTTTGTGGGGCCTACATAGTGGATACCCCCATAAATGACCCCATTGTAGAAACTACACCCCTCAAGTTACTTAAAACCGATTTTACAAACTTTGTTAACCCTTTAGGCGTTCCACAAGAATTAAAGGAAAATGGAGATCAAATTTTTAAATTTCACTTTTTTGGCAGATTTTCCATTTTAATCCAATTTTTTCTTTAACATATCGATGGTTAACAGCCAAACAAAACTCAATATTTATTACCCAGATTCTGCGGTTTACAGAAACACCCCTCATGTGGTCATAAACTGCTGTATGGGCACACGGCAGGGCGCAGAATAAAAGGAACTCCACATGGTTTTTAGATGCCATGTCCCATTTGAAGCCCCCCTGATGCACCCTTACAGTAGAAACTCCCAAGAAGTGATCCCATTTTGGAAACTAGGGGATAATGTTGCAGTTTTATTGGTACTATTTTTGGTACATATGATTTTTGGATCATTCATTATAACACTTTATGGGGCAAGGTGACCCAAAAATTGGTTGTTTTAGCAGTTTTTATTTATTTATTTTTACAGCGTTCACCTGAGGGGTTCAGTCAAGTGACATTTTTATAGAGCAGATTGTTACGGACGTGGCGATACCTAATATGTATATTTTTTCTTATTTATTAAAGTTTTACACAATAATAGCATTTTTGAAACATAAAAATTATGTTTTAATGTGTCTATGTTCTGAGAGCTATAGTTTTTTTAATTTTTTGAGAGATTTTCTTATGTAGGGGCTCATTTTTTGCGGGATGAGGTGACGGTCTTATTGGTACCATTTTGTGGGACATATGCCTTTTTGATCACTTGGTGTTGCACTTTTTCTGATGTAAGGTGACAAAAATTGCTTGTTTTGACACAGTTTTTTTTTTTTTTTACGGTGTTCACCCGAGGGGTTAGGTCATGTGATATTTTTATAGAGCTGCTTTTTACAGACGCGGCAATACCTAATATGTATACTTTTTTTTATTTATTTCACTTTAACACAATAATAGCATTTATTGGTACCATTTTGTGGGACATACGCCTTTTTGATCACTTGGTGTTGCACTTTTTGTGATGTAAGGTGACAAAAATTGCTTTTTTTGACAGTTATTTTTTTTTTTTTTATGGTGTTATTGGACTGGGTCGATTATGTGATATATTTATAGAGCTGACCGTCACTTCACTTTTTTTTTTTTCACAGTTGACTTCTTCTGTAACTGGGGCTGACATAGTAGCCCCAGTTACAGTAGAAATGCACCCCCAAGAGAGGCTGTACAGCGCAATACAGCACTATACAGCCTCAGTGCAGGACTGATCGAGGTCTGTGAAAGACCTCACACAGCTCCTGCACTCTCCGGTCCCGGCGGTCACATGACCGCCGGGCCGGAACAGGAAGCTCTATGCGCTTCCTGCTCTGCATACACAGCGCTCGGCGAGCGATCCAGAAGGCAGGGGTTAATTGTGCGGATCACAGCCCCCTGTAAGAGATTGGGTGCTGCCAGGCAGCAGGGGGCAGTTATGTACACTGTTCTTAGTATATTCTAACTTGAAGCGTCCCCATCACCATGGGAACGCCTCTGTGTTAGAATATACTTTCGGATCTGAGTTTTCACGAGTTTTCACGATCTGAAAAAGCGAATACTATTATTTTTCGTCATAACCATGTTATAACGGAAAATAATAAAGTGAAGTTCGTGTCCCCATTGACTTTAATGGGGTTCGGGTTCGGGTCCAAGTTCCGATCAAGTTCGGGTCCCAAACCCAAACTTTTTTTTAAAGTTCGGCCGAACTCCCCGAAGCCGAACATCTAGGTGTTGTTCTAAACTTTTGATCAGCTGAAAAACAGCCTGTTTCAGTTTATTTGTTGTTTTAATTAAATTGAATGCTCAAAAAAAAAAAAAATGTTTTGTCTCACTCCCATTTCTTCTTGTTGCATGTTGAAGCTGTACTTGGAACCTTGTTAAGATCCAGCCATGCTAAATATGATTTTTTGCCATTTTTCAAGTGGTCTTAAACTTTTGATCAGGACTGTACTACTGGAGGCCTTAGTAATACTTTAACCTCTTAAGGACATAGGGCGTACAGGTACGCCCTTGTGCCCTGGTACTTAAGGACACAGGGCGTACATGTACGCCCTGTGTATTTTCGATCACTGCCGTGCGGCTGGCAGTGATCGGAACCCGGTGCCTGCTCAAATCATTGAGCAGGCACCTAGGCTAAATGCGCGGGGGGGTCCCGTGACCCCCCCATGTCGGCGATCGCGGCAAACCGCAGGTCAATTCAGACCTGCGGTTTGCTGCGATTTCTGAAGTTTCTGGTCCCCGCAGTCCCTGACCGCAGGGATCAGAAACTTTATATGCCAAAAAAAAAGTTTTATTTACCCCCCCCTGCACCCCGAATGATTTTTATGGTGGCGGGAGGTGCAGGGGGAGGGTTGCGGGCGGTGTGGGCGGTGCGGGAGGCGGGCAGTGCGGCAGGCGGGATCGCGATCCCCCGCCCGCCTCCCCTTGTATAATCGTTGGTGTCTAGTGGGGATACCAGGGTGCCAGCACATTGCTGGCACCCTGGTATAAACGGCTGACATCTGCGATGCGATGTCAGCCGTTTAACCCTTTCCATACAGCGGTCCGTACGGACCGCTGTATGGAAAAGGTTAACAGCGCAGGGAGCTCCCTCCCTCTCTTATCGGGGGGCTGCTGTGCCTTTGCAGCCCCCCGATGGGGAGGGAGAGAGCCCCCAGAGAGCCCCCCGAGAGATCCCCTCCTTACCCTTCCCCGTCTGCGAAGTTCTGAGCAGTACTGAGCAGACGGGGAAGGTTCCCATGGCAACAGGACGCCTCTCAGGCGTCCTGCTGTCCATGGTGCTGAACAGATCTGTGCTGAATGGCATAGATCTGTTCAGTGTAAGTAAAATACAGTACAGAACAATATATATTGTACTGTACTGTATTATTCAGACATCAGACCCACTGGATCTTCAAGAACCAAGTGGGTCTGGGTCAAAAAAAAGTGAATAAAAGTGAAAAAAAAGTAAAAATCAAAAAACACATTTATCACTGATAAAAAATGAAAAAAATAAAATTCCCTACACATGTTTGGTATCGCCGCGTCCGTAACGACCTGATCTATAAAACGGTCATGTTACTTTACCCGAACGGTGAACACCATAAAAATAAAAAATAAAAAACTATGATGAAATTGAAATTTTGCCCACCTTACTTCCCAAAAAAGGTAATAAAAGTGATCAAAAAAGTCGCATGTACGCCAAAATTGTAACAATCAAGCCGTCATCTCATCCCGCAAAAATCATACCCTACCCAAGATAATCGCCCAAAAACTGAAAAAACTATGGCTCTTAGACTATGGAAACACTAAAACATGATTTTTTTTGTTTCAAAAATGAAATCATTGTGTAAAACTTACATAAATAAAAAAAAGTATACATATTAGGTATCGCCGCGTCCGTATGGCACGGCTCTATAAAAATATCACATGATCTAACCCCTCAGATGACCACCGTAAAAAAATAAAAATAAAAACGGTGTAAAAAAAGCCATTTTTTGCCATCTTACGTCACAAAAAGTGTAATAGCAAGCAATCAAAAAGTCATATCCACCCCAAAATAGATGCCAATCAAACCGTCATCTCATCCCGCAAAAAATGAGACCCTACTTAAGATAATCGCCCAAAAACTGAAAAAACTATGGCTCTTAGACTATGGAGACACTAAAACATTTTTTTGGTTTTAAAAATGAAATCATTGTGTAAAACTTACATAAATAAAAAAAATTGTATACATATTAGGTATCTCCGCGTCCGTGACAACCTGCTCTATAAAATTACCACATGATCTAACCTGTCAGATGAATGTTGTAAATAACAAAAAAAAAACGGTGCCAAAAAAGCTATTTCTTGTTACCTTGCCGCACAAAAAGTGTAATATAGAGCAACCAAAAATCATATGTACCCTAAACTAGTACCAACAAAACTGCCACCCTATCCCGTAGTTTCTAAAATGGGGTCACTTTTTTGGAGTTTCTACTCTAGGGGTGCATCAGGGGGGCTTCAAATGGGACATGGTGTCAAAAAAAACCAGTCCAGCAAAATATGCCTTCCAAAAACCATATGGTGTTCCTTTCCTTCTGCGCCCTGCCATGTGCCCGTACAGCTGTTTACGACCACATATGGGGTGTTTCTGTAAACTACAGAATTAGGGCCATAAATAATGAGTTTTGTTTGGCTGTTAACCCTTGCTTTGTAACTGGAAAAAAAATATTAAAATGGAAAATCTGCCAAAAAAGTGAAATTTTGAAATTGTATCTCTATTTTCCATTAAATCTTGTGCAACACCTAAAGGGTTAACAAAGTTTGTAAAATCAGTTTTGAATACCTTGAGGGGTGTAGTTTCTTAGATGGGGTCACTTTTATGGAGTTTATAATCTAGGGGTGCATCAGGGGGGCTTCAAATGGGACATGGTGCCAAAAAAACAGTCCAGCAAAATCAGCCCTCCAAAAACCAAACGGCGCACCTTTCACTCTACGCCCCGCTGTGTGCCCGTACAGTAGTTTACGGCCACATATGGGGTGTTTCTGTAAACAGCAGAGTCAGGGCAATAAAGATACAGTCTTGTTTGGCTGTTAACCCTTGCTTTGTTAGTGGAAAAAATGGGTTAAAATGGAAAATTAGGCAAAAAAATGAAATTCTCAAATTTCATCGCCATTTGCCAATAACTCTTGTGCAACACCTAAAGGGTTAACGACGTATGTAAAATCAGTTTTGAATACCTTGAGGGGTGTAGTTTCTTAGATGGGGTCACTTTTAGGGAGTTTCTCCTCTAGGGGTGCATCAGGGGGCTTCAAATGGGACATGGTGTAAATAAACCAGTCCATAAAAATCAGCCTTCCAAAAACCAAACGGCGCACCTTTCACTCTACGCCCCGCTGTGTGGCCGTACAGTAGTTTACGGCCACATATTGGGTGTTTCTGTAAATGGCAGAGTCAGGGCAATAAAGATACAGTCTTGTTTGGCTGTTAACCCTTGGTTTGTTAGTGGAAAAAATGGGTTAAAATGAAAAATTAGACAAAAAAATGAAATTCTCAAATTTCCTCCCTATTTGCCAATAACTCTTGTGCAACACCTAAAGGGTTAACAACGTATGCAAAATCAGTTTTGAATACCTTGAGGGGTGTAGTTTCTTAGATGGGGTCATTTTTGGGTGGTTTCTATAATGTAAGCCTCGCAAAGTGACTTGAGACCTGAACTGGTCCCTAGAAATTGAGTTTTTGTAAATTTCGGAAAAATTTCAAGATTTGCTTCTAAACTTCTAAGCCTTATAACATCCCCAAAAAATAAAATATCATTCCCAAAACAATTCAAACATGAAGTAGACATATGGGGAATGTAAAGTCATCACAATTTTTGGGGGTATTACTATGTATTACAGAAGTAGAGAAACTGAAACTTTGAAATTTGCTAATTTTTTTCAAATTTTTGTTAAATTAGGTATTTTTTGGTGCAAAAAAAATTTTTTTTTTGACTCCATTTTACCAGTGTCATGAAGTACAATATGTGACGAAAAAACAATCTCAGAACGGCCTGGATAAGTCAAACCGTTTTAAAGTTATCAGCACTTAAAGGGACTCTGGTCAGATTTTCAAAAAATGGCCTGGTCCTAAGGTGTAAAAAGGCTGTGTCCTTAAGGGGTTAAAGAGCCTTATTACTGCTGGGTAGAGTTGAGCGAACCCAAACTGCAAAGTTTGGGTTCGTACCGAACTTTGCGAGTTCGGCTACCCGGACCCCAACCCGAACCCGGACTTTTTCACTGAAGTTCGGGTTCGGTGTTAGGGTGATTTTATTATTTTCCGTTATAACATGGTTATAATGCCCATTATAACATGGTTATAATGGAAAATAATAGCATTCTTAAGACAGAATGCTAAATAAAATGGCCATGGAGGGGTTAAAAATAATAATAAAAAACTCACCTCATCCACTTGATCGCACAGCCTTGATCGCGCAGGTCTTCTTTCTTCAGGACCTCCGAAAGGTCCTGCGATGACGTCAGCACAGGTCCTGCTGAATGAAGACAGAATCTCTTCAATCAGCAGGACCTACGGTGATGTCACCGCGCTCACCACGTTGTGAGCGCGGTGACGTCATTGCAGGTCCTTTCGCAGGCTGCACGATCAGGTGGATGAGGTGAGTTTTTTTAAAAATTATTTTTAACCCCTTCATGGCCATTTTATTTAGCATTCTGTCTTAAGAATGCTATTATTTTCCGTTTTAACCATGTCATAATGGAAAATAATAAAGTGAAGTTCGAGTCCCCATTGACTTTAATGGGGTCGGGGTACCTGAAGTTCGGCCGAACCAGCCGATCCTGAACTTCCACGGGTTCACTCATCCCTACTGCTTGGTACACTATGATGTCATTATTATTGGGCATATTATGGAGGGCACTATCACTAACAGGGGCACTCTTGGGGAGCAGTATCATTATTGCGGGCATTTTAGGGGTTACTATTACTAATAAGGGCACTCTTATTATTAATAGTGCCTATTGGTTGGACTTTTATATTACTATGTGGGGACTTATCTGTATGGTAATATAACTTCTGTGGTAGAGTATTTGGGGAGCACAGCGGCACAGTATTAGGGGTTATCAGCAGGATAACATTGTTGGGGTAGCAGGATGGGAAGATGATGATACTAGAAAAGTGAGGAACCTAAGGTGTCTGTTTGGTAAATAAGTTGTCATGGGAGAAGATGAGGAAAGAATAATACTAAATCAGAGGAGACATCACCTGTGATGCACTGGAGGTAATAGGTATGTAGTGCTTTATAGTCCTGTATGTTTGATAGTGCCCATGTAGCAAGTACAATATATGTTTAGGGTGTGTGTGTGTAGGGGGGGGGGCAGGTGGGATACTTCAAGAATATGACAAATATGCATTGGAGCTTGGGCCTTAGATCATTTGAGACCCTAGCAACGCCCCTACTTTCAGTGCTTCTCCAGTGTATTTCAGAACACTGCAGATAGCCAAAAGTTAATACGTACTTTAGAAAGTGAATAATTAAAAAGATTTTTCCAGGAGAACAATATTAATGGCTTGTCCTTTAGAATAGGTCAATATCTGATTAGTGGTGGTTCAAATGTCGGCATCACCACTGACTAGCTGTTTGAAGAGGCTATAGCCTCCTCACAGCATACCCATACCTACCAACATTTGAGCTGTTAAAATCGGGGAATATAAGCCCTGCCCCTGGGAATGGCCTGGATCCGCCCAGAAACACACATGTATGGGCGGGGTTTGAATTAGCCCGTCCCATTTATGGCATAGGACAGCGCAAATTTGCTGGCACTGGGGTAAATTCGGGACAGTTGGCAGCTATGCATACCAAGCACAGCGCTGTAGACTGTAGAGCGGCTGTGCTTGATATTGCAACCCAGGCCCATTCACTTGAATGAGACTGAAATTCACATAGGTCATGTGACCAATGAACATGATATCACTGGCCTAGGAAAAGGCCTTGGCACTCACCGGAGTACCATGACCTCTTCAAACAACTGATTAGTTGGGGTCCCAGGAGTCGGACTCCCACCGATCTGATATTGTTGACCTATCCTGAGTATAGGACATTAATAGTGAACTTCCGAAAACCCCTTTAAAATATATTAGTCAGTGCTAGAACTTTATTTTTTTGAATAGTCAACCCCTTTAAGATTTTATAACATTTATTTGCACTAATTCCTATTCTGTCCGACTCTTTCTTTAACAATCATGGTCTCTATTTGCATGGAGTCCTGTGGTTGCAATGTAAACCTTTGGGGAGACAAAAACCTGGGCTTATTATTTGAACAGAAATGAATATGCAGAATCTTCTGGCAGCATCTACAGATCAAAATGCATCACAACATGCAGCAGTACACATTGTATGGTATTAATATTTATGATTTACATGCTGGGAAAGTGACATTATTCAGAGCTAGTTGAGCAGCCTCTTGAGAACGATGCAAGTGTCCTCTTTGCTTTCTTACAAGAAACTTAAAGCAGAATTTATACTGTAGAATCACCTTTAAACCCGCATATATATATTGGAGAATTGCATGGTGGACCAATATCTGAAGCTTTTAGGGAAGCTTGTGCGGGCTTGATGCCTTCCACAGGGTGGGGAATGTCAGCATATGCAGCAAGCCACAGGGGTGTGCAATGGGACTAGTTGTTCTCTCAGTTCAAATGCTCCCTGGGCCATGCAGTGGTAAGAAGGATGCATCCTTTCTTCCCTTCAGGGCACGCCCAAGAATTTGAAGTTCTCCTGGTTAGCGTTGTTTGGGGTGCCCTTGGTGGTGATGAACAGTGAGGTGCAAGGCAAGGTCTCTTGGCAGCAGGAGATGTTGGTGCAGCATAGCAGTGTCCGAACCATCAAGGCTAAGTTAACAGAAAACGATTCTTTACTGAAGATTCAAGTTCCTCTATAACTATAACTGGCCAGCTTGTTTAAAAACTATGCCTGGAAGCCTGAAGCTTATTTTTCCCAGAAATGCCACTGTGGAGACTCAAAGGTCCTATTTAGACATCTATTCTCCACAGAACTTCTACTCACACCACCTGTTATACCTCTGGCATGCTCCTTAGTATAGTATATGTTCCTTTTGTTGTGCTTGTTTACAGCTTTACTTGTGTCTGGCTGATTTTATCCAGAGCAGGGTTCAGTTGTCTGCTCTTCTCACTGTCTCATTCTAGACTAGAGAGGGTCTAACCTGCTCCTCCCTGTAGGGAGAGGATCCAGCTCCACCTAATGGCTGGATGTTATGATCTGATAACTCTGTACTGCCTTTACATAGCAAAAACATATATGCTGATTACATCACACTTCTGATCTTTTATGCAACATACATTTACGAATGCACATCAAAACCCATTTGCAGGGGAACCACTACCATAGCAGTGGGACATTGCAAATGCACAAGTCTATAAGGATCGTATATAAAAAGGGAGCTGCCGAAGCAGTATTCTCAGACACTATTTGCAGTTAAAATGATATTTTTACAAATCCTACCTCACCCCTTTAAACCAGACCAGGCCACAAATTATTCCAGACTCAAAATTCAGACCCTAATGTTCAGACCCCCATAATTCAGACCTCATACAAATTCCTATAATCTTGACCCCATATTTCAAAGCTCAGACCAGACACCATAATTCAGACCCTACAAAAGACCTCAGATTCCAAAATTCAAACCTTATAATTCAAGCCCCAGATCATACCCCAAAATACAGACACAAGACCAGGCACCATAGAATAGATATCAGACTAGCTCCCATAATTCAGACCTTAGACGAGACCTCAAAATTGAGACCCCAAACTAATCTCATAGATCAGGCCCACCTATTTATTATCCTCATCAGAAGCTCCAGCTCCACTTTAGTTCAGGATATTCTGGCACACAAAGACTTGCTTACAACTGAAAAATTTAAAACGTGGTTCTTGGAAAGCGAAGATCAAATTATGAAAAAAAGACTGTGTCCTGATAACTCCAAATAGCTGCCCCAACCAAGGGTTAATAGGTGGACCTCTATTAATTCAGAATTGCCTAATTAAAGGGGTTGTCCAATGAAAAATGATCTACATTTTTTTAAAGCAACATCTGAATCTGAATACTTTTGTAACTCTATTTTGTAACTTGTCACTGAGTTATTCAATAAACATCTGCATAGCACCACCTGCTGTTTGTTCTTTTCCTTATTTCCCTGTCTACGTCTGTAACATCACTGAGGTGGTCGCACATGCTCAGTTCCATCCTTCAACTGCCACCAACCGTATCTACGGTTAGAAACTGTGACAGTTAAGGGGCGATAGCTGCAGCAGAGAGGACACCATAATTCACACCCTGAGCTGTGATAGGGAGAGAGCTGCAACAGAAAAGAGACACCCCATGAGCTGTGATAGGGAGAGAACTGCAGGAGAAAGAATACACCTGTTGAGCTGTGATAGGGAGAGAAGTGCAGCAGAAGAGACATGCCCCATAGCTGTTATAAGGAGAGAACTGCAGCAGTAAGGATACGCTCCCTGAGCTGTTATAGGGAGAAAACTGCAGCATAAAGGACCCCCCCACCTCCCCGAGCTGCCAAGTTGAAGAAAATCTAGCAGAGAAATCAGAGCTATAAATGGGGAGATCTCTGGATCCATGCGAGGTACAGGTCTGGTTCTAGCTTTGTTGGAAAGAGACTCTCATGTACAATATAATGTCAGATTTTTATTTTTTGTATTAATTATGAGATAACCCCTTTAAGGGTTAAATTTTAGTTTTCTTTAGAAGCACACAACCCATTGCAACAAATTCTACTCATATTTTTTACATTTTCTCAAGCCCCAAATCCATGACTTCATCTGTACTCCCGTGGAAACACTACACAAAGTACCGGCAGCTGATATCAAACAGGATCAATGGGGATTACCCTGCATGAAGTGGTTGGGGAGGATTTCTCACAATGAAATATATTTAGACTTTTCACGTCAAGAGCCTTTAAAAAAAAAAAAATCTAATTTCAGATAACATCATCTAGAGCGGGAATGTCCTGCTGATATTTCTTGTCAGGGAAGAACCTAAACATGTTCCTCCAGCCGCGTTCAAAATAGAGAGAGGTAAAGGGTCACGAGTGAATGGCAAAGGTTGTGGTGAAACTCCATCAGGATAAGCTAAATAACCTAAGGATCCTAATAATAAGACTGTTATTTTCCTTCTCGTTTCACCAGACGAGAAGCTGCAAGCAATAATGCACACCAGGACGCCAGGGAAGATGCATGGAAAATTGTCTGGAGCAGCAAAATCATTTAGAAATTATTGATTTTGGCTTTGAATCATGTTCATGAGATATCATCGGAGAAACAGTATGAGCCGCACATTTCTATAAGGTTTACACAATCTCATCTGTATGATGTATCACTCGTCTCAAACTCATAGTGAATGTATCCATGGAATATTTACCCGAAACAGACAACGAGTCTTCAGTAAAATCCCATTATTACCTTGTTAATGTGCCATAAACGAAGGCGGCCATTTCTAAATGCACAGATGTAGCAGTACTGAACTTGCTTTCAACTCTTTAAGGCCCCATTCACATGACCTTATGGCCTCCATGCCTGTGTTGCGGCCCAAAAAACATAGGCACTGGCCATGTGAACTCCGTATCGCTGTGACCCATTGACTTGAGTGAAAATATAGGAAATGTTCTATCTTTTGCAGAGTGGAGGAATGGATCAGAAGTCCACGGAAACAGACGGATGCCCTTCCGTGTGCTTCTGGGTCCATGTCTCTGGCCTGTATAAATGGGCCCAATGCAGGAAATAGAGTTACAGTTTTTGATGAAGCTTTTGATGCAGTTTTTTGAACCAAAGTCAGAAGTAGATCCAGCAAGTATAAGGCCATGTTTAGAAGGCGGATTTAACAGATACATGTTGGCGTGGATTCCGCATGGGAATTCCCGTTGAAATCAATGGGAGGGCATCAAAATCTACACAAAAATAGCTTCAATCAAAAAACTAAGTCCTGGAAACATGGAATTTTGATGAGGATTCCACACCTACATTTTTAGTGTGTTAATACAACTGTGTGAACTTACCTTAAGGGGATGTTCATACGGCGTGTTTTTGATGAGCAAAATCCACATCACAAATTTCTTAACCTCAGTATCCTGTTTTAAAGAGGTTTTCTGGGAATTAAGAAAATGAAAATACTTAAATATTACTTTGTTATAAATGTATTTCCAAACACTTATTAGTTATAATTAGGGATGAGTGAATCGACTTCGGATGAAATATCCGAAGTCGTTTCGCATAAAACTCATAAAACTCTCCTCATGAGCTCCATTCCTACATAAATTCAGCTGTATTAAGGATCATAGTCCCTGATAAGTAGGAGAAGTATATCACTGTGTTATCTGTGGTGTTACATAAGATTGCCAGTAGGTAAAAAGGGGCATGTCCACAGGTTAGAGGGGGGGCGTAATACATGGCTTGCCCCAGGCGCTGACAACCCCTGCTACGGCACTGGTTGTCTGTTAATAAGAGATGAGTCAATCGAATCCCACAAAGTGGAATTCGTTGCGAATTTCAGGATAAATTCAATTCGCCTAGAAGCCGAATTTCCTTGTTCTTCGTGTCAGCGAATCGATTTAACCTGAAATAGTATAAAAAACAAAAAAATTCAAACTTACCTCCTCCATTTGTTCGCGACGGGCCGCCAGTCTCCATCTTGCTTGAAGATCTCGGCCGAAATCCCGTGCGGACCGAGATTTCATCGCCAGCCGGCGTGATGACGTAATTTCGCACCGGACAGGATTTCGGCCGAGATCTTCAAGCAAGATGGCAGCGGCAGGCCCGTCGTGAGAAAATGGAGGCGGTAAGTTTGATTAAATTAGTTTTTTTGTGTTAATTTTACACTCAGATCATGTATAAACGCGGCATTTGAGGGGTACAATGGCAGGGGCGGCGCTATCGCAGCTCCCTGTCATTGCACCCGCTACTTACAAAAAAATGCGCTTCGTGACGAATCAGCCGAATTTAACTTTTAAGAAATTCGCTCATCTCTACTGTTAATGATTGTTAAAGTTATATTCTAGAACGTTCCAGCATTTTGCACCACCAGGAGTGGATAGCAACCAGCAAGAGTAATAGTGCCACCTTGAGTGAATTGCAACCACTAAGCTTCTGTGCCTTATATGAGAAACTGTAGCCATCAACCATTTCGTGCCACCTATTATGAAGTAAGAAAAGCATATAGTCTTCAACCACCATAGAGCACTGCAGAGGTTGCAGTCAATTCTAAACACATTAGAGAACATCAGTACTATGAATAGGCAGTGCGAGGATATATATATTTTTTTGCTTTTGATCTTGGGAAATTCCAGATCACTTTGAAGTTCTCTGCTGGGAGTGCCAGACTTTCCAGTCTATTGGGTTTCAGTTTAAAGGAATTCTACTGTACACAGGTGGTCTCAGATTTTTTTTACTCTATGTTCCAAACCTCCCCATAAGCACAATATGTCACGTACAAAATTTTCTAATTTAGAGAAGACCAAACTAAAACGCCCACTTGGCCATCTGTAACTCTGATCTCACCTCACATCTGGAACCCTGCAGCCATCCCTTGATGTAAAGGGGCAATTTTCAATCAAACAAAACATAATAATAATATAATAAAATTCACTCTGTTCAACATGGAAAAATTTCTACATGCAAGAAACCAAAAAGTAAAATCAATTTGTCACAGATGGTTTTATGTTTACCATGAAAATATTTATTTTATGCTCATTGTTATCGGTGCCCATATGTCATGCCCTGCCCGCATATTTTGACATATTCATGAAAACTATATCTGAATAGCACTGGGGGTATATGGGTTCTCCAAAATTTCTCTATTATTGAAGAGAATTCCTGACATTCCTGGCAGCTGTCATTTATTTATTTTTCCTCCCTTTGCGCTGAGAACATATTGAGGTCCAGATGTTTATGTAGGAAACTATTAAATGTTTTCTTTAATACGGTATGGCAGGTGCATTCCTATAGAACATGATACGGAAATGTAGTAGATGGGTAACCTGAGAGCCTCCGAACCTTCCCAACCTGCTGGGCAGTGTTCACTGATAAAATATATTTATGGTATTATAAGATGATTTACCACTTAAGGAAGTTATCTGTCTACATGCAGCTTCATAAAAATCTGATTACTACACCAGGGAAAGTAAATGGGTTGAGGACCTGTAGCCTTCCTTGTTCCTTCTCTGCCCTCAGATCTGCCCTTTGGCCCTAAATCTGAATACTCTGAAACATAGGAAGTGTAACCCATGCAAATACTGTGTCTAAAATAAGTTGGCAATGACAACACGGAAGGGGCAGGGCCGCCAGGCAGCAGTGAATCCATGCTATTTCTATGTCAGCTCTCATTAGTAATCAGATTTTTATAAAATAAAAATGAATAAATAAAGTGTGTGAGCAGTTAAAGGGATTGTCCCACAAAAAATATTCTACAGTTTTCAAACCAGTACCTGGATCTGAATACTTTTGTAATTGCATGTAATGAAACATTTTATATAGATACTGAGTTATTCAATAAAATGTATCTGTATAGCGTCACTTAATTTCTTATTTTTTTGACCTGCTCGCTGAGATGGCCGCACATGCTCAGTTTCATTCTTCAACTGCCTCCTGAGCTGGGATAGGGAGAGCATGGACACGCCCCCTGAGCTGTGATAGGGAGAGCTGAGACCCGCCCCCTGAGCTGCAGCAGAAAAGACACTCCCCTTGAGCTGCAGCAGAAAAGACACGCCCCTGAGCTGCAGCAGAAATTACTTGAGCTTCCAGCTTGATATAAATCTGACAAAGCAATGAATGTGGAGATGTCACAAAGAGGGGTAGAGGGTAGTGACCACTGGCTCCACCCACACCCCTGTCCCTGCCTACTTGCACCACTCGTCCTAGGCAACGAGGTACAACTGGACGACGTTCCCTAGCCTGGGTAAGTGCGGAGGGACATACAAGACATACAACAGATATGTCAGCAAGCCGATTCAGAACCAGGATGTCGCTAAAGTACAAAAGGATAATCAAAGAGAAGTCAAGTCCACGCCAAAGGTCAAACCAGGAGGAGCCAATAAATGCAGGGAGCAACCAGGGACGAAGTCAGGAACGGAGCCGGGAATCAAGTCACGCAAAACAAGTTCAGGAAGAGACAGAATTCACAGGCAACCTGTGGCCAGCAGCCTGCCTGTTAAATAGTGGAGAAGAGGAGTCATGTGACGCTGGCCACGTCACATGACTCATTCTCCTGAATCCAGCCGAGCACCGAGTGATCAGCTCGGCGCTCAGGCTTACCGCAGTTGCCATGGACACGAAGGACGCTGACTGCGCCAAGGGAATACGCGCGGCCAGATACTCCCCGTCCCTCGTTGCTGTGGAGACGAGGGCGTAGCGCACGTCCTTGTTCGTGGGATAACTCCTTTAATAACCAATTTTCTACTGGCGAACGCAGTACCAGACTTTGAGTCTAATATTTCTGTGAGGTGATCATGCAGCAGGAGTCTTACAAAGGTTTGACCCAGGATGAAAGTCATTCCAAGTGAGGAGTTGAACTGGACTACATTTACAAACAAGAGATAAAAAGTCATATTATTAGATGCCACCCCCCCAAAAAAAAATTGTTTAATTCTATGAGACTCTAAAATCTGTCATCTGTTCAAGCACCTAATACCAATATAATGCCCCATAGACTGAGCCGAGAAGATTCTCTTCCTTGGCGAATATGTTTTAAAAGAGAACTTCCCTTTTATACTGTACATCAATTCCACATTAAAATTTACAAAAAATGTAGAGTTAGGCCTTTTTCATACGCCAGTGAATCCCGGACATGTGCTGTCCGTGTTCTCCAGGGATGGCGCAGGTACCCATTGATTTTTATGTGTATTTATTGATTTTCCACTGACTGTGGGTTAATGGAAAAACCATGCAGACATTCACTACTTTGGTCCGTGATGCGAGCAAAACACACCCATTGAAATCTATGGGTCTTTGTAAGCCAGCGACATAACACGGATGGTGTTCGTGTTCTGTCAGTGATTTTTCAGGGACCTTTGGTAGTCGACTCTCTGAAAATGTATTTAGTTTAATGTAATTTTTAGCCTAGCAATGTATGTGAAGTGCAAAAAATAGACACATGGACCAAGCACGGATCCTTCACGGATATCTTCACGGATGAACCACTGAGCATTTTGTCTCAGATGTCATCAGATTGTGGAAACTTAAAACAGTATTCTTGTTGTTTGCAGTTATCCCTTATACACAGGATAGGGGATAACTATTAGATCAATGGGTGTCCTACCTCTAGGACCCCCACCGATCACACGAGAATGGGGCCCCGTACCCCCTGCAGCCCCCATGAAATAAAAGGAGCGGCCAGTTGGGCATGCTTGTGGCGGCTCCATTCATTTCTATGTGAATTCTGGAGATAGCCGATCACTGTCCTGTGGTTAGGGGATAACTTTAAACAACATAAAAAATCTATTTAAACTGTAGAGGACCCGCGCCGTACATGTATGGCGCAACAGGACGTGACTTAAGGACCAGCGCTGTACATGTATGCCGTGAGGTCCGCTGGGCTCTGGGTGAAAATTGCAGGGGGATCGGAGTGCTCTTACTGACAGGCAGCCATGCCGGTTAAGGGCAGCATCGAGTATTTCGACCCCCTGCAGCTCCGTGCGCTGCGATTGGCCAATCAGTGAAGAGCGGCACATCGCAGCGCCGGAAGCACATGTAAGCTGCGGGGCGGGTCAGGGGGGGATCAGGGGGAGGTGACCGGTGCTGAACAAGTTAGCACCTGTCCCCTCCGAGGTTAGGCAGGGGACACCAGTGTTTGGAGTCCCCTGCCAGCGCTGTGATTGGCTGGAACAACGCTCCAGTCAAGGGCAGAGCTGTAGCTGCACAGGAAAGGGCAGAACCTCCCTGTATGCAGCCATTCTAGCTGGTGAGAGGTTCTGTGCTTCTCTGTGCTCGATCTGCTGAGATTTGTGGTTCTACCACAGCTTTCACTGCCTTTACTGCTCCTGTATAGAAGAAGAAGATCTGGAACATCTGCTGCAGTGATTTTTTTTTTCTGCAGCAGATGTTCCAGGTCCCTAATCCACCCCCCTTCCCAAGCCCTAATCGCCTCTCCCTCCCCCCCTCCCCATCCGATTTTGCTTGCGGCTGAGAAATTTTGACTTTTTTGTCACTTTTATCATTTTTTTTTTTCCTGCTCTGCACCACTTTTTCTGTGTGCGAGCTGTAAACGCCAAGTGCTGATCAGTCTGTACTGCACTGCTCAGCACCTGGGCTCTTTTTTGTTTGGCGCAGATGTATAATTTTTTCATCTGTCCCTTTTTTTTTTCTTTTTTTTTTTAAGAAGTAATAGTTAGAATCATATATATATGTAAATTTTTAGCTAGTGTTTTTTTTTTGTATCTGCAGTAAATTTTTATACTGCAGTGTCTGCACGAATGCACCAAACGTCTGCTTGCGAGCGTTCTGCAGCCCTGAGCACCAATAAGCACCATTTTTTTTACAGGTCGCTTTTGTGCTAATTTTTTTTATTTTTTTTTCAAGTAGTTAGTTATATCTATCTATATACACTCACCTAAAGAATTATTAGGAACACCTGTTCTATTTCTCATTAATGCAATTATCTAGTCAACCAATCACATGGCAGTTGCTTCAATGCATTTAGGGTTGTGGTCCTGGTCAAGACAATCTCCTGAACTCCAAACTGAATGTCAGAATGAGAAAGAAAGGTGATTTAAGCAATTTTGAGCGTGGCATGGTTGTTGGTGCCAGACGGGCCGGTCTGAGTATTTCACAATCTGCTCAGTTACTGGGATTTTCACGCACAACCATTTCTAGGGTTTACAAAGAATGGTGTGAAAAGGGAAAAACATCCAGTATGCGGCAGTCCTGTGGGCAAAAATGCCTTGTGGATGCTAGAGGTCAGAGGAGAATGGGCCGACTGATTCAAGCTGATAGAAGAGCAACGTTGACTGAAATAACCACTCGTTACAACCGAGGTATGCAGCAAAGCATTTGTGAAGCCACAACACGCACAACCTTGAGGCGGATGGGCTACAACAGCAGAAGACCCCACCGGGTACCACTCACCTCCACTACAAATAGGAAAAAGAGGCTACAATTTGCACGAGCTCACCAAAATTGGACTGTTGAAAACTGGAAAAATGTTGCCTGGTCTGATGAGTCTCGATTTCTGTTGAGACATTCAAATGGTAGAGTCCGAATTTGGCATAAACAGAATGAGAACATGTATCCATCATGCCTTGTTACCACTGTGCAGGCTGGTGGTGGTGGTGTAATGGTGCGGGGGATGCTTTCTGGGCACACTTTAGGCCCCTTAGTGCCAATTGGGCATCATTTAAATGCCACGGGCTACCTGAGCATTGTTTCTGACCATGTCCATCCCTTCATGACCACCATGTACCCATCCTCTGATGGCTACTTCCAGCAGGATAATGCACCATGTCACAAAGCTTGAATCATTTCAAATTGGTTTCTTGAACATGACAATGAGTTCACTGTACTAAAATGGCCCCCACAGTCACCAGATCTCAACCCAATAGAGCATCTTTGGGATGTGATGGAACGGGAGCTTCGTGCCCTGGATGTGCATCCCTCAAATCTTCATCAACTGCAAGATGCTATCCTATCAATATGGACCAACATTTCTAAAGAATGCTATCAGCACCTTGTGGAATAAATGAATTAAGGCAGTTCTGAAGGCAAAAGGGGGTCCAGCACCGTATTAGTATGGTGTTCCTAATAATTCTTTAGGTGAGTGTATGTATATAGATATATGTATATATATAAATCTCAATATATACATACACTGTATTTTAGAAATACATTTTAGTTAGGTAGTGTTAGTGTAGATTTTTTTTGTAATATCTGTGTGCGTGCGTCCTGCACCTGCTGAGCGCTAATCAGAAACATCCATTTTTCTGACCGGTCTGCTCAGTTTACTGTGCACTTTTTTTTGTGTGTATTTAGTTTTATCTCTCTCTCTATACAGTATATATATATATATATATATATAAATCTCCATATACATATATATAGAAATTAATTTTAGTTAGGTAGTGTTAGTATAGATTTGTGCGTGCATCCAGCAATTATTATATTTTTTTTGTTTTTATACTCTTTTCTCTATATTTAAAATTTATAACAAGCCCCTTCACGTGTGAAAACACTACATACACACCCAACACTAAATAAAGTTTTACACATTTCACACAAAAGACCCCAATAAAATAAAAAAGGCTCGTCCGTTCTAATGAGTTTACTCAGCTGTAGAGGCATATGCCTATCTTGCTTCTGATACTGAGTCAGCCAGTGAGAGAGAAGAGGCTGCCACTTTCCTCTACTCCTCTACCCCCTCATCATCATCATCCGGTGATGAGGGACCCTCTAGAAGGCGCCCCAGGGTAGCAGCGGAGGCAGCCACCCGGAGTGACCCCATATGGACCCCCACCCCCTGACGATTATCAGCCTCAAATTCCGGATTTTGTGGGCAACTCCGGAATACAGATAGACAGTGCGGCCTTCTCTGAAGATTTTGTAAATTTAATGGGGGCCCAAACCAATTTGTACACCCAACAATTTATAGCTCAGAATCCTACCTCACCATATGCTAGACCCCTAGGTTGGACCCCAGTAAGTGCAGCAGAGATGATGACATTTTGTTAATGTTTTACAGAGTCAGCTCACCTGCAGGCCCTCACATGTAATGTTTTAGGGGGTCAGCTCACCAGCAGGCCCTTACATATAATTATTTAGTGGGTCAGCTCACCAGCAGGCCCTCACCTACAATCTTTTAGAGGGTCAGCTCACCTGCAGGCCCTCACCTACAATCTTTTAGAGGGTCAGCTCACCTGCAGGCCCTCGCATATAATTTTTTTAGAGGGTCAGCTTTCCAGCGGGCCATCAATCATACTTTTTCAAGGGTGTATGATGCCCTCCTTTATGTGCAATAAAGGGTGTATTGGAGTGCTGGTTCCTTGTAATCTTTGGAAGCCCTTTCACTGTGCATAGGCTTTATGAGTGTCCCACTACCTGAACAATTGCACCACAATGTGAATGAGGCCCTCCATTATGTGATATACAGGTTGTATCGGAGTGCCTCTTCCTTGTAATTTTTGACAGCACTTGCACTTTATATACAAATAAATATACAGGGAAGAATGTTTCCTAACAATTTTTCCTCTAAAATCAATTTTATCTTCGGTTTTGTGCGTATTAGTGTCAGTCTGTAAAAGTGGCGTACTACTCAAACAACATCGTTCCCAGCAGCGACCTGGGAGTCCACTCTGAAGCCTGCTGTGCGCCCATACATAATGTTTGAGCATATATGGGGTGTTTCTGTAAACTCCAGAATCAGGGTAATAGATTTTAAGTTTTGTTTGGCTGTCAACCCTTGATATGTTGTAGAAAAAATAAATTACAATTTAAAATCTTTTAAATTTTAAATGTCATTCCCATTTTCATTTAATTCTCTTGGGGCACCTAAAGGGTTAACAAAGTTTATAAAATAAGTTTTGAATATCTTGAGGGGTGTAGTTCTAAAATGGGGTGATTTAAGGGTGGTTTCTAATTTGTAAGCCTCAGAAAGTGACTGCATAACTGAACTGGTCCTAAAAAATTGAGGTTTGGAAAAGTTCTTAAAAATTTTAAGATTTGTTTCTAAACTTCTAAGCCTTCTAACATCCCAAAAAATTTAAATGTCATTTTCAAAATAATTTAAACATGAAGTAGACATATGGGGAATGTAAGGTAAATACTATTTTTGGAGGTATTACTATCTATTATAAAAGTAGAGAAATTGAAAATTGGAAATTTGCTAATTTTTCTGAATTTTTGGTAAATTTGTTATTTTTTATAAATAAAAATGACATTTATGACTCAATTTTACCACTGTCATGTTCTCGGAACTGCCTGCTCCCGGTGACCGCATTTGATTTCAGACTGGCTCCCGGCACAGGCACAGGTAAGGACTTACCTGTGCATCGCTGGACGGGTGAGTCAAGATGGCAGACCCGCTTGTGTTCGCTAGCGAACACTGCGAACTGACCATCACTACTGAAGGGGTTAACCTATATTGTACTGATTTTGAGTTTTCTATTTTTGTTTTTTTCGCTGTTTACACCAAAAGTGAAAGTGAACAATCCTGCAGGTTCCTTTTTGGAACCTGAATACAGTTTACCTGTACTTGACAGTCTTCTGACTTCACCACTGTCATCTGAGGTCCCATAATTTTGAACGCCACTTTCTGGCTGCTTAGAGAATAAAACCTCACAAGAGTAAGAAATCAATCGAAGTGATGTTGCAAATTATAAAATGATACAAATTATAAGAAAAATATTCAACATTCTATGCTTAAACTGAGATGTCGTAAATATTTTGTGTCCTTTTAAATAGTTGCATTCAACGTTGATTGATTTTCAGAAGTTTTTAGCTTTCGCTTCAGAATGATTCATGTCTTCAGAAAACTCCTTGTCACCCACTTATAGCAAATCCTTACACTTTTTGCTAAAACATCCACAAGATTTTCATATTTATCAAAAGTCGAATCAATAGTTGTACATTCTGCTCTTCATAACTCATGAGTCTTGGAAGAAATTCTCAGCATAAAACGCATCCATCTAGAGAGCGAGCAGTCAGAAGGCATAGGCTCTGTATTCACTACTGTATTGCAGACTGCAATGGAATAGGTACGGATGTAGCAGAGCCAGAGGTGTAACTTGAAGCTCCTGAGAACCAGTGCAAAAGCTGCAACACTGCCCCCACTTACCAGGTGTTAATTTTAATACTAGTGTCTTTGTATGAGATAACGGGACCATTGGACCCCCTAAGCTCTAGAGCTGGGTTCAAACTCTGCACCCCTTATAGCTATGTTCCTGAGCAGAGCTGACTTTGTCATTAGATGTTTTTTTCCAGGCTTTAATGAGGAGCTGTCCCCTCTCCTGACATGTCTGTATTAGTAACTACAGTACGTGCATTCCCCATGTAATAATTCTGGATTAGAGTATCCAGCATTGCTCGGGCGCACATCTCTCTATATAAATATTTTCAAAATGCTATTTCTTACCTAAAAATACTCATTAGAGAGGTAAAGAAAACATCCGCCATTTTTAAATCAAAAATGTATGTTTTGTTTTTGTTAAAAGGCCCCTCATACACATTAGTGTATTGTTGGCCAAACCCACTGAGAACGTTGAGTTTGGTCGCCAATTTAATGTGTAGGGTGAACTCCCAATTCTGCCCCAACAAAGGATGTCAGAGGAGAGATGGATCAAAGGAGGTGAGTATTTTCCACGGATCCTTTTGTTCTCATGGGAGATAAGCTTCCACCAGAAGTCTCTGGCAGAGGCTTTTTTCTCTCCCCCCATTAACTACACATACTGTACACGTTCTGCCGAGCCAGGAGGGAGTCGGGTGAGAAAGCTGATCATTCGGCTGACAGCTATTGCATATATATGTGTATGGTGTTTGGTGGTGCCCCTTTGCATAGAGTCTTTTGTATCCTTCATCTCCCCTGCATTTCAGTCTGCCTCTCATCTCCCTACATAGGCTATCTAAAAGTCAGCAACCAATCACAGCACAGCTTTCATTTTGCTACAGCAGTTCTCATTCTGCTTCTACCTCATTTGTGATTCAGAGTGGTAATCTCCATATATGTGCTGTCTGTCTAAAAGGAAAACTGTTGCAAAACAACAACTCCCATCATGCTCCAACAGTCTGCAGCCATCAGGACATGATCGGAGTTGCGGTTTTGCAACAGCTGGAGAGACACAGATTGGGGGACATAGCCCTACAGTATTGTAAGCGCTGTAGTAAAATCAAAGGTGTACTGTGATTGGTTGTCATGGCCAAAATCTGAAAGTTGTGCAGAGATTGGATGGTATGGGCAACAAACAGTTTGTCTTTTACAGGCAGACTGAAATCCAGGGGAGATGAGAGGCAGATTGAGAAGCAGTGCTTCAATAGTTACAGTTACATTTGTGTATGCACTAATTTCCTTCCAGAACCCCGTTGGTTAGACTTGACAACACGCTTAGTATTTTAAGTTGTATAATGAAGAGTATATGTACCAAGTTTGGTTGAAATCCATCAAGGCACGAAGGAGCCTATGAAAAACAAAAACAAAAAAATCACTTTTACATATATGTACGGTATATAGATGATGTACCATTCTTTTATTAATCCTGCTAGAAGTTATAAATGATTTGCTAGCAGTTTGCAATGAAGGTCTGGATGTGAGTTACCAGTTGGGTGTGTGTCCCTGCACAGTCTGACATTGGTAGCACTGATTGGCTAGTGTCAGACTGTGCAGGGACACACCCCCAACTGGTAACACCCAGATAGACCTTTACTGCAGACTGTGCGCAGTTGATTTGTAAACTTCTAGCAGGAATAATAAAGAATGGTACAATATGCAGTCATAGAAACAGATGCTCCAGAATTGTTCTTACATGGGGAATGCAAGTAGAAGCAGACAGGTCAGGGGAGGATACAGATCCTCTTTAAAGGCATTTTCCAGAAAAACACATAAGACCTCTGTACTACAATGACAAACATTTGAAATGCACTTTGACACAAAGCGCAGGGATAGTTTAGTGGCTGGGCAACTCCCTGAGAAGTCAGTGGCTGCCATATAGGCGCTCAACCCCAACACACACTAGGGTCAATTCCACGGGAGGCCAATTTACTTATTGTTGGAGGAAATCCATGCAAACACAAGGAGAACATACAAACTCCATAGAGATGTTGCCCCTGGTCAGATTCAAACCCGGGATCCCAACGGTGCCTGGCACCAGTGCTAACCACTGAGCCACCAGGCTGCATTGGTTGTCACGCAGCTTTCCCAGGAACTGATATGGCTAAGAAATTTTTGCCAATTGCTCAGTCCAGGTAAGCGGAAATAGAGACTAAGAAGAGCTTGTAAGCCAACATTAACTCTGATCGGTTTCTGCAAAGAAAACAAAAACTATAGAATAAAGAATCAATCTCAAAGCACATATTGTGGAGAGAGGTCAGCAATGCAAGCAGCGTTTTCCAACATGTCGCCTTGAAGGGAACACTTATCCTCGTAACTTACCTTGTCTGCAAATTGTACGATTCTGTGCTCAAAGTGTCCCGCTGCCGCGGCTGTTGTGGTTCGGCTGTCTCCCGTAATGGTTGCTGGCTTTTACTGATTCACACTCCATTTTCTAATATAGACTCGTGGATAGATCAATATGACAAGATAAAAGTCAGTGAGCTGAGTGCCTCTAATATCAGTCCTGAGATCCAGAAAGTGAAATTCTAGAGAGGAGGAATCAGACTATGGACACTACACAGAGTATACACAGTGCAGTAAATGGGGGTCATTCACAAAACGCGTAGGAACTAGACGTATATATATGCGCTCCGCCCATGGGGACCCGGGTGGATAGTGGTGGAGGGTACGGCCACACGGTCAGGTTTCTGCATACAGTTTTGGAAGTCGAAACCAGGAGTGGATTAAAACTTCTAACGTCCTTTAAACTTTCTCTCCTTTTATGATCCACTCCTGCATCAAGAAACCTGGTGGCATTTCTATTGGGCCATGCACACATGCAAATTTTTAGCCGATCCGCAAATGATAGAACAGGTCCCATTCTGGTCCGTATTGTGGACAAGGCCAGTCCTTTCTATCGATGGGAATGAGAAAAAAGCGGATTGTACGCAAAAGTGTCCGTATTTTTCAGATCCGTGGTTCGCGGACAGTAATAATGTTCTGCTAAGACTAGACTAGACTAACTAACCAGGGGGCAGGCTGAGTCTATCACCCTGGTAACCTAATCAGTTTGCACAATGTGGGCATAACTACTGTGAGGGGTCACAATGTGGATGTTAGTACTGTGTGGTAGCACTAAGAGGAAATCAGTGCCCCTGTTATACATTGAGATGACTAGGTCTTACAGGGCAGCATGGCGCCCCCTGCTGTGGATTTCACAGGCACATTTACCACCCCCTATTTATGTGATTATTCTTTTCTCTCTGTCACCACACTGACCTTGTTTGGGATCCAGTAGACACCATGCCGACACGGCTGCAAAACCCTGAATGTGGTAGGAACAGTTGGATCTTTCATTTATCGTAGGTGTATAGGTACTGCCGTGTACCCTATGATAGATTTTATAAGGTGTACATATTGGGGGTCATTTACAAAGACCGGCTTTTTGCGACGACCTTTGTTCCCCCTCTGAATTAGCCTAATCTATGAATGGTGATGTATAGAAGAAATAAACTTGCAGCACTCACCAGATTTCTTTGCAGCTTGTTTATTCAAGTATAAAACGTGGTCGCTGGTGCGGGCCCTCACTCAGCTACAGGCGACGGCCGTTTGGCGCCATCCGCTCTTCGTCTGGCCTCCCACGTGATGGCGTCAGCAAGCTCATCTCTTTATGCTACGCCTGACGTCATTACTATGGCAACGATACACAAACATACTGTATATTTAAAAACAAAGCACCGTTAGACACTTAAATTGTTAAATGAAAACTGCTAAATCGTTCTTGTCATGAAAGCCTAGAGGCCCCATTGCGTTCGTCTTATTTATCCGAGAGGCTTCTTTTTGAAGTAGTGCACAATGTTCATCTCCCCTATTTTTTAGGGCTCCCACGATTTCTATTCCTGCACATGTGAGGATGTTACCCCCCCCATGTGCTTCTCTAATATGTTCTATTAATCTGGATGAGTCAATTCCTGCCTAAATGGATTTTTTATGTTCTCTAAATCTTATATATAGACATCTTATGGTTTTTCCTATATAAAATCTCCCACATGGGCAAAATATAACATAAACTGTGTTTTACATGAGATAAACTGTCTCACTATATGTTTTACTTCTCCTATGTTTAAATATCTAGATTTAAAGGGGTTGTCCGGGTTCAGAGCTGAAGCCGGACATACCTCCATTCTCCCCCCCGGCAGCCCCCCCCTGACTTGAGCATCGGAGCAGTTCATGCTCCGATGCTCTCCTTCGCCCTGCGCTAAATCGTGCAGGGCAAAGGCGTTTTTTGGAGATCCGGTGACGTACCGGGGCTCTCTATGGGCCTGCCAGGAACTCCGGTGATGTCAGCGGCACTGATGGGCGGTTTTTAGCGCTGCCCTAGCCACTAAAACGGCTAGGGCAGCGCTAAAGCCCGCCCATCAGAGCCGGTGACGTCACCGAACACACGGAAGTTTCCGCCCAGCAGTGTGTTATTGAAAAGAAAAGAGCCCGTGCCCTGTGCAATTTAGGGCAGGGCAAGGGAGCGCATCGGAGCATGAGATGCTCGGATGCCAACATAAGGGGGGCTTCTTGGGTGAAAAAAGGGTATGTCCGGGTTCAGCTTCAAATTGCTACAGCACACTATCCTTGCCACTGATATTGACCCTTTTTCTGATCTAATAAAGTTGGGTGGCAAGTCCTCGGAGGGTGTGTGTGTGTGGGGGGGGGGGGAGGGGGGTCTTTGGCACCGTACTGAATCCTTGCCCCGGCTTCATCTCTGTGGCCACCATAGAGCCCGGCACTTTTTCATAAAGTGTTCAAGCATGACCACCTCGGCTGGATTGCAGGGTGTTCGTAACCAGTGGAAACGAGCAGTTTATGGGGTGGAAAAATGAATCAAGCCAGCAAAGGAGGCAATATGGACGATCACAGTACATTAGTAAGAGCCTTGTATTCACTTGGTCTACGTGATAAATGCTGTTTGCTGAATTTAGACAAACAACCCCTTTAAATTGTTTACAGGAAACATCTCTCATCCTTCAAAATATTTTACGTCATTGATATGAATGCTTTTTTTAATGTTACTTTGCTTTAAAAAAAAAAAAAAGAATATTTACTTGTGTGATTGTGAATCTCCTTTTACAAATATCCTCGGCATTTCTGAACTAATAGTCCTGCTATACAACTGCTCCGACATAGTATAATTTGTTCCTTTCAACAAACCATAAACCAGTCAAGGTTCTGCAGAAAGGAACCAGATGATATGCTCTAATTGGAAAATGAAAAACATTTTAAATATCATTTCTGTGCAGTACCATACTGAATAATATGGCGCAAAGCGTGGAGACTTAAAGTGGATTTCTAACCGAAAGGTAAACTTGCCGAAATAGGAGTAAATCAGAAAGCAGAGCCGCAGCCAAAAGTTTGGCCGTTATGTTTTATTTAGTTGAGGAGCTATTGGCATTTTTTTTTTGTTGTGTTGTCGACGGCCATTTTTGCAAAAGTCACAGGAAGTAGAGCTACATCGGTTGTCACCTTTGAGTTTAGCTTCGCGGAGACAGATGGTTAGCTGTCATTTTGTCAGTATGTTCAATGAATAACATAGTAACAATTTACCCAGATATTAATTTAAGTCCAACAATCAACTTTCATCACCTCTTATTGTCATTTGCTGTTGCGACATTATAGGGGAGTATCAAAACCTTTTTTTCTACTTAAAGAGGATGTGAAAGAATGGGGGAGAGGGGGTGGCAACCTCCCTGTCCCCCCCTACACACACACACTTGGCTGCACCTGTAAAGGAAGAATGACTTACCTGCTCCCCGCTTCTTCATCCTTATGCCTGCAATGCTTCTCTGATGTCAACATCCAGTTTGACATCCCTGCAGTCTATTACTGTCCGCGGTGTTGGCCGTCTCCCCTTACGTCATGACACAAGGGGATCGGGTCTCCGTCACGGCCAGTGATTGGCTGCAGTAAAGTCAAACCAGATGACATCGAGGGAACCCAGAGGAGCATCGCAGGCCTGAAGGAGAAGGAGCATGGCAATGGCTCTGGCAAGCAGGTAAGGATGACTTCACGCTTCAGATATTTAGTCAGTTATTGTGAGCCAAAGCCAGGTTTGGGTCAAAAATACAGAACAGGAGAAAATCTTTCCATTGTACCTTATCTCTGAGTAGACTTTACTACTGGTTTTGCCCCACAATAACTGATAGAAATAACTGATCAAATAACGGAAGTGTGAACTCTAAGTCATCTTTCCTTTACAGGTCCAGCCAAGTGAGGAGGTTTTCCAACCTCCCCCCATTCTTGCACAACCTCTTTAAAGGGGTGTCTAGGTTTTCTTTTTAAATCCCCCCCAAGCCAGCCTTACCTTTGTGGAGATCTATAGTTAGCTGGTCTTTGCCCCTCCTTTGTGGCTCCCGGGATGTCTTAACTGGACTTCTGCCAACTTCCAAACTGACAGAGGTCATGAGACTGGCTTAAGCGCTGATTTGTCCCTGAACGGCTGGGTGGCCTGCTGCTTGGGGTCACCTCCCTTCTCTTGTTTTCGAGCTGTGTAGGATATTGAAGCTCAGCCACATCCAATTGAAAGGAGCTGAGCTGCAATACCAGACACGGACACTGCATATCAGCGGCGCTGTTCACGTGGATTTTTTTTCCAATCTCATCCAAACCCTTTAAGATGATTTAGTGTCGAATTATACATGCGATGAATACAAACCTGTGTGTTTTTTATCTTCCTCATAAGTGTTAATTGCATCCTTGGAATAAATATTTGATATCTGAATATTAATAAATCATGTTTTTTTAATCTATTTCATTAGGATTGATGAAAGTGTATACTCACTTACCATGGGTCAATACCAATGAAAGCCCTGACTGGAGACATGGGCTTCTCAGTCCATTAGGTTGCAGGCATGCCCGGTTATGAATTCGTCTAATACATTACTATTATGTTGTCTTTTTTTTTTTTTTTGTTGACTCAGAATCTATGTCAGCAAAACCAAGCATTCTGGCTTTCGGCCCAGCATCAAGCTGTCTGCGGAGGATATGTTGCTGCCTTTACCACCATGACAGTAATGAGGAGCCGGTATTAGCGCAATTTGCATAATTGTGAGTTTCAAAACTTGTCCGCTTTGTCAGTGGGAGACAACCGATGGTGATGATACGCACGACACATTATTCTGCGTGTTTTGTGCTATCAGCAGATATTTATGCAAATCCCGTCATCACCACGAGGTGATTTTCCAATTTTCGACCATTAACTAACTATCCTTGACAACAAGGAGCGAGAGAACAACAAGCAGGCGTGTTTTGTCATTGACCACCTGAAACAAGTCGGGTTATTCATAATTTTTTTATTTATATATTTTTTCATCTTTTGCTTTTTCTCTTTTTCTTGACTTTTCCAGGCAGTGACAGGTCTGATGACAGAGGTAAAATCGTCGGACGTTCTCTCGTTTCAGACACAAGTTGCCAAACAAGTGAAAGATCAAAAAACGGAATGCCCGAGAGCTTCTCCGAACGACTCCTGAAGACAATGAGCGCTAGTTTTTCTTCCTTCGGTTACATTTTTTTTTTTTTGACAAATAAAAGACATGTAGACGGCTCTTAGGACGAAGCGTCAGACTTCAGGTTTCTCAGAAGACAGGCATGCTCCTTGTATTAATGGATTTGTCAATGTTCCTTTCTTCCAGGAATGCGGCATAAATTACTTGGACGGTCGGAGAGTTCTTCATATAGGATTACATTGGGATTAAAATAGCATAAAAGCCGCAATGTGAAATATTGTAGCATCCCATCAGACGGAACAATCCATAGGGCACTTCTATCATGTATGTATTGGGAGATTCCAGTGGTCCGGCAACTGATTGTGAAGACCTCCGACCTCGATCTGGTCAACACCATGGGTGTATAAGCCTCAGAATGCCAGAATTAGATCATTGGTTTACTCAAAACTTTACTTTGGGACGCTTGGAAGTTTAGATATTTCTGGGCTTTCAGAATTACTGTTATGGGGGTAGACTGTTAAAGGTGTTATTCACTCTTTTTGCTATTGATGCCCCATCTGATCAGCAGGGGTCTAATGTCCAGCACCCATGGGCGTAACTATGAGGGTGGCAGGCATAGCAGCTGCTGTGGGGCCCCGACAACTAAGTGTCCACTCGGACAAGGTGCAAAGTGTCATGGAAATGGCATTGATACAACCCCAATCAAAATTTTACAATGGAGTCTTATGGTTACTTTCATCGTTACCTTTATGCACTTTTTTGGGCTATGACATCACTACGTTTTTACTGTACTGTGAGATCATATGTGCATTGTACTTGCATGTGACGTCACTGTTTGAATAATTTCAGCGTTGTAACATCAATGAGTAGAGTATCCCTGTACTGTGACATCACTGTGCATTATGATAATCTTGTGACATCACTGTGGTCTATTATTACATCATCATGTACATTATCCCTCTACTATAACATTAACGCGTGTCTTAACCCTGTGCATTAGAAAAATCAATCATAAGCTTTTTTGAAAATGTTGCTAAAAGTGGTCATGGAAAAATAGGGCCCCATTCCAAGCTGTGCTTTGGGGCCCCATGGTTACTTGTTACACCCTTGCCAGCTCACCTGCCAATCAGCTGTTACCTTGCAGCTCCAACACTGGAAGTACACAGCTCCCTCCATTGTAGAGGGGACTGCAGTACTGCTCCCATTCACTTCACAATGGGGATGGACTCAGCTGTAGTTTCGGCACCACAACTGGTCAGCAGTGATGTGTGGTGTTAAATTTCAAGGAGGGATCCATTGGTTCTTTCCGGAGATTCTCCACCTTTCTCCCAATTAAAAACACATGCTTGGCAGAGGTGAGCGAGTTTGTGGGTGACGGGAAAGATATCTGTTGGCTAACAGCTATTGAAGATGTATGGGCAGCTTCAGTGTTGGACTGGCCCACCAGAGTACGACAGGATCCTCCAGTAGGCCCAGGCTCTAATACTATAGTGAGCCCAAAGGTCCAGAAAAATGGAGCTGCCTGTGGAGATAATAACTTGTCACTAGTGTCTTTTTCTTTGAATCAAAAGCTATTAGACTTTATTGATGATATGGGGGTTGGGCCCTGAGAATAATTTCTCCTGTTGAGCCCAAGGAACCTCAGTCCAGCCCTGGGCACCTTCAGTCCAGTATCTTGTGCGATGACTATAATATATATTTTTTTTTCATGGAGGGGGGTTGCTCTGTGAATGTTCATGTTCTGATCTATAAAGGTTGGATATAGACCTAGACTTGGTTCCAGTTCCTCCTACAGCCTAAGTGCCTTGATATACAAAAAGCCATTGTAAAGTGTTCTCCCGGCCCAATCTATCATGGAATTGAAAATACAGAAGCAGTCTATTGATCTGTTAAGATTTGGTTTCCACTTATACAATTAGTCGGGAATGAATTTATACACATGGTGTGGTGGTATTTCAAAAGCCTGTGAGATCAATATTACTAGAAGTAAGAGGCCGACCCGCACAAACATTAAATCTTCAGCGTCGTTAAACTCGTTAGTTTGTGTGCACGCGATTTATTTATATCATGTTATTCAATAAGTGCAGGTAATTCTGAACATGATATATAAGTATTGCATCTACTAGCAGAGAGCGTAGCAGCATTTTACCTATTCATATTGTAGGAAGGAACAAGGGGCCATCATTGATGGTCGGTACGTGTCACCGAGGTTCCTGGCCTCGGTAAGGTAAGAGGCGGTTCCCCCCCCCCCCCCCTAAAGTGTCAGTATTACAGATTGCAGTCTGACACTTCAGCTTTTTAGTATGGCTATCAAGCTGATCCAGGACGGCTCTTACTGGGAGTAGCCAAAGTGCTTGGTGGGTGGCTCCTCCCCAGGTTCCAGGCTGGGTCTTGGCAGGTTTAAAAGCAGTCAGCACTGTCAGGTGAGGTGGATTACCTCCCTCTGACAGTGGAGCTGTGGAGATCTCTGCGCTGAGGTCTGAAGACTGTGTGTCAGGCGAGCAGGCCGCCTTACAGCCCTCAAGTGGACTTTCTGAGGCTGAGCATTCAGCCGGGTGTGAACTGACACCCAGGATACCAGGTGAACGTTATTTAGTTTTTTCTGTGGGTGAACAAGCACCAATCCTGAAAAGGGACTGTTGTGTTATGTTATGAGTGTGAATAAACACTGAAGATTGATTTAAAACCTGGTCCGTTGCCTCTATACTGCGTCCGCTAACCTGCCTACCAGAGCGAATTTCCACAATATCCATAAGTGTGGGGGTGCGAAGGACGCGTGCATTTTTTTTCAGATAAAACCAAGGCTGCCTTGCTGTTTTAAGGGTACATGGAAAGTAGATACCTTGTAAAAAGGTTTACACAGAGATAGATGTACCAAGGCAGAAAATGGGCCTCAGAGCATTCACTTGAAAATCCTAGGCCCTGATGTAAAACGTATTCCGTAATCTCTTAACCATCATCTGCCAATGCAGTGGCCCATTTTAGAGTGGTCCCAATGCTATGCTGGGTCCCCCGAACATTGTTGATTATTGCTCTCCAGAAGGGATGACAAGTAGAGTTGAGCGAACACCTGGATGTTCGGGTTCGAGAAGTTCGGCCGAACTTCCCGGAAATGTTCGGGTTCGGGATCCGAACCCGATCCGAACTTCGTCCCGAACCCGAACCCCATTGAAGTCAACGGGGACCCGAACTTTTCGTCACTAAAAAGGCTGTAAAACAGCCCAGGAAAGAGGTAGAGGGCTGCAAAAGGCAGCAACATGTAGGAAAATCCCCTGCAAACAAATGTGGATAGGGAAATGAATATAAAAAAAAAAAAAAAAAATGACCCAATATCAATTGGACAGAGGTCCCATAGCAGAGAATCTGGTTTCACGTCAGCAGAGAATCAGTCTCTTCATGCCATAGCAAAGAATCTGGCTTCATGTCAGCACAGAATCAGTCTCTTCATGCCATAGCAGAGAATCTGGCTTCATGTCAGCACAGAATCTGTCTTCATGTCATAGCAGAGAATCAAGCTTCACGTCACCCACCACTGGAACAGGCCACTGTCACACATTTAGGCCCAGGCACCCAGTCAGAGGAGAGAGGTCCCGTAACAGAGAATCTGGCTTGATGTCAGCACAGAATCTGTCTTCATGTCATAGCAGAGAATCAGGCTTCATGTCACCCACCACTGGAACAGGCCACTTACACACATTTAGGCCCCGGCACCCAGACAGAGGAGAGCGGTCCCGTAACAGAGAATCTGGCCTTATGTCAGCGCAGAATGTGTCTTCATGTCATAGCAGAGAATCAAGCTTCACGTCACCCACCACTGGAACAGGCCACTGTCACACATTTAGGCCCAGGCACCCAGTCAGAGGAGAGAGGTCCCGTAACAGAGAATCTGGCTTGATGTCAGCACAGAATCTGTCTTCATGTCATAGCAGAGAATCAGGCTTCATGTCACCCACCACTGGAACAGGCCACTGTCACACATTTAGGCCCAGGCACCCAGGCAGAGGAGAGAGGTCCCGTAACAGAGAATCTGGCCTTATGTCAGCGCAGAATCAGTCTTCATGTCATAGCAGAGAATCAGGCTTCACGTCACCCACCACTGGAACAGGCCACTGTCACACATTTAGGCCCCGGCACCCAGACAGAGGAGAGCGGTGCCGTAACAGAGAATCTGGCCTTATGTCAGCGCAGAATCTGTGTTCATGTCATAGCAGAGAATCAGGCTTCACGTCACCCACCACAGGAACAGGCCACTGTCACACATTTAGGCCCAGGCACCCAGGCAGAGGAGAGAGGTCCCGTAACAGAAAATCTGGCCTGATGTCAGCACAGAATCTGTCTTCATGTCATAGCAGAGAATCAGGCTTCACGTCACCCACCACTGGAACAGGCCACTGTCACACATTTAGGCCCAGGCACCCAGTCAGAGGAGAGAGGTCCCGTAACAGAGAATCTGGCCTTATGTCAACACAGAATCTGTCTTCATGTCATAGCAGAGAATCAGGCTTCACGTCACCCACCACTGGAACAGGCCACTGTCACACATTTAGGCCCAGGCACCCAGGCAGAGGAGAGAGGTCCCGTAACAGAGAATCTGGCCTTATGTCAGCGCAGAATCTGTCTTCATGTCATAGCAGAGAATCAGGCTTCACGTCACCCACCACTGGAACAGGCCACTGTCACACATTTAGGCCCCGGCACCCAGACAGAGGAGAGCGGTCCCGTAACAGAGAATCTGGCCTTATGTCAGCACAGAATCTGTATTCATGTCATAGCAGAGAATCAGGCTTCACGTCACCCACCACTGGAACAGGCCACTGTCACACATTTAGGCCCAGGTACCCAGGCAGAGGAGAGAGGTCCCGTAACAGAGAATCTGGCCTGATGTCAGCGCAGAATCTGTCTTCATGTCATAGCAGAGAATCAGGCTTCACGTCACCCACCACTGGAACAGGCCACTGTCACACATTTAGGCCCAGGCACCCAGGCAGAGGAGAGAGGTCCCGTAACAGAGAATCTGGCCTGATGTCAGCACAGAATCTGTCTTCATGTCATAGCAGAGAATCAGGCTTCACGTCACCCACCACTGGAACAGGCCACTGTCACATATTTAGGCCCAGGCACCCAGGCAGAGGAGAGAGGTCGCGTAACAGAGAATCTGGCTTCATGTCAGCACAGAATAAGTCTTCATGTCATAGCAGAGAATCAGGCTTCACGTCACCCACCACTGGAACAGGCCACTGTCACACATTTAGGCCCCGGCACCCAGACAGAGGAGAGGTTCATTCAACTTTGGGTTGCCCCGCAATATAATGGTAAAATGAAATTAAAAATAGTATTGAATGAGGAAGTGCCCTGGAGTAGAATAATATATTGTTAAGGGGAGGTAGTTAATATCTAATCTGCACAAGGGATGGGCAGGTCCTGTGGGATCCATGCCTGGTTCATTTTTATGAACGTCAGCTTGTCCACATTGGCTGTAGACAGGCGGCTGCGTTTGTCTGTAATGACGCCCCCTGCCGTGCTGAATACACGTTCAGACAAAACGCTGGCCGCCGGGCAGGCCAGCACCTCCAAGGCATAAAAGGCTAGCTCTGGCCACGTGGACAATTTGGAGACCCAGAAGTTGAATGGGGCCGAACCATCAGTCAGTACGTGGAGGGGTGTGCACAGGTACTGTTCCACCATGTTAGTGAAATGTTGCCTCCTGCTAACACGTTCCGTATCAGGTGGTGGTGCACTTAGCTGTGGCGTGGTGACAAAACTTTTCCACATCTCTGCCATGCTAACCCTGCCCTCAGAGGAGCTGGCCGTGACACAGCTGCGTTGGCGACCTCTTGCTCCTCCTCTGCCTTCGCCTTGGGCTTCCACTTGTTCCCCTGTGACATTTGGGAATGCTCTCAGTAGCGCGTCTACCAACGTGCGTTTGTACTCGCACATCTTCCTATCACGCTCCAGTGTAGGAAGTAAGGTGGGCACATTGTCTTTGTACCAGGGATCCAGCAAGGTGGCAACCCAGTAGTCCGCACACGTTAAAATGTGGGCAACTCTGCTGTCGTTGCGCAGGCACTGCAGCATGTAGTCGCTCATGTGTGCCAGGCTGCCCAGAGGTAAGGACAAGCTGTCCTCTGTGGGAGGCGTATCGTCATCGTCCTGTGTTTCCCCCCAGCCACGCACCAGTGATGGGCCCGAGCTGCTTTGGGTGCCACCCCGCTGTGAACATGCTTCATCCTCATCCTCCTCCACCTCCTCCTCATCCTCGTCCTCCTCGTCCTCCAGTAGTGGGCCCTGTCTGGCCACATTTGTACCTGGCCTCTGGTGTTGCAAAAAACCTCTCTCTGAGTCACTTTGAAGAGACTGGCCTGAAAGTGCTAAAAATGACCCCTCTTCCTCCTCTTCCTCCTGGGCCACCTCCTCTTCCATCATCGCCCTAAGTGTTTTCTCAAGGAGACATAGAAGTGGTATTGTAACGCTGATAACGGCGTCATCGCCACTGGCCATGATGGTGGAGTACTCGAAACAGCGCAACAGGGCACACAGGTCTCGCATGGAGGCCCAGTCATTGGTGGTGAAGTGTGTCTGATCCGCAGTGCGACTGACCTGTGCGTGCTGCAGCTAAAACTCCACTATGGCCTGCTGCTGCTCGCACAGTCTGTCCAGCATATGCAAGGTGGAGTTCCACCTGGTGGGTACGTCGCATATGAGGCGGTGAGCGGGAAGGCCGAAGTTACGCTGTAGCGCAGACAGGCGAGCAGTGGCAGGGTGTGAACGCCGGAAGCGCGAACAGACGGCCCGCACTTTATGCAGCAGCTCTGACATGTCGGGGTAGTTGCGAATGAACTTCTGCACCACCAAATTCAGCACATGCGCCAGGCAAGGGATGTGCGTCAAACCGGCTAGTCCCAGAGCTGCAACGAGATTTCGCCCATTATCGCACACCACCAGGCCGGGCTTGAGGCTCACCGGCAGCAACCATTCATCGGTCTGTTGTTCTATACCCCGCCACAACTCCTGTGCGGTGTGGGGCCTGTCCCCCAAACATATGAGTTTCAGAATGGCCTGCTGACGTTTACCCCGGGCTGTGCTGAAGTTGGTGGTGAAGGTGTGTGGCTGACTGGATGAGCAAGTGGAAGAAGAGGAGGAGGAAGCTGAGTAGGAGGAGGAGGAGACAGGAGGCAAAGAATGTTGCCCTGCGATCCTTGGCGGCGGAAGGACGTGCGCCAAACAGCTCTCCGCCTGGGGCCCAGCCGCCACTACATTTACCCAGTGTGCAGTTAGGGAGATATAGCGTCCCTGGCTGTGCTTACTGGTCCACGTATCTGTGGTTAGGTGGACCTTGCCACAGATGGCGTTGCGCAGTGCACACTTGATTTTATCGGACACTTGGTTGTGCAGGGAAGGCACGGCTCTCTTGGAGAAGTAGTGGCGGCTGGGAACAACATACTGTGGGACAGCAAGTGACATGAGCTGTTTGAAGCTGTGTGTGTCCACCAGCCTAAATGACAGCATTTCATAGGCCAGTAGTTTAGAAATGCTGGCATTCAGGGCCAGGGATCGAGGGTGGCTAGGTGGGAATTTACGCTTTCTCTCAAATGTTTGTGAGATGGAGAGCTGAACGCTGCCGTGTGAGATGGTTGAGAAGCTTGGTGACGCAGGTGGTGGTGTTGGTGGTACATCCCATGTTTGCTGGGCGGCAGGTGCCAACGTTCCTCCAGAGGCAGAGGAAGAGGCCGAGGCGGCGGCAGCAGCAGCAGAAGAGGCCGAGGCGGCAGCAGCAGAAGAGGCAGCAGGGGGAGCCTGAGTGACTTCCTTGTTTTTAAGGTGTTTACTCCACTGCAGTTCATGCTTTGCATGCAGGTGCCTGGTCATGCAGGTTGTGCTAAGGTTCAGAACGTTAATGCCTCGCTTCAGGCTCTGATGGCACAGCGTGCAAACCACTCGGGTCTTGTCGTCAGCACATTGTTTGGAAAAGTGCCATGCCAGGGAACTCCTTGAAGCTGCCTTTGGGGTGCTCGGTCCCAGATGGCGGCGGTCAGTAGCAGGCGAAGTCTCTTGGCGGCGGCTGTTCTGATTTTGCCCACTGCTCCCTCTTTTGCTACGCTGTTGGCTCGGTCTCACCACTGCCTCTTCCTCCGAACTGTGAAAGTCAGTGGCACGACCTTCATTCCATGTGGGGTCTAGGACCTCATCGTCCCCTGCATCGTCTTCCACCCAGTCTTGACCCCTGACCTCCTGTTCACACTGCACACTGCAGAAAGACGCAGCAGTTGGCACCTGTGTTTCGTCATCATCAGAGATGTGCTGAGGTGGTATTCCCATGTCCTCATCATCAGGAAAAATAAATGGTTGTGCGTTAGTGCATTCTATCTCTTCCACCCCTGGGGAAGGGCTAGGTGGATGCCCTTGGGAAACCCTGGCAGCAGAGTCTTCAAACAGCATAAGAGACTGCTGCATAACTTGAGGCTCAGACAGTTTCCCTGATATGCATGGGGGTGATGTGACAGACCGATGGGCTTGGTTTTCATGCGCCATCTGTGCGCTTTCTGCAGAAGACTGGGTGGGAGATAATGTGAACGTGCTGGATCCACTGTCGGCCACCCAATTGACTAATGCCTGCACCTGCTCAGGCCTTACCATCCTTAGAACGGCATTGGGCCCCACCAAATATCGCTGTAAATTCTGCTGGCTACTGGGACCTGAGGTAGTTGGTTCACTAGGACGTGTGGCTGTGGCAGAACGGCCACGTCCTCTCCCAGCACCAGAGGGTACACTAACACCACCATGACCATGTCCACGTCCGCGTCCCTTATTAGATGTTTTCCTCATTGTTCCCGTTCACAACAATTTTGAGAATGGCAAATTTGGGAATGCTTTTTCAACCCAGAACAAAAAGTCTGCTTTTACGGTCACTACAAATAACTTGACCAGCTAAAACTGTGCAGATTTGGTTGAATAGAGATGTGAGACTTGTTTTTTTTTGCGCTGTGTGACAGTTATAGGTTTAATCACAGAATGACACTTCTATCAGCACGCTAGCGTGTGTCTTAGGTTTTTCTGAATGACACTATCAATACCTTCAATGTAAGATTTTCTTTTTGGGATAGATTTCAAGTAGGCCTCAAATACCACAAACTAGTTATTTTCAGAATGGCAAATTTGGGAATGCTTTTTCAACCCAGAACAAAAAGTCTGCTTTTACGGTCACTACAAATAACTTGACCAGCTAAAACTGTGCAGATTTGGTTGAATAGAGATGTGAGACCTGTTTTTTTTTTTTGCGCTGTGTGACAGTTATAGGTTTAATCACAGAATGAGACTTCTATCAGCACGCTAGCGTGTGTCTTAGGTTTTTCTGAATCACACTATCAATACCTTCAATGTAGGATTTTCTTTTTGGGATAGATTTCAAGTAGGCCTCAAATACCACAAACTAGTAATTTTGAGAATGGCAAATTTGGGAATGCTTTTTCAACCCAGAACAAAAAGTCTGCTTTTACGGTCACTACAAATAACTTGACCAGCTAAAACTGTGCAGATTTGGTTGAATAGAGATGTGAGACCTGTTTTTTTTTTGCGCTGTGTGACAGTTATAGGTTTAATCACAGAATGACACTTCTATCAGCACGCTAGCGTGTGTCTTAGGTTTTTCTGAATCACACTATCAATACCTTCAATGTAAGATTTTCTTTTTGGGATAGATTTCAAGTAGGCCTCAAATACCACAAACTAGTTATTTTCAGAATGGCAAATTTGGGAATGCTTTTTCAACCCAGAACAAAAAGTCTGCTTTTACGGTCACTACAAATAACTTGACCAGCTAAAACTGTGCAGATTTGGTTGAATAGAGATGTGAGACCTGTTTTTTTTTGCGCTGTGTGACAGTTATAGGTTTAATCACAGAATGACACTTCTATCAGCACGCTAGCGTGTGTCTTAGGTTTTTCTGAATCACACTATCAATACCTTCAATGTAGGATTTTCTTTTTGGGATAGATTTCAAGTAGGCCTCAAATACCACAAACTAGTAATTTTGAGAATGGCAAATTTGGGAATGCTTTTTCAACCCAGAACAAAAAGTCTGCTTTTACGGTCACTACAAATAACTTGACCAGCTAAAACTGTGCAGATTTGGTTGAATAGAGATGTGAGACCTGTTTTTTTTTTTGCGCTGTGTGACAGTTATAGGTTTAATCACAGAATGACACTTCTATCAGCACGCTAGCGTGTGTCTTAGGTTTTTCTGAATCACACTATCAATACCTTCAATGTAAGATTTTCTTTTTGGGATAGTTTTCAAGTAGGCCTCAAATACCACAAACTAGTTATTTTGAGAATGGCAAATTTGGGAATGCTTTTTCAACCCAGAACAAAAAGTCTGCTTTTACGGTCACTACAAATAACTTGACCAGCTAAAACTGTGCAGATTTGGTTGAATAGAAATGTCAGGTCTATTTTTTAGGCGCTGGGTGACAGGCTCAACTTGCCCCTGATGTAATATATGGCCAAAAAATAACCACACTGTTGATGGTTAAATGCACTTGGGTGACACAGGCTCAGCCTGCAGCTGATGTAGTATATGGCCAAAAAATAATCAGACTATTGATGGTTAAATGCACTTGGGTGACACAGGCTCAGCCTGCAGCTGATGTAGGATATAGCACAAAATAACCACACTATCGATGGTTAAATACATTTGGTGATAGCTCGTGCTGGCGCACCACAAGTCACAAAATGGCCACCGATCACTCCAGAAAAAAAGTGATCTAAAAACGCTCTGGGCAGCCTCAAAAAAGTGAGCAAGTCAATAATAGCACTTCAATGATCCACAGCTGCAGATCGATCACAGAATCAAGTCTTTTGGAGGAGTTAATCTGCCTAATCTCGCCCTAACATCGCAGCTGCAACCTCTCCCTATACTGATCATAGCAGAGTGACGTGCGGCGCTACGTGACTCCAGCTTGAATAGAGGCTGGGTCACATGGTGCACTGGCCAATCACAGCCATGCCAATAGTAGGCATGGCTGTGATGGCCTCTTGGGCCAAGTAGTATGACGCTTGTTGATTGGCTGCTTTGCAGCCTTTCAAAAAGCGCCAAGAAAGCGCCGAACACCGAACCCGAACACAGACTTTTACGAAAATGTTCGGGTTCGCTCATCCCTAATGATAAGACGTATTTTAGCCCAATGGAAATTAAGTCCAGAGAGTCAGGATCTACAGTACACCAATGTGCTTCTTTACTGGAGGAACTCAAGTGCAAAACAATACAGACCCTGATCTGGCTTCTCCAGTTTCTTCCCTGGCAGTTTCTTCTCCAGTCCTATGCCAGCAGACCCTACCCCCCCCCTCCCCCACCTCACTCTGTCACCCTCTCTCAGAAGGCTGGTACCCTGGCCAAACGGATAGTGCCAAGGGTCTGAGGCTCAGTTGTCTGGCTGGCTTCTTGGTTATAGTGCTTGTGGCCTAGAAGCTGATGCTCAGTATTCCCACTTTACCATCTTCTTCTGGTCACTTGTGCAGTCTGGCAGAGTCTCTCCTACTGAACACTGGTCCCTATTAGACAACTAGGGAACCTAACTGCACTCATACACAGTTTCTAACTGAACTAGAACCATCTAATGGAGTGGAAGATCACGGCTGTGTTGCAATTTAAATCTGTCATAAACCTGTGTAGAATTTCAATACAAGTCTATGGGAATTACTAAGCTGTTTTTCCAGAGATAAACAAGTCTTCAGAAATAAACAAGAGAGCTAAACCAGACAGTCAAAAGGTCAGTGCGTCAGTGTTTTTCCCCACCAAAACTTGAAATAGTCCCTTATAGTAACTGTGGAAGATTTCTAACTTCTCAGAGTATAGATAGAAAATCCCAGTGCAGTGCAAATACAGTCCAATAACAGTGCTAATGAACAGGATATATTACAATAAACAATACTGTAAAATATTATAATAAAGTGCAGTTCAACAATATGAAGCAGTATAAGTATAATCATAGTACAAGTTAAAGGAGTTCTCCAGCCTGTCACGTGCCGGATGTCCCCTGGAGGACCTCCGGGACGTCATATGAGCAGGATACAAGGAAAACAGGCCAAGGACCACGGAACACATAATTTATAACAAAGGAAACAAGGTACGAGACAATGACTATAACAGAAGACCTCAATGTACTGAAACGGATCAGTGGGTGTGAACTGACTAGCAATACTCTGGAGGGGCGTAACTAAGCAGATACCTGGTCTTCACTAGAGATTCAGATGGTGAGGATAGGCTTGGGCCGATGGTAGTTGCCAGGGGCTATTCCAGAGCATAAACCGAGTCAGTGACAGCAGGATCAGGCGGCAAGGAGATACTAGACAAGGTACCGACAGTACATTGAGTCCACAGACAGGCAGGAAGAACGGAACAGAGGCAGAAGCAGGTAAAGAAGCAGTTACCTGCGCCACAAGCAATAGAATCTAAGCGGCCCCAGGCAGAGATGCACAGAGACAGAGAATGGGCATTTAGACATACTGGCATTCCCCCTCTGAGGAACACAAGAACCTTCTTCCGAAGGCGAACATGGACAGACGTGAAAGGAACACCAGAAGCAGTAAGGACTGCCAGACAGACAATAACAGGACATATATCAGACGCAGATAAGATATAGATATGTTCTGCTAGGCTATACAGATACAAGGCAAGGTACAGGGCCAGAATACAACAATACAGAACCAGGCGGAACACACCAAGGTGTAGATGGTGGGACCCCTTGGGTCAGCAGCAAAGGGCAAAACCTGGCAAGACAAACGTAGACAGACAGAATACACAGAGTAGAAGAGTGAAACAGACTGCCCAAGACTGAACTTCACTGAGCAGAAGGGTGAAGCACCCAGAAGACAAGACAAAGACAGACTGATGAAGACTGGCCGCAACACTCCACGCTCAAAGGCAGAAATAGCAGCCTAACGAGTGCACCTGAAAGGACACACCCAGGAAACAACCAAGGGGGGATAACCCCATCAGAACCAAACAGGGAGGTACCAAGTCAGTTCAGGGGTAACCAGAAACCACAGCATACCAAGCTGCAATACAGGACATTGCCCCTAGCAACCAGCATTCACAGAACACCGCAGCCAGTATGCAAGAGGGCAACCATCATAGGAATGCGCACGGGGTGTGCCGGGTGTGCCTGGGCACACCCTAATAGGTTCGTCACCTCTGTGCTCACTGCCCCCAGCTGATTCCCTTGTCTGTTTTGCTGGCTGCCGCCGCCCGCTGCACTGTCAATTCATTTACAATACCTGGCTGTGGGCTGCCGGCGGGCGGTGGCTAGTATTCACAAAGGGGGTACCCTGCGCGCCTGGCCGCCTGCTAGCTGGTGAGGTGAGGGCATATAAAAAAAGAAGTATGTACCCCCCCCCTGTCCCACAGTGCTACGCCTCCTCTGTTGTCCCCTGTATTACCCTGATACCCCTCAGTTATATAATATATCTGAGGGGTATCAGGGTAAATTATACAGGGGGTAACATAACTAGGGGTATCAGAGTATTATGAGGGGTAATATAACTGAGGAGGGCTAGGCTACTATCAGACATTATACAGGGCTAGGCTACTATCAGACATTATATAACTTATCTTACCCCTCACCCCTGTATTATGTCCCTGATAGCCCTCCTCACTTATATTACCCCCTGTATAATGTACCCTGATACCCCTCAGTTATATAATATAACTGAGGGGTATCAGGTTAAATTATACAGGGCGGGGTAATCTACCTAAGGGGTATCAGTGTACATTATTATACAGGGGTAATATAACTAAGGGGTATCAGGTGACATTATTATACAGAGGTAATATAATTTAGGAGGGCTATCAGAGGACATTATACAGGGGTAATATAACTTATATTACCCCTGTATAATGTCCTTGATAGCCCTCCTCAGTTCTTTTTCAGCTGATCAAAAGTTTAGGACCACACCTCCAAAAAAAAAAATAACCCCCCCCCAAAACAGAAATCCAACTTCCAAACATGAACTCAGTAATAAGTAGCTCCGCCGTTATTCTTTATCACCGTTTTTACTGACAGTATTGTGTCAGTAAAAACGGATCCGTCCCCATTGACCCACATTGTAAGTCAGGACGGATCCGTTTGGCTCCGCATTGTCAGGCGGACACCAAAACACTGCAAAAAGCGTTTCGGTGTCCGCATCAAAAGCGGAACGGAGACCAAACGCAGCCAAACTGATGCATTCTGAACGTATCCTTATCCATTCAGAATGCATTGGGGCTGAACTGATCCGTTTTGGGCCGCTTTTGAGAGCCCTGAAACGGATCTTACAAGCGGACCCAGAAACGCCAGTGTGAAAGTAGCCTTACTGTGATGCAGTCAGTTCGGGGCAGGAGATCTGCAGTCAGCCTGGGAGATGCGTCCTGCACATGGACCATGTTTCCCGGGCTGATCATGGTCGTATCACACGGTTTATCATACATTATAGGCCAAGATAAACAATTCAACAGGCAGAACCAAAAAAGATAGGATTGGGCCGTATGCGTTTTGCTGTCTGCAAGTTGCATACACACCACACCAGACAGTATAGTACACGATGGAATTAGATACACAGCTCAGCTGGCAGTATCACATACAAAAGGATATGTATCAGGCACAGCAGGCTGTATCGTACATGATAGGATTAGATACACGTGTTTGGATGTGCTTGATGATTCAAGCTATTTATTACACTCTGGAGATGGTGAGGGAAGAGCCTGTGGACTGTCAAGGATGGGATTCAGAAACTGAGTGAGAAATAAACTAGCAGGATTCATGTGTGGGTGTAGTAACATGGCCACAGGAGGTGTAGTGGGCGGAGCTCCTGTGACTCATCATTCTACAGAGCAGCCATGTAAACAGGAAGCTGTGAAAATAAACAGACCTGCCAGGATAGTATGATGCCCAGACAGAGGGAAGGAAAGCACAGACATGAAAACAGATATTGGAGGTATATCAGGAGTACATAAAAAGAATTAAAATTTTGGGATTGGACAACCTCTTTAACTCTTCCAAGTGCACTAAAGTAATGAGATTATGGCTTTGCATGGTAGCAATGGGGGCAAATATCCAAGAACCTCCATGATTCAAAGCAACCTTGCTCCAGGGCATTACACCAATTATAGCACTAGTGTCCCCTATAAGTTGAGGGCCTATTGGGACCAATCGGGCATCAAGGCCCAGCTACAACTGCAATCTCTCCCTATAGCTGTGCCCCAGTGGATCCCTATTTCAGCACTGATACCCTCTTTAGGGCATGTTCAGTTAACCGATTTTTCTATTAGAAAAACCTTCCCTCAGATCCATGACATAGATCCATGGCTGACCCTTGGATTTCTGCTACGGACTTGTAGGTAAATCGGGCTAATCCACGTGTGGCCACGCACTGCGGCTTCTGCCCACAATCTACTGCAAGAATTAACATAATTTATTTGGCAACCCCAATTTTTTAATCTATGTGGCAAAAAAATCCATTAGGGTGTGAACTGAAGCATTAAATTCCCATTGCGGTTTGATTTAATGCGGATTTCAGCACCTATCTACCAAGGAAAGTTCCACCAGGTGAGCATGCCTTTAAAGTTGTGGCCCAGAAATAGTAAAAAAAAAAAAACAGCTGCTTTCTTCCAAAAACAATGCCACTCCTGTCTACAGCTCACAGTGAAGCCTAGTTACAATACTAGACACAAACTGTGCACAGGTGTGCTGCTGTTTCTGGAAGAAAGCAGCCATGAAGAACTCATTTAAGAACCTTCTCCTGGCCCAAAATATTTGATCCAATTCCCTTAGTCCCATGTGGGATCAGTAGGAGCTAATGAGGGTCCCAAGAGGTCCGCGTTACACCTCATGTTGCTTTGCACGGACTGTGCTGACACCTGAATGAGTAATATTTGACTCCCCACTGCAAGTAATATATAAATCAAGTGTAGAATTCAAGGTTTCTGCCAAAACTTCTCACACTGCACTTATGCAAAGCAGCTCCTCATGAAAGACGTGAAACCGGTGAATAATCCCCCTGACATCCATCAATCAGAGAGTGACTTCAATGCGTTTTACAGGAAATCAATCAGGGGGTTTATTAAACTAGTAACAGCCCATCACCTTGTGTTGGAGGAGTCACATCTCTCATTTAGCTAATGGTTGACTATGAGGGTGCAACTTTTTGGTTTCTTTTGACCTTTATATTTTCAGTATACAGTATGTCTTCAGCTTACGTTGTACTATAGCCTGAAGCTTATCGTTGGCAACTTCTAATCCAGTGCATACACAGGAGTGTATCACTTACTCGAGTATTCAGCTTCAATACACCTTATATGTCGGATTTAGCCTGGGGGGTTATCATTGAGAACTATGGAACCCAGAAAGAAAAGAGTTAAAGTACTGAGCTCATGGCAGTGATCCTGTGTATATATCTGCACAGTTAGTTCATAGACCAAGGTGTCTGTTTAGATTAATCTTCCTTACACTGTACTTCTGTACCTGACTTGAGCGTAAGCATCCAGGCATGAGGTGCACACGGTCTCTCTTCAATGCAACCTCAGGGCAGACCCTAAATACCAGACTATGCTCTGCACCATTTTTGAACAGGTTGCTCTACTTACAGTATACTTTTACAGTTTCCTCTGCAGGATGTGGATATTCTTTTACTGCTCCAATGTATTTCCAGGCACTGGAAGAAAACTCCTGAACAAATATTCTGTAGAGCCAACAGATCCTCTTTAAACATTTAGACACCTTTGGGGGGACATTTATCATTTCCGGCTGTTTTTGTGCCTGTCTTTGCTTTTTTTTGCAAAGATTGTAATTGGTTTACACCTATATGTGTAAAAGTAGACTGGGGGGTGGGGGACTGGCGTAGGATGCAAGTTTTTTGCAACACTTGAAAATGTTGCAAATACTAAATGTACTCTAAAACAGGTGTAAACTCATTCACTTGTCATAAACATATAACACTGCAAAAAGTGGTGTCGTTATGAAATACATGTACTGTATGCATGTGCCTCTACTTACAGTAACGGCACATTTGCAAGACTATGATAATGTTGGCGGCCATATTTATGCAGCCTCAGTGGAGCCCATACAATATAATACGGGAACTCAGTTATGAATTAAGTTCATCCAAAGCAGGACTGACCCGATTCTCTCATCACTACATTAAATATATTTTCCCATCAGTTTAGAGCACATGTTCACCCAGAAATAATATTTAGTTTTTTTTGTAAATGTAAATATTTCCATAAAGTCATTCTGATTCATTTCTTATTATATGTTTACAATGGTCAGAGATCAGTTTTCCGATGCAGAGCTTAATATGCCTTGGAATAACATAAAGATAAATGAAAAAATCCTGTCTGCCACCACTACAGAGAATAAGGGAGCCTACTATATACATGTGTACCTAGAGCTCAAAAATAAATCTGTGTTGTCTAAGCTCCCCCTAGTGGTGGCTTCAGGTAACCAGAATTTTATCACGGAAAGGGTTTGTGTGAGTTTTAAAAAAAAATGCCTGTTCCTAAAACCCACTCTTCTCCGTGGGCTTTGTATGGCATTGCAGTTCAGTACCTTTCAAGTAAATGGGGCTAAACTGCAATGCCACAAACAGCCCCATATAACCAAATGTCTACAACCCATAGTCATATTTGGAGATGTTACATCAACAAGTACATCTATGGGGGGCAGCATAAACTAGTGCCAAAGACCCTGATTTAAAGGCGAAGTCACTTTTTTTGTGTGTTTGTTTTGTTAAAGAGGTTGTAAAAGAATGGGAGGGATTTTGGTAAAAATCTGCCCCCCACACCCCCCCGTCACGGCGGTGACCAGCTCCACTTACATCATGACATATTGTCACATGATGCAAGGTGATCCGGTCGCCTCCAAGGCCAGTGATTGGCTGCGACGAATGTTGACATCGCGGGAGCCCAGCCGAGCATTACAGGACTGGAGGGGAAGGAGTGGGGAGCTGGCGCCAGGAAGCAGGTAAGCCATCTCTTTTTTATAGGTTCGGCCAAGTATGGGGGGAGGCTCCCTTTAAAATTTGTGGTGATCAACACTGAAGTCCTGATATTTATGAGTTGGGGCTGTCCCTGCCTTACCACGGATGATTCACAGCTTTCTTCCTATATTGTGTAAGGGGATAAAGCTACCCTATCATCCCCTGCTGAGAGTTTATGAGAACAAGGGCTCCCAAGGATGTGTATTACTTTGACCTCGGTGGGACCTGACTTGGGTCCCACGGGAGCTGCTCACCACTGATTTTTTATAATATTTACAAAAAAGTGACCCTACTTCTGACCCGTGGTCTGTATCACCAGTTTATGGTGACCTCCGATAGAGCATATAGACCTTATGACACATTCCCTTTAAGTATATATGTATCGTTGGATCAGGGTATTACAGACGCATTAAACTTGGATCCATAATATACTGTATGTCTGCATGGGCCCTAAGTCACTTTTTGGTTGTCAGATTTTCATGTTCCTCCTCATTGTTCAGAGGTTACAACTTACAACTTCTCTAAGTGACTTTTGCACCAAGCGTGTGCTACAGATTAAAAGGGAAAATGGCCGCCTCCTCTTGATAATATCAGGGCTATAAAATAAGATTTTCTGTGCAGTTTAGTCCTTCATTTAAGACTTGCTTCTCATCTTGTTCCGCTAATTGGCCTATTACAGGCTAACTCTTCATGTTTACTGTCCTGTTTACCATTTCACGAATCTGCCATCCTGCCTTCTTTATGCCTGTTACACAGTTCTTCGGAGAATTGATTCAGGATTCATTTAAGGCACATTAAGTCGCACAGGCTAATAAAATCAAATAAAGTATAAACTAGAATTCCTGAGATGTCCACAGATGTTGCAGAGCTGGGTTTGCAAATCTCCGTGAAGAAATAATCCCTGGATGTTTTGCCCAGTGCCCTGAACATCATGACACTTTCAACTGTATTGCCCTCCTGAAGATGGCAATGCAGTTCAGTATTATGGTGGGGCAAGGGTGCCAATGGTTCCCTTCCACGCAATAGGCCACAGACCACTGAAGCCTATTAAAGGCCATATAAGCAACGCAGGCTGCTCAATGACGTCATTGTGACCACCTGCGTCGGGACGCAGACAACTCCGGGGAGTGGCAGTGAAGTGAGTATTTTATTTTCTTGTTTTATTTGTCACTGTGGCTATGGACACTTTTGGGGTACTATAATAGGGGTCAGAGGCATTATAAGTTCCAGGACACTACAGGTGTGATTATAATTACTGAGGCACTACTAGGGGGAAATTTAACTACTAGGGCACTATATAGGATATTTTTAAAGCAAATGGCATGTATCACGTAGAGAAAGTTAATACAAGGCACTTCTTAATGTATTGTGATTGTCCATATTGTCTCCCTTGCTGATTGGACTTATTTTTCCATCACATCATACACTGCACGTATTGAGGAGTTATGACCACCCTGCAATCCAGCAGTGGTGGACATGCTTGGATGCTATCGGAGAAATTACTACTATTGGAGCACTATAGGGGCATTTTAAACACTTGGTACACTAGGTAGCATTTTTACTACTAGGGGCACCATAAGGGGCATTATAACTTGTGGGGCACTATAAGGGGCATTTTAACCACTGGGTATACTAAAGGTAACAAGCTAGGGGCACCATAAGGGGCATTATAAATACTAGGGGCACCATAAGGGGCATTTTATCTAGTGGGGCACTATAAGGGGTATTTTAACTACTGGGGCATTAAATGGGATTTTATAACTACTGGGGTGCTATAGCAACTATTTTATCTACAGGGGGCACCTTAGTGGGCATTTTAACTACTGGGACACTATATGGACATTTTAACTACTGAGGGCACTATCACACCCATTTTATCTAATGAAGTCACTATAGGGGGCATTTTAACCACTAACAGCATTACAGTAGAGCATTTTAACTACTGGGGGCACTACAGGAGTCATTTTAACTACTGGAGGCACTATACAGGGTCTAACTTCAACAAGGTGCACTATAGAAAGGCCTTATTACTGAGTGCACTATAGTGGGCATTATTATTATGGGCACACTGAGGGGGACACTGCTACTAACTGGGCACTCTTGTGGAGCATTATCATTATTGGGACATTGTAGAAGATATTCTTATTAATGAGGGCCCTATGGGAGAGAATTATTATTATTGTGGGACTGTTATATTACTATAGGTGATGTGACGAAAAAAGAGAGAAAAATAAGAGAAAAATAAAAGAGAAAAATGACCACGATATTGGCGCCAATCCTCCGGTAATCAATGCTATGAATATTGCTACGGTAGTAAACAGAGAATAATAAATTTATAGTAAATAGTTATCAACTTTTTTCACCCAACTAAAAATCCGTAGATAGCATAATAAAAATGGTGCAATATAATATAGACAAAATAATTGTAAAGAAAATTTTATCATAAAAATTGTGACCAAAAACTCACTTCACCAGGGAAGTGTTTTGTGGGATAAGCTCAAGACACCCACAAAACTAATCTCCCTCGCCTGGATCGCTCGTAGAATCCTAGGAAGAACGGCAATCCACAGTGGGTACTTCTTAGTCAAATTCGTCCATCCTTTGGCGCCCTGCAGTTATTCTCTGACCCCTTTGGAGGTATATCCAGGAGGTCCTGTGATTAACACTCTCTTTTTTAATTTTTCATACCCCTGACTCATATTACTATAGGGGCACTATCTGTATGGCACTATTATCTCTGCAGCATAGTATTTGAGGGCATTGGGAAGCAGCAGGTTAACACTGAGTAAACCCCCCGATATAAGTACTACATGTTGTAAATCTTGCCTGAGTATGCCACCAAAGCATTAACATGATCAAAGCCAACGCTCAAGTTTACAAGCACCAGGCAAGCAATAGTACATGCTTAAGACATTCCAGCTGTATTCATTTGTTAAGAAATATGTTATAATTATTTAAGACATCTGTAGAAGGATTATAATAATAGTGTAAGCTTTTTAGAACCTTCTCTGTGTCCACCTTTCATTCTTTTACAACATCACGAGACAGATAAGAGAGTTTAAAATGATGACAAGACCACCACTCCCCTCCATCAGAAATATTGACAAGCTATGATTTTCCCTCAGAGATCAAATGTGTCAGAAATGTCTGATTACCTCTAAGATGATGAAAGCTGATATTAGACATGCCTTGATGGCGCAAATGATACGCTCCTTCTTCTCCAGAGCTTCTTGTGGCTGGAGAAAAATTTACAAGACACTAAGGAATTTTATAATCTGTCCTTGGGAAGAATAGGTGGTTTCCTAACATAAACCATTTAGCACAGAACCATCTGCAGTTGAGACCTGAAGTATCATTCTTCAAGCTGGGAAATATATTTTTTGGGGTCTTGGGTAGATAAGGACCTTCCGAGGCATGTTTCATAAAATTTACCTTTTATGAAATTGATATAAAATCCAGCATGGATTTCTACTTTTTTAAATAATGGAAAAGCCTTTGAGATAATAAGTTTTGGATAAGTCTAAGGTCACAATCAAAGTTAAGATGATTGATTTGCTTCTAAATATTGCGATTAGTGATAGTAATTTGAATTACAATGTGGTATATTTTTCTACTAAGTAAACCTTTCTAGTCTATATGTGAATGTATCCTATACTATAAATAATCAAATATCAGATAATCAAATAATCAGATATCAGTCTTTTTTTTTTAATGTTTTGCAGAATGAACCCAGTATGTGTTATCTCAACAACTTTGAACCAAGTTATCATGATTATATGTACTATATTGGTTGGTGATTGAAAGTACTACATTGGTCAGTTCTAGAACTTGTAAAACCACATTAACTTGTGAATGAAGGTTTCATAAATGGTAAGCAAAATGGTTTACTGACAAGAAAAAAAAAAAAAAAAGAATTGTGGAGGATCATCCCTGTCCAATAATTTGATCACTGATCACAAGATACAGTACCAGATTTTTGCTCTACGTTGGTCAACCCAAATAAGTAGAACACTAATGGACGATATGTCTTTCCTCTTCTTTCCTCTCCCTCAAAAATGCCAAGACAAGTTGCACAAGATGACAGTTTTGGAGAAAAAAAAAACTTTAATTTCTCTGTTAGGCATTGTAATTAGCACAAACCTCTTTTTTTCAAAGCTGGCCATCACCCAACACTCATCTAGGGCTAGCCCAAGTCAAGAGTAAAGGTAAGGAAGGAGACATCTGTATCTGAGCACTGGACAGAAACCGATTGAGAAACCCTGCTGACCTGGTATTCAAAAATAATAGTCCCATTACATGATGTGATATCCTTCTAAAGGAGTCCATAGTTTCTCCAGAATTGCATATTGTTCAGGGCCTGAGAAAGTAGACTTTCTAAACACCATCACATTTGACTGTTGCTATGATGTTTTTACTGTGAATTGATTTACATATATCTATTCAGAGATGTACCAGCCATAAGACAAGGGATCACTTCAAGCGGCACCATTCACTTACTACAAAGGTTCAACATTTTGACAGATCAAAAGTGTATTCCTGTACTTACCAATCTTTTATTTTTGGAAACGAGCATGCATTTTTTTTTTTTTGTTTCTGCTTATGATTCATTCATCCACAGATCAACCAGAGATAGAGATGAGCGAATCACTCAAATTTAGATTTTGGCTTAATTAGGCCTAATCAGTTGAGCCAAACAATTTGATTAGGGTCTGAATCAATTATGCCCAAATAGAAAGTGCTCCAATTGGCCTGAAAATTTTAGTATGATGCTCTCAGGTCTCTTGGGACTATCTTTTCTTTCTAGTCTCTCACTTTTTTCTTTACTTTTTATAAATTTTTCCCTCTCTCTCTCTATCTACCTACCTCGAAAATTCAACCAAATGGAATTACCAAAATTCAAATTTTTACAAAATTGTGATCAAATCTGATTAAATTTGGATTGATTTGTTCATCTCTATCCAGAGATATTTTTGAATATGAGATGAGCATTGTTGAAAGTATGCTCAGATACAGTACATTTCTTTTCTCTATTTCGTTGCTCTTACTGTGGTTTATTGAAATCCCAGAGCCATGGAAATGTTTTTTTTTAGCCCTTCAACATGACCTTGTTTTAACAATTTGATTGGCTGTATCTACTTTCTGATATGCGTATGGATAACTTTGTTCTTAAAAATAAGCTCAAAAACATGTGCTTACCTTTAGTCTAATATTACATTTTGTTTCAAGATCAAAAACTCATCAACATGCCAAATATGCAATAAGATGGCACATCGGGAAGGGGATTGAATATTTCTTTAAAGCCCTATGAATTACTACACAATGATAAACTGTTTGAAACATAGTAAAGGCTGTTACAAACCATATCTCTACCAGTTTAATGGAAGAATGGTCCAGTCGCAACACAAAAAGAATGGAATATTACTTAATACTCATTCATCAGTGATGTTTATATTAGCAATATCATTTCCAAAACTCGCAGCTTACATACCATAAGTGGCCTCTCAGTCCTTTCACGTCCTATCAATAACACTCAATCTCAGTCCCAGTCCATGGTGCCAGTAAACAGAACACATTTTGTGTATTTCAGATTCCAGTTTGCTCAGCAAGTTATATATTAACTCTCGTATAAAATAACTAGAGATACATTCTTAGTGAAATGTGGAGCCTATAAAGTTTTAATGCTCAAGTTAAATACATTCTCTATATTGGGCTCAAAGGATTTTCTAATGGTTTTAGAGAGTAGGGTCATATTTTCGATGTAATGGCAAACTGGTAAAGCCATGCCACCCACGGTGGCCGTCTTTATACCTATTATTTATCTCAGCTGTACTAATGTTGTTGCCATACACAGTTCACTACAAAATTTGTTCACTGGAGATTAGCAAATTTCTCGAAATTTGTTTTGGGTTCAATTCCCACAAATCAGTTGTCAGATTCAATTCAGCTCTGAATAAATTTGACTCAAATCTAAAGGGTCCCAATTGCCCCTTTAAAAGTAATGTGTGGCAGTGAGGTCTCCTAGGATTGTATCCAACTACTTACAAGCTCTTTAACGCCAAGACAGCATTAGTAATATGAAAGTGACAGCAACATTTATAGCTATGGTTAAAAGGATGGAATCCGGTGGTAACAAACGGCCTGCTTAATAACATACAGCACCGTCTGATATTTGTTAATTAAAAAGGGTCCAAAAAGCATTCCTTTTTAGTGGCAGATGTCTTTTTTTCTGTGTTCTGACCTGTAAAATGCTGGCCACTATTTTGAATAATTTGTCTGAATCAAAAACAATTCAGGTTCGCTAGAATAAAAAAAAAATTGAGAAATTCGTAACAAGTTTGATTAGTCTAGAATCAATTTACTCATCTCTAGCTCATTTCTTCACCCTTACTTTTCTGCAAATTTTGTTAAAGACTCAGTTGAATACATTATCGTGATGTGCTAACAACACCCTCAACAGGCTGCAAACCACATCACAACCAGTGAGTGACTGCATGCAGACACATAAAACATAAACATCTCTCAACAGAGCATCACAAACACACATGTCCATTGTGACCCCAAACATGATTCCAAAGGCTGTAAGAACTTCTAATATACCTAACTTGAAAATTTGCTTAAATGTTTCAGACAGTCATTAGGGCTTTTCAGTTCCCAAAGTCAAAGAGGCATGCATCATGTCACCACAAAGCCATTTCATAGTTTTTTTACAATTAAGTAGTGCAGGGCGACATGTCATAGCTAAGGGACTGTAGCTATAACAAGGATGGATCCTCTACGTCTAGATGCAAGAAGGTTTCTATGCTAACATAGAAGGGGATGCTTTACTGTAAGAGCAGTGAGACTATGAAACTCTCTGCCAGAGGAGGTGGAGATGGTGAACTTACTAAAAGAGTCCAGGAGGGGCCTGTATATTTATTAAGTATAACAATATTTCAGTGTATAATTACTAGATTTCTGGAGAATGGTTATTGATTCAGGGAGTTATTCTGATTGCCAGATTTTGAGTCTGGGGGTATTTTGTTCCCTAAGATGAGTAAAATTGCTGTAGAGGATAATAGGCTGGATTTAGTGGACTATGGTACTATGTATGTTACTATGACCATGGGGAATTTGAAGTCTTCTAAGCATTACTTGTCTCATCAATACACTGCCTTGTTTACAATCAGCCAACCCACAACCATGTGATAGCTACAAATCCGGTCCTGGAATCCCATTGATCAGTTGATATCAACGTCTGATGTTTGCCACAGCTTACATGTCAACCACCCAAATAATTGGCCATTCATGTACAACATGGGACAGCGGGGTCTGCTAGAGCTTATCAAGTAGTCCCAAGTGTGGTATCCCTACTACCATCTTCATCACCTAATATGACTTAAGGACAGGGTTTGCCTTGATAAAACAGCCCAATTAAAGGGGTTCTCCAGGCTTTTTCTATTGATAACCTATCCTCCGGATAGATCGCCAATATCAGATCAGTGGGGGTCCCACACCCGACACCCCCGCCGATCAGCTGTTTGAGGAGATGGCGTGCGCAGTAAGCACGTGCTGTCTGCCTTCTCTCTTTCTGCTCTCTGCTGTATGTCTATGGAAAGGCAACAAAGAGCAGGAAGAGAGACAGGAGGACACACAGGATTCCCGCCGATCAGCCGTTCGAGAAAGCACCGGTGCTTGCAGTAGCACCATGGCCTAGGCGCAGCTTCTATACAATGTGCTACGCTGTGCTTGGTGAGATGAGAGGAGCTTCAGGGCCTTCTCAAAATTCTGAGAATAGGTCATCAATAGAAAAAGCCCAGACAACTCCTTTAAGGATTGTAAGGTCAAGAACATTATCTTTATTGTGCTTGGTATTAGGGGCAGATGTACAGACATAGCACATGTTAACTTGACACTTAGATTATTAAAGAGGACCTTTCAACACTTCTGACAAGATTCATGCATTCCCATGTAATAATAATTCTGGAGCATCTATTCTTATGTCTGTATGTTGTACCATTCCTTTATTATTTCTACTAGAAGTTATGAATGAATTGCTAGCAGTCTGCAGTAAGGGTACAGAGGGGTGTGGTACTCAGTTGGGGGTGTGTACCTGCACAGACTCACTCTATCCAATCAGTGCTGCCATTTTCAGTCTGTGCAGGTACACGCCCCCAACTGGTTACCTCCCCTCTGTACCCTTACTGCAGACTGCTAGCAATTCATTCATAACTTCTAGAAGAAATAATAAAGGAATGGCACAACATAGAGCCATAAGAACAGATGCTCCAGAAATGTTATTACATGGGGAATGCATGAAGCTATTAAAACAGGCACGTCAGGAGCGGTGAGAGGTCCTCTTTTAATACACTGGTGCAGCAAACTTTAACTTGACTTGTTCCAATGGATTATGTTGTGTCAGTTTAAAGTTTTCTGCAACTGTCTATGTAGAATGTTACGTGTCAAGTTCGCCTATGTTACATCTGCATTGTCTTACGGGCAGATGACTATTAGCTGATACCCAAAGATGCAACCATTACATTTTTACTATTGTGACTGTATTTCCAATCTGCTTCAACAAATTATTTTGTAAGTGTTCTTCCCCAGCAGATATCCTCGCATAGATGACTCACCAACCATTGACGAGACGTCTTCTTTACCTATAGACTATTACAATCAGACCCAGACAGTAATCATACCATAAAGGAGAGGCCAGAACATATGCAATTACAGAGTAGTTTTTTTTTTTCCCTTGCTTTTTCTTTCATGGTCGCTTAGAAATTTGCAGAAGATACAAATTAAGTTCAAGAAAATAAAGGCAGAAAAGAAAAAGAAACCTTTCGTCCGTTAATAAGTCATTCTTAAACCCTTTCAGCATGTTCATGGCTTATAGAAGAAAGGCCTTGAAATATCTCTATATGTACGAAACAGAAATCTCTCCATGTTTCTTTGTCCATTTGAAAAGCAATTTCAAACGGGGGGGAAATTTTTTTTTTTTTTCAGATATATTGTCTGATTCCTCAAACAATGCAATTTCCATCAAATTAAAACAACCCAATAAGCCGCTTTAGCGCAACAATAGATGGCGCATATATTAAACCCGCGCTCAAACATTTCTGATTAATAACTGCTAATCCCTAATCTCTGCCCGTTCATTAGAATAAAAAAAATTATCACCTTTTAAAATGCAACATTTTATCAGTCGTCTTGAATTTTTTTTTTATGTATTTTATTTTATTTTTTTAATGAATAATGAGTTTTCGTCAAATCACCGGCAGACAATGCGGGAGGAGGAGGAGGCAACGGCCTGCGATTGTTACCGTGACAAAATGTATTACTGGATATTCGCATCTCTGGGTTTCCATGTGAAGTCAATCGCTACATCTTGGGAAATCAGCTTCTCGGAAACTTCAGCTACTTGAGTGGAATGCAAAAAAAAAAAAGTGCCTTCAATAGCAGCTCCTGTGGGAGAGTACACAATAATATCTATACACAGGCTGGCTCCTCGTCATAGACACTGACAGTTACTGCCTATGGGGATAAATTAAATGGTAAAGATATCCTGACAAATATTTCGTTTGACTTTTCCCTCACCATTCACAGGACAAGTGTGACACCGGGGATTACAAATGCTCCGTTTTCTCTGACTATTTACATTCAACATGTATTTTCTGGGCTAAATATGTTCAATCAGTCATGCCCGCCGTAATATCCGCGACCTGAACAGAGGTGAAATCTAATTCCGTATTTGGCTCATCACAAAATTCTATCTGAACCCTTTGACAATTTTGCAGAACTTGGAAGAAACTTCAAATGAACCAATCTATCTGTTAAAAAAAAAAATTAGATTTGAAACGTTTTTTAATCCCTATATGTGTCCTGATGTAATGTGAGTAATTGCCCTGGAACTTGTTACGACTTTATTCCTGCGGGCCCCGCGGATGCACCTATTGCTTGCTGATTAAGAAAATGTATTCACGCTACTATTTAAATTCGTTCCCTCTTTGTCCTTGTAGAAAGTCGAGCATTGCCAGACTTCTGTGTCAGAGAGGGGCCTTTAGATTTGTCCGTATTGAACTTCCTGGTGAACGAATGGAATGCCGGAATGGCAGTTGAGACTGGCACTTACACAAGCACAAGGCCATGGATGACAGGAAACAGGATTTGTGATGGTAACTTTATGCTTCTATGCCATAAATGGTCTTTAAAAGAAAAATTATTACAGGGTTTTTTAACTGATCGGGTCGGGTTCCGACACCCAGGACCCCCGCCAATCAGCCGTTTGAGAAAGCACCAGTGTTTGCAGTAGTACCATGGCCTTCTTGCATTCGTCGGTCACATGGCCTAGTCACAGCTTCTATACAATGTACTACGCTGTGCTTGGTGAGATGAGAGGAGCATCAGTGCCTTCTCAAACTGCTGATCAGTGGGGGTCCCGGGTGTAAGACCCCCACTGATCAGATACTGATAACCTATCCAGAGGATAGGTCATCAGTAGCAATGAGCGAAGTTCTCAAAACTTCGATTTGGCTGCTTCCCTAAATTTCTCAAAGAAATCTTGCACTGCGCTTTCAATCAAGTCTCGTCACTTGCAAATGGATGAGGTGAGTATGATTTTTATTTCCCCCCATTTTAGGGAAAATTTATTTGTTATGATTAAGCATGAGGAAATTCGGCTTCACGGCGAATCAAATTTTTACTGAAATTCGGATCGAATGTCTACTTCGTGATCTTCAATTTACTCTACACTAGCCATCTGTATAAAAGTCTCCCCCTTTAATTAAACAAATTTGGAACTGTAGCCAACTCAGTAACTTATTATATTTGGAGAATATAAAAATATATAAATGTGTAGGGTATGAATGTAAAAAGTGTTGTAGTAATGTGGAAAAATGATGTAGAAAAATATATATAGAATAGATAAAAAAAATAAAAATAGAAAAATAGAAAATATGAAAATATATTCAAAGAATGGTGGATTCAATGTTCAAAGTTGGATTCAGAGTTGGGTATTCCAAGTGTCTGTGGAAAGTTCTGTCTAGAAATAGAAAGTTTGTTCGTGCGGTTGCTGGAGTCTACAGAGTTGTCTGCATTGATGCTTTTATTTCCTCCTGTTTGTCTGCTTGGGAGCAGTGTCTCATGTTTGACAGGGAATCCTCCTGCTTATAGATAGGTGTGTTGACTATAGCTGCAGTGCGATTTCAGGGATCGTGTTTGTTGCACAGCGTACCTCTTTTACACTGTGGATCCTCTCTTGTGCGGTTACGATCATTAGTAACGTCTAATATGGTAATTACACCAGTATAAATGTTACAAATTCCATAGAGAAGCACAATGTAGCCTTACCCGTTTTGTTACAATGTTGCCATGGTTGCGGTATTCCGTTGTGCAGGAGGTGGATGGAAAGGCTCTCTATACTCACCGAATCCGCTCGTGGCGTCCCACGAGGGCAGGAGATGGGCGGTTGAAAAAAAGGTGGGAGTATTGCCGTTCCAACCCGTATGGAAATAGTAGTATATTTCTATCTTTGTTGGATCCTTGGGTTCAGGGGTGGATGTCCGGTCCTTCGTAGAGGAGCAGTGATCCGTTGTCACCACCAGTTCTGTGAGAAGGTCTGTTAGACGTTCTTCTCTACCTCTTGCATGACGTTCTTTGTTTTGGTTTCACTTTGTCATCTCCTTTCCTTCTCCCCGCTGTCACCTATTTACACGAATTGTCTCCCTTTATATTCCCTCCCATACTGCCTCACTTTGCGGTTTATACTTCTTCCTAGATTGTGGTCACTGCTGGAGGCTGCTACTGCTGATTCCTCAGATATGTCTTTTTCCTTTATTTGTGTTTCCTTGTTGGCTTGATTCTAGGTGACCCTGACTCCGTCCGTATTAAGTGCAGAGAGCCGGTGGTCGTGTCCACTCACTATTATAGGGTTTTCAGGTGTCACACAGTCTATGTATGTGGGCATGCAATCGTCTACCATAAAGACCTTTGCATGGGCATAGCAGTCAGGGAGAGCTCTAGGGGTTTTATAGGGCTCACCCATCTGCTCCTTATTTTGGGATCAAGCCAGTCGGATGTTTATTTATAAGTTCTAGCTTTCTGCAACACCATCCGTGACATCCGTGTGCTGCTGCAGGGGGAACCAGAACCGTTGGATAATTGTCAGTGTGGACCATTGGGCACCACCCCTATATTATAAATAGGTCAGATTGAATCTAGTTAAAGGCTATTTACAGCTTTCATCTTGCATTTTTCACATCTAATGTATAAAAAATAAATGCAACAACCCTGCAAATAATTACAAACTTACCACCGGTTTGTGTATGCAGCAACTATGACACCCTATGGGTTTCCATTATTTCAATGTACAAATAAAACCTTGTCTTACTTCAGTAAGTTTCATCTATCATGTAGAGAAAGTTAATAGAAGGCACTTACTAATATATTGTTATTGTCCATATTGCTTCCTTTGCTGCTGGATTCATTTTTCCATTACATTATACACTGCTTGTTTCCATGGTTACAGACCACCCTGCAATCCATCAGTGGTGGTTGTGCTTGTACACTATGGGAAAAAGCATCAGCCTCTCTGGTGGCCGGGACCATGGGAGCGAACATAGGCTACTGCTTTTTCCTATATTGTGCAAGCAGGACCACCACTGATGGATTGCTGGGTGGTCTGTAACCATGGAAATGAGCAGTGTATAATGTGATAGAAAAATTAATCCAGCCAGCAAAGTGAGCAATATGGAGAATCACAATACATTAGTAACTGCCTTGTATTTACTTTTTCTACATGATAAATGCCACTTACTGAAGTAAGACGACCCCTTTCATTTGGCCATAAGTGTTTGATTAAAGTTGTTATCCCATGATTAATGTAGAAAATGAAAATCATATAGTACATGACAATCTCTTCTAACAAAACTGTAGAACTACTGTGGCCACAGCAGTTATCAAAGTGGTTTTGGGCTTTTGCTGGGTGCTTGTCTTTTGGGGGGATCTCTCTCCATCTCTGGATCCTTCAAAACAGACTGCTTCTGACAGCACAGCAGAAATGTTTGAGTTATTCAGAATGGTCAGCCGTACAGAGGTGTAGACATTCCTTTGCTTGGACAATATATACTTTATTCAATTCAATATGGTGCAAACATAGCAACGTTTCGGCCCCTTAATGTGTGGCCCTTTTTCAAGTGGATAGGGAGCACCTCAATCAAGGTTAGCGGCTGCCATGTGTGCTCCCAAAGCAATGTCTACACCTCTGTATGGCTGACTTTTCAGAATAACTCAAATCCCTGTTCGTCACATAGATACATTGTAAGAAGGCACAAGGAATCATAGTGGATGATAGGTACATGTCACCGAGGTTCCTGGCCTTGGTGGAGTAAGAGCCGGTTTTTATGTGTCAGCAGCAGTGGCTGTTTGATACCTTGGTACTTAGCATGGCTGCAATAGCTGATCCAGGACGGCTCTTACCGGGAGTAGTCAAAGTGCTGGGTGGGTGACTACTCCCCACATTCCAGGCCGGGTTTTGCCAGGCTTTAAAGCAGCCAGCACTGCCAGGTAGATAGGATTACCTCTGTCTGACAGTGGAGCTCAGGAGGTCTGTGTGCTGGGATCTCAGGCCTGTGCTGGGCTAGAGAGCGGAGACCCATGTGTCAGGGGAACAGGCCGTCTAAAGCCTGTGTTTGAACTTTCTGAGGCAGAACTGCAACCAAGGTGACTTTTGTTATGTTAACTTGTATTTTTCCTACCTTAACTACCAGAGCGAATCCCCACAATATACTAAAGTAACATACTTTATAGGGCTGAAAAAAACATCTGTCCATCAAGTTGAGTCTGTTATCCGGCAAGTTGATCCAGAGGAAGGCAAAAAAGAAAAAACTCCCTGTGAGGTAGAAGCCAATTTTCCTCATTTTTGGAGAAAAAAAATCTTTCCCAACTCAAATCAGACAATCAGAATGACTCCCTGGATCAACGACCATGTGTAGACATGTGGTAGGTCATAGAGAATAGTTGTCAGCAGACAGCTACTGTATCTAAAGTATATGGCATCTTACCAATCTACACATGGGATTGGCGTCAGTGGTCAGAGCAGGTCAGTAAAGGGCAATAAGGGCATGAATTGAAGAGAGGATGCCCGGTGTAAAGATAAATCAGCCCCCCACCCTATTATTTTGCCATTTATTTATCACCCATTAAGGATGAGCCTTGGGGATCCACCAGGACTATGCTTCCTCTGTCCAGATTCACAGGGAACATCCACTGTGCCCTGAACTTACAGCTGCCCAAGCAGACATGTCAAAGAAATCAGCAAAATAGAAATCTTCCAACATCCTAAAACAAGCTGAACCTCTCCAGGAATACAGTGTTAGAGTTAAGTATGCATCTCAATTTTCTTCATTTTAATGCTTATACTCAGGTGACTTTTTTCTATCCTGAGGTCCATCTCCACTTCTGCACTGCCTAGCATGTTTGACTAGCTTTGATGCATTTCTGTTTCACATAATGCTTAAAACTTTAAGTTTCACAATGCCTTAAAACTTTCTTGAATATTATTTCAGACAAAAATATGTTACAAAATTACATCAAAGGTACAGTAGCAATAAACACAATTCACCAAAAATAAAATATGGCCTTTCCTGCTCCCATCTATAACAAGGTTACTGGAAGAAAACATGCTACATGGGCTTCATAACTAAGATGGCGATGTAACCTTGCTACATTGTAGCAAATGAAAGAGAAAAGAGAATTGAATTTGAGGCCTGGAATGTAATTTATAACTCATTCTACAATAAAATAAACCCCTAGCAGGTCTACAACTCGCTGTACAACAAATGTGCTTGATATATAGAAACTTTAAATCAAAATTGCCCTTAGCAGTTACGGATGCAAATTTTATTCTGCTAAATTCCGGTAATAATATGTTTATACAGCAGTTTCCTCTCTGTTGGGCGAACGGCAGAGCTTAATTACAGAAAGAGATCATATGCAATAAAACAAAAGTATTGTTAGAAACTTTTGTGGTAACTTTAAACTTACAGCATAAAGGAAGTATGGACCTATTTACAGTCTATCTATCTATCATGTTTCTATCTATGTCATATATATCTATAGATCTATCTATCTATCATCTATCTATTTTTTTAATGTCTGATCTGAGGTCTGATGGGGGCTGAAGTGTGCAATCTGAGGCTGAGTGGTGTCCAGTCAGAGGCTGATAGGCTCTGATTGGGGGTCAGATCTGAGTCTGATGGGGTCTGAGGGGGCTGATGGGGGCTGATCTGAGGCTGAGTGGGCGCTGGGGAGGGGATGTGTGATAAGAGTCTGATAGGGTCTGATTGGGGATCTGATCTGAGGCTGATAGGGACTGTAGGGTCTGATTGGGGGTCTAATCTGAGGCTGAGTAGTCCGATCTGAGGCTGATTGGGGATCTGATCTTAGTCTGATAGGGACTGGGGTGTCTGATTGAAAGCTGATCTGAAGATAATGGAGGCTGGGGAATCTGATCTTAGTCTGAAGGGGGCTGGGAGGTCTGATGGAACGCTGATCTGAAGATAATGGAGGCTGGGGGAATATATCTGAGGCTGATGGAGGCTGGGGGTCTGATGGGAGGCTGATGGAGGTTGAGGGGTCTGACAATGGCTGATGGAGCTTGGGGGTCTTATTTTTGGGGTCTGATCTGATGTCTGAAGAAAAATGGGGTTTGATTTGGGGGTCTAATGAGGATTGGGGATCTGCTGAGGGTCTGATATAAGGTCTGATGAAGAATGGGGGTCTAATATGGGAGTCTTATTAACCTCCTTCAAATCCTACAGTAGGTGCATCTTATAGTCCGGGGCGTCTTATAGTCCAAAAAATATGGTATTTTTTTGTCAATGTCCAATCTATTGAAACAGTGGTATGGTAACATGAATCCACTGTTACTGTGTCACGGTCCCTCAGGTGACTGATGTCAAGAAATCAAGGAGATTAGCTGAGCGTGGAGGAATCTAACAGCCTCCTTGATTTCTCTTGATTCAGTGTTGATTGGGTTAATGACCACTTCCCTTTTCTCAGCTGTTGCTCAGTGGTCACCACTTTTACCCTTCATAGTCTGACCCCACCCTTCTGACTATGTGGTAGATAGCTTGGCTGACCTGGTGTGAGTTTGTCTCTGGTGTTCCTGCTCGTCCGTCTCTGCAGAAGTTAAGTGTCGCATTTGTTTGTGTTTGTTATATTCCCTGTTGTTTGTATCTGGGCCTGAGACAGAGACTTCCATTTATCTATCTGGGGAGGAATGGGTTGTCTCTGGTCCTAACCTTTTCCAGGGCCTAATAGGGACATAAAGGCCTAGGTATATTACATGTAATATATTCCTACCTTCAGGGTCTATTCATATTGATAGATAGTTTGGGCCCAGATTAGGGTAGTCTAGAAGGTGACCTGTTTCTTCCCTAGTTTCCAGGCCGAGTTACTGTTCCCCTTCCCCCCTGTGTTCAGTGTGGAGTTTCCCCCCCACACACTGATCGTGACATACTGTCACTTTACAAGGAAATAGAAGAGTAGACTTGTTGGGATAATGCAGACCTGCATACTTTGTTGAAGTCTTAAAAAGATAACATGTTTCCGAAGTTTAGAGAGTCCAGCTATTTTTTATTTGGTCAAAACCATATTTATTGTAAAACAGTAAATCAAAAATAATGCAAAATTTGACGTGGATGCTTTTGATTAATGGATTATAGAATGATGTATTGGAAACATTAAAAAAGTCCTTTGTATATTCATCTTCAGTCACTGCTTACTAACATTTTGATCTGCACATTTGGGACATTTAAAGCCCTGCCACGGTTCTCCGCAAAACCTGCCTGGGCTTTACATAAACTCAACTCATTTTTGCACCTGGACCGGCCAAATTTGCCTGTATTGTCCCTGAAAATTGGGGACAATCAAGGAAGTTTTGAACTGCTAGCATAGTCCCTTGTATAACAAAGGAAGAATAATCTGGTATCCTGTAGATTGTAGCAGGGATCTAGCAATGCTTATCATTTCAAAAATGGCAAATTAGAGTATCTAAAATACTTATATGAGAGGTGAACTGGAGATTGGCAGGAATAATATCCATTATTCATTACACTGTGAACAGAAGGAGGGTGACGCCGAGGTATCGAGCTCTTACATATAAGTCTTAGATGGATTTTTTAGTATACAAGGAACTTAGTGGCTAAGTATAGAACATTTCCGTTCTTATGAATGGAGTAAACACATCTGGCTTGCTAGTTACTTTGGAAACCTGTGCAGAGTCTTGATACCGAATAACTGTTGGTATCATGACAAATATCAAAGTGTGGTTCAGAACAGGAAGCTACTTCATCAGCTCTTATCCAAGGGCCACATACTTTTATAAATGTATTGTGTTTGCGCTCCTGCCAACTGGGTCAGTTCTTCAAGGCAACAGCTGTTTTTTACTTTTTCGAACAATTGCATTTATTGAGGCCTTTATTGAAGCCACAATAGGGAATAGGATAACACTAGATGGTGCGTTATTAATCAGGGCTTGGGTAATTTAAAGAGAATGTGTTAGCTGAAAATTCCAAGCCAATATCTATATTTAAACCAAAAAAATGCAGTTTTCGAACTGTCCACTAAGCCTAATAAATGGTGCCACTTTTTGGTCTGTACAGATCACTTTACTCTCCTTATCTTTCATTCTAATCCTGCCTGTAATGTCAGTACCGTGCCCACAGCCTGCTCATCCTTCGTATACTGGAATTCACATTGACTAAGAATGTGTTTGTGTTCAACAACAAGCTTTACCACGAGCTCAGGGGCACCGCGATGGGGAGTCCATGTGCCCCATTGTATGCAAATTTGTTCCTGGGCTGGTGGGAAGCCACTCACATATTCCAGAAAAAAGGTACTGGATGTATTGAATGGATCGGGCTGTGGGCGCGGTACATTGACGATATTTTTATCATTTGGAATGGGTCTAAAGGTACCTTTGAATCTTTTGTGAAGGACCCTAATGCCAATCAAGTGGGCTTACGTTTTAACTGTGAATCTTACAGGGTCTCTCTACCTTTCCTTGACGTTAGTATAACTAAGAATGATCAGGGGGAATTAGAGACCTCTGTTTATAGAAAACCCAGCTCCACAAATTCTCTCCTGAGATGGGAGAGCAATCATCCACTCCCACTTAGGAGAGGGATTCCAAAGGGGCAGTACCTCCGCATTCGGAGGAATTGCTCCACACTGAAGGAGTTTCACTCACAGGCGTCGGATTTACACCTGAGATTTCAGCATCAGGGTTACCCAGATAGAATTCTGAGGTCAGCCTACAGGTCTGCGTTAGTACAAGATAGATCTGCCCTTCTTACTCCCAAGCCCAAAGGAGAACAGGTGAATAGGCTTATTCGCCTTATCACTACCTTCGACAGAGCCGTCAAACCCATACGTGACATAATTGAAAGAAACTGGCCTATTCTGACTATGGATCCGGATCTAAAAGAGGTAGCGGGTGATCGACCACACATCACCTATCGGCGTGGTCGTAGTCTATCTGGTTGTGCCTGGCTTCAGAAGAAAACTAGCGGCTGTTACAGATGTAGAGGTTGCATAGCCTGTAGACACATTCAGACAGGCCACCCTTTACTAGCAATGCCACTGGCAGAAAATATTTTATCCGTCAATACATTAACTGTAAGACACGTGGGGTTATCTATCGGCTCACCTGTGAATGTGGCAATGAGTATATAGGTAAAACCATTAGGGAATTCCGCAGGAGAGTAGGTGAACACCTTAATGACATTACTAACAAGAGGGACACCCCGGTAGCCAAACACATGAACCACTTTCACCAGGGTAGAGCACGCCTCTCCTTCATGGGCATCGATATGGAGACGACGAACTGTCGACCACAAGAAGTACTGGAACGTTAAGCTGTTCAACTGGGTGGGCGATGGTCTTTTTCACAAGTTTGTCTCATGCTACAACCATTCCATTTTGTGTTTTGGGAGAATTACTACAGTCCCACAGCTTTTAAGCATTCTATATTCTGTTCTTTAGTTTTTTTGTGTATTCAGGTGCTTTTCACCAGTAGTTTTAAATCATAATATTAAAGGTTATGTTTTAACTCCTCTTTTTTTGCCCTTCTTATGGGGAGTTTTTGATATATTGCTTTGATTATGGGAGATCTTTTGCTATCAGTCACTTTTTTACATCCACTCATAGTACTTTTCTGTAATGATATCACCTCCATGTAGAGATAAGACTGGATCCTCCATGCCCAATAGGTGATTGTCAGAGCTTATCTGTTTTTTCCATGTATAATCACCTCTGCACAGGTCACAGAGCATGCCTAGAAGACTCTCCCATAGAAGTTAAAAGGATCCCCTCCTGACTACTGTGTCTATGGCCTATGGGGCTTCAGTAAAGCAATTTTCTTAATGCTTTCTAAATGCTATTAAAACAACTCAGGCAAGATGGCTGCCCAACATAATCATATTCCGGAAAGAGAATAAACAATTTAGTAATCAGAAAATAAAAACAGATTAAAAAAAGGATTTGTGTTGCTACTGTATCTGGTTTCAATTGGCAGAAAAAAAAATGTTGGTGACATATTTCCTTTAAAGTTTTGGGTAGTTTTTCCAAGCACTATAACTTGCATCAATGCAATTGCAATAAAGAGGACAAAATTATAGGAATATGGAGTTCTATACTTCAAAAGATTCAAAAAAATCTATCTATCTATCTAAAATATTTCTAGTTCACATTTATCTCTGTAATATTCGCCTAAGTATGTAGCAGTCTATCTTCTATTTATCTATTTTCTATCTCATATCTATCTATCTATCTATCTATCTATCTATCTATCTATCTATCTATCTATCTATCTATCTATCTTCTAATTATCTATTTTCTATCTCATATCTATCTATCTATCTATCTATCTATCTATCTATCTATCTATCTATCTATCTATCTATCTATCTATCTATCTATCTATCTATCTATCTATCTATCTATCTATCTATCCAGTATCTATCTTCTATCTACAGGTAAAACTCGAAAAATTTGAATATTGTGCAAAGTTCATTTATTTCAGTAATGCAACTTAAAAGGTGAAACTAACATATGAGATAGACTCATTACATGCAAAGCGAGATATTTCAAGCCTTTATTTGTTATAATTTGGATGATTATGGCTTACAGCTTATGAAACCCCAAAGTCTAAATTTTGACGTACCCTTTGCTCAAGGGGTATGGATTAATTAGCTGACTAGAGTGCGACACTTTGAGCCTAGAATATTAAACCTTTTCACTAAATTTTAAGCTGCATTAATGCAATTCCTTTTAATTTGCATCACTGAAATAAATGGACTTTTGCACGATATTCAAATTTTTCGAGTTGCACCTGTATTATCTATCTTGTGTCTATCTATCGGCAAGTAAAGATTGTTCATTATAATGTGTGATAATCCAGAAATTCCAATACACCAGCATCTTGGCAGAATTTCATTGTACAGGGTGGGCCATTTATATGGATACACCTTAATAAAATGGGAATGGTTGGTGATATTAACTTCCTGTTTGTGGCACATTAGTATATGTGAGGGGGGAAACTTTTCAAGATGGGTGGTGACCATGGCGGCCATTTTGAAGTCGGCCATTTTGAATCCAACTTTTGTTTTTTCAATAGGAAGAGGGTCATGTGACACATCAAACTTATTGGGAATTTCACACGAAAAACAATGGTGTGCTTGGTTTTAATGTAACTTTATTCTTTCATGAGTTATTTACAAGTTTACAGCCATTGACATGTCGCCGAGGTTAACACGTGAGGAGCGGATAGAAACTGTGTTGATGTCTGGTGAACGCAGTAACCGGGTCATTGCAGCAGATTTAAATGCAAGACACCCTACGAGACCACCCATATCCCATGCTACAGTTAGCAAACTGCTTGCTAAGTTTCGTGAAACTGGTTCATTGTTGGATGTGCCAAAATGTGGACGCATGAAATCTGTCTCTAATGAAGAAACATCAGTGGCTGTCCTAGCTTCATTCAGCAAGAGCCCACAGCGTAGCACTCGCCGCATGTCACTGGAGAGTGGCATTAGTCGAACATCCCTTCGGCGGATATTAGCTACTCACAAATGACACCCTTACAAACTCCAGCTACTGCAGCATCTCAACGAGGATGACCCAGATCGGCGCACTGAATTTGCAGAATGGGCAAAACAAAAATTGGAACAGGACCCTCAGTTTACGCAGAAGATTTTGTTCAGTGATGAGGCAAACTTTTATGTGAATGGTGAAGTTAACAAACAAAACCACCGCTATTGGTCTGACACTAACCCACATTGGATAGATCCCTCCAAGACTGTTGGAACAAAAAAATTGATGGTATGGTGTGGTATATGGGGTACAAAGATAGTGGGGCCATTCTTCATCAATGGAAACCTCAAGGCCACTGGATATGCGGAATTGCTACATGATGATGTGTTTCCCTCTTTATGCACTGAAGCTGGCACGTTCCCTGAGTTTTTCCAGCAAGATGGTGCACCACCACATTATGGGTGTCAGGTCCGAGCATTCCTAGATGAACAGTTTCCTGGAAAGTGGATTGGTCATCGTGGGCCAGTTGAATGGCCCCCAAGGTCTCCCGATCTGACCCCCTTAGACTTTTATCTTTGGGGTCACCTGAAGGCAATTGTCTATGCTGTGAAGATACGAGATGTGCAGCACCTGAAACTACGGATACTGGAAGCCTGTGCTAGCATTTCTCCTGCGGTGTTGCTATCAGTGTGTGAAGAGTGGGAGAAGAGGGTTGCATTGACAATCCAACACAATGGGCAGCACATTGAACACATTTTATAAGTGGTCAGAAACTTGTAAATAACTCATGAAAGAATAAAGTTACGTTAAAACCAAGCACACCATTGTTTTTTGTGTGAAATTCCCAATAAGTTTGATGTGTCACATGACCTTCTTCCTATTGAAAAAATAAAAGTTGGATTCAAAATGTCTGACTTCAAAATGGCCGCCATGGTCACCACCCATCTTGAAAAGTTTCCCCCCTCACATATAATAATGTGCCACAAACAGGAAGTTAATATCACCAACCATTCCCATTTTATTATCCATATAAATGGCCTACCCTGTACTTACCACTCTATTCTGCTGGAGGTAATATTGAGAGGAAGGACTGCTCTGAAAGCGGCTCATTATCTCAGACCCTGCAACATGGTAGTTGTTACTTCCCATGTATAGTCCTTCAAGTAGGGGACTTATTAGGGTGTGTGCCCACTAAGTGCTGTTACCGGTAGTGTGTCTGGCATTATCAGTACAGCTGGTATGTGGATGGTATTGCAGTCTATGGTGTTACGTATATAAGCCAACTGTAGCGTATTGCAATGCTAGTACAAGATAGATCTGCCCTTCTTACTCCCAAGCCCAAAGGAGAACAGGTGAATAGGCTTATTCGCCTTATCACTACCTTCGACAGAGCCGTCAAACCCATACGTGACATAATTGAAAGGAACTGGCCTATTCTGACTATGGATCCGGATCTAAAAGAGGTAGCGGGTGATCGACCGCACATCACCTATCGGCGTGGTCGTAGTCTATCTGGTTGAGCCTGGCTTCAGAAGAAAACTAGCGGCTGTTACAGATGTAGAGGTTGCATAGCCTGTAGACACATTCAGACAGGCCACCCTTTACTAGCAATGTCACTGGCAGAAAATATTTTATCCGTCAATACATTAACTGTAAGACACGTGGGGTTATCTATCGGCTCACCTGTGAATGTGGCAATGAGTATATAGGTAAAACCATTAGGGAATTCCGCAGGAGAGTAGGTGAACGTAGCGTATTGCAATGCTGAGCACATTTGCTGCTATTTATTATTATAGTTTGCTAGTTCTAAGTTTGAGTTTAACAGGCATACAGCAGATCACATTGGGATTCAGGGGTGCTAATTTAGTTTTCTTTCTTAAAGGGGTTGTCTCATCTCAGACAATGGGGGCATATCACTAGATTATGTCCCTATTGTCTTATAGGTGCGGGTCCCACAGCCGGGACCCGCACCTATATCGGGAAGGGAGGACTCTGGTCCGGCCACCACTAATCGCTCTCCCCACAGAAGTGAATGGGAGCGCACTGCACATGACAGGCCACCGCTCCCATTCACTTCTATGGGCCCGACCGAAATAGCAGAGCCAGCGCTCAGCTATTTTTGGAGGCCCCATAGAAAATAAATGGAAGGCCTCTGCACATGCGCAGTGCGCCCTCCATTGCTTTCGGAGCTCCGTTCTCAATATAGGTGTGGGTCCCAGCGGCAAGACCCACACCTATCAGACAATGGGGGCATGTCCTAGCATATTGCTAGGATATTTTCTATAGGGCCATTTATTTTCTATGGGGCCTTTAATGTTACTCCTGCCCATCACTAGCAGTCCTGCTTTACCTTCTATAAAAATGTGAAAGGAGAAGTCACTGTCTCCCAACAAATTGAGCACACTCCTCTCCTTCTGCCATCATTATGAGGATCATTTGGTGGTTCTATCTGCGCCCAGATAGTGACACATCCTGACCTACTCTAACATCTTCACACTTGTGGCCAGGTCACTGCCTCCATCAAGATCAGCACACCCTTCTTCTGCTGCTGTGAACACTACGGTTAAGTCATTTTACCCTTAATCACTTGAAGCCGGGATGCTCATCGTTGGGCTATCGATCGACTCTCTTGCAGGGATTACTTAAAGAGTGCAGCAGGTGTATCAAGCAGTGCAGGCGCGACCGTGGAATTATTGATACGCAGGCATATTTCATGGGAATACAGTGCATTATAAAGAAGATATAAGGACAACGCCATAATGGCGGAGACACGCTGTGATGCATAAAACTGCATCTAAACGAGTTCTCCGTTTCTTGCACTGCAGAGTAGATTTAAACAGAGTGAAAGAACTGTACCAAGCAGTCAACAGTAGTATGTCAATTTTTCTATTAAAATCCCATTGTTGACTGTATCATTGCATGGAGAGAGGTCAAGAGGTGTTAAATTGAAGCAGCGCAGTCCTTTGCTAGCAGGAGGCCTACAGAGCACGGGCTACACCATGTATTTTTTGAAGTTTGCTCGAAATAGGTCATAGATTTCATGGAGCTATGGATTATTTTTTTTTCAGATCCTGGCGTATACTCAGAGAGACAAAGCCAGAAACGAGAGTGGAACTTGTTAAACTGATCTGCCGTCTTTTGTGGTCTGGAGGATAAAGAAAATCTGCAAGGAATTCCTGACAATATAGAAACATTCAGAAGGCAAATATTTGCTGACCTATAAGCCGAATGTATAGTGAGTGATCTTCTACGTGTTGCATCTGGTCAGAGTTTGTTAGACTCAGAAGCTTAGTATAAGTAAGGGCTCATGCACACATACAGATTTTTTTTTCCACGTCCGTTCCGTATTTTTTGCGGACCGTATGCAGAACCATTCATTTCAATGGGTCCGAAAAAAAACGGAAGTTACTCCGTGTGCATTCTGTTTCCGCATGTCCGTTCCGCAAAAGAATAGAACATGTCCTATTATTGTCCGCATTAAGGTCAAGGATAGGACTGTTCTGTTAGTGGACAGCTGTCATCCGTATTTTTCATTCACAGCTCTCCAAAATCCACTGCCAATCCACCAGTACTAGAGAGACATGGATGGCGGTGGGCACTAGTATTTTTTAGTGGTCTGGTCACAGCACAGTTTGCACATATTTTTTTGCTCATCCCTCTTAAGAGTTCATCCTCCAGCTATCAGGAGCAATCATATGACCTCTTTAAAGGGCATCTGTCAGCAGTTTTGTACCTTGGACACTGGCTGACCTGTTACATGTGCACTTGGCAGCTGAAGACATCTGTGTTGGTCCCATGTTCATATGTGTCCGCATTACTGAGAAGAATGATTTTTTATATATGCAAATGAGCCTCTAGGAGCAATGGGGGAGTTGCCTTTACTCCTAGAGGCTCTGCTCTCTCTGCAACTGCTGAGTCCTCTGCACTTTCATTGACAGGACCAAGCGTAATGACAATCAAAGTGCAGGGGGCGCAGCAGTTGTAGAGAGAGCAGAGCCTCTAGGTGTAAAGGTTGCTCCTAGAGGCTCATTTGCATATATTAAAACATCATTTTTCGCAGCAACGTGGACACATATGAACATGGGACCAACACAGATGCCTTCAGCTGCCAAGTGCACATGTAACAGGTCATCCAGTGTCATAGGTACAAATCTGCTGACAGATGCCCTTTAACCCCTTAACGCAAAACGCCGTGCATGTACGGCAGGGGAAGCTGTGCCAGAACGCATTCCGCCGTACATGCACAGCGTTCATTTAAATGCTCCCCGGCCGAGAATGTGCGCCTGAAGCACAACTTACCCCACTGTGTCGGGACCGAACAACTCCCGCTTGACGGCCAGAGACCGTCCGTTCCTCCCTGCGAGCGATCGTGCGCGTGTGCACATGCGCACACACATCTCCTCCTCTTGTACCATCCAGCTCTCACTGAAATGAGAGGATCGCAGATGAGAAATAGCGTTCTGTACATAATTCATTGTGATTGGTTCGTTCCTGACAGTGGACCAATCAAAATGAGTTATGTACAGAACGCTATCTCTCTGCTTCGATCCTCTCATTTCGGAGAGAGAATTGATCGGAGCCAGAGCCAAACAGACCTGTCAAAAAAATAAAAATAAATTAAAAGTGCCCCATCATTACCCCTCATTTGTCCCTACTACCTGTCACTGTGTTCTGTCTGCCAATAGTGACAGTACATCAGCACCCACCATTAGGGTCTATTCACACATCCATGTGTGTTTTGCGGATCTGAGGATCCGTAAAACACGTACACCGGCAATGTGCGTTCCGCATTTTGCGGACCGCACATCGCCGGCACTTAATAGAAAATGCCTATTCTTGTCTGCAATTGCGGACAAGAATAGGACATGCTCTATTTTTTTCGGGATCGTAATTGCGGACCCGGAAGTGCGGGTCCGCATTTCCGTATCCGGGCCGCACATCGTGCGGCCCCATAGAAATGGATGGGTCCGCAGTTCTGTTGTGCAAAATGCGGAATGGAATTGCGGACGTGTGAATGGAGCCTTACACTTCAATAAACCCCCCAGTCCCTGTCATCCATGCTGTCAGTAAGCTGTCAAAAAGCTTTTTGGGAATTCATTAGGGTTAGTTAGGGAGTTATCAGGGTTAGAGCTCTAGTTTTAGGGTAAGTTAGACTAACGTTTATCGTAAAAAAAAAATTATTATATAATAAATTTTTTAAAATAATAAAAAAAAAAATATTGGGGACCTCAGTACTTGTCTCTAATTATAAATACTCTGCGTTTCAACCCCCCCCCCCATACCTCCGAACCTCTATCTTCTATCTGTGACTAGGGATGAGCGAACCCGAACTGTATAGTTCGGATTCGTACCGAATTTTGGGGTGTCCGTGACACGGACCCGAACCCGAACATTTTCGTAAAAGTCCGTGTTCGGGTTCGGTATTCGGCGCTTTCTTGGCGCTTTTTGAAAGGCTGCAAAGCTGCCAATCAACAAGCGTCATACTACTTGCCCCAAGAGGCCATCACAGCCTTGCCTACTATTGGCATGGCTGTGATTGGCCAGTGCAGCATGTGACCCAGCCTCTATTTAAGCTGGAGTCACGTAGCGCCGCACGTCACTCTGCTATGATCAGTGTAGGGAGAGGTTGCAGCTGCGACGTTAGGGCGAGATTAGGCAGATTAACTCCTCCAAAAGACTTCATTCTGTGATCGATCTGCAGCTGTGGATCATTGAAGTGCTATTATTGACTTGCTCACTTTTTTGAGGCTGCTCAGAGCGTTTTTAGATCACTTTTTTTCTGGGGTGATCGGCGGCCATTTTGTGACTTGTGGTGCGCCAGCACAAGCTATCACCAAGTGTATTTAACCATCGATAGTGTGGTTATTTTGTGCTATATCCTACATCAGCTGCAGTCTGAGCCTGTGTCACCGAAGTGCATTTAACCATCAACAGTCTGGTTATTTTTTGGCCATATACAACATCAGCTGCAGGCTGAGCCTGTGTCACCCAAGTGCATTTAACCATCAACAGTCTGATTATTTTTTGGCCATATACTACATCTGGTGCAGGCTGAGCCTGTGTCACCCAAGTGCATTTAACCATCAACAGTCTGATTATTTTTTGGCCATATACTACATCTGGTGCAGGCTGAGCCTGTGTCACCCAAGTGCATTTAACCATCAACAGTGTGGTTATTTTTTGGCCATATATTACATCAGGGGCAAGTTGAGCCTGTCACCCAGCGCCTAAAAAATAGACCTGACATTTCTATTCAACCAAATCTGTACTGTTTTAGCTGGTCAAGTTATTTGTAGTGACCGTAAAAGCACACTTTTTTTTCTGGGTTGAAAAACTATTCCCAAATTTGCCATTCTCAAAATAACTAGTTTCTGGTATTTGAGGCCTACTTGAAATCTATCCCAAAAAGGATATCTTACATTGAAGGTGCTGATAGTGTCATTCAGAAAAACCTAAGACACACGCTAGCGTGCAGATAGAAGTCTGATTCTGTGATTAAACCTATACCTGTCACATAGCGCAAAAAAAAACAGGTCTCACATCTCTATTCAACCAAATCTGCACTGTTTTAGCTGGTCAAGTTATTTGTAGTGACCGTAAAAGCACACTTTTTGTTCTGGGTTGAAAAACCATTCCCAAATTTGCCATTCTCAAAATAACTAGTTTCTGGTATTTGAGGCCTACTTGAAATCTATCCCAAAAAGAATATCTTACATTGAAGGTACTGATAGTGTCATTCAGAAAAACCTAAGACACACGCTAGCGTGCTGATAGAAGTCTGATTCTGTGATTAAACCTATACCTGTCACACAGCGCAAAAAACAGGCCTCACATCTCTATTTACCAAATCTGTACAGTTTTAGCTGGTCAAGTTATTTGTAGTGACAGTAAAAGCCCTATTTTTTTTCTGGGTTGAAAAACCATTCCCAAATTTGCCATTCTCAAAATAACTAGTTTCTGGTATTTGAGGCCTACTTGAAATCTATCCCAAAAGGATATCTTACATTGAAGGTACTGATAGTGTCATTCAGAAAAACCTAAGACACACGCTACCGTGCAGATAGAAGTCTGATTCTGTGATTAAACCTTAACCTGTCACACAGTGCAAAAAAAAAACAGGTCTCACATTTCTATTCAATGGTCTGCCGGGTGTTCACTCCAAGGTCATGGAAGTCACGCCTGCGGCCACCCCGTTCTCCGAGGGATATGTCCTGAAATCCAGCTGAAAGCTGCAGAACATCAGTCGGAGGTCTCTCCACTACTGGCGGGCCTCTCTGGCGCCCTCTTCCCACAAGCAAAGGCTCGACTGGTGGCTGCTGGGGTCTTTCAATGCGTCTAGGTTCTTGAGCCTCTTGCTCCTGTCCAGGCTGTCCTTGGCTGGGCTGCCCCCTGGCACGTGCTCTTTCGCGGGCTCTGGCTCGTCCACTCATCTTCTATTCCTGAGAGGATATAAACCGCTAATAAGGTCAATCTGCCGCCTAGCAGCTCCGCCGTGGCACAATCACCTCAGAACTCGCACACTGGTGACTTTAGGTATCTTCACTGGTCACTTTGAGCAGAATGATGACATCCGAGTCACGGCACCAAATGTAACCCTCTTTTCCTTGCACCATCTGCGACACCTCCAGCTTTCACACTCACTCGGTCACCAGCTCCTCCAGGCATAAACTCTAAGTGGACTCTAAGGGACGACACTCAGGTCTTCTGTGGTTTAAAGCTTTATTGAGGTGGAGTGCACTTGGCTGGAGCCTGTAATACAACAGGGAAACACTGCCACTATGTGGTATACAGCCAGGTCACCAGCCCACCTATATCATAACAGGCAGTCATTATATTACATTCCCACATACATGTTACAGGATATAACAAAGCATACAGAAAAATGAACAAGAGAAAATCATTTACAAAGATATTGCAGCAGGGTGACCTGGAATACAGCATGTCTTGCAGCCATTTTAGGAAGAACACATGTCTCTTTAACTGTACATCATCTACTCAGCCTAGCATGTGCTGCAGGGTTTAAAGGCTGCTAAAAAACATACAGTCACCTCTTTACATTCTACAGAACTATTATGGGTATATATTATAACTTTTTACAATAGATAAATGAACTTTAGCTTTAGAGAACTTAGACAGAGATCCTACCTCCTTCACAGTTAATGTCTGCACTGAGGAGACCAAACCAAGTAGCAGAATACACAGGGGGCTTTCTGGAAGAGTCCACTGTAAAGACTCTGTCTGTTAAAACTTTCCTCAGTTATCTAATAGCACATTTGAAGAGGTTTATTTAGCATGTCCTGACTCTCTGCTAACAGCTTATGAATATATGGAACTATATTTAACAAGTGATCATTGCTGCAGCTCCTGTATATTGGTATGACCCTATTGCAAACCTGCAGACTGGATATTTGGTGAAACTTCATGTGGTTCATATCGACTGTACTACACCACTGACTTGGTGCCTGGGCCTAAATATGTGACAGTGGCCTGTTCCAGTGGTGGGTGACGTGATGCCTGATTCTCTGCTATGACATGAAGACAGATTCTGTGCTGACATAAGGCCAGATTCTCTGTTACGGGACCGCTCTCCTCTGCCTGGGTGCCTGAGCCTAAATGTGTGACAGTGGCCTGTTCCAGTGGTGGGTGACGTGAAGCCTGATTCTCTGCTATGACATGAAGACTGATTCTGCGCTGACATAAGGCCAGATTCTCTGTTACGGGACCTCTCTCCTCTGCCTGGATGCCTGGGCCTAAATGTGTGACAGTGGCCTGTTCCAGTGGTGGGTGACGTGAAACCTGATTCTCTGCTATGACATGAAGACAGATTCTGTGCTGACATAAGGCCAGATTCTCTGTTACGGGACCTCTCTCCTCTGCCTGGGTGCCTAGGCCTAAATGTGTGACAGTGGCCTGTTCCAGTGGTGGGTGACGTGATGCCTGATTCTCTGCTATGACATGAAGACAGATTCTGTGCTGACATAAGGCCAGATTCTCTGTTACAGGACCTCTCTCCTCTGTCTGGGTGCCAGGGCCTAAATGTGTGACAGTGGCCTGTTCCAGTGGTGGGTGACGTGAAGCCTGATTCTCTGCTATGACATGAAGACAGATTCTGTGCTGACATAAGGCCAGATTCTCTGTTACGGGACCTCTCTCCTCTGCCTGGGTGCCTGGGCCTAAATGTGTGACAGTGGCCTGTTCCAGTGGTGGGTGACGTGAAGCCTGATTCTCTGCTATGACATGAAGACAGATTCTGTGCTGACATAAGGCCATATTCTCTGTTACAGGACCTCTCTCCTCTGTCTGGGTGCCGGGGCCTAAATGTGTGACAGTGGCCTGTTCCAGTGGTGGGTGACGTGAAGCTTGATTCTCTGCTATGACATGAAGACAGATTCTGTGCTGACATAAGGCCAGATTCTCTGTTACGGGACCTCTCTCCTCTGCCTGGGTGCCTGGGCCTAAATGTGTGACAGTGGCCTGTTCCAGTGGTGGGTGACGTGATGCCTGATTCTCTGCTATGACATGAAGACAGATTCTGTGCTGACATAAGGCCAGATTCTCTGTTACGGGACCTCTCTCCTCTGCCTGGGTGCCTGATCCTAAATGTGTGACAGTGGCCTGTTCCAGTGGTGGGTGACGTGAAGCCTGATTCTCTGCTATGACATGAAGACTGATTCTGCGCTGACATAAGGCCAGATTCTCTGTTACGGGACCTCTCTCCTCTGCCTGGGTGCCTGGGCCTAAATGTGTGACAGTGGCCTGTTCCAGTGGTGGGTGACGTGAAGCCTGATTCTCTGCTATGACATGAAGACAGATTCTGTGCTGACATAAGGCCAGATTCTCTGTTACAGGACCTCTCTCCTCTGTCTGGGTGCCGGGGCTTAAATGTGTGACAGTGGCCTGTTCCAGTGGTGGGTGACGTGAAGCCTGATTCTCTGCTATGACATGAAGACAGATTCTGCGCTGACATAAGGCCAGATTCTCTGTTACGGGACCTCTCTCCTCTGCCTGGGTGCCTGGGCCTAAATGTGTGACAGTGGCCTGTTCCAGTGGTGGGTGACGTGAAGCCTGATTCTCTGCTATGACATGAAGACTGATTCTGCGCTGACATAAGGCCAGATTCTCTGTTACGGGACCTCTCTCCTCTGCCTGGGTGCCTGGGCCTAAATGTGTGACAGTGGCCTGTTCCAGTGGTGGGTGACGTGATGCCTGATTCTCTGCTATGACATGAAGACAGATTCTGTGCTGACATAAGGCCAGATTCTCTGTTACAGGACCTCTCTCCTCTGTCTGGGTGCCGGGGCCTAAATGTGTGACAGTGGCCTGTTCCAGTGGTGGGTGACGTGATGCCTGATTCTCTGCTATGACATGAAGACAGATTCTGTGCTGACATAAGGCCAGATTCTCTGTTACAGGACCTCTCTCCTCTGTCTGGGTGCCGGGGCCTAAATGTGTGACAGTGGCCTGTTCCAGTGGTGGGTGACGTGAAGCCTGATTCTCTGCTATGACATGAAGACAGATTCTGTGCTGACATAAGGCCAGATTCTCTGTTACGGGACCTCTCTCCTCTGCCTGGGTGCCTGGGCCTAAATGTGTGACAGTGGCCTGTTCCAGTGGTGGGTGATGTGAAGCCTGATTCTCTGCTATGACATGAAGACTGATTCTGCGCTGACATAAGGCCAGATTCTCTGTTACAGGACCTCTCTCCTCTGTCTGGGTGCCGGGGCCTAAATGTGTGACAGTGGCCTGTTCCAGTGGTGGGTGACGTGAAGCCTGATTCTCTGCTATGACATGAAGACTGATTCTGTGCTGACATGAAGCCAGATTCTCTGCTATGGTATGAAGAGACTGATTCTGTGCTGACATGAAGCCAGATTCTTTGCTATGGCATGAAGAGACTGATTCTCTGCTGACGTGAAGCCAGATTCTCTGCTATGGGACCTCTGTCCAATTGATATTGGTTCATTTTTATTTTTTTTATTTTTATTTTAATTCATTTCCCTATCCACATTTGTTTGCAGGGGATTTACCTACATGTTGCTGCCTTTTGCAGCCCTCTAGCTCTTTCCTGGGCTGTTTTACAGCCTTTTTAGTGCCCAAAAGTTCGGGTCCCCATTGACTTCAATGGGGTTCGGGTTCGGGACGAAGTTCGGGTCGGGTTCGGATCCCGAACCCGAACATTTCCGGGAAGTTCGGCCGAACTTCTCGAACCCGAACATCCAGGTGTTCGCTCAACTCTATCTGTGACCAGTCACAGATTTTGCCAGCCGTGACAAATTTCTGTCACCAGTGACTGATATAAAGCTCCACTGCTTTTGGAGCACTTTTTCTTTAATTTTTTTTCTAAATAAAAAAGTAATAAATTACTTTACAAGTTAGTATTAGGGTTACAAAATGTCTCAACAGGTGTACAGCGCCGAGGAGGCTTAGGGTACTTTCACACTAGCGTTTTTGTTTTCTGGTATTGAGTTCCGTCACAGGAGCTCAATACTGGAAAAAAACTGATCAGTTTTATCCTAATGGTTTAAAAGGAAGGAGAAGTCCAGCTCAGATCAGGTGTGAATATGTGGCTTCTTTATTTCAGCGGTTATAAAAATTACATACAGCAAGGTGCAACAAGTGACGCGTTTCAGACCTCTATATCATCAGGGTCCTTCTTCATGACAAACACAAAATACTGTGGGACCATCCCCTGATAAATCTCTGTCCAATCACAGACTGATAGTAATCACCTGAGAGAGGGAGGTATCAGGGGGTGGTCCCACATGTCGTGGAGCAGGTGAGAGCTGCATTACGCCTATTATTTGAGTATTATCCTAATGCATTCTGAATGGAGAGCAATCTGTTCAGGATGCATCAGTTCAGTCCCTCTTACATTTCTTGGACGGAGAAAATACCGCAGCGTGCTGCAGTTTTCTCTCCAACCAAAAATCCTGATCACTTGCCGGAATGCCGTCCCTGGCATTCCTTTACAATGAAGTGTATTAGTGCCGGATCAGGCATTAAGTGTTCCGGCAAAATGGATCCGACTTTCCCGTCTCCGCATGCGCAGACCTTTAAAAAAATTAAAATAAGTTTATACCGGATCCGTTTTTCCAGATGACACCGTAGAGATGGATCCGGTATTTCAATGCATTTGTCAGACGGATCCGCATCCGGATCCATCTGACAAATGCCATCAGTTTGCGTCCGTATTGCCGGATCCGGCACCTCAGGTGCCGGACTTTATGGCCACTACAGGCATTCATGTGAACACTTCAGGGTTCACAGCAGGGGCGTTGCTAGGATAAAACATTAGGGGCCCCGAATTGAATCTAATGTGGTGGAAGAGCTGAAAGACCTGTGGTGATATCACAGGTCATGTGACCAGTAAAACAGTCAGTGGTTGAGAAGGACCTGCGATGATGTCACTATCATGTGACCAGTGCAGGAGAGGACGGCAGTGAAGAGGGGAAGAAGCTATAGTGATGTTTACTACATGAGGAGAGGTAAGTGAAGGGAGAGGCAGAGCAATGCTGGGTTATTTAACTGGGACTGTATGTTAGGGCTGAAGAGAGGGATGTTATTTACATGGAACTGTGTGTTGGAGGTGGCTGTGGAGGGGGTCATGTTATTTGCATGGGACTGTATGTTGATAGTGGCTGTAGAAGAGAGTGATATTATTTACATAGGACTGTATGTTGGAGGGGGCTGCGGCAGGGTGTTGTTATTTACATGGGACTGTATGTTGGAGGGGGCTGGGGCAGGGTGATGTTATTTACATGGGACTGTATGTTGAAAGCGGCTGTGGTAGGGGATTATGTAATTTACATGGGACTGTATGTTGGAGGGGGCTGGGGCAGGGGGATGTTATTTACATGGGACTGTATGTTGGAGGCGGCTGGGGAGGAGATGATGTTATTTATATAGGACTGTATTTTGGAGGAGGCTAGAGATGGTGTTATGTTATTTACATGGGACTGTATGGCGGAGGGAGGGAAATAGTGTTATTTACATGGGACTGTATGTTGGAGGGGGTGAAGGGAGGGGAGTGATGTTATTTATATAGGACTATATTTTGGAGGGGGCAGGAGAGATGGTGTGATGTTATTTACATGGGACTGTATGGTGGAGGCGGGAATATAACAGGGGGCACTGCAAATCCAGGGGACATTATAGGTGTTCTTATTACTACTGAGGGCTCTATAGGAGGGACTTATAGATCCGCCTTATTTCTACTAAGAGTACTATGGGGGTTTTATTACTATTGAGGGGTCTGTAGAGAGCTTTATTACCACTGGGGGGACAATATGGGGCCTTATTTGTACTGGGGCCTCTGTGACTGTATTATTAATACTGGAGGGCTCTTCTTCTAATGGGGGCACTCTTGGGGAGCATTATCACTGTTAGTGGCACTGTAGGGAGCAGTATTACTATGGGGGGAACAAATTTTTCTTCAGGATAGTATCTGGGGGTATTGGGGGGGCACAGCGAGCAGCAGGGAAACACTGTTAGGACTCCAGGTTGGGGGATGATGAAAGAAATGTGAGGAAGCTAAAATGGCCGTGTGTCACACTCCGCAGAGACGAGGCGGCTGAGAGAGGTTGTCCGAACCGAATGGAGAAGATGATGACAGAGAAGATCTACATCCGAGGAGGCCCTGGATGTGAGAGGTATGTGCTGCTGTATAGCAAGTACAGCCAAATGCAGTTTGTAGGGGGAGGGGGGACGACTTGGAGAACTGGGCCATATTTATTGGGGCTTGGGCCCCGGATCTTTTGAGATCCTAGCAACACCCGGGTTCACGGAAGCTGATTTTTTCCACCTTTTTTTTCCTGATGGATTGATAGGCATGATGGTGGAGCAAACTAATCTTTATGCCAATCAATTTTTAGCCGCCCACCCCAACTCATACTATGCAAGACCCCTTCAGTGGACTACCCCGACCCCTTTGGAAATGAAAACATTTTGGGGTCTAATACTTAATATGGGGATAATTAAAAAAACCATCACTACGGTCATATTGGAGTAATGAAAATGACCTTTTACATCACACGCCAATATACCGCACCATTATGTCCAGGACCCGATTCGAAGTTCTCCTGAAAATTCTACATTATAACAATAATGTAGATTGTCTACCCCCTAATGATCCTGGATATGATCGTTTATACATAATTCGGCCCATTATAGATTATTATTCTCAAGGTATATACCCCCCAAAAGCATCTGTCCATTGATGAATCCCTTGTGCACTTCAAGGACAGACTGCATTTTCGCCAACACACGCCCAACAAACGGGCAAGATATGGCATAAAAATCAACAAACTATGTGAAAGCCAAAGTGGCTATACACATAAATTCAGAGTTTACGAGGGAAAATATTCAAAAATCAAACCCCCAGAGGGCCCCCCTATACTTGAATTAGCAGGAAAAATAGTAAATTTGATTCACCCCCTGCTAGGTCAAGGGTACAACTTGTACCTTGACAACTTCTACACTGCTACAAGAGGACATAGTTTTAAATTAGAGGGGCAAAGGTTTAAAAGTAATATCAGGAAGTATTACTTTACTGAGAGAGTAGTGGATGCATGGAATAGCCTTCCTGCAGAAGTGGTAGCTGCAAATACAGTGAAGGGGTTTAAGCATGCATGGGATAGGCATAAGGCCATCCTTCATATAAGATAGGGCCAGGGGCTATCCATAGTACTCAGTATATTGGGCAGACTAGATGGGCCAAATGGTTCTTATCTGCCGACACATTCTATGTTTCTATGTTTCTATGTTAAGTGTCCCACTATTGAAATGCCTGTTTTCCAGAGACACTGTTGCATGCGGCACGAAACCAAAAACATCTGCCTAAACATTTTATAGACCAAAGAGTAAGAGTGAGGGAAAGCAGGGCAGTTTGCAGTGATAACATGATGCTTGTTAAGTACAAAGTCAAGTGTGATGTCTTTGTACTTACTACCATACATGCTGACAGATCTACCCCTGTTCCAGTTCATGGATCCACAGAATCAGTCCCCAAATATGTGTGCATCCAGGACTATAATAAGTTTATGGAAGGGGTGGATCTGTCAGACCAGGTACTGCAACCATACTCTGACCTCTGCAAAACTCGGGCATGGTATAAAAAATTGGCATTGCACCTGACACAAATAGCCCTCTATAATGCTTTTGTAAGTGCAGGAAACAGAGGAAAATTCCTGCACTTTCAAGAAAAAGTAATAAAGACCTTTTTATTTGGGGAATAGGAAGGGGAAGGGAGCAGGGCCACAGGAAGTGAGAGCAAAATAATACGAGGACAGCATTTCCCTGAGGTTGTTCCCTCCACAGAGACAAGGAGATGGCCACAAAAAAGGTGTCGGGTATGCTCCAGAAATGGAATCAGGAAAGACACAATCAGATCATCTTTGGGCAGTGGTAGGACCCCCACCGATCTAATAGTCATCCCCTATCCTCAACTGAAATACCACTTTGTGTTTCAAACTCTGATGTTACCGTCACACAACAAATTGTATAAGATGAGAAAAACATGGCTGCTGTCTTCCAGAAACAGCGTCATTCTTGTCCATAGGTCGGATCTGGTTCTGCGATTCAAAATCATGTTCATACTGTATGTCAAACCAAGAGAAAAGGTAAAGAAAGACACATGTCTATGTCCTCATGTCTTCTGCTGGACCTTGAAACGGTTTTCTGAGAGCTTACTTCTGGATACTACTTTTCCTCTGGATAGGTCATCAGTATCTGATTGGTGGGATCAACCGCTGATCAACTGTTTGAGAAGGCACCGGTGCTCACAGTAGCATGTCGGCCATCTCTCTGTGCCATCAATTGTATAGCGGCTGTACTTGGTATTGTGACTGCGCCTAGGTCATGTGACCAATGAACATGACCTCACATGGCTTGGGAAAGCTGCGAGAAGGCCGCAACGCTACTGAGAACGCCGCTACCTTTTCAAACAGCTGATCCGCGGGGGTCCCGGGTGTCGGCTTCCCCCACCGATCAGATACTGATAACCTATCCTGAGGATAGGTCATCAGTATTAAAGTTTTAGAAAACCTTATATCGTTGTTGTGTTCTTCTGTCTGGAACTGTTGAAGGATCTCTGCTGGAGCCAGCCTAGTCACAACCTGCTGTAAATACATTCAAAATACCTTTTTAGGTATGAATTCAAGTTTCAGAAATAAAATAGTTTCTATGTTTTTTGTTTTTTTTTGTTTTTCCACCGGAGCATTTTTGCTGAAGACAGTCATTAACCTTGATAAAAATCAGTTTGAGGCAAGAGATTGTAAGCTCTTCTGGGTAATAATTCATACCGTCGCGTAAATCTATTACAGCCCTTATGGCACAAATTTCAATGCATCGTAAAAATATTTATTGCAAAGTTCTTTGAGGCTTGTAGATTATCAAGTCCTCCACAGGGGTCCTTCAAAAAAAACAAAAAAAAACACGTTTACCTTGAAGAAGATTGCATCCAGAAAATGTGTATTTGTAATAAAAGGCAGATGCTTTCTTTTTACATTGCTACTTAGGAAATATCTTTGCAGGGAATCAATAACCGTCCGGATCTGTTTGGGGGATTGTCATCATAGCTTGTTTATTTCTTGTTTAAGGCAGACGGTAGACAATTCAGAAGATGACACTACGGGCATCGTAAATTCTTCACTGCACAATGCAGCAGTTTATGGGTGTATCTGCTGCTCTATTACTTGGTAATATGGATTTCAGTCTGAGGAATGTGACCTTATGTAATAATCTGAGTAACCTCACCGTCCTCTTCGCCATTCACTCCTTGTAACACCTACTGCAGGAAATGGAGCTTGACACAAGCACTCAAAGCAGGGGCGTAGCTAAAGGCTCGTGGGCCCTGATGTAAGACTTCATCAGTGCTTTGTGGCAACTGACTTTTTGCTGCCTGATGCAAAAACTGAAACTGCCCCCTCCTTCCCCTTTGCCAAATTCTCAATCTAACCATTTTCATCTGCAACAGGCACCTCCCCCCATGGCCCTTTAGGAAGGAAAAAATACTTGTTTTCGTGACGCCAGTTGCAGTGAAGCAACAAGGGCACAGGGCCCCTTTTAGTGATACTGTCAATGGTACCCAGGTGTAGGAATGCCAGAGTGGTGTAGGGTAGCCTATACTGTCCCTTAATATCTTGTGCTCGTGTCACGGTGCTCCTACCTGGATACGCTGGACCCCAGGCCTTGGCTCCGAAGCAATGAAAAGGGTGTTTGTTAATGAAGGGGATGGAGAAATAAATTGAGTCCAAACCTTGTGATGAAGTTGATAACAGCTTTACTCTGCATAAACGTTTCTCCAAACAGTCTCAGGCTTTGTCTTGGTTCCCAGCAGGCGGTAGCATGTAAACTGGCAGGCAAACAAACTCAACTTTGCTCTCTGGCTCTGCTGTGCTGACAAGCATAACTAGAATCTTTGCTTCTACAGGATGCTGTAACTTCTCTCTTGTAGTGTGACTCTAGGATTGTCCAGGGAAAACTACTCCTGGCTTCAGAGGCTTCAAGCTGTGGCCTCCCCATCCAGCAGAGCTGAAGGTGCTCTAGCTGGCTTAGACAGGGCTTGGCGTGGGCACATCAAACAGCGATGTGCCCAGCCCTTGCTTCCTTCCCCTAGCAGGGGGTAAGCTAGACTGGTCCCCATCCTTCCTGCAGGGTGGGGGGGGGGGGTTAGAATGGAATTGAAAGCTCCATTCTACCTAACTGTAGCTCTGCCGTGTTTGCTGCCACCTTCTGGCGAAACAGGTAAATTAAATTTTAACATAAACAGTTTCAAGAAATAGATATGCAGTGTTACGGTCCTGTAATAAATACACAGAATGACATTAGGTTAACAATAGAAAATAGCAGCGGGGTGCAGAAGTGTTAATGGCACTCTGGGTCATTACACATCCATCCCTACTGCTAGGCGAGACACACACAAGTGAGTTGAATGTGATAAACTTGCAGCGTGTGTCAGTGAGAGTTCCTGTTCTGGTCTCCGCTCCCCTGACAGGATCAAACAGCGTTATAATGCTGTGTAACCCTGAGAGTCCTAGAATCTGTCGTATTACACTGAAACAATGCTGCATGATCCTGTCAGAGGAGCAGAGGCCAGAACGGAAACTCTCACTGACACACGCTGCAAGTTTATCCCATTGAACTCACTGGTGTGTGCCTGGCCTTTAAAACATACTTGGAAAACATTACATACAGCGCTAAAAAACATACAGGGTAATACAGAGCCACATATGTACCTCTTACATCCAGTGATGTCTCCTCTGATGTAGATTTTTTCTTTCCTCGTCTTCTTCCTCTTAGAAGACCAGACCGCCATGATGATTTCTTTCAGCCATGTTTTGTCTCTGCAGAGTTTGACAAAAAGATAGAGAGAGCTGCAGCAGAAAGGACACGTTCCCCAAGTCGATTAGTCAATCTCTGATCTTCTTCAGAGTCTAAATATCAAAATAATAGAAAAATAATAAAAAATAAATAAATACTGACATACATAAAAACGTATTATAAGATTTCCATAGATTGCCGTTCTTGGTACAAGGTGTCCATATATATCATATAATAATCATGCATATAAAAAAAAAACAATACAGTATGGAGGAATGCCAGAAGACTATGAATATGATCAAAATACGAAAAAGAAAGAAAGAAAACTAGATAGATAGTAGATAGATAAAATAGATAGATAAAAGATAGATAGATAGATGGATAGATAGATAGATAACAGAGCGAATAGATAGATAGATAATAGATAGATAATAAATAGATAGATAGATGGATAATAGATAGAGAGCACAGCTTGTGCTGCCAGCAGAAGGTAAAGTAATGTGCAGGTTGTGGGGGACACATACAGGGCGCTCATATACCGCACTATACATTCACTTTGTCTCTTTGAAAAGAACGCACGGTGCTGTAGATGCGAGCAGACATACTGCTGCTGGTACAGATTGTGCTAGTGCTGCCTGGTGAACGCCGCGCTGCACTGTCATATTGTTATGGGTGAATGGCAACTTGACTGACAGTTAATGAGAGAATGTTTAACTTGTGTGTTGAGCACTAACTGCGCTGTCTATAATCTGACAGGACTGATGTATTTTTCTGGTGCAAGAAAGCATTCTGTAACGGCCCAGCAAATTGGATTTATGACTTTTTTTCTGCTTCTGGTACAGGATATATACTTGACTGCAATGTTTTTTATTTAAGGCTGGATGGAGCTTGTTAGCAGGAAATGCTTTAGTTGGAGGATCTCTCAAAAAGGAAACACTTGTGGTAATGATCTATGTAGTTGTGAGTTAAAGATTCTCATCTATCAGAAATGGTAGAGCAATACTGCTGTTGGTTAGCCAAAGGAGGAGATGCATTAACCTCTCTCTAGTGGTTATGTCGGTAGACATCACATTGTTCAGAGGAAAAATCGGTTAAGAAGAGACTTTCTCGGTGGTGGTCAAAGTTCACTAAGTTAAAGGGTTATTCCCATCTCAGAGATTTATGGCATTTTCAAGAGATGTGCCAGAAATTCCCGATAGTTGCGTGTCTCAACTATCTAGAGAAGGAGAGTACCACCCATCCCCATCTCTGACCTCTAATAATGGGGAGGTGGCCATGCATACAAGACTCTCTCCATTAACTTCTATAGGCATTCAGAAAATAGCCAAGCATGCTCCCATAGAAGGGAATGGAGGTAGCATGAGATGGGGATTGGGTAACACCTGTCTTGAGATAGGTGTAGGTGGGAACCGCATGTATTAGACATTGATGTCATGTCCTGTAGGAATAACCCTTTTAGATGGTTATTGCAATGCTAACAGAACTGGATGCCTCTAGGGTTCATGATGGATACACTGTCACGGCGGACGGGATCTCAAATACACAGATAAACCAACAAACAAGTATCTAGGCGAGAAGCTGGGGAAAGGTCACCTCTTAGCAAATCCCTGACTTCTCTCCCTACACTGCTAAGCCCACATTCAGACCTTGAAGGTAGGAATAAAGTGTCCTCGTGCCTGGGCTGAACATACCCTAGAATCCCTGAGATGGTGAAAGGGGAATAGGGGCCACCTGCTCCCTCAGAACCTGGAGGGGACAGATGACACACAAACCGCCTAGATAGCAAACAACAAAAACAGAAACCAAATTTATCTTATCTGAGCTGGAACAGACAATCCTTCCTTTCTTGCTTCCAAGGCCAGACTGATTTCTATAACCCGCACAGAACACTGGGAATGAGTGAACTTTAAACCAATGACCCCACCCAGTGCACCTGAAGGGAGGCGGATCTAGCACGACTCCAAAACAAAACAAAAAACTAAACACGTGCTGCTATTCTGGCCGAACTCCGCACATAGTCAGAGCGGGGCATGACATACACTTGAAGAAGAGCACAGAATTTCAATGGTGCTGCCAGTAAAAATTTGTGATGAACTCAAGAGTGCTAATGTTGTATGAATTATTGGGGTCAGGGTGCCCCTTTGTCAGATAGGAATTCAGCCTGAAATGCATTCCAAAATGTTATCTACAATGGTTATATGTAAAATTTCTGTAAGTCTTTCATCAGCCAACCTAACCTAAGACTAAGACTTTTGGGCCACAACCAAGAGGAAGCCATTCCTAACTCATTGCGCCTGTGCCCAATCTTGTGCCTACCCGCTTAACCACTGAAGGCTTTTGTTTTGTCGTCCTTTGGCTAATCAACAAAGGGGTTGTTTTTGTCACCGATGCAATTTTTTTAAAATATCCTTAAACCAACACCTTTGTCCATCATCGTGCAGGCCAACAAAACAATGGGAACATTGAGTTCATTAGGTTAAGATGGCTGCTGCATAAACAGATACCTGAAAGGTCTGTGGTCGATACTGTGGGTGTGGAACCACTGTGCCCACCAATAGATTTGACTCTGGGCTAAACTAAGTGTGTTATTCTGGTGGTCCCCTGGTATTCACCCTTTAGCCCCTGTACAGGGATCTGGAATTTTCTGCAGGGGAACCACCAGGCCTCTACTTCTAGAGTAGTCTCTGTGTGATTGACAGCTGACCCACTGGGTCAGAGACACTGATGCTGCGTATTGAGAGTGAAGGCAAAATCATAGTCAGGGACAGGCTGAAGTCAGGGCTGGCGGAGTACATGCTTATATGGCCTCAGGTCATGGCAGGCAGCTCCCTTCAGGTGCACTGGGTGGGGTCGTTGGTAAGGGTATGGCCACATGGTCAGGTTTCTGCATGCAGTTTTAGAAGTCAAAATCAGGAGTGGATCATAAAATTAAAGAAAATATCCAGGACAGATATGATGTCACATTTGACACATTTTAAGTAGAGTGGAAAATGTGCAATTTCAAGAATACATGATTTGAATTGACAATACTTATTGTCATGGAGAAGTATTCACCATCCTAATGTCATGTCTTTCTCTTCCTTCCACAAAATGTTTGCAGACATCTTGATTACCATGAGCTAAGACCATCACACTAATTGCTTATGTTGCTTCTGAGCAATCTCCTCCTATTTAGACTGCTTTTGTGATTTGTGGGTTTTGTGTTGTCAGCTTAACGATGTATGCACGTTATGCACTCTATACTACCAAGCTATGCCATGTCCATTCTGAATATTTCATTAAGACCCAGGTGGTTAGAGAAAATGCATTCATCTTATCTTAAATTCCTGTGATCCTGCAGCTTTTTCTAACTTTAAAAACGGAGTAAAAAAGAAAACACAAACTGTATCATTAAAATTTCGAGATGCATTTTTTTACTTAAATATTTAACCTATCTATTCCAAGCTAAAGCTACTGACAAATATTTTCCAAATGAGTAAATAAAAAAATAAGATGCTCATCACATTTTGCCTCTGATGTGCATGCATGTTAATGCTACAGAAACGTCCAATGTGTTCTGTTTATGTAGCTGCTCAGAATGGTAGATTACATTTCTTTTCAGACTTTCTGAATCCATCAGCACTTCTATTCCAGATACTGAAGGACTTCTGCAGACAATTGAAGAGCATTTCCACCTATTAGCAAGGAATGACCTGGAAATAAAAATTGTTGAGTCGTCTTCTTTTGTGAAGTCTAATTTCTTCTGCCATTTTATGAGTTATCTTGGGTAACGGATGATGGGTGACAACAACCATCATTTCCCAGCTCTCTCTTTCTCATCTACTGCACTGTCTATGTAACTGAGGCAGGGATAACCTTTTTGACCTTGAGGATCTAGTGAGTCTTCAATGCCTAACCTCCCTGGAGACCAAGGTTGTCCTGATCTATTCTGACCAAAAGGACTGATCAAGGAAAACTTGGTAGCTTTAATGTGGATGGTTTTCTGAAACCATCGACACTTTTGTGCCAGATGCTGAAGGACTGCTTTACACAATTGAAGAGTATTTCCCGCTATCTGCAAGGAATGACCTGGATATAGAAATTGTTGAATATTTGTGATGTCTTATTTCTGAGCTATCTTGGGTAATGGATGATGGGTGACAACAACCACCACTCCCAAGATCTCTCTCTTTGTCGCTCACTGCACTGTCTATGTACGAATGTCTAGGTTAGGGGTTTTGTGAGTCTTTCATATTCAACCTCCAAGGTTGACCTGATCTATCCTGCCCAACAGGACTAGAGATGAGTGAAGTTCTAAAAAATTCGATTCGGACGGTTTGCCAAACATTTCGAAAAAATTAGCTTTGATCCGAATATATTTGCGACGAATCATGATAAAAAACGGCTATTTACGGGCTGCATAGAGCTTATATGGGTGTAGAACACTGTGCCTTGCAGTAACACGCATAGGTAGTGTGCTAGGTAGTGTGCTGTCAGTCAGTATGACATGCAGATGACAGGCGTTGCTATTAGAATCACTGCACACTTCACTTATTTGGGCAGTCACGGGGCCAAAACTGACCAAATAACTCAAGTATGAACTCAGGTCCATGTTAGCGTCAAGAAGAAGCGCACTCTTTTTCCACCGTCGTCAGCTGATTCCATATAGATGTCTACAGAACCTATTAAACGCTTATGCAAGTAGAGCCCCCCGACAGAGTGGAGAGGGTGTCAGCAGTAAGTTTGTGTTGACGTCACTGATTATTTTTCCCTTTCTCTGATCTGTCAGAACAATAACCCACAAAAAACGGATCCTGTCTGGGGAGCATATGCCTTCACTCGGTCAGCATTTGGCCAGTAATCCACCAGTATTGCTAATGCCAAAAAAAACAGGAGTGGATCCAAAACAGAGATGACACGTGAAGGTAATATCTGCATGTCTTCTGTGTTTTGTACCCACTCCTGCTTTTGGCTACAAAATCATAAGCCAATTCTGATGGGACCATACAGGCCTTACAGCTGCTACACAGACAGAATCCGTTGTGCGTCTCATTTTTCCTTCCTTCTGACCGATCAGAAGAAAGGTCATATAAATAGTGATTGGAAGAAGGCCAAACAAGGACAATAGCTACCCCGTCATAGAGTGGGGAGGGTGGGAACAGCTTGAGAAGTCCACAGAGTGGCCCTATGACATAGTGGTGAGGTGGAAGCAGCATGAGGAGACCTCCAAGTGGCAAAATGACAGGGTCTGGAGGTGGCGGCGGCATCAGGAGGCCACAGAGTGGCACGGTGACATAGTGTGGAGATGGCAGCAAAAGCAGCATGATACCACAGAGTGGCAAGGTGACATAGTGTAGACATGGCAGCATCAGGAGGCCACAAAGTGGCACGGTGACATAATGTGGAGACGGCAGCAACAGCAGCAGCATGATACCACAGAGTGGCAAGGTGACATAGTGTGGATATGGCAGCATCAGGAGGCCACACAGTGACATAGTGTGGAGATGGCAGCATCAGGAGGCCACAGAGTGGCATAGTGTGGACATGGCAGCAACAGCAGCAGCATGATACCACAGAGTGGCACGGTGACATAGTGTGGAGATGGATGATCTAATCTAATGCATAAAGCATTGGTGGGTGGAAATCCTGGCTGATCCACACCTGATTCATCTTGACAAAAGTAAGTCTCTACACATTTTGGGTGGACAGGCGAGTTCTTCTTGGGGTAACTATGGCCCCCGCCACACTAAACACCCACTCTGATGCCACAGTCCTGGCATGGCAGGACAGCTTTTCCAGGGCAAACTCGGCCAGTTGAGGCCACAAATCCCGTTTTGCTGACCAGTAGTCCAACAGATCTTCTATAAAGGCTGGCAGGGTGCTGTCAAAGTATGCCACCACCTGCTGGTTCAGGTCCTGCTCCAGGTCTTCCTGCTGCTGCTGCTGAGTAGTTTCTTCACTATGTGGGTGACATACTTTTAGCTGAACTAAATAAATTAAAAGCAAATTAAAACACCCCTAAAAGCACCAAATATATATATTTTTTTACTGAGATAGGCCACTAAAGGATTTAAAATTGTCAGCGAAACGATTTCAGCGTAAATAACAGCAAAAGTGAACTGCGTATAAATTTCTCGTATTGGACTAAAATAGGGCACTAAACGATTTCTAAGTAAATAACAGAAAAAGTGAACTGCGAATATTTTTCTCTTTTTCTCTAGAAATATGGCAATAAACGCTTTTAGCGCAAATAACACCAAATGTGAACTACGTCTATTTTTCTCGTATTGGAGTGAAAGAGGACAAGAAACGCTTTTAGCGCAAATTACACCAATCATGAACTAAGTCTGTTTATCTCTTTTTCTCTAGAAATATGGAAATAAACGCTTTTAGCGCAAATAACACCAAATGGGAACTGCGTAAATATTTCTCGTATTGTATTAAAATATAGGTGAAACTAGAAAAATTTAAATATTGTGCAAAGTTCATTTATTTCAGTAATGCAACTTAAAAGGTGAAACTAACATATGAGATAGACTCATTACAGGCAAAGCGAGATATTTCAAGCCTTTATTTGTTATAATTTGGATGATTATGGCTTACAGCTTATGAAACCCCAAAGTCTCAATTTTGAGGTCTCCTTTGCTCAGGGGGTATGGATTAATTAGCTGACTAGAGTGTGACACTTTGAGCCTAGAATATTGAACCTTTTCACAAAATTCTAATTTTAAGCTGCATTACTGAAATAAATGGACGTTTGCACGATATTCTAATTTTTCGAGTTTCACCTGTAGGCCACTAAATGATATTAGCGCAGTTAACAGCAAAAGTGACCTGCGTATACAGTATATTTATCTTTTTGCACAGATAAAAGCCACTAAAGGTATTTCAACATAGCACTTGCACCCCAATAACTAATTGCTGGAATGACAGAGCTGTATTATGAGACTATCTGACAAGTAATGTTTCCCTGCACTTGTAATTCTTTTTTTTTCACAATGAGGATTTTCCTATGACTCTCCCTAGCATCTGAACACGTCTCTCCCTGCCTGTGAAATGATTCCTCTCACTATACTTTCCCTGCACTAGTAAATCGCTTCTTTCCTTTTTTTTTTTTAACAATTAGTTTTTCTTTCACTCCCCCTAGCGCCTGCATACACGTCTGTCCCTGAACAAAGTACGATAGTGAATGGCAGACTCTAAGATGGCCGCCGTATTTATAGGGATGTGACATCACCGGGCTGGCTAGCTGCTGATTAGCTGCATGCATGGCATTATGGGTCATCCCGCCTTCCCAGAGTTCCTTGCCCCATGTCCTCACAAGTGTAGCTGCCATTTTAGCCGCCATTGTAGCCGGCTAGCCGCCATGTTAGGAAAAATGATGATTCGTTACTACGAAGCGCAAGGAAATTTGCATTAGTTCAGAATCAAATTTTTCCTGAAATTCGGAACGAATTCGACATCGTCAACTTCGATTCGCTCCTCTCTAAACAGGACGCATCAAGGAAAACCTGGTTTCATTAATGTGGATATGGTTTTCCGAAATGGTCATTTATGCCAGATACCAAATGACTTCTGTAAACAATGGAAGAGCATGTCCCACCGTAAGCAAGGAATGACCTGGGAATATAAATCCTTGAATCATCCTCTTTTACAAACTCTTATTTCTTCTGCCATTTTCTGAATTATCTTTGGTAACATATGATGGCTGACAATAATTATCACCCCACAGCTCTCTCTCTCTCTCATCTACTTTACTCTCTTTGGTAGTAGGTCTAGATTATACTGAGGCAGCAGTAACCTTTACCTACCTTGAGGATCTAGGGAGCTTTCAATACCCAAACTCCTTGGACATCCAGGTTGCCTTGATTGGTTCTGCCTAGCAATGGTACACCCTGGAAATCATGCCCAGGAACCCCACCTTACAGAAAAAATGGTGCATTCTGGTGTCTATTCAAAGATCCTTTCTAGCTATGAAGAGGTGTCCATGTATCCCGATCAAATTTCGGGTTATTCAGTTTAGAAAAAAGATGACTGAGGGGAGATCTAATAACTATTTATAAATATATCAGGGGTCAGTACAGAGATCTCTCCCATCATCTATTTATTCTCTGCATCTAGAGGAAAGAAGGTACCTACACAAACATAGAAGAGGATTCTTTACGGTAAGAGCAGTGAGACTATGGAACTCTGTGCTGGAAAAAGTGGTGATGGTGAACTCATTAAAACAGTTTGAGGGGCCTGGATGCATACTTATTAGATTTCTGGAGAAGGGTCGTTGATCCAGGGAGTTATTCTGATTACCTGATTGGAGTCGTGAAGGAATTTTTTTCCCATAAAATGAGGAAAATTGGCTTCTACTAGTGTTGAGCGAACCAGATCTGCATTTAATAAAGCTTGTTGAAAGGCTGCAGGGCAGCCAATCAACAAGCTTTTAAGCTGTGGGCACTTAGAAGCCATCACAGCCATGCCTAGTAATGGCACGGCTGTAATTGGCCGGTGCATCATGTGACCCAGCCTCTACACAAGCTGGATCATGTGTAGCACCGCCCATCAGCTCTCAGTAGTGCAGGGACAGGAAGCAGGCAGCTGAAGTGAGGGAGAGTGTTAGGAATTTCATCTGTCTATTTATTCTGTGGGTGACCTATAGTGATTTTTTGGTAGGTTCAATGCACCATCTTTGTACCCCTGACACAAAGATATAATAGTTAATCTGTCTGTTAGTTCGGTGGGTGACATACGTCCATTTTTTGTGTGAGGTACACCTGCACTGCATACGTGACAGGGAAATTAATATAGTTAATCTGTCTGTTAGTTCAATGGGTGACATATACCCATTTTTGGTGTGAGGTACACCTGCACTGCATACGTGACAGGGAAATTAATATAAAGTTGGGACACTAAACAAATTGTAAATAAAAACTGAATGCAATGATGTGGAGATGGCAAATGTAAATATTTTATTTGTAATAGAATGTAGATGACAAATGAAACGTTTAATCCGAGTAAATGTATAATTTTAAAGGAAAAATACGTTGATTCCAATTTTCACGGTGTCAACAAATCCCCAAAAAGTTGGGACAAGTACCAATAAGAGGCTGGAAAAAGTAAATTTGAGCATAACGAAGAGCTGGAAGACCAATTAACACTAATTAGGTCAATTGGCAACATGATTGGGTATAAAAAGAGCTTCTCAGAGTGGCAGTGTCTCTCAGAAGCCAAGATGGGTAGAGGATCACCAATTCCCACAATGTTGCGCAGAAAGATAGTGGAGCAATATCAGAAAGGTGTTACCCAGCGAAAAATTGCAAAGACTTTGCATCTATCATCTTCAACTGTGCATAACATCATCCGAAGATTCAGAGAATCTGGAACAATCTCTGTGCGTAAGGGTCAAGGCCGTAAAACCATACTGGATGCCCGTGATCTCCGGGCCCTTAAACGACACTGCACCACAAACAGGAATGCTACTGTAAAGGAGATCACAGAATGGGCTCAGGAATACTTCCAGAAACCATTGTCAGTGAACACAATCCACCGGGCCATCCGCCGTTGCCAGCTGAAACTCTACAGTGCAAAGAAGAAGCCATTTCTAAGCAAGATCCACAAGCTCAGGCGTTTTCACTGGGCCAGGGATCATTTAAAATGGAGGGCGGCAAAATGGAAGACTGTTCTGTGGTCAGACGAGTCACGATTCAAAGTTCTTTTTGGAAATCTGGGACGCCATGTCATCCGGACCAAAGAGGACAAGGACAACCCAAGTTGTTATCAACGCTCAGTTCAGAAGCCTGCATCTCTGATGGTATGGGGTTGCATGAGTGTGTGTGGCATGGGCAGCTTGCATGTCTGGAAAGGCACCATCAATGCAGAAAAATATATTCAGGTTCTAGAACAACATATGCTCCCATCCAGACGTCATCTCTTTCAGGGAAGACCCTGCATTTTTCAACAAGATAATGCCAGACCACATTCTGCATCAATCACAACATCATGGCTGCGTAGGAGAAGGATCCGGGTACTGAAATGGCCAGTCTGCAGTCCAGATCTTTCACCTATAGAGAACATTTGGCGCATCATAAAGAGGAAGGTGCAACAAAGAAGGCCCAAGACGATTGAACAGTTAGAGGCCTGTATTAGACAAGAATGGGAGAGCATTCCTATTTCTAAACTTGAGAAACTGGTCTCGTCCCCAGACGTCTGTTGAGTGTTGTAAGAAGAAGGGGAGATGCCACACAGTGGTGAAAATGGCCTTGTCCCAACTTTTTGGGGATTTGTTGACACCATGAAATTCTGATTCAACATATTTTTCCCTTAAAATGGTACATTTTCTCAGTTTAAACTTTTGTTCCGTGATTTATGTTCTATTCTGAATAAAATATTAGAAGTTGGCACCTCCACATCATTGCATTCAGTTTTTATTCACGATTTGTATAGTGTCTCAACTTTTTTGGAATCCGGTTTGTAGTTAATCCATCTGTTAGATCAGTGGGTGACATATACCCATTTTTTGTGCGAGGTACACCTGCACTGCATACGTGACAGGGAAGTTAATCCGTCTGTTAGTTCGGTGGGAGAAAGAGATAGTACCCTTCTATACACCAGCGATCCCTGTCCCTGAATGCCAGCATTTCAAAATTCATGGCCTTTGAAATGCTGTAATTACATCTGGTGGAGATGGAGACTTTTAAACACCTCATGGCGGTACGTGGTTCCCAGCCGCCACTACTTTTCCAGGCGAGCCATCCCTGCCCTGCACAACCAAGTGGCAGACAAAATCAGGTGTGCACTGTGCAACGCCATCTGTGGCAAGGTCCCCATAACCACCGATACGTGGATCAGTAAGCACGTGCAGGGACGTTATATCTCCCTAACTGCACACTGGGTTAATGCAGTGGCGGCTGGGCCTTAGGTAGATAGGATTGCAGGACGTTTCCCGTTGCCTCATGTTGCCTCCTCTTTCTACTCCGCTTCCTCCTCTACCGCCTCCTCATCCAGTCAGCATAACACCTGCACCACCAACTTCAGTACAGCCAGGGGGAAACGACGGAAGGCTGTTTTGAAAACTCATCTGTTTGGGGGAAAAACCACACACCGCCCAGGAGCTGTGGAGGGGCATGGAACAACAGACCGATGAGTGGTTGGTGCCACTGAGCCTCAAGCCCGGCCTGGTGGTGTGCGATAACGGGCGAAATCTCATAGCAGCTCTGGGCCTAGCCGGTTTGACGCACATCTCTTGCCTGGCGCATGTGCTGAATTTGGTGGTGCAGAGGTTCCTGAAAAATTACCCCGATATGTCAGAGCTGCTGCATAAAGTGCGGGCCATCTGTGCGTGCTTTCTGCGTTCGCACCCTGCTGCTGTGCGCTGCAGAGTAACTTCGGCCTTCCCGTTCACCGACCCATATGCGACGTACCCACAAGGTGGAACTCCTCCTTGCACATGCTGGAGAGACTGTGTGAGTAGCAGCAGGCGATAGTGGAGTTTCAGCTGCAGCACACACGGGTGAGTCGCTCTGCAGAACAGCACCACTTCACCACCGAGTGGGCCTCCATGCGAGACGTCAGTGCCGAGTTGCACTGTTTCGAGTACTCTACCAATATGGCCAGTGCCGATAATGCAGTCCTCAGTGTTACTATCCCACTTCTATGTCTCCTTGAAAAAACACTTTGGGAGATGATGGAAGAGGATGTGGCACAGGAGAAGGAGGAGGAAGAGGGATCATTACCACGGTTTTCAAGAAGTCTTCAATGCAGCTGGGGCACCGCCAGCACCTCAGAAGGGAGTGTTAGCATGGCAGAAATATGGAAAAGCTTTGTCAGCACGCCAACAACAACCACCACCACCAGCCGATACAGAACGTCTGAGCAGGAAGCAGCAGGCAGCATTTCAGCAACATGGTGGAGCAGTATGTGTGCACACGCCTACACTTACTGACTGATGGGTCTGCCCCATTCAACTTCTGGGTCTCCAAATTGGAAACATGGCCTGAGCTTGCCCTTTACACCTTGGAGGTGCTGGCCTGCCCTGCGGCCAGTGCATTGTCCGAACGTGTGTTTAGCACGGCAGGGGGGGTGATCGCAGACAAGCGCATCCGCCTTTCCAAAGCCAACGTGGACAAGCTCACGTTCATTAAAATGAACCAGGCATGGATCCCACAGGACTTGTCCGTACCTTGTGCTCAATAGACAAGTATACCGGCCACACCCAGCCATTGTTATACTCTCTTTGCATTCTCTTTTTCATTTCCAAATGTTTTGGAGCCTTCCCAAATTTATAAAAAATGTATAAAAAATTTATAAAAAATTTATAAAAAATTTATAAAAAATTTATAAAAAATAAAAAAGGGGAAAAATCTAAAACTGTCTTGGCTATCTCCTTCTCCTCCACCGCCGCTTCTACCTACACCACCACGTCTACCGCCTCCTTAACCTCCTACTTCACATTGACCTCTGCCTCCTAGTTCAAGATTATTATTTTAATTTTTTTTTCTATTCTATGTTATTTTAAGTCATTTCCCTATCCACATTTGTTTGCAGAGCAATTGCCCTGCTCTTGACCCTATTTTGCTTCCTTTTGCAGTCCTCTAGCCCTTACTACAACTATTTTACAGCCAAAGTTCGGGTCCCCATTGACTTCAATGGGGTTCATGTTCGAGTTCGGGTCCCGAACACGAACTTTGACCCGAAGTTCAGCTGAACCCGGCGAACCCGAACATCCACGGGTCCGCTCATACCTAGCTTCCACCTCACAGTTTTTTTTTCCTTCCTCTGTATCAACTTGCAGGATAACAGGCTAAACTGGGTGAACGAGGTCTTTTTTCAGCCTTACAAACTATGTGTCTATGTTTGCAAGATGTTCTCTCTAAGGGCTCTTTCACACGAGTGGATGCCATGTGGGTAATCCGCTGCGTGAAAAAATGCCAAACCCCACTCCGGACAGCAGAGACACGGAGCAGTAACATGATTGATAATGCTCTGTGCCTCTCTGTGATCTTTTTACTACAAAATCACGGTGACAACTTTATCTCACTGTGATTTTGTAGTAAAAAGGTATCAGAGAGGCACGGAGCATTATCAATCATGTTAATGCTCCGTGTCTCTGCTGTCCACAGCCGGGTTTGGCATTCTTTCAAGCAGCGGATTACCCACACGGGATCCGATCGTGTGAAAGAGCCCTAAAGGAGATGCTGGCTCAGCTGTTTTCATAATGCCCATAGGCCAGTAGAGAGGGTCATGGTCAATCACCTCTCCTACATGTGGCTAAATCCTCAATGCTTCCACTAATCTTATGAGTTTCGTTATAGTTCCAGCAACCAGCGATATCATGATAAATATTGTATGTGTGTATGAATCTATGGCAAAATATGGAAGCGAACTGGTGACACCAAAATTTGAAGGCGTCCAATAACCACTTTTATTTTAATGAAATGTTATTGAGACAGTAAGTTAAGATGGGATCTGACCTCTATAAACCCGCAGGAGGTTGCAGAGAACAAAGGGCCCTTTGTCGCAGAACAGGATGACCATGCTCAGTCATTGATGGCTCAATTTGTCTAGCAATTACGTATAGGATGCTTTAGCTGCTGTAGGAAGGAACAAGGGGTCGTCATTGATGGGCAGTATGTGTCACCGAGGTTCCTGGCCTCGGTGAGGTAAGAGCCGTTTTTTCCCCTGAAATGTCATTATTGCAGTCTGACACTTCAGCTGGTTAGTATGGCTGTAAAGCTGATCCGGGCCGTCTCTTACTGGGAGTAGCTAAAGTGCTGGGTGGGTGGCTACTCCCCACGTTCAAGGCCGGGTCTTGGGAGGCTTATATAAAGCAGTCAGAACTGTCAGGTGTGGTGGATTATCCTCCATCTCACAGTGAAGCTGTGGAGTCTCTGTGTTTTGGGATCTGAAGATGTGTGCTGTGCAAAAGGGCTGAGAGCTGCATGCTGGAAAACAGGCCCCTAAAGCCTGCTGGGCACCGCTGATGAAAAACTGCTAACAAGGTGAATGTTTTTGTTCTGTGGACTTTCCATGATGTGAACAGACACCAATACTGCGAACTGTAATTTTTTTGCTTTGCCTTCTGTGTGAATAAACACTGAACTGTTTAAGTTAAAGACTTTGTGATTGTCTCTATACTGCATCCGCTAACCTGCCTACCAGAGCGAATCTCCACAATGCTATACTATATACTGCCTCTCAATGCTCCACAGGCTTAAGTTTCCTCCACATCAGTCCTCAGAAAGCATTGAAATTGCATGAAAACATGCTACCTCAGCCACTGCCGATGAAAAATAGTATTACATAATTACCATCCAGGTGAATGACCATCCCGGTAATTCAAAGACAACTCAAGAGCACCAGAACAGGAGATGCTCGTACTAAACAGCTGTACATTTTGGCTAATAGAGGGGGGTCTGCAGCAGGAAACTTCATTCTATAAGCTCCATATGATGTCCATATGCCCTGTGTGGCTCATAGAGGGAGATCCAGAGAGGGGGAACTTCTTCTATGATCTCCATATGATGTCCATAGGCCCTATTTGGTTCGTTGAGGGATTTATGGAGAGGGGGACCTTCTTCTATGATCTCCAAATAGTGTCCAAATGGCCTATTAGGCTCATAGAGGGGGATCTGGAGAGAGGTACCTTCTTCTATGACCTCCATATGATGTTCAAATGCCCTTCTTGGCTCATAAAGGGGGATCAGGAGAGGGGGACCTTCTTTTATGATCTCCATATTATGTCCATATGCAGTATTTGGGAGGATGCAGAGAGGGACCTTCTTCTATGATCTCCATACGATGTTCATTTGCCTTACTTGTCTCGTATAGGGGGATCTGGAGAGCAGGACCTGTGCCCTATTTGGCTCATAGAGGGGGATATGGAGAGGGGGACCTTCTTCTATGACCTCCATATGATGTCCATATGCTCTATTTGGCTCGTAGAGAAGGGTCCAGAGATGGGGACCTCCCTCTATGATCTCGCTATGATGTCTATATGCCCAGGTCCAGGGAGGGTGACCTACATCTATGATGTCCATAGGCCCATATAGGATTGTTTTCGTCATGAAAGAACCCCCTTAACTACTACAGACTTCCAAGAAGTGTACAAAACAATGTCGACATCAGGGCATTGGTACTGACATGATAACATTATGGTGTCGATGTTCCAGAACATCATAGGATTTAGTACAATTCATATTTTAACCTCTTTTTGGTGACGGAATAAACAACAAAATTGGTGCCAGTCTGTTAGTTTTCTGACAATTCAGACAATTTTGTCAAATGCCGAATATAGAATTTTCAGGATTTTCTAACCACCAGGTACTGGATTAGTGGAGTTTTACAGTATTAAGATGAATGTTGGGGGAGACTGTGCATCAAGCAGAGACAGGCTTTACAGCTGGTTCTAAACCGGACACATTGTATATTACGAAATAACATAAGCACAGCTTTAATTTTACACCCTTTGGCATTTCAGAACCTGAACGGGTGCAATTAAGGAGTTATATTGCCTGCAGATAAAGGTTTGTTAGGTCTCGTCTTCCTGTAGTAAACTTTACTTTTGCCTTTTTTTTTTACGATTTTTCAGCTTTTGAGGCCAGTTTCCTCTAGACTTTTATATTTTATCATACTTTTTAGTAATGTGTTTATGCATTTTGATCCAGGAAATGGTTTTTAGAAAATTAAACACTCTGACCACTTTACGGCCCAGGCATAAAAATGGTTCATTATCATAATAAAAATAGCTTTTATTAGGAATATACAGGGCTTAAAAATATTATTGGCTGTTTCTCACTTATGTCTGGAAAAAAAAAGCTATTTTATGACTTCTAACTCCCTGATGTTTGGGCCTTTACAGGTAATTTATAGAACTTCGCTGCAGCTGAATCCTTTTTTAAATTATTTTATCATGATATCATTTTATGGCCTAATTTCACTAACAATTATTTTTCTATTTTCAGGGTGTGTGAGGGGAAATTAGGTTGAAAATTTAGAAACAAGGGATGTGCTGAATTTTTAGTATATTAATGAGATTTTTTCGCATCTATCTATAATATTTCTATTTCACATTTATCTCTGTAATATCCACCTAAGTATATAGCAGTCTATTTATCTATTTTCCATTTATCTATTTTCTATCTCATGTCTATCTATCTATCTATTTATCTGCAAGTAAATTTTGTTCACTATGATGTGTGATAATCCAGAAATTCCAATACACCGGCATCTTGGCAGAATTTTTATTGTATAATAAAGTTACATGTAACCAACATCTCACATGCAGTTTCATAGATGCAATTTCTCTATAAATAGTTCCAGGTATCTTCATAAGCTCAGATTTTGCTTAACCTTCAGAAAGTCGTATAAATACAGTAAGTAGCTCCAGACTCCCATCATCACCAGCGTAGGGGACGTCAACCGCAAAACTGCAGTGTCCTTCATTTTCACTTGCTCTAGAAAAATATGTAATTATTTATATTTAAAGCAGATATTTGTGATTTTCTGCCAAGACTGCACCTGGAAGTGGGTTATGAGAAGCTCTTTTCTTTAGAGAAAGAAGCAGGAAGGAATCTCATATCTTGAAATTCTGCCAATGTCTTAGTTCTCTGTTGCCTGGGAGAAGTTGAAAACAGACTGTTTTGATCCAGAGAACTGAGGAAACTGAGAGAATTAATATTGCAACTTGATGACAATGGTGCAGTGATGTGATGTCTGGCAGGTTTTCATATCGAGGAATGTGATATACGGAGAAGGGTTATTAATGCTTGCTCTTCACATAGTACAAATCATCTGGAACCAAAGGGGTGCAGTCCTGGGCCAGAGAAGCTGTATGCAGTCACTGGAGAGCAGGAGGGGGGGGGGGGGTAACTTTATCAAATCTCTCTTATGTTTAATTTGCACTGATTGTGTCTGTGACCTGAGAAAAGTAAAATATTACTTTTCCTTTGTTTTTAATTAAAAAAATGCATTACTTTCTCTTTAGTTTGGATTAATAAAATAATGAAACAAAGCCACAGTAGGTAATGTAATACAATCAAAACTGTATGCAAAAATGATCAAATAGTAATAATAGAAATTATTATTATGTTATTTTTATAATTAGAGCATGACATATACTATAATTACAAGAATGCATTAATGTACATATTGTAATTACAATAACATTAAAATAATAATAACACATTATTATGCAATATGATTATGATCTAATAGAATTGTATAAAATGATTATAATACTAATTACATTATATTATAATTTTTTTATTTTATTTAATCTGTTCAATAATAATTCTGTTATAATAGCATCAATAATTGTCGCGGATCAGCGGGTGTGAACCCACTGTGCCACTGATTGGCTATACTCTGGAGGGGCGTGTCTAAGCAACTACCTGGTTTTCACTAGAGCCTCAGATGGTAAGGATAGACTTGAGCCGTTAGGGTAGTTGCCAAGGGCTACTCCAGAGCAATCCCTGAGTCAGTGGCATCTGGTCCAGGCGGACCAGTAAATACCTGAGTAGGTACCAGAAGTATAAGCATAGTCAGGCGGGCAGAGACGTTACCAGGAGCAACGGCGCAGGATCGAAGGATGCGGCAGAGACACGGTCAGACAGGCAATAGATCAGGGCAAGCAGGACAGGTACAGGTCAGGCAATCCGGGTCGGCAACAGGAGAGACAAAGCAAGTATAGATCAGGAGCACACGAGAGTATCAGGAACCAGCAAACTCAAGGACCTTGACACTGAGGCATCTGGGAAGGGGGCTCAGCCACTTAAATACAAGGAGGAGAGCCAGAGTTGGTCAGCGAGATCACCTGACCTACCCGACACAGCCCAGGGAGTGATGCACTCCGCCCATAGAGCAGTGTAACATGAAACCAGCCGAACTCGTGCTATGTGTCCAGGGCTGAGTGGAAGCTGTGGAGCGGAATCCTCAAAAGCAACAATACCTACAGAAACCGGGCCCAGGACCGCAGCGGTAAAATGGAAGCAGCGGCCACAGGTCACCGCTGAGCGCGGCGTCCGGGACTGCGGCGATAAGAAGGGGAACAGCGGCGTACAGCTGCCGCTGTTACAATAATAATTATTTATAAGATTGTAATAACAACAATAATATATAATATACTATAGTATAGACTGACTGTGTTATGTAGATAGAAGACAGAGGAGCGTTGCTTAGGCTCAAAATGGGCCACTTTAGAGCTATTTTTCTAATAGATATGTACGATTTCATCAATTAAAGTATATTACAAAAATGGCCAGTATCACTGCCCTTATACATTACAAAAAAAACAAAAAAACAATGATAGTCACACTTTAAACACACCCTAGCCCTCTTTACACAACTTCATCACCCAAGCCTTACCTATGGCCTTAAAGAGACCCTCGCCCATTAGTTGTCTACTGTTGAGCTTTGAGGCTGACTTTTCCAGTGCTCTGATTTAGTAGACGAGAATCTGCCCGTAGTCACTTCATCTCACTACTGATTAATTAATCCTGTGTTTATAAAAAGTAATGGACCCATCAGATCCCATCACTGATTGCAAGGCTTTATTTGCAGGGGTGAGAATGAAGAGCAGCCGCTTTTTTTTGTGACCAAACTCACCACTGCACGCTCCGTCTCATGAAAACTTTATGATCTTACATATTAATATCTCATTAACTTGACAATTAGGCCAGTCACAGGCAGCTGTTGGACCGCCAAGGATGTTGCAGCGCGGTAATGCGCAGGCACTGCTGACATCGTTCTGTCATAGTCGTCTTTACACGGTCTTGTCTTATTTCACTTGCAAGCAAAAGAGTATACGAAAGCTTATCAGGGGTATGTATTAAGTCAGAAATTTCCAAGGCACCGGCTATCTTTCAAAAAGTCAGCTTTTTTTGGTCGAGGATGAAAGGAACAACAAACAATGTTGCAGCCCTTAAAAAGTTTTTAAAGAAAGTATAATTTTTTTTTTTTGAGGCTGAAACATTGTTGCGAAGGGAGAAATAAATATTGCATGTGCCACAGCATGCCACCTGGGAGTAATGCTTCTAGATGAATATTGTGCCCAAGCATACAACATACATTATTGTTCTCATCGATTCCATATTGTACAGTTTAGGTCCATTATATTGGGGCCGTATTTCAGGTCTGTACAGTACAGGTCTGTAATATGGTGTTCGAGTTAGGCTGCGTTCACACGGGCGAGATTTCAGCGCGGGTGCAATGCGGTAGGTGAACGCATTGCACCCGCACTGAATCTGGACCCATTCATTTCTATGGGGCTGTTCAGATGAGCGATGATTTTCACGCATCACTTATGCGTTGCGTGAAAATCGCAGCATGCTCTATATTCTGCGTTTTTCACGCAACGCAGGCCCCATAGAAGTGAATGGGGTTGCGTGAAAATCGCAAGCATCCGCAAGCAAGTGCGGATGCGGTGCGATTTTCACGCATGGTTGCTAGGTGACAGTCTATAAACTGTATTACTTTCCCTTATAACATGGTTATAAGGGAAAATAATAGCATTCTGAATACAGAATGCATAGTACAATAGGGCTGGAGGGGTTTAAAAAAATAAACTCATTAACTCACCTTCTCCTCTTGATCTCGAAGTTCCCGGTCTCTTCTTTACTTGAGTTGTGGGCTAAAGGACCTTTGGTGACGTCAGATCTCATGCTCCAATCACATGGTACATCACCACGGTGATGGACCATGTGATTGGAGCATGAGATCTGACGTCACCAAAGGTCCTTTAGCCCACAACTCATCAGTAAACTCAACTCAAAGGTCCTTTAGCCCACAACTCAAGTAAAGAAGAGACCGGGAACTTCGAGATCAAGAGGAGAAGGTGAGTTAATGAGTTTATTTTTTTAAACCCCTCCAGCCCTATTGTACAATGCATTCTGTATTCAGAATGCTATTATTTTCCCTTATAACCATGTTATAAGGGAAAGTAATACAATCTACACTACAACTAACCCAAACCTGAACTTCTGTGAAGAAGTTCGGGTCTGGGTACCAGTGTCGGTTTTTTATCACGCGCGTGCAAAAAACATTGCACCCGCGCGATAAAAACTGAACATCGGAACGCAATTGCAGTCAAAACTGACTGCAATTGCATTCCTACTCGTGCGGTTTTGCCGCAACACACCGGGACGCATCCGGACCTAATCCGGACACGCTCGTGTGAACCCAGCCTTAGTGTATGAGAAGAAAATTTTAAGAAAAATAGAATTAAATAGCATTTTTTAAAGGTCTTGTATGACAAAAGGCAATATTATATTCAGGAGCCTAACAAGTTGGTCTCCATAGAAAAAACTGGAAGGGAGCATCATTCCACAATGACCACCGTCAGCAGCGAGTTCAGAAGTTAAGTTCATATTTATCTCTGTAATGCACTGGGATAATGCCTACAGTGATGTCACAGTGCATGCATAATACACACAGATATAATACACACAGCAATGTTGCGGTACAGGGATAATTTACACAGTGATATCACAGTACAGAGATAAACAGAGAGATGTCACAGTACAGAGATAATAAACACAGTGATGTCACAGTACAGAGATAATAAACACAGTGATGTCACAGTACAGGGATAATAAACACAGTGATGTCACAGTACAGAGATAATAAACGCAGTGATGTCACAGTACAGGGATAATAAACACAGTGATGTCACAGTACAGAGATAATAAACACAGTGATGTCACAGTACAGGGATAATAAACACAGTGATGTCACAGTACAGAGATAATAAACACAGTGATGTCACAGTACAGGGATAATAAACACAGTGATGTCACAGTACAGGGATAATAAATACAGATGAGCAAATCGAATCCCACAAAGTGGAATTCGATCCGAATCCCAGGATAAATTCGATTCGCCTAGAAGCCAAATTTCCTCGTGCTTCGTGTCAGCGAATCGATTTATTCTGAAATAGTATAAAAAACAAAAAAAATACAGACTTACCGCCTCCATTTGCTCGCGACGGGCCGCCAGCCTCCATCTTGATTGAAGATCTCAGACGAAATCCTGTTCTTGCTTGAAGATCTCAGCCTGAAATCTCGCGCCGCACGGGATTTTGGCCAAGATCTTCAAGCAAAATGGAGACGATAAGTTTGATGTAATTGTTTTTGTATTGTTAATTTTACACAGTTTTTAAACTCAGATGCCGCGATCATGTATGAACGCAGCATCTGAGGGGTACAATGACGGGGGCGGCGCTATCGCATCTCCCTGTCATTGCACCCCGCTACTTACAAAAAAATGCGCTTCGTTACGAAGTAATTAGTCATGAGGTGAATTTTTGGGTAAAATTCGGAGAAGCAGCCGAATCGAATTTTGAAGAAATTCGCTCATCTCTATAATAAACACAGTGATGTCACAGTACAGAGATAAAAAACACAGTGATGTCACGATAAAGAGATAATCAACACAGTGATGTCACAACACAGAGATAATCCACATAGTGATGTCACAGTAGTGAAATAATGTACACTGTATAAGTAATAAAAACTATAAGAAATGTAAGAAAAAAAACTCCATAAAAAAAAGTAAGTGTGCGTTAGAAAAAGAATCACTAAAATGTATGTAAAAATGCACAAGTGGTTTCTACAACATTTCTTATTTTTTTGTAGTGGTCAAAATACTCCAGACAAAATTCATATGTGTTTAAGCCCTAAGACTGGAATACAAAATGAATCGGTCATTTTAACACCTGCCACCATATTTACTAGATTTCTGGAAAGAGGTGATGGATCCTGGGATTTATCTGGATTGTCAGCTTTGGAGCCAGGAAAGATTATTTCCCCCTAGAATAAGGAAAAGTGGCTTCTACTTCATGTATTTTTTGTTTTTCTCTGGATCAACGTTGCAAGATAATTGTCTCAACTGAATGGACGGATTTCTGCTTCTATTTTCAGCCTTACAGGCTATGTCCCTGTGTTATCATTTAGATTATACTTCGCATTGGAAAACTCTCCCACGCATGGTGAAGTCCGACCGCCTGAGCCAACCTCTCACCGTGAAACTGATAGATTGATAGAGTAAATAAAAACATTACCGGCATATTTCAGTTTTTAATTAAAAAAACATATCTGATCCTTTTAGAAAGCTTAGTGCATATTACATTCAGCTGAAGAGGCCACAATGCAGGCTTTGTTAACACAGAGAGCAGATGGAGCGACTCCGCAGCACAAGGAGAGAGTTAGTTCCTGGCAGCAGTGAGAATAGCATTAAGGCAAATTACTGTGAAGATCATCAGTAGGTAAAGTTTGATCCAATAGAGATCTTGGTAGGGGATAGAAAAGAATGTGCTAGTGCACAAATGTCTTGTGGAAGCTAACTTGGAAGAAGTCGGGCAATTTATTCAGGGTCAAGACCAAAGGGAGGCAAATCTGTGCCAAAATGTAATGAAACGCATTTCAGATTTCGGTCTCTTTCACTAGATCGGAGCAGAGCTAGCAGAGCAATACAGTAGTGTAAGGACCAGGACAGAAGAGCAGGTATTTACACCCAAGGAGGTGGATCAGGGTTAGAGATGAGTGAGTCGATCATCTCTCTCTCTTATATAGTACTTTTAATTCGGGTAGAATTGATCCATACCGTAATTGTTAAGCTGAACACATGAACTGGGTGACTACAACCTCCAGCATTCATGTAGTGCTAGCTGGAGAGGGGCTGGAATGAAGTGTTAGGGGCAATTGGGTAAATTGCATTTTGCAAAAAATATTAAAAGATATATAAATGTTTACTCTTTTTGAGTAGCTATATAATAAATACTGTAGAAAGTTAGGTAAACCATACTCAGTACAGACTTCTTTTAGAAAGGGGTATCTATTGACACAGTATTCTATCAAAACTAAACTAATGAGTATCAACAAAATGACCCTATAGTGCCAGTCATTGTCAGAAGTGAACTCTGTACTCGTGTCCATCAAAGTGCCAGTAAAGGCCAGAAGTGAGCTCTGTACTTGTATCCATCAATTGGCCCCAAACTGCCAGTCAGAGTCAGAAGTGAGCTCTGCACTTGTATCCATCAATTGGCCCCAAAGTGCCAGTCGGAGTCAGAAGTGAGCTCTGCACTTGTATCTATCAATTGGCCCAAAGTGCCAGTCATGGCTAGGAGTGAGCTTTGCTCCTTTTGACTGATTAGAAACAGAGTTCTTCTCGTTAGGCCAAATTACACATAAGGGTAAAGTTGGAATAAGCCATGCTGCTTTTTAGCATCATATTATATGTGGGGCCCTCCCCTACTGCTGCTGATGATTTCTGAGAAAAGAAGGATCAAGCATTTTGAATTCTAACACCCAATCATTTTTTTTCAAAAGGGAACATAAGAGGCATCTGGCAAAAGCGTACTCCCCTCTCTGCATAGATAATACCTCCCTATAAAGTAAATAAAGAATGCTACTCATACTGTCAAACTGTACACATAACTCATACCGCCATACAGTTAACATATTCAATGATGTCATAGTGTACAAATAATGTCACTTTACAATAACCAACTAATACAAGCATAATGCCCCCATTAATAGTGTCATCAATAGTGATGACAGTGTCTCTACATTGTTATCCTATTTTTCAAACAAATATTATAAGGTAACTGAGCCTTTACTATTTATTTGTAATTGCAAATGTGAAGAGGAGAAGAAAACAATGAAATGACAAGGACTAAATCCAGACCCACAAGTATTTCCTTGTAACGGTCGCGTACACACAGACACAGGGAAGAGGGAAGTGACCGCTGCGCTCCACCCTCACCCCTGGCCCTGCCTACTTGCCTCGCAAGTCCTAATGACAGGGGACAACTGGACGGAAATCCCTAGCTTGGAATAAGTGCTGGGATGACAGACAGACAAACAACAGAACGTGAACGGACCGAGTCAATACCAGGAAAGCTACAAAGTACAAATGGAGCAAGCAGAGAATTGTCAGGAGAAGCCGGGGTCATAAATACCAGGAGAGACGTGAAGTACCAAAGGAGTCAGCAGAGGATCGTCAGGAGGAGGCCGGGGTCAGAATACCAGGAGAGCAGCAAAGTACACAAGGAGCAGGCAGAGGATCGTCAGGAATTCAGCAGGAGGTAAGTACGCCAGGAGAGACAAAATCACAGGTGGAACCTAAATTAACAGGCAACCTGTGACCAGCAGGCTGCCTGTATTTATAGTGGGGAGTGAGGGTCATGTGATGTGGCCAGCGTCACATGACCGACAGACCAACCAGTCGAGCACCGAGTGATCAGCTCGGCGCTCAAGGCAGACTTAGGAGCAGGGAGTCACCCAGCTAGTAAAGCCGCCCTGGGAACGAGGTCAAACACAGATCCTCGCTCCCGAAGCTAAGCAGCAGGTCTGCGGCTAATAGGGGACCGAGTGCACCTTTGGAACCCTGTTAAAGTACCCCCCCTTTTACGAGGGGCCACCGGACCCAAGACTTCAGGCGATGGCCTTTCAGGGTGTTCTAAATGAAATTTTCGAACAAGTCTAGGAGCATGAACCTCCCTGGCAGGTACCCAAGATCTCTCTTCAGGTCCATACCCCTTCCAGTGAATCAGGTACTGCAAGGAATTACGCACCTTCCTGACATCCACTATTTTAGACACCACATACTCGACAGCATCATTAACAAGAACCGGCGGAGGCGAGGCTTTCAATGGTACTACCGGTTCAAAATATTTTTTAAGTAGAGATTTATGGAACACATTATGAATGTGGAATGACTCGGGCAGCTCCAACCTAAATGATACCGGGTTAATCACCTCCGTGATCTTATATGGTCCAATAAAACGAGGAGCAAACTTTTTAGAATCTACCTTAAGAGAGAGTTTCTTGGAGGACAACCATACCTTATCCCCAACCTAAAAATTCACCCCACTTGAACGTCTCCTATCGGCCTTGAGTTTCTGAGCCTTTTCTAAGTTCGATTGAACCCGGGCCCAAACTGTGCACAGTTCAGAGAAGAGCCTATCCGCCTCAGGGTTAGAGGAGGAGACGGATGACCCAGAATGAAAACGGGGATGGAAACCATGGTTACAAAAGAAAGGTGAAACACCAGCAGAAGAATTGACACGGTTATTCAAAGCAAATTCAGCCAATGGAAGAAATTTCACCCATAATTGCTGGTCATCAGCAACATACAACCTCAAGAATTGTTCCACAGACTGATTAAGGCGTTCAGTCTGCCCATTACTCTCAGGGTGGTAGGCAGCGGAAAAAGACAATGAAATTTTACATTTTTGACAGAAGGCCCTCCAGAATTTGGACACAAACTGCACACCCCTGTCAGAAACAATTATTTCCGGAATACCATGCAATCGAACAATTTCTTTCACAAAAATAGACGCCAGGGTTTTGGCATTCGGGAGTTTAGACAGGGGAATGAAATGGACCATCTTGCTAAACCTATCGACCAATACCCAAACTACAGTCTTACCCTCCGCCGGCGGTAGGTCAGTTATAAAGTCCATCGAGATATGGGACCAGGGTCTACTGGGAATGGGTAGGGGTCGTAGGTTACCAGCAGGGGGAGTCCTAGGTGTCTTGGACCTGCCACAAACCTCACAGGCTGACACGTAGGACTTGACATCCCTAGTTAGAGTGGGCCACCAATAAGATCTAGAAACCAGATCCTTAGTGCCCTCAACACCCGGATGTCCACAAAAGGCAGAATCGTGACACTCACACAACAGCTGGAGACGAAATTGTACGGGAACAAACAACTGGGGTTGGGGTGGATACCGGTGCCAGATGTTGTTCAGACCTAATGCGAGCCGAGATATCCTGGGTAAGAGCTGCTATGAAGATTTTTGCTGGTAGGATGGATTCAGGTGGTACCTCAGTAGGTTAAAAAGCATGGAAGCTCCGAGATAATGCGTCCGCCTTCCAATTTTTACTTCCCGGCCTGAACGTAATGGAAAAATCTAAACGAGTAAAAAACAGAGCCCATCTGGCTTGACGGGGATTCAACCTCTTAGCAGACTCGAGAAACATAAGGTTTTTATGGTCAGTGACAACAGTTACACAATACCTTGCCCCCTCCAGAAAATGCCTCCACTCCTCAAATGCCCATTTAATGGCCAGCAGCTCCCTATTCCCTATGTCGTAGTTTCTTTCCGTGGGAGAGAATTTCCTGGAGAAGAAGGCACATGGTCTCAGGTTAGTGAGGCTAGCAGGACCTTGTGAAAGGACTGCTCCTGCGCGGTCCTCGGACGCATCCACCTGCACAATAAAAGGTTTCTCCTGATCAGGCTGGATCAGAATGGGAGCGCTACTGAATGCCTTTTTTAATTTTTCAAATGAAGAAATGGCCTTAGTAGACCAATTCTCCAAATTTCTTAGTAAGGTCGGTCAACGGTTTAGCAATTACGGAAAAATTCATAATAAATTTACGATAGTAATTGGCGAAACCTCGGAAACGTTGTAAGGCCTTTAAGGATAAAGGTTTTACCCATTCCTCAATTGCTAGTACCTTACCAGGATCCATCTTGAAGGCGTGAGGAGTCAGAACATGCCCTAGAAACAAAATCTCCTGTACACCAAAGACACATTTCTCTTGCTTAGCGGATAGCTGATTCTGCCTCAACACCTTTAATACTTTTTTAACATAAGACACATGGGATTCGAAGTCAGGAGAGAATATCAAAATGTTGTCAAGATAGACAATAACAAATTTACCTAAGAACTCCCTAAGAATGTCATTCATGAAGTTTTGGAACACAGCTGGGGCATTGCTGAGTCCAAAAGGCATCACCTGATATTCAAAGTGTCCTACCGGAGTATTGAACGCCGTCTTCTATTCGTCTCCCTCCTTGATTCGGATTAGATTGTATGCCCCTTTCAGGTCAATTTTGGAAAACCAGGTTGCCCCCAGAACCTGGTTAAATAAATCCGGAATCAATGGGAGGGAGTATCTATTCTGGACAGTGATTTTATTTAATCCCCGGTAATCGATACATGGTCTAAGACCACCATCTTTTTTCTTAACAAAGAAAAACCCCGCCCCCATAGGAGAGACAGAAGGTCTAATATGCCCTTTACCAAGGCTCTCCTTAATATAATCTTCCATGGCCTTGCGTTCGGGCTAAGAAAGATTATAAATTCGCCCCTTAGGAAACTTGGCCCCCTCTACTAGCTCTATGGTACAATCATAAGGTCTATGGGGGGGGTAGAACCTCCGGGGTTGGTGATGAGAATACATCAGAATATTCTCTAGCAACAGTGGGTAAAGTATCAGACTTCACTGAGACCCCAGCCTGTACCACGGACAAGCACGAGTCACACTTAGGCCCCCATCTCACCAACTCCCCATTGGACCAATCTATAGTGGGGTTATGTAGTCGGAGCCAAGGCAACCCTAGTACCACCTCAGCCGGTAGGTTCTCCAGGACAAAAAGGGAACATCTCTCTGAGTGGCACACACCCACGGTTAGAGAAATCTCCGAGGTACATGAGCTCACCGTACCACCAATAGGAGGAGTAGCATCAATAGCCATGACATGGATAGGAGTTGGTAAGGCAAACATAGGAATACCCAATCTTACAGCATACTTAGAGTCAATAAAGCTTGCCGCTGAGCCAGAATCAATAAAGGCCTTATCCGGCCATTTATCTACTCCCAGAGAAATCGTAATGGGTACCAAAAGCTTACATTTAGAAAATTCAGGGTGTACCTGGTCTTTAGGTTGCCTTGCCTTAGGAGACTTGACAGAGAGGACCTTCTTAGGACACTGGTTGATCCAATGGTCAGGATCTCCACAGCAAAAGCATTCTCCACGTCTGCGGAGAAAGATTCCCTCGGGTCATGCCAACCTGCATGGGTTCCTTGGTGGAGACCTCAGCATTGTCTCTGGGATAGGCCTCTGGCTGGACCACCATCTGGGAAGAGAACTGTTGTTCCTGTCGTCTCTCTCTAACCCGTCGGTCAAGTCGGACAACAAGGGTCATCATCTCCTCTAAGGTCTCTGGAAGTTGATAACTGACCAGAAGATCCTTTAAATTATCAGACAGACCTGACCTGAACTGACTCTTCAGGGCTGGTTCGTTCCATCCTGAGGGGACACACCACCTTCTGAATTGGGTGCAATAATCCTCCGCAGGTAGATTGCCCTGAACCAGTGCCTTTAGAGCCGTCTCGGCTACTAGAGCCCTGTCTGGTTCATCATAGAGGGTACCCAGGGCCTGAAAGAACCCCTCCACAGAAGATAAACAACTGGCGCCAGCAGGTAAAGAGAACGCCCAGTCCTGGGGATCACCCTGTAGTCGGGAGATGATAATGCCCACGCGTTGAATCTCGGGGCCAGAGGACACGGGGCGCAAACGGAAGTAAAGTTTGCAATTCTCCTTAAAAGAGAGAAACTTCTTCCGGTCTCCAGAAAAGGGTTCTGGGAGCTTAATCTGGGGCTCAAAATGCGGACTGGAGGCCTGAGGAGTGGAAGAACCTTGCCCTAACTCAAAAGAACTGAGTTTTTCCCCTAACTCCTGCACCCTCTGCGTCAGATTAGAGACATGGTCAGTCAGGGTCACCAGAGGATTCATTATACAGTTGTTATTGGGCCTGTTAATCTGTAACGGTCGCGTACACACACACACAGGGGGGAGGGAAGTGACCACTGCGCTCCACCCTCACCCCTGGCCTGCCTACTTGCCTCGCAAGTCCTAATGACAGGGGACAACTGGACGGCAATCCCTAGCTTGGAATAAGTGCTGGGATGACAGACAGACAAACAACAGAACGTGAACGGACCGAGTCAATACCAGGAAAGCTACAAAGTACGAATGGAGCAAGCAGAGAATTGTCAGGAGAATCCGGGGTCATAAATACCACGAGAGACGTGAAGTACCAAAGGAGTCAGCAGAGGATCATCAGGAGGGACCGGGGTCAGAATACCAGTAGAGCAGCAAAGTACACAAGGAGCAGGCAGAGGATCGTCAGGAATTCAGCAGGAGGTAAGTATGCCAGGAGAGACAAAATCACAGGTGGAACCTAAATTAACAGGCAACCTGTGACCAGCAGGCTGCCTGTATTTATAGTGGGGAGTGAGGGTCATGTGACGTGGCCAGCGTCACATGACCGACAGACCAACCAGTCGAGCACCGAGTGATCAGCTCGGCGCTCAAGGCAGACTTAGGAGCAGGGAGTCACCCAGCTAGTAAAGCCGCCCTGGGAATGAGGTCAAACACAGATCCTCGCTCCCGAAACTAAGCAGCAGGTCTGCGGCTAATGGGGGACCGAGTGCACCTTCGGAACCCCGTTACATTCCTGCTGCATAGTTCTTCACTTATATAACAGTGTATAAATATTCTCCATCTCTGGAATGTAATATTGAGATATACATTCACTCATGTGTGTATACAACACTGACGTATCGATGTCAAAGTGCAGTTTCACTAATTGAATACAGCTGTCATACAGAGTATCCCTAGATAACCACTATAGCAGTAATGTATTAACATGAGACTTTTTGGTTTTATTTTTTTTGGTATGTCTGTCATGGGTAGCGCTTTTTTTTGTGTGTGTGTGTGTGTGTGTGTGATACATTTTTTCAAAATGTTGCACACCGTTTGTAAAATTAGTCACATTAAAATATTTATAGATTTTAAAGTCTAAAGTTAAATCATATTTATTACAAAGTTGCCTTCAAGTAGTATTGTAACTTTTTTGTAACTTTTTCCAAAAAGTTCATATACAAACAATCCAAGGCACCAGAGATTCCCATAAAATTCGACTTTGTTGACATTAAAATTGGCAAAACTAGCAGAGTTTCGACCACAGTCAATATTTTTCAAGTGCATGAGACAATTATATGGTGAATCCTCAATTAAACCATTCTCCATATTCTCAATGTTGCTCTGTGTCAATGCTGAAGATACCACAGCAAGCCCAGGCACTCGCTGTTGATAGAGACAGCACCTTAAGAATATTGCGGAAGAATAGTCTGTGCCAGGGTTAAGCATATAATTGTCTCAAATGCTTGAAAAAGGTAGGTGGTTTTGCCAATTTTCATAAAGATTTAGATAAAATGGAATTTTATGGGAATTCTCCATTGTCTTGGAGTGTTTGTACATGAGTTATTGTACAGTTGATGGAAGGCTGTTCCAAGTGAAGCATGGAGTAAATAAAGTGGTGCAGGAAGATTAAGCTGTATCTTGTTTTTGCAAAAAATTGCAATGATCAATTTGAATAAAATGTTAGCTCCACCCACAAAACAAATGTGGACACTCCTTAGTAAACTGCTAGGCATGGGGCAAACTATCCTAAAAACGGCAAGCACATAATACATTTGACGCAAATGACTACTCCACAGACAAAAAAGACAAAGTCACTCCACTTTTCTGTCTCACCACATTTGATTCATTGTCCTTAGAAGTCTGGAAAAAGTCTGGAAGACATCTACTCAAAATAACACATAACAGGAAAAAAAATACCTTACCCACACTTCAGAGGTGAAAAGTGCAGCATGAGAATGTCCTGCTGATGGTCATTCTCATGCTAATGTCAGCAGAGTATACTGCTCATTGTTATTGGTTGAGCAGTCAGTAATAAGTGATAAATGGGGAGTTGGCATCTAATTTAGGGATCAGGCACACGACCGTGTGCCGGCTGGGCCCGTGCTGTGGACCGTAAATTGCGGTCTGCAATGCACGGGTACCTACCGTGGGGCCACTGGATGTGGAGCGCAGACCCATTCACTTGCATGCACAAATTTTTTGGGGCGCGGAGGCACAGACAGAAAAGCCATGGAAATAGTCCGTAGTGCTTCCGCGGGCTTCCGATCCGTGCCTCCGTTCCACTCCACACCGCATCTCCTGGATTGCAGACCCATTCAAGTGAATGGGTCCGCATCCGTAATGCGGGGTGCACACGGCTGGTGCCCATGTATTGCGGACCCGCTGTTTGCAGGCCGCAATACAGCCATGGTCGGGCTACGGCAGTGTGCATGAGCCCTTACCGAAAAGATTGTCTGCAGCCTGCACTTGTCAACACTATTGCATTGCCTGAGAATATCTCCAAAATAAGAGGGAGAAATTCAAAGTAGTAAATGTAGTTATTAGCTAGAACTGTTTATGGGGTATCTCTCTGACTGGCACTGTTACTATGGTACCCTCTCATTCTGGCACCATTTACGGATATTTCTGGCACAGTTTATGAGGCTCTGTTGTTCTGTAAATGACAGTACTCTAGCTTTGTCTATGGGAGTACCCTGATGCTATCGATGAAGGCACTACTAATGGAGGCACTCTGAAATTATAAAAATGATTGCCATGGTGTTTATGCACACAAACCAACATTTGATTAAAACTTACCAGATAGCTTAGACCCTGCTCTTCTCCTCCCCCAGGAAAGCCCTGAATTGATTGCATAGCAATTCTTTTAGTAGACCAGTTCGCAAGGCAGCCCTTAGAAAATTATGACTAATGGCAAGTGTGAATTTTATTATGTCTTTATAGGAGTTACATTGTACTGCAGGGTGGAGCTTACACACTATTTTTGTTTCAGAAATTGTCAATTGTTGCCCATTAGTGATGGTCTTGCGGTTTGCCCCTGACGGTCGGTTCGCGGCGAACTTTGCGGGTCCCAGATCCGCTGAACATGAAAACATATGGCGATGTCCGCGTGCTCCATATTCTTTTGCATTGCGCCGAACTTTGACCCATGACACATCCATCAGGTGGGACAGGACAGCCAATTGAGACGTTTCAGCACATGGACCAACCCCCAACCCTATAACAGAACCTGATCTGGCAGCCATTTTACAATCTGTGTTTTGCCAGTGTAGGGAGAGGTTGCATTTTTGAGCAGGGACAGGCTGTTAGGGACTTAGGGACACCAAACGCTAGCTAATAGGGCCACAAAAGTCCTTTTAAGGACTGGTAACATTGTGCTATCGATAGGTGTGATACACAGAGGGGTGTGAAATACTTATAATATACTGTCTAACATAGAAAGTATATTATTGTGCATTTGTATGCCTCCAGAAAATACTGATTGAGGGCTGAGATCTATCAGCTTACACAAAATAGTTATTGAGGTTTTCCATAAACCTGCGTCCACAAAATTACTGCTTAAGGGTGATATACCAGCTTCAACTAACAACTGATTGAGGCCTGCCATATATCAGCTTCCACAAATACTGCTCTTCTCTAGGGACTTTGTCACAGGGTCATTTTGAACATGACAGGCGGAGGAAGAGACAGGCCGTTCCACAGGGATGGTAGGGGTCGGGCAGGTGCACCAGGCCGGAGCCTAAGTGGGAAGTTGTAGAAGGTGCGTGCGATTATGTCAAAGGACGCACTAGACTTGGTTGAGTGGCTCACTCAGCCTTCCGCTTCTGCACCCTCCTCATCCTCTCTATCTGCACACTCTTCACTCTCTGCTGTGTGCACCCCCAAAGACACCACCACCATATCCCCTCTGCTCGAGTCAGAGGAATTATTTTCCCATCCATTACAAGACCATACCGATTCGCAGCCATTCTTGGCATCGGATCAGGAAGAGGAGGTATCAACGGTTGCCACCCAATGGTCTGACGACAGTATCCAGATCAGCCCAAGGAGGGTGGTCCCCGCTGTTGCTGCCTACTTTGAGATCCCTAATGTCAGTGGTGGTGAAGGTGACAAATCTGATGATGACGTGTTAATGGACGTCACGTAGGTGCCCACAAGAGAGGAAGAGGATGGGAGTTCAGAGGGAGAGACAGACAGTAGATAGGGAGGAAAAGGAGGAGAAGCAGGCAGAACTTACAGTGCACAGGAGGCAAAAAGCAGACTGCCAATGTATCTGGAACGAGCCGTCCACCATGCACGGTCATATCTGGTGCTCCCAGGACGCCGGCACATTGCTCCACAGTGTGGGCTTTTTTTTACGTGTCTGCTGCTGACAATAGTGTTGCCATCTGCAGCCTGTGCTGTCAACGCATAAGTCACAGTAAGCCCAACACTCACCTAGGGACGACCGCCTTATGAAGGCATCTGGCCTCCCATCACCGAGCCCAGTGGGAGCAACACTGTCAGAACTCACAAAGCCACACTCCCGGCGCTCCACGTCCTGCCTCTTCTCCTTCTCCTTCCAGTTGTCCTTCACCCCACCTTCCACTATGCCATCGTTGTGTTCATCTGGCAAAAGGCAGGCTTCCTTGCCCCAAATGTTTGAATGAAAAAAGTTAATGACACCGGATAACCCTCTTGCCCAACGGCTGACCTCTGGCTTTTCAGAACTGCTAGCCCACAACTAATGCCATATAAACTGGTGGACTCGGAGGCCTTTAGATAATTTGTGGCCATTGTAACACCGCAATGGGAGGTCATCGGAAGGAAATATTTCTCCCAGAAAGGCATCCCAGAGCTATATGGCCACATTCAGCGGCAAGTGAATGTATCTCTGGCACACAGTGTCGGTGCCAAGGTACATCTGACCACAGACACGTGGTCTAGCAAACACGGGCAGGGAAGGTACATAACTTTTACTGCCCACTGGGTGAACCTTCTGACAGCCGCCAAGCATGCAATTCGTGGCACCCATGTGGATTTGGTGTTACCGCCACGGATTGCATGCAGGCCTGCCTCTTCTTCTCCTCCTCCTACTCCATCCTCCCTCTCCTCCTCGGCTGACCCCTGTTTTTCCGCTGCTACCGTCTCTTCCACTGCGCCCCCCAAGCTTCCCAGAACCTATTCGATGTCCCAGGTGAGACGTTGCCATGCTGTGCTTCAGCTGTTGTGCCTGGAAGCCAAGAGCCACACCGTTCCTGCACTGCTTTTAGCTCTGCAGCCACAGGCCGATCAGTGGCTAACCCCGCTCAATTTGACAGTTGGTAAAGTGGTGTGCGACAACGGTGCCAATCTGCTGAGCGCGCTGAAAATGACACACGTGCCGTGCATGGCACACGTCCTGAACTTAGTCGTGCAGCGATTTGTTGCCAAATACCCCGTGGTCCAGGACAACTTGCGGCAGGCCAGGAAAATCTCTGTCCATATTAGAAGATCTTACACAGCCATGGTTTGCCTTGCTGGCATTCAGCGGCGACACCAACTGCCCATCAAACGTCTGATTTGTGACTGCCTGACGCAATGGAACTCCACCTTGTATATGCTTGATAAGCTGCTCCAGCAGAAATGTGCAGTTAACGACTACCTGTACGAACTCTGCGGCAGGACAGGTTCTGAGGAGCTTGTTTTTTTTTCACTGCGCCAGTGGCTGCTCATGCGCGACCCATGCAGACTTCTGCGGCCATTTGATGAGATCACCAAACTGGTCAGTGACATAGTACCTTACGCCTTCTTTCTGAAAGGTGAATTGTGCTGTGTCATTGATCAAGCTGTCGAGTAGCAGGAGCTGGAAGATGAGGAAGTCAACAACAGGAGTCTGAGGAGGAGTCAGAGGAGGATGCTGCCGGGGAGGATAAGAAGCCAGAAGAGCATGCTTTAAACTTTTCTAGGATCCCTGGTGTTGTCCGTGGTTGGGTGGAGGAGAACAAGGACGACATTATCCTGAATGATGAGCAGGAGCCAGGCCACTCCACCGCTTCCAGTTTAGTGCAAATTGGTGCCTTCATGCTCCAGTGTTTGAAGAGGTACCCCCGTATAAAAAGCATAAAGGTCAAGGACCAGTACTGGGTGGCAACGTATTAGACCCCCGGTACAAACACAAAATGGCAGAAATGTTACCACCATCACAGAGGGCTGTCAGCACTTCCAGGCCTTGCTTCGAAAAATGCTGCATTCTGCTTTTGCGGGCGCTGACAGAGGAATTTCCACTTACAGAGAAACAGTTGCGGGTAGCAATCCAACAGCGCATGCAAGAAGAGGGCGGTTTGAAGATGTGTTGGTGACTTCGGATATGAGATCATTCTTGCAGCCAACCCATAGACAGCCGTCCTCCGGATCCAGCTTCAGGGAACGCCTAGACCGATAGGTGTCCGACTACATCGGGTTAACGGCCGCTCTGAGAAGCGATGACCCCCTGGACTACTGGGTGTGTGCAGGCTTGACCTGTGGCCAGAGCTAGCACAATTTGCCATAGAACTCTTGGGTTGCCACTCTTCCAGTGTCCTGTCCGAAAGGACGTTCGGCGCAGCAGGGGGGATCGTGACTGATAAGCGCAATCGCCTAGCTCACGACAGTGTGGACTACCTTACATTTCTAACAATAAATGAGGCATGGATCTCGGAGGAATTCAACACATGTGACGAGTCGACCACGTTTGATTGAATTTCCTCATGACAGCCCACGAATATCCGCCACCACCCAGAACAAAGAATGGTCCCTGTCTTAGGTAAATACAGCGGCATAAAAGGCCTTTTATGTCCGTTGAATGCCTAATTTTTGGGGCCTGTACTGGCCGACACTTACTTCTTTATCCTGTGACCGCCTAATGTACCTCCAGCCACAGAATCGAAAGTTCTGTGCGGTCAGGTGAATGCCTATTGCCTAATTTTTTGGGCCTGTACGGGCCGACAGTTAAATTTTTTATCTCTAGCCACATAATCACACCCTTGTCTCACTCCTCTGCCTCTCATTATGGTGGAGTATGAACTGCATCACCATAAGGACCTTCTAATGTCACAGGGTCATGTGACTGTGCCCCCCACCCTGTACTGTGCCCCCTTATACCCTGCATTGTGCCCTCTTACCACACCCTGTGCAGTGCCACTAGTCATTCCTTGTACTGTGCCCTCTTATACTCTTTTATACGGTCACGGTATGGCGGTGTTATCCGGTCACTGTGCAGAGGTGTTATCCGGTCAATGTATGGCGGTGGTATTCAATATCTGGATGGCCATAACTATATCCATTTTCTGGCCCACGCCATCCTTTTTAAGACCTGGCATAAGCGGGAAAAATATGCAGATTGCGGTGCTAAGGACCTTTGCGCCACAATCTGTGTCAGAAATACTCCTAACATAGACGTATTTCTATATAATAAATGACTACCTAATTGTATTATTATTCGGGGGTAGGGCTAATATCTTTATATTATTTAGATTCTAGTGTATTATACTGTGTCCTGTATTTCCCAGTAGAAAATGATCCTTGGGAAACACAGTCCTCATCCCTGACCACCAGGACCAGGTAGCGCTCTATCAGTACATGGCGGCCTCCCCTCTCCACCTCGCTGCTCCGCTGTGTACTGGTGCTTATTCTGACACTAGGGCTGGGTTCACATCCTTTTTTTGCCATCCATTTAATGCATACCAAAAATGTATGCGTTAACAGATGCCTCAGACTGATGCCGTACAGTGGTGTCCGTTCACCATACAATTCCATGGTAGAAAAAAATGTACGTTAACGTATGAATTTTTTTATAGACTCTGCAGGATACAAAAACGTGGAGTGCTGCAGATTTGTATACATCATACCGATAGGAAATAAAAAATTTCTAGGCTCCAGCAGGACACATTTTTGAGAGTTTCCCTTTAAGACGCATAAAAATGGCCCCTGATTAAAATACATATTTTTTGTGGGAATTTTTGCCAATGATCCCCCTCTGGTATGTCAAATGTCCATGTTGTGGGACTATTTGTGTACTTCTAGTAAGTGTTTGCTGGCTGCAAATATGAGCTGAAGGTTTTTCAGGTTCGCCTGCCATGAAAGTGAATGGGGCCTAAATTAGGGTACGTGCATGGTATACTCCCTGAGCTCATAATTCTTTTGGACTTTGCCTTTTAGCAGTGGAAATAGATCTACTATGGCACGCAATCAGGATTCAAATTTTCCATGTACAGTGTGACTGAGAAAATAAAGCCATACTAAGTTTCTATCATACCTCCTAATATGTTTTTTTTTTTTCATAAGGTTCTCCTAGTGTCTCATAAAGTGAACATTTCCGTGAACATTTGTGGGCATTCCTGAGTAGATCAGAGGTAGGGCCAAAAATGCCCCATCTATGAGGATACATACAGTGAACAAAAATATAAACGCAACACTTTTGGTTTTGCTCCCATTTTGCATGAGCTGAACTCAAAGATCTAAAACATTTTCTACATACACAAAAGACCCATTACTCTCAAATATTGTTCACAAATCTGTCTAAATCTGTGTTAGTGAGCACTTCTCCTTTGCCGAGATAATCCATCCCACCTCACAGGTGTGGCATATCAAGGTGCTGATTAGACAGCATGAATATTGCACAGGTGTGCCTTAGACTGCCCACAATAAAAGACCACTCTGAAATGTGCAGTTTGATTAAACAGCACAATGCCACAGATGTCGCAACGTTTGACGGAGCGTGCAATTGGCATGCTGACTGCAGGAATGTCTACCAGAGATCTTTCCCATGCAATGAATGTTCATTTCTCTACCATAAACCGTCTCCAAAGGTGTTTCAGAGAATTTGGCAGTACATCCAACCGGCCTCACAACCGCAGGCCACGTGTAACCACACCAGACCAGGACTTCCACATCCAGCATGTTCACCTCCATGATCTTCTGAGAACAGACAGCTGCAGCAACAATCGGTTTGCATAACCAAAGAATTTCTGCACAAACTGTCAGAAACCGTCTCAGGGAAGGTTTTCTGCATGCTCGTCGTCCTCATCGGGGTCTGGACCTCACTGCAGTTCATCGTCGTAGCTGAATTGAGTGGGCAAATGCTCACATTCGATGGTGTCTGGCATGTTGGAGAGGCGTTCTGTTCATGAATGAGTCCCGGTTTTCACTGTTCAGGGCAGATGGCAGACAGCGTGTGTGGCGTTGTGTGGGTGAGCGGTTTGCTGGCGTGAATGTGAATGTGGATCGAGTGGCCCATGGTGGCGGAGGGGTTATGGTATGGGCAGGCATATGTTATGGACATTGAACACAGGTGCATTTTATTGATGCCATTTTGAATACACAGAGATACCGTGAGGAGATCCTGAGGCCCATTCTTGTGCCGTTCATCCACGACCATCATGTTGCAGCATGATAATGCACGGCCCCATATTGCAAGGATCTGTACACAATTCCTGGAAGCTGAACACATCCCAGTTCCCGCATGGCCAGCATACTCACCGGACATGTCACCCATTGAGCATGTTTGGGATGCTCTGGATCAGCGTATACGACAGTGTGTTCCAGTTCCTGCCAATATTCTGCAACTTAGCACAGCTATTGAAGAGGAGTGGACCAACATTCCACAGGCCACAATCAACAACCTGATCAACTCTATGCGACGGAGATGTGTTGCACTGCGTGAGGAAAATGGTGGCCACACCAGATACTGACTGGTTTTCTAAACTGCCATCAACAAATGAAATGCCGATCCTGATTATTCACTATTAGAGACAATAGAGGGGTGTGGAGTATTGGTGGTCCACCATTTTCGATACATCCTGGTGCAATAACACGACCTCAAGTATTTGGAGACAATTCTTTTTATTTACATATTGGTGACAGCGTGTTTCGGAGTAGACAAACACTCCTTTTTCAAGTCTGAGGCTGTATATCCACGTGCATATAGCGTGTTTTTCTCAGCACGTGGCTATACAGCCTCAGACTTGAAAAAGGAGTGTTTGTCTACTCCAAAACGACTTGAGGTCGTGTTATTGCGCCAGGAGGTATCGAAAACGGTGGAACACAAATGCTCCACACCCTTCTATTGTCTCTCATCAGTCCTCCAGGAGGACTGGCAACTCCACAAGTGAGGAGCGAACAATACCGGCAGCACCAACCACTATCTAAACATACGCCTACACTAGTGTTGTGCCTATGCTTGCAGAACACGAAAAAGGTGAGCATAACCATTATCTCTTTTTAAACCAACTTACCAAGAAACTATTACCTTATGAGAGCCTCTCTCTTTCATGCCACATATGCTATTCACTATTAGAGATGAGCGAATCGATTCTTAATTTTGGAAATTCTACCGAAATTTTTTACTCAAATTTTGTGTGATTTGATTCTTGAAAATCAAGGAGAGAAAGGGAGATAGGAACAGAGAGAGGGAATGAGAGATGGAGAGTGAAGGATGGAGAGAAGAAAAGAGAGAGAGGGAGGGAGGAATGGAGAGAAAGAGAGGGAAAGAGGAGAGAGGAACAGAGAGAGGGAGAGACACAGGGAGAGAGTGAAATGGAGAAGGAAGGAGGGAGAAAGAGGAAGACGGAAGGAGGGAGAGAGGAAAAGGGAAGGAGGGATAAGGAGAGGGAAGGAGGGAGAAAGGGAAACAGAGGGACGGAGACAGACATGGAGAGAGAGAAACTGAAATTTCTAGGCAATCAGAACACTATCAATTCGGGCCAAATTTATGAACCCGAATTGAATCCGAAGGTCAGTTCAGCCGAATCAGACCAACATCAAATTTTAAGAAATTTGCACACCACTAGACACTGTGTGCAGCAAGATAACTTTTTCCAATGAACCACCGTGAAACTCAAGACCTAGTGAATAATCAAGGTATTTTATTTCCTCTATTTTACATGAAATTGTTTCGGGCTCCATTGTCCTCATTTAAAGCTATGCTAATTTGTTGTCTTGTACGTGAGCCAGCCTCCAGCACAAACAATGCTGCGTAATTCTTTTTCTCCTTCCCAAGAAGTACATTGTGTTTTACATCCATTCACGTTGTAAATGAAAGCATGAAGTGTGTATTACATAGTCAGGTCCTAAATGCAATTATTGAATTTCCTGCAAGTCTTAACTTTCATCATCAGACTCGTGCAATGTCATGTTTCTGAAATAAAAACATGCTAATTTGTTTTACAGTTGGGTTCCAAGTCCCCTTCGCTTAGTTGCGGTTGCTTTTGCTCTGTGGTATGTAATTATCCTGCAGCTACAAAGACTGCGAATGGGGATTTTCTCTGTTCTGTAGACATTCTGTCCTGGAGTCAACTGTGAAATATTGATCTGACTGTACAGACATCTTGCTATGGGGTTTAGTACTGTAGATTTTGCATGGTGGGGATTAATGATTTTGGTAGAGATGAGAGAATTTCTGGTTATTAAATTCGTTCACGCTTCGTTTACTGGTAAAAGGTGCATAACGGAAACCGGACGGATCCGTTATGCAGCCCATAGATTTCTATTATGACGAAATTAATAATGGAATGCCTCTAAAGGCATTCCGTTATGCATTCCGTCATAGAATTGCGTTATGGTCCGTGGTAACGGAATCCATAACGCAATATACCGTTTACCAGTAAACGAAGTGTGAACTAATTTAATAACCGGAAACTCGCTCATCTCTAATTTTTGGCATTAACAGGCTTATCCAGAGAAGACAGCCCCCTTTTCAAATTCTGCCCCCCTGGAGATAAGTACACCACTGAGAAACTACTAGGAATAGCTGTTAGCGCCTGCACATTGCCCCCACAGGGGAAATGTAGAATTACATGCCACAATTTTAAACTTGCAACTGCTTAAAGGGAGGGTGTCGTCAGAAAATTACATTGTTTAAAACATGCTTTTTATGTTAATCATATTTTATTTTTTAGAATATTTGGTGAACTTTTGTTTTATTTTTACATATTCTTACCTATAGTTTAAAAACATGTATATAATGGTTAAACTTTTACACTGGCCAGAAGGTCTAATAATAGGTCAAGATTTCCTGTTCAGTAACCTTTCAGTATGATTTAGTTATTCCTCTGTATAGATAACATTGGACCCAGCATACACAATAGGTTATATCACAGCTTGTCCGCTCCCTCCTGACCTTTCCACAGGTCACAGAGCATGCGTAGAAAAATATCCCATAGAAGTCAATAGGGTCCTCTCCGGTCCATTGTGTCTAGGGCCCATGTAGTTGCTCTCAAAATACAGAAAGTCCTAACATATTTTAGGTCTAGTGGCCATTGTCAAAACTGCACTTTTTTAAAAAAGGAACCAAACATTCTAAAAAAATATGCTTAACATAAACACATGATTTAAACAATAGGCCATTTTCTGATGAAACATTCCATTTAAAGAAGAACTCCCGCCAAAAAAATAAATTCTCTGACCTGCTAGAAAGGTACATTATGTAATTTGGAGTGAATGTAATCTTCTTTCCAGTGTCTACATTTGTGAGTTATACCCTACCTTCTGATCCTCAGCAGTGGCATGTGACTAGCAATCAGACTTTCCAAATAACACAGCATTTTATGTGTGGACAGAAAGTCAGTTTCTCTATGTATTCCTATGGGAGCCTCAATGTCAGTCTCATAGGAATAAATAGAGAAGTAACTGACTTTCTGTCTTCTGTCAGTTGGAGATCAGAGAGTTGGTCACATGACACAGCTAATAAATAGAAGGGAGGAGATGACTCACAAATACAGTCACTGATGAGAAGATTACAGATTACATCATGTATCTTTCTAGCAGTTCAGAGAATAAACATTTTTGCAGGCGTTCTTCTTTAAGGCTTGTCTACTTTGGGTAATCCCTTTCTGTTAGGAGAATTTCCTTAAAATAATCTGGTTATAGTGTGTATCACACAAAATTCGAGTGACATCAGCAAAATTCTTCTGACATGATGGCAGGTGAGAAATAAGGCTTAGGTAGAACAAATAGGTACATTCTCCTTCCAGTGTATAGAACTTAGAGGAACATTGTATTATAGAACTCACAGTGACTGAGGAGTGTTGTGTCTTTTGTTGATTTACGGAAGCTACAAGAAGGTTTAGGGACTTTTTATGAAGGTTTAGGACGTTTTTTTTGTGTACTCTAATGCCTCTAAGACCTTTAAGAACTGCCTACCAAAACCTATCTGACTCAAAAATTTGCATCTCACCTATACTCAAATCTATGGACAGTAAATGAGTGAATGCTCAATTGCTCTGGACATTAGCAAGAAAGAGGTGCCCCCTGTTCCTATCACAAAATTTATGGGTGTTCTTTCTACCCTGTAGCTTATACACATTTTTTATCAGATTGGAAATTGGCCAAAAGTCCACTATGAACTGTCTTTGAATTTTAGCAGTTGACAACATTTATAATATTTGTAGTATATGAACAGAACATTAGTAGCATGAGATCTTCAGTGGAAAGCCAACCCTATGTGTTAGTGGTGGTCTTCAGGGTATTATTCCTCTTCAGAGGCCAATGACTGTGCTCAACTTGTTTTTGGAACCATGCATTATATCCCATAGAACAATGGGAACTAAGGGACAATGTGCTAGAAAAAGCATTGCACCCCTTTCTAGTGATTGCTGGGGATCCTAGTAGTTAGAGCCCAACTTGTTATCTATTTATGGAATATCCCAAAGTTGCAGCTAGAATTTCCATCACCTAGGGCATAGATTTATCTTGCTGCCGAACCCTGGATCGTTGATACCAATCCTGGCACCCAGCACCCAGGGTGATAATTATTAGCTGCATCATAGACATCTTCTCCAGCCAACCAGTATCCTGCTCTGTACTAATGAGGAGCAAGAGCAACAAAACAGCTATCTACAGATGGGTATCTGATTTGGCCAATATCTCTAGTCATGTTTCAAAGCAATTTTTATGGGTAGGACATTGATTTGTAGGGCAACTGCTGATAGGTAGCACTAGAAAAATAATTTTCTTCCTTCTGGAAGAGAACTAATTCACATCTATGTTTCCCATGGAGCATTGCCTATAAAACTCCATACATCAGCTGTATCTCCTCAACAAGAGCCTGGACCCCAGAAATCCATTAAATCGGTATTCCCAACTTGACATTTCTAGCATATCCACAGGATACAGTATGTCATCAATGTCCAATAGGTCCAATAGGACTCCTTGAGAAAAGAGTCCCAGCCTGCTTGGCCATTTTAGAACTTCCATGGAAATGAAGGGAGAGAGTGTGTGCGGCCACCTCTCCATTCACAGCAGCAGACTCCATTCTCAAGATAGGCCCAGAGGTGGAACCTGCCATAAATGTTGAGATGAGAAATTATATCATCAGGTAGCAAAAATGCAAACCTTATCCCTGTGTCAGCTTCAGCTAACATTCAGCTCAAACAATAAAAGGGAGCGCTGGCAGAGGATGCCATGCGTCGGACGGAGTAAATGTGATTTCTTTACATTTGGTTTTGTGAGAAAGACAAGATAGGGCACCAGGTCTTCATTTATTTTCACATTACATCGTTTGCACCTCCGGAGAGGATTCATCCTGAGTAGGGCTGACACTTCGTCTGGCAGGACATAACTCAACAACAAATTCAGTTTTCTTGGAACAATGCATTGATATTTACCACATAGCAAAATGAGTTGAGGGAATTTCAGCAGCCAGTGATTGACAACATTATTCTTTGAAGAGGATTTCAGATAAATTCCTTAATGCCCCATCTACATAATGCAGCGAAGAAGGCTTTGGCACTAGTCTGACTTTTGGGAAGCCACTTTTTAATAATGAGGGTAAACTGCTTTTACATGCAAAACACAACTCGTTAGAACTAAGCTGAAGTTTCTCCATCCTTGTGTACTTTTGCCGTTGCTTTGTCTGCTATTGTCAAGATTCATATCAGAACGATATCAAAGCCGGTACAGAATAAAACATCTCGGTGTCTCTATGATTGCCTTTCGAGCAATTAATAAAATATATGTGCATACTCAAAGATGTCTTGCTATGTAAAGTGAAGTGTTTAGAATCTCACAGAAGCATCTCGAGCAATTTCCAAACCCCCCTCCTTCCCTTCCCCCGATCACTTGAGCAGTTTGATTGCTGCGCTCTCACACTGAGAACTTTTCTACAATCCAGTGATGGAACGCCGAATACTTGCTCCAGGAAGAAAACTATTTCCATTGAACATGGAATCTGGCATAAACGATTATCTTCATTTCTTTATTGACTCTTTACTCAAGACCCCTGAGTCGGCTTCACTAACTGTATCTGTGCGTAAATGTCTATTAAACAAAACAAAAGCCATAGTAAGCCTTCATTATCATGTTAATTAAAATGGAATGTGTTCCCCCCCCCCTCTTTCTAGACTGTGTACAGCCAACCTACTTTAGATATCAAGCTTTTCCCAGTTTTGGAGAAACTTTAGGGTTAACAATAAGTTAACATTGGCTGAACCTGATTTTGGCAGGACCAGGAGACCATCTAAGATGTGTCGGATGGTGAGAAGATTGCTTCTTTGGAGCTAAGCAGGTGCTCTGACACAAACTGCACAGCTGAATATTATTGCTAATGTAGAGTCTTTCATATCTGATCTAGCAGTGGTGTTCTAAGACTTTTTGAGGTCTACTTGTTGTGGTTCGGGTCCTTCATTGGTTTGTAATAGGTTAACATAATCTGAATCTGACTTTGATAGGACCAGGTGATCATCTAAGGTGCATTAGGTGTCCCGACACTCCCCTGACAGATGATGTCGGGAGAAATTAAGAAGCTCCCATACACATTAGATTATTGGTCAACAAGGCCAAAAACAGTAGGATTGACTGGTCTAATATGTATTTGGACCTTTACTATTTATTAGGGCTTTTTTTTCTGACTTCACTACACTTTTTTGCCTCACATATCAAACAGGTCATACGGTCCTTTTTATGCCTCTGAATAAACCCGTCTACTAGTGTATATACCATAGGTATTGTACCATACAAGATTGACTGAGAATTATAATATCTGCAAAATACAAACAAATCGATGCCTAGTAAGCACATGTAATCCAACATGAATTTTCTACTTATTTTTTATTTTATTTTTGACCTCCTGTCTTCGTATTTATTTTATGGTTATGATTATAGAATAAGATGAGTGAAAGAGAACACCTTAATCATCTGATTGATTATCAACTGTAAGGTAACAGTCTAGACATTGCCTGCAAAAGCAGCATTGGATCCAATTAATTAACCTCATAGTTAATTAAATAACTTCCTGATATGGGTCACCATGATGTGTTCATTATAAAAAACTAAATTATTTGTTAAATGCTTATGAGAAAATCTTAAAGGTGTTCTCTGGGGTTTAGCTAAATTCTGTGTATCAGCGAACATGTGGAAGAGGGAAAGTTTTAGAAGTACTTACCTTTTCTGATCTATAACCCCTATAACTAAGCATCTGCCACAAGATTAAAGTCCACAATGAAATAGAAATGGTGCATTGGGCATAGACCTGTTGATCTTCCATTGATTTTATTGTTGGCACAACTCTAGCATAACAATTTTGGATCAACTATGGCTGATTCATTTAGTGACTGCAGTGGTTGTTCAAATCAGATGTAGAATATTCTGTCACTGGTTGGAATCAATTGCAAGTCAGGCAAATTTGGGCAGATATCAAATCCCACTGGGCTTGAACGGTGTCCAGGTGACTTTGGGGTAGATCACAGCACTTGCTTTAGCATCACAATATATCCCAACTGTTATTTGTAGAGTCTCCTCCAATGAGAGTACAAAGGAGGAGAGACTCTAAGGTTACTGGAAGTAGAGAACGCCACGGCACTCAATATAGATGCAGAATTATCAGACGTTTATTTATACATCCAGTTACATTAGTTAGGCAAGGTCAATTTTTCGGTCCACCCGTGGAACACTGACATCCAGCAATTCCAGATTTTCTCCTTGGCACATAGGTTGTGATCAAGCTCTTGGTGGACCAAAATGTTGTCCTTCCTTAACTAATGTAACTGGATATATAAATAAACATCTGATAATTCTACATCTATATTGAGTGCTGTGGTGTACTCTATACTTTAACGGGTCAATCAGACATCCAACTCCCTTCAATTTATAAGAAAAATACACATGTATGTTTTAATTCCAGTTCCATTCTGACAAATCTGTTAAAAGATTCGATTCAGGTCCAAATCAGTTCTTCCAGAATTAAAAGTGCTCAAATTGGCCTGAAAAATTGTGTATGACACCCCGAGGTCTGTTTCTTACTTTTAAAAAATGATTTATAATTTTTTTTCTTTATCTCTACAATTCTCAAATCACCAGAAATTTGGTTTCAGATCCACCTCAAATCTTCACAGAATTTGTGTGGAATCTGATTAGTTACAAATTGATTTGCTGATCCTCTGCTACCCTTTAAGGAAATAACTACGGCATTATAGATTTTATTGTCAATCTTTTTCCTTTGTTTTGTGGAGAATGTCAAAAATCTCTCCCGCCTCTAGTGCCTGTTGCATATGATTATCACTCTTCAAATACCAAAGCCTTACAGAAATTGTTCTAAAATGTCCTTAACCTTTCATCCATGTAGAAAGACATAAATCTGTCCAGCCAAAGACAAAGCAAAACAACATGACCCGACACTTGTTAATTCTCCTAATGAACTTGAATATCAACTTCCATGTCAAATAGGCCCTAATTAAAATATTCAAATGAAAGCTGCTTTGCCATTCATATGATCCTCCAGAGGGTTTTCTTCACTATCAGATGGGGAGCAATCTCCTAATATTTGACAAAGAGATACCCATAATGTGCATTGAAAAACACAACAGCCCATTATTTTCCGAGAAACAAAGGAGACACTATGACTATAATGATATAAAAAGACAAATTGGATTACAATCATAAAACAAGCAGCCCAGTGAAGCAGAGCCAAAAGGAAGATAAAACGAGTCATTTTACTATATAAAAAAGCAATATAGTTTTAGGAAAAACAAAGCATAAAAAAAGCACTGAAGGATTCATATACAGACTGTCTGACCAAACAAACTGCGTCACTGCGAGAATACAGAGGGGTGAATATTTTTCCAGAATTGTGGGATAAGCGAAGTTTTGAAAAATTTTACTCGCCTCCTTAGCCGAATTTTGACAAGAAAGTCAATTAATTACGAATTAATGTGTCACGAATCGTTATGCTAAAACCTTTCTCAGCCTATCAATCAATGGGACCATTTTTAACGGCCGCTTAGACAGAATTGCATCCAACTAACGGCCGTTAAAAACGGTAATACGCTAGTGCAATATGGCCTTTTGGGTTTAAAAAAAAATCACTCACTTCACCCTCTTGCTCGCGCAGAGGCAGTCCGCTTCACTCTTGATTGAAAAAGATCTGCTGAAGGACCTGTGCTGAGCGAGATGTCACAGAACCACCAGCGTGATCACGTGGTGATGATGACGTGTATGAAATATTTGCTTTATAAGTCCGCCTTGTTGCTCTAAAGAATCCATAGCCTGAACGTGTGATCGCTTGTGAGCAGAACGTACATACTGTACGTGGGGTTTACAGTGTTTCTGACTTACGTCACAGTCGGTGGTGGCACCTGGTGTTTGGTCTGTGCGTATGCGCATAGTGAGAGCTTGGAGGTAGTCTGGCCCCTGGCAGACCCAGCCCTGGTCATGGGATGTGGCGATGCGCACGTGACAAATTTCTCCTACTGCAAGAAGATCTTTAAAGGGGCTATCTGGGCTACACATATTGATGACCTATCCTTAGGATACGTCATCAATATAAGATCAGTAGAAGAGTTCAACACTGGGCATTCCCATTGATCAGCTGTTTCGGTCAGCCGTAGCACATACAGTAAATGGAGCGGGAGTTGAAGACTCTGTACACTCCACTTGAATGGGAGCTGAGCTGCAGTACCCCAGCATGGCCACTACACAGTCTACAGAACCTGCTGCTTCCAGCTACATACACTGTACAGTTCCCAGGGCTGGCGGCTGGCCGAAAAAACTAATTGGTGGGGGTGCTGAGTTTTAGACATTCACCGATCTGATATTGATGACCTATCCTGAGGAACGGTCGTCAATATCTAATTCCTAGAAAACTCCTTTAAAAAATTAATTATTTTTTAAGCCCTAAAAGACACAGCCCATTGTGTCCTTCAGGTCTCCAGATTTATTTTATTTTTTTTGTTTATTCGTCCACTGGCCCAATAGAAGTCATAACTTATTTTTAAAACCTATTTTAAGTACACATAGCAGTATGATATGTATGGTATCATTTTTATTGATTAACTTTTATTATTTTTTAGAAGGGTGGAGAAGTGAACAGCAATGTATACCATTGTTTAATTTTTTTTAGTCTTACAGTATGGATAAAACACATATTTCCCATTAAACCTTTTTTTTTGCTATTTATTAAATAAACTGACTTACATGTTTAATAAAATAGAATTCTTTTTAGGTGTGCACAGCTGCACTGTACATATTAAAAATAAATTAAAAAACGTGCATTGAAAAATAAAATCAAGGAACTATTGCAACTGGCCACCCAGTGTTGAGTTATTAGTAGTGTTCCGTGAATCAAAGTTCATGAAGTAGACTTCGATCCAAATTTCATGAAAAATTTGATTTGCCGCGAAGCCGAATTTCCTTGTGCTTCGTGGTAATGAATCGATTTCGCCTGAAATGACGGTAAAAAAAAAAAACATACTTACCTCATCCACTTGAGTGCGAAGAGGCCACCACGGCCATCTTGCACAAAGATCCCACGCAAAACCTTATGTGCAGTGATGTATGATGTCACATCACCGGCCAACATGATGACTAGGGATGAGCGAATTTCATATTTTGAAGTTTGTGTGCAGGTTTGTGGTATGGATTCTGTTACCACGGACCATAACGCAATTCCATGATGGAATGCGTAACAGAATTCCTTTAGAGTAGTGATGTCCGGTTCATGAACGAATCGTTCATTTGAATCGATTCAGTTCAGTGAACCGGAGGAGTCGATTCACTTGAATGATCCGATCCGTTTGAAACGGCTCTCAGTCCCAGCACACAGACAATACAGCTCACCTCACGCTGGCAGCAGGAGCCTGAGGGAGGGACTGGGAGGAGTCAGTAATATGATCTTAGAGTGGAAGCTGCTTCTGCCAGCCCCTCCCCTCCCCGCCCACCAACCAATCACCGACCAGAGCTGAGGGGGCGAGGCCAGCACAGCACACTAGCAGCTCTGACTCGAGTCCTCGGAGTAGTGCAGGGTCAGGGAGTCTAAATGAATCGAATGAGTCACAAGAATCTAAAGATCCGACTCAGTTAGTGACTCATTAGATTCATTGAATTAGAAGAGCCGTGAGTCACTAGAACAGGTTACACTGAGGCTGTCGGCTCTTGTTGCAGCAGTGATAAGGAGCAGAGAGATAAGAGAAGGGACAGAGGACACAGAGTTTAGATTACAGGATGAATTAAATTAACCCTTTAGAATCAAATTGGCTTCTCAGGAGATATATATGTTAAAGGCATCTCATGTGAACCCACCCTTAGTTATATAGCTACTGAATGAGATGCCTTTAACATATATATCTCCTGAGAAGCCAATTTGATTCTAAAGGGTTAATTTAATTCATCCTGTAATCTAAACTCTGTGTACTCTGTCCCTTCTCTTATCTCTCTGCTCCTTATCACTGCTGCAACAAGAGCGACAGCCTCAGTGTAACCTGTTCTACAGTCTGACTCACGGCTCTTCTAACTCAATGAATCTAATGAGTCACTGACTGAGTCGGATCTTTAGATTCTTTTGACTCATTCGATTCATTTGGACTCCCTGACCCTGCACTACTCCGAGGACTCGAGTCAGAGCTGCTAGTGTGCTGTGCTGGCCTCGCCCCCTCAGCTCTGGTCGGTGATTGGTTGGTGGGCGGGGAGGGGCGGGGCTAGCACTTGCGAGTCAGCTCTCAGCAGTCTGACTCACCAAGTGAACCGAAGATCCGATTCATGAATCGGTTCATTTGAATGAGCTGATTCAAATGAACCGATTCACCTAAAAGATCCGAACTTCCCATCACTACTTTAGAGGAATTCCGTTATTTATTCCGTCATAATAGAAGTCTATGGCCTGCATAACGGATCCGTCTGGTTTACGTTATGCTGCAGTCCTCTCTTGCATAACTTAAACCGGACAGATCCGTTATGCAGGCCATAGACTTCTATCATGACGGAATGAAAAGCAAGATCTAGCTAATAGCAAAGTCAACATCTCATCTACAAATAGCTCTTTCTAGGTGATTACCCTTCAGCAGAGCAGAGTGTGGAAAATTGTCTTTGCTGGCTCAGAAGTCTTTGCCAAGGTCTGGGGGGTACACTTTCTCATTATGGAGAGCACCTAGCATGTATGAGGAGTATTGTAAATCAGGCAACACTGCTCTGGGTTTCTGGGAAAGATCTATGCAAATTAGCATATCTTGCTTCTGCTGACATCAGAGAGGCTTAGCTTTCTTTTCCTTTTGGAAAAAAAGCTTATTTGCATAGCTTTGAGTTTCTGGGAAAGATATTTAGCCATTAGCTGAGTTAAACTTTACTGCCTGTTTAAGAGGCTAAGCGTAGACTTTGGAAAGGTGTGAGACACTTAGGGGGTCATTTATTATTCTGAAATACACCTAAATTAGGCGTTTTTCAGGCGCAGATGGTGGCACAATGGTTAGTTGTGCCGCTATCTGTGACTTCTCCCTGCTCACACCAGGTCTAAAATTGTGGTCGTGGCGTGGGCCGGGGAAGAGGAGAGGCTGGCAGGCCTGTCTCATTTACCATTTTCTACGCCTGTAGGGTACTTTCACACTAGCGTTTTTATTTTCCGGTATTGAGTTCCGTCCTAGGGGCTCAATACTGGAAAAAAACTGATCAGTTTTATCCTAATGCATTCTGAATGGAGAGCAATCCGTTCAGGATGCATCAGGATGTCATTAGTGCAGTCACTGTACGGTTTTTGGACGGAGAAAATACCGCAGCATGCTGCGGTATTTTCTCCTTCCAAAATTCCAGAACACTTGCAGGAATATTGGATCCGGCATTATTTTACATTGAAATGCATTAATGCTGGATCCGGCCCTAAGTGTTCCGTAAAAATGGATCCGGTTTTGCGCAGACCTTTAAAAATGTGAAAAAGATAAATACCGGATCCGTTTTTCCGGATGACAACCGGAGAGATGGATCTGGTATTGCAATATATTTTTGAGATGGATCCGCATCCAGATCCGTCTATAAATGGTATCCGTTTGTATACAGATTGCCGGACTGCCGGAATCCAGCGACGCTAGTGTGAAAGTCGCTTAGGCGTAGAAAAAGGTCTAAATGCAAAACAGCTCGGAAGCTGTCTTACATTTAAAACTGGTGCAGTATCCGCCTCTTCATAACTTTGGCTGATCCTCTACCAGCTATGGGGCTTTATTAAGACCGGTGTCTAAAATGCCGGTCTTAATAAATGTGCCCCTTAGTTTTCTTGTCCTTTTGGAAGGAAAACTGGATTGCATGTCTCTTTAAAAGTGAGTCTTTTTCAATAGTGAATACAGGTATTTATTAAAACAGAGCTTTCAGAAGAGCTGACCGCTCCTCTTTTATTGCATCAATCTATCAATCTATCTATCTATCTATCTATCTATCTATCAATCTATCTCAGGCATGCTAAACCTGCGGCCCTCCAGCTGTTGCAAAACTACAACTCCCATTATTCTCGGACAGCCAACATCTATCAGCCTACAGCAGGGCATGGTGGGAGTTGTAGTTTTACAACAGCTGGAGGGCCGCAGGTTGAGCATCCCTGATCAATCGAATTATCCATCCATCTATCCTATTATTCTCACCCAGGGCTGGGTTTAGCCTTTCTGCTCTCTGAGCCGAAAATTGAATCTATCTATCTATCTATCTATCTATCTATCTATCTATCTCTGTTTCTGTAATGTTTGCATCTATTATGAAATAAGTTTAAAGTGCAGGTTACAAGATGCATCTATAACTAGATTGGACTCAAGGTACTTTTATTATTATATTATTATATATCTATTATCTGAGTCATTTCAGCTTCATTGTGAGTATAATGATAAAGCTTCTTTGTCCACAGAGAGAAAAGAAAAAATCCACAGAAGAAAACATTCAATCAGATTAAGTGGAGATGCAGCCGTCCTCAGAATTACAGGCAAAGTATGCTTTTATAATAGAACTAAAAAATTTAATCCCTTGTTTTTGCAGAGTCGGATGCTGCAGTTTGTGGCCGTACATTTACATTATGGCGCTATTAAATCAGAGATTTCCTCAGATTGTATAATAAAATACCTTTTACAGTCTGTCGTAACACTATATTGGAAATTTGAATAAAAATTGCTTTGCTATTATTGTACAAATACTTGCAAGAAAAAAATATGATCTCATGCCAGTTCACCGGGTAACGATATGTAAATCTTTAATTACATTGTTTCCGTCCGTAATATCTTCTTTTTTTATTTCATTCTCTCCTTTCTTTAATTACCTTATCTACAAGAGATAAAAAGACTAGGCAGCTGTAATGAAGGTTATGAAAAGGCATGGTCTCAAAACGCCATCATTTGTTTTTTTTTGTTTGTTTTTCTTTGTCAGAGGGCAAAATAAGCAGCAGAAATGGCTACCCAGACCTTGGAAATAAGCAATGGATTGGCCAACCTATCCGGGCAATTGACAATAAAAGGGCATGTCCACTGTCTGAAAAATTATTAAGTACTTTTATAAGCAATTTTGATTCAAAATTTGTATTTACAGCTCATATGCAAAAGAAAGGTTTCCATGGTTACAGACTACAAACCCTTTATAATCTGATCCCGTAGTCATACTTTCCTGATTCTTGGTAATCCACTGAATGTATATGGGGAGTTGTTTGCAGTCTGTGCTCATTTCATCATTGCATAGTCAATCGTGTTTTTAAGATTTGAGATAAATTGAGATCCCATCTCAACACATAGGTAAGCCATTCTGACCCTGCGCCACCAATTTTTTTTCTCACTGGAGGACCCCTTTAATAGAAGGGGATCCTCTGATCACGATCCTTATCTCTTTGCCAGAGTGGAGATTAGTTCCAAAGAGTGTCTCTCACCCTGGAGGATCTTCCTGTCCTGTATTATTAAGGAAACGATTGATGTGATTGTCCACAGTGTAATGCCTTTTTTCTCCTGTGGTGGCACTGCAGGGAAATTGAACACTTGCTACTAGGTTTCTGTACAGAGCACTGCTGATCTCTGTGGATCCAGGCAGAGGGAGACTGTAATTAGCTTATTATCATTGGACTTTAGAGACTACCTAAAGTCGAGAACCCCTTTTAGGCAATAATTACATACATTCCCTTTTAACCCCTTAAGGACTCAGCCCTATTTCACCTTAAGGCCCCTTTCACACGAGCGAGTTTTCCGTGCGGATGCGTTGCGGGAGGTGAATGCATTGCATCCGCACGGAATCCTGACCCATTAATTTCTATGGGGCTGTTCACATGAGATTTTCACGCATCACTTGTGCGTTGCGTGAAAATCGCAGCATGCCCCTCTTTGTGCGTTTTTCACGTAACGCAAGCCCCATAGAAATGAATGGGGTTGCGTGAAAATCGCAAGCATCCGCAAACAATTGCGGATGCGGTGAGATTTTTCACGCATGGTTGCTAGGAGACGATCGGGATGGCAGACCCGATCATTATTATTTTCCCCTTATAACATGGTTATAAGGGAAAATAAAAGCATTCTGAATACAGAATGCAAAGTAAAACAGCGCTGGAGGGGTTAAAAAAAAAATCAATAAATCATTTAACTCACCTTAGTCCACTTGATCGCGATGTCGGCATCTCCTTCTGTCCCCTTTACTGAATAGGACCCTGTGGTGAGCATTAATTATAGTTCAAGGACCTTTGATGACGTCACTCCGGTCATCACATGGTACGTCACATGATCTTTTTACCATGGTGAATCACATGGTAAAAACATCATGTGACGTACATGTGATGACCGGAATGAATCACGACAGGTCCTGTTGCTGCACAGAGATCAGATGAAGCCAGAAGGAGATGCCGGGCTACGCAATCAAGTGGACTAGGTGAGTTACATTTATTTTATTTATTTTTTAACCCCCTCCAGCGATGTTTTCCTATGCATTCTGTATTCAGAATGCTATTATTTTCCCTTATAACCATGTGTTATAAGGGAAAATAATTACTATTACAGAACACCGATCCCAAAGCCCGAACTTCTGCGAAGAAGTTCGGGTTTGAGTACCAAACACGCGCGATTTTTCTCACGCAAGTGCAAAACGCATTTACAATGTTTTGCACTCGCGCGGAAAAAATCGCGGGTGTTCCCGTAACGCACCCGCACATTTTCCCGCAATGCCGTGTGAAGAGGCCTAAGGACTTGGCCATTTTTGCAAATCTGACCAGTGTCCACTTTAAGTGCTGATAAACTTTAAAACGCTTTGACTTATCAGGCCATTTTGAGAATGTTTTTTCGTCACATATTGTACTTCATGCACTGTAAAATGAAGTAAAAAAAATTCATTTTTATTTATAAAAAAATACCAAATTTACCCAAATTATTTTTAAAAATTGCAAATTTCCAAGTTTCAATTTCTCTACTTTCTAAATACATAGTAATACCTCCAAAAATAGTTTTACTTTACATTCCCCATACAGGGAGTGCAGAATTATTAGGCAAGTTGTATTTTTGAGATTAATTTTATTATTGAACAACAACCATGTTCTCAATGAACCCAAAAAACTCATTAATATCAAAGCTGAATATTTTTGGAAGTAGTTTTTAGTTTGTTTTTAGCTTTAGCTTATTTTAGGGGGATTTCTGTGTGTGCATTTTTACCAGTGAAACCAATATAACATCTCAACAATTCACAAATATACATTTCTGACATTCAAAAAACAAAACAAAAACAAATCAGTGACCAATATAGCCACCTTTCTTTGCAAGGACACTCAAAAGCCCTGCCATCCATGGATTCTGTCAGTGTTTTGATCTGTTCACCATCAACATTGGCGTGGCAGCAGCAACCACAGCCTCCCAGACACTGTTCAGAGAGGTGTACTGTTTTCCCTCCTTGTAAATCTCACATTTGATGATGGACCACAGGTTCTCAATGGGGTTCAGATCAGGTGAACAAGGAGGCCATGTCATTAGATTTTCTTCTTTTATACCCTTTCTTGCCAGCCACGCTGTGGAGTACTTGGACGCGTGTGATGGAGCATTGTCCTGCATGAAATAGTGTTTTTCTTGAAGGAATGCAGACTTCTTCCTGTACCACTGCTTGAAGAAGGTGTCTTCCAGAAACTGGCAGTAGGCTGGGACGTTGAGCTTGACTCCATCCTCAACCCCGAAAAGGCCCCACAAGCTCATCTTTGATGATACCAGCCCAAACCAGTACTCCACCTCCACCTTGCTGGCGTCTGAGTCGACTGGAGCTCTCTGCCCTTTACCAATCCAGCCACGGGCCCATCCATCTGGCCCATCAAGACTCACTCTCATTTCATCAGTCCATAAAACCTTAGAAAAATCAGTCTGAGATATTTCTTGGCACAGTCTTGACGTTTCAGCTTGTGTGTCTTGTTCAGTGGTGGTCGTCTTTCAGCCTTTCTTACCTTGGCCATGTCTCTGAGTATTGCCACACCTTGTGCTTTTGGGCACTCCAGTGATGTTGCAGCTCTGAAACTATGGCCAAACTGGTGGCAAGTGGCATCTTGGCAGCTGCACGCTTGACTTTTCTCAGTTCATGGGCAGTTATTTTGCGCCTTGGTTTTTCCACACGCTTCTTGCGACCCTGTTGACTATTTTGAATGAAACGCTTGATTGTTCGATGATCACGCTTCAGAAGCTTTGCAATTTTAAGAGTGCTGCATCCCTCTGCAAGATATCTCACTATTTTTGACTTTTCTGAGCCTGTCAAGTCCTTCTTTTGACCCATTTTGCCAAAGGAAAAGAAGTTGCCTAATAATTATGCCACACCTATATAGGGTGTTGATGTCATTAGACCACACCCCTTCTCATTACAGAGATGCACATCACCTAATATGCTTAATTGGTAGTACGCTTTCGAGCCTATACAACTTGGAGTAAGACAACATGCATAAAGAGGATGATGTGGTCAAAATACTCATTTGCCTAATAATTCTGCACGCAGTGTATGTCTACTTTATATTTGGATCATTTTGGGAATGATATTTTATTTTTTGGGGATGTTACAAGGCTTAGAAGTTTAGAAGCAAATCTTGAAATTTTTCAGAAATGTTCAAAAACCCAATTTTTAGGGACCAGTTCAGGTCTGAAGTCACTTTGCGCGGCTTACATAATAGAAACCACCCAAAAATGACCACATTGTATAAACTACATCCCTCAAGGTATTCAAAACTGATTTTACAAACGTCGTTAACCATTTAAGTGTTCCACAAGAATTAATGGAAAATAGAGATACAATTTCAAAATTTCACTTTTTTGGCAGATTTTCCATTTTAATAATTTTTTTCCAGTTACAAAGAAAGGGTTAACAGCCAAACCAAACTCAATATTTATGTCCCTGATTCTGTAGTTTACAGAAACACCCCATATGTGGTCGTAAACCGCTGTACAGGCACACGGCAGGGCGCAGAAGGAAAGGAATGCCATACGGTTTTTGGAAGGCAGGTTTTTCTGGACTGTTTTTTTTTACACCATGTCCCATTTGAAGCCCCCCTGATTCACCCCTAGAGTAGAAACTCCATAAAAGTGACCCCATCTAAGAAACTACACCCCTCAAGGTATTCAAAACTGATTTTACAAACGTCGTTAACCCTTTAGGTGTTCCACAAGAATTAATGGAAAATAGAGATACAATTTCAAAAATTTCACTTTTTTGGCAGATTTTCCATTTTTAATAATTTTTTTCCAGTTACAAAGCAAGGGTTAACAGCCAAACAAACTCAATATTTATGGCCCTGATTCTGTAGTTTACAGAAAACACCCCATATGTGGTCGTAAACTACTGTACGGGCACACTGCAGGGCGCAGAAGGAAAGGAATGCCATACGGTTTTTTGGAAGGCAGATTTTGCTGGACTGTTTTTTTTTACACCATGTGCCATTTGAAGCCCCCTGATGCACCCCTAGAGTAGAAACCTCCATAAAAAGTGACCCCATCTAAGAAACTACACCCCTCAAGGTATTCAAAACAGATTTTACAAACGTCTTTAACCCTTTAGGTTTTCCACAATAATTAATGGAAAATTGAGAAACTATTTCAAAATTTCACATTTTTGGCAGATTTTCCATTTTAATAATATTTTTCCAGTTACAAAGCAAGGGTTAACAACCAAACCAAACTCAATATTTATGGCCCTGATTCTGTAGTTTACAGAAACACCCCATATGTGGTCGTAAACTACTGTACGGGCACACGTCAGGGCGCAGAAGGAAAGGAATGCCATACGGTTTTTGGAAGGCAAATTTTGCTGTCCCATTTGAAGCCCCCCTGATGCACCCCTAGAGTAGAAACTCCATAAAAGTGACCCCATCTAAGTAACTACGGGATAGGGTGGCAGTATTGTTGGTACTAATTTAGGGTACATATGATTTTTGGTTGCTCTATATTACACTTTTGGTGAGGCAAGATAACATGAAATAGCTGTTTTGGCACCGTTTTAATTTTTTGTAATTAAAAACATTCATCTGACAGGTTAGATCATGTGATATTTTTATAGACCAGGGTTGTCACGGATGCGGGCGATACCTAATATGTATACTTTTTTTAATTTATGTAAGTTTTACACAATGATTTATTTTTTGAAGCAAAAAAAAATCATGTTTTAGGGTTTCCATAGTCTGAGAGACATAATTTTTTCAGTTTTTGGGCGATTACCTTGGGTAGGGTATGATTTTTGCGGGATGAGATGACGGTTTTATTGGCACTATTTTGGGGTGCGTGTGACTTTTTGATCGCTTGCTATTACACTTTTTTGTGATGTAAGGTGACAAAAAATGGTTTATTTAGCACAGTTTCTATTTAAATTTTTTACGGTGTTCATCTGAGGGTAGGTCATATGATATTTTTATAGAGCGGTCGATACGGAAGCGGCGATACCTAATATGTATACTTTTTTTTTATTTATGTAAGGTTTTACACAATGATTTCTTTTTTGAAGCAAAAAAATCATGTTTTTGTGTTTTCCATAGTCTGAGAGCCATAATTATTTCAGTTTTTGGGCGATTACCTTGGGTAGGGTATGATTTTTGCGGGATGAGATGACGGTTTGATTGGCACTATTTTGGGTGTGCGATGTGACTTTGTTGATCGCTTGCTGTTACACCTTTTGTGATGTAAGGTGACAAATAATGGTTTATTTAGCAGTTTTTTTATTTTTTATGGTGTTCATCTGAGGGGTAGGTCATGTGATATTTTTATAGGCCAGTCGATACGGACGCAGCAATTCCTAATACGTATACTTTTTTTTATTTATGTAAGTTTTAACAATAATATCATTTTGAAACAAAAAAAAAAATCATGTTTTAGTGTCTCCATATTCTGAGAGCCATAGTTTTTTCAGTTTTTGGGCGATTATCTTAGGTAGGGTCTTATTTTTTGCAGGATGAGATGACGGTTTTATTGGCACTATTGGGGTGCATATGACTTTTTGATCGCTTGCTATTACACTTTTTGTGATGTAAGGTGACAAAAAATTGATTATTTAGCAGTTTTTATTTTTTATTTTTTACGGGTGTTCATCTGAGGGGTTAGGCTCATGTGAATTTTTTTAGAGCCGGTCGATATAGAAAGCGGCGATACCAAATATGTATACTTTTTTTTATTTATGTAAGTTTTACACAATACAGCTTTTTAATAAAAATAAAAATGATGTTTTTAGTGTCTCCATATTTGAGCCATAGTTTTTTTTATTTTTTGGGCGATTGTCTCAGGTAGGGGCTCATTTTTTGTGGGATGAGGTGACGGTTAGATTGGTACTATTTTGGTGGGCAAAAGCCTTTTTGATCGCTTGCTGTTGTACTTTTTGTGATGTAAGGTGACAAAAAAATAGTTTATTTAGCACAGTTTTTATTTTTTATGGTGTTCATCTGAGGGGTTAGGTCATGTGATAGGTTTATAGAGCCTTTCAATACGGTACTTTTTTCCCCCCTATTTTTTACCAATTTTTTTTTACTTTATTTGGGGAAAATGACGTTTTTGTTTATTTTTACTTGAAACTTTTAATTTTTTTGGGGGAAACTTTATTTTTTCAACTTTTTTTTTCACTTTTTTTTTGTCCCATTTTGGGACTTGAACTTTTGGGGGTCTAATCCTTTGCAATGCATTCCAATACTTCTGTATTGAAATGCATTGGCTGTATGAGTAATACAGTGTGTATTACTCATACAGCTTCCGGCCTGCGAGATCCAGGGGGCTGGATCTCACAGGTTAGTCACCAGAAGGCAGCGCAATGCCTTCCTTAGGCATCGCGCTGCCTTCCATGCCATCGGGTCCCCCCCACAGCCCCTTGGGGACCCGATGGCACCGCCGACCACTGCCGCCGCACCAGGTAAAAGCCGCAAACCGCAGGTCTGAATTGACCTACGGTTTACGGTCACGGGACCCCCCCGCGCATTTAGCCGAGGTGCCTGCTCAATGATTTGAGCAGGCACCTTGTTCCGATCACCGCCCGCCGGGCGGCGGTGATTGGAACAACACATGACGTACCGGTATGTCATGGGTCCTTAAGGACTCGGGAACCATGCCGTACAGATACATCATGGGTCCCTAAGGGGTTAAAATGAATGTGTCACAGAATTTTTTTTCTGCCAGTTAAAACCAGATAGCAACACATATCTTTGTTTTCTCAAATCAGTTTTTATTTTCTGATTGTAGATTTTGTTTTAATTCCACCTTCTGAACACGATTAAGGGCGCTGCCATCTTTCCTGAGCTGTTCTTAAAAGCATTTAGAGATATGCTTTACAGCAACCACCATGGGCCAGGAGGGGACCTCATTGACCTCTGCACAAGAGATTTCTAGGCATGCTCTGTGACCTGAGTAGAGGTCAGGAGGGAGTAGATAAGCTTTGAGAATCACCTATTGTGATTGGTGTATCCTGCGTTGTGTATAAACAGAGTTGCTATCTGTCATTCTAATCCTGCCTGTAATGATAAGCAGATAACTGCAGTAAAGGGATCTGTAATGACCAGTGCAAAAACTGCAGGATTTAATGGTTATTGTTTAAAAATAGATATTGACATGGAAAATTAAAAATAACATCATCAAAAGTAATTTTTTAATATTTAAATAATCGGTCATTTTTTGATGACACATTCCCTTTAAGCGATGGTTACACACTGTGTAGATTCCCTTTAGGGAATGGCTACTTACATTCCCTTTGAGCAATGTTTGCATGCATCCCTTAGTTCTAAGCATCTGATTTATCGGGGTACATGCAGCAATGTGTACATTTGTTAATATCACTTGTGTATAATAATTAGATAAGCCGTAATAACCGTATATCCTACGGAGAAGGCTACAGCCGGCTAAGTCAGTAAATAAACTTGTAAAGTAGAACATGAACAAGGCAAACAAAGGTTGATTATACGCCGAGTTCCCTCCCGTGTGATTAATCCAGTATCAACGACCATGAAAAACAGTTTAAATTCCTGCAAAGTAGAGCGCTTCCATCCGAACTCTTAATTTGTGATGTGCCTGCAATGGAAAGATGTAATATAAAAGACGAGTGTAATGTATAAATCAATGGATTCAAATACCCCGCTTGTGATTTATTTTCCTTCGACTGTTTTCAAGTGCTGCTTGTAAATCATATTTTGTGTTCATTTACCTTAGCATTCTTTTCGAGCCAGTGGCAATAGGGCTGACTGATGGGAATGCAATGAAGTACGCTGAGCTTCGCCGCTCCGGGCTCTCCTCTCCCTGCGTTGCGGAGTGTGATTAATCTTGGTAATACATCACACATCTTATTTTTTTTTCCCTAGTTTATTTTATTTAGTGTTGTCACAAATAATATCACTTACCCATCTACTGGAATCACTAAACAGTAGTAAATTAATGACACAAACTATCCGTACAGAGCTCATCTGTCCGCAATTTGATTACAGCCACTCGCGTTATGCCGAGACATTTACAATAGATGAACTTTATTTATTGCTCTAACTGCTCCGGTTGTCAACTCTTCTACAAAAGTGTCCTCCGCGTGTGTCTGCTTCTTGTCTGCGGAAACGAAAGCTCTCTCAATGAGGGTCTATCTCGTCTTTGTATAAGAACAGATAAGGGGACGGATGAAGTCTAATCTATGAATAGGCATCTGTCATACTCATTGTATATGAAGAAGCCATCATCATTTACAGTTGTGCTTGAATGTTTGTGAACCCTTCAGAATTTTCAGGATTTCTGCATAAATTTGACCTAAAAACACATCAGATTTTCCCCCAAGTAGATAAAGATAACCAAATCAAACAAATGAGTCAAAAATATTAGACCTGGTCATGTATTTTTTGAGGAAAGTGATCCAATACCACATGACTATGAGTGGCAAAAGTATGAGAACTTTGATTTCAGTATCTGGTGTGATCCCCTTGTTCATCAATAAGTACAACTAAAACTTTCTGGTAATTGATGATTAGTTTTGCACCTCAGCTTGGAGGAATTTTAACCCATTTCTCTATACCAAACAGCTTCAATTCTGTTATGGTGGTTTTGGTGGTTTTCTCCCATGAATTGCTGACTTCAGGTCCTTTCACAACATTTCTATGGGTGTAAGGTCAGGACTTGGCCACTCCAAAACATTGTGTACTTAGGGTTTTGCTGCATGACCCACGTTCTCTGGAGATTCAGCTCATGGACTGATGTCCTGACATTTTCCTTTAGACATTGCTGGTATAATTCATAAATCATTGTTTCATCAATGATGGCAAATTGTCCTGGCCTAGATACAGAAAAACAGACCCAAACCATGACACAGCCAGCACTGTGTTTCACCCATGGGATGAAGTTTTCTATGCTGGAATGCAGTGTTTTCCGTTCTCCGAAGATAACAGTTCTCAGTTAAATAAAAAAAATTATGTTTGTCTTATCCAACAACAAAACATGACTCAAATAGCCTTCTGGCTTGTCCAGGTGATCTTTAATAAACTGCAGATGAGCAGCAATGTTACTTTTGGAGAGTAGCATCTTTTTTCTTGCAGTCCTAACATGCGCACCATTGTTGTTTAGTGTCCTCCTGATGTTGGACTAATTAACATCAACCTTAGTGAATGTAAGAAAGGCCTTAAGCTGCTTAGAGGTTACCTTGGATTCCTTTGTGACCTTGCAGATTGTTATACACCTTGCTTTTAGGGTGATCTTTGTTCGTTATCCTCTCCTGGGGAGGGTAATATTGGTCTTGAATTCCTTCTATTTGTACACAATCTCTCTGACTGAATTTGCGGAGTCCAAACTTTTTAGAGATGGTTTTGTAACCTTTACAGTCTGATTTACATCAACAACTTTTCATTGGAGGTTCTCAGAAATCTACTTTGTTCAGACCATGATAAACTTCCACAAACATGAGCCATGAAGCTCAGACTTTAATAGATTCCTGTTCTTTAAAGGGAACCTGTCACCTCCTAAATGCATGTTAACCCACCACCAGTCTAATATTTTTTACTTGTTGGTTATCTGCATTGACCTTTAAACAGCTGATTTGTGGGGGTGCCGGATGGTGGACCCCTGCCGATCTGATATTGATGACCTATCCTGAGGATAGGTCATCAATAAATATAACTTGGACAACCCCTTTAAGAGTTCACAAACTTTCAAATTACACTGTATGCATCTCCAGTGTAAAGTGTGCGCATCCAAAAAATATCTGTGACATACAGTGTCCTTTTTCCGTAGACGGTGTCCGCTGCGGATAGTGACATTAGCTGTGCCACATCTCCTGTGTAAAGTGTGCACATCCAAAAAATATCTATGACATACAGTAAACATTTTCAATAGACGGTGTCCGCTATTGACAGTGACATTACCAGAGCCACATCTGCAGTGTAACGTGTGCGCTGAAAAAATGTATCGTGACATCCAATGTACTTTTTCTATAGACGGTGTCCGCTGCGGACAGTGACATTAGCTGTGCCACATCTGCAGTGTAACGTGTGCACTGAAAAAATGTATCTGTGACATACAGTGCACTTTTTTCGTAGACGCTGCTGACAGTGACATCACCAGTGGTACCTCTCCTGTATAACGTTTCCTCATCCCAAATACCTGTGACATTCCCTGTAATTTTTTATTAGCCGCTGGTGATAGCATTGACATTATATGTGGGATATCTCCTGTGTGACGTTTCCACTTCCCAAATACCTTTTTAAATTAGTTTGTGCATACACTTACAAATCCTACGCTAGTGTACGTGTGACAGACTTTCAAGCATATATATTTAATATGAAGAAAGCAGGCAGTAAGGGAAGGGGGAGTGGCTGTGAGGCTGATGGTGCACGCAGAGACCATGGCCCTGGGCGCGGTGAAACTGTGCCTGCTGCACAAGAAAAACAATCATCCACAATATTTAGCTTCATGTCCCAGTTTGCAGGGCGGCACAGGACACACCACTCTTGAAGTCAAACCAGTGCGACCAGGGGGTCGGTTGGATTACAGCACATAATGCTTCCAATCGTTTAAGCACCACCCTGTCTTCCACCAAGTCCAGTCTCAGTAGTCAAGAGTCTGCTCAACAGAATCCTGACCCTGATCCTCCTTCCTTCCACCATGGAGAGTCTGGGCAAACAAGTGATCCCACACTTGGATATTCCAAGGAGCTCTTTTCAGCGCCATTCCTTGATTTGGCACTCTTGCCAAGCCCGCTTGAAGAGGGACAGATCTTGTGCTCTGATTCCCAACTCTTGAGCATCCACATTCACAAGAAGCTGACAATGGGGAACGGCAATTACTGTTTAATGAGGTGGATGATGATGAGACACAGTTGCCAATAAGTCAACAGCAATTACTGTCTCAAGAGGTTGATGAAGAGGATGAGACACAGTTTGCAATCCCTGAGGTTGTAGTTAGGTCAACAAGTCAGGAGGATGAGCAGAGTGAGGAAGTGGAAGAGGAGGTGGTGGACGATGAAGTCACTGACCCAACCTGGGAGGGTGGAAAGCCGAACGAGGTCAGCAGTACAGAGGGGGAGGGATCTACAGCACTGCAACAGGCTGAAAGAGGTAGTGGGGTGGCTAAAGGGAGAAGGCGGGCCACACCAAACAGGCCTGCAACTGTTCCATGGAGCACCCCCTCGCGGAAATCTCTCTTGCCAAGATGTAGTTGTGTCACAGTATGGCGCTTTTTTGAGGAAAATGCAGACAAAAAAAGAATAGTAGTTTGCAACCTGTGCCATACCAAAATGAGCCGGGGAGTGAACACTAGCAACCTCACCACCACCAGCATGATCCACCACATGGCATCCAAGCACTGTAATAAGTGGGACGAACGTCTGGGTCCACAATCTGTATCTGTGGGTCATACCACTGACTCCTCTTCCTCTGTGTTACGTGCTGGCCAATCCCCTGTCGAAGACGCAGTACGGATGCCTCCCACCCTGCACCTGGACCTTCGCAAGCACCATCAGAGACCATATCCACTTCCGTGTCCCAGCGCAGCGTACAAATGTCCATACCCCAGGCATTTGAACGCAAGCGCAAATACCCAGCCACCCACGCACAGGCCATAGCACTAAATGCGCAACTTTCCAAATTACTGGCCATGAAAATATTGTAATTTAGGCTTGTGGACACTGAGGTCTTCTGCAGCCTGATGTCGGCGGTCCATGTTACGCAGTCCCCAGCCACCACTATTTTTCAAGGTGTGCCGTGCCTGCCTTACACCAACCTGTGTCCCGTAACATCACACGTGCCCTTACCAATGCAGTTACTGGGAAGGTCCACTTAACCACGGCCAGGGACGCTACATTTCCCTGACGGCACACTGGGTGAACGTTGTGAAGGCCGGGATCGAGTCATACCCTGGCATGGCACAGGTGCTACCGATGCCAAGGATTGCGGGCCCTACGTCGATCAGAGTTTCTGCCAGAAGGTACGTTAGAGGCTCTAACCCCCACTTCTCCTCCTCCGCCTCCTCCTCCACTTCCACCTCCGAATTATCCATATGCAGCACCAGTCAGCCATCAGTCGGTAGATGGAAGCAGTGTAGCACTGCAGTGGGGAAGCGTCAACAGGCTGTGCTGAAGCTAATATGTTTAGGGGACAAACAGCACACCGCCGCAGAGCTGTGGCAGGGGATAAAAGACCAGACTCAGCTGTGGATCTTGCCACTCAACCTAGAACCAGGCAAGGTTGTGTCTGATAATGGCCATAACTTGGTGGCGGCTTTGGAGCTTGGCAAGCTCACACACATCCCATGCCTAGCCGACGTCTTAAACTTACTGGTTCAGAGGTTTCTCAAAACCTACCCCAATTTGCCTGAACTACTGGTGAAGGTGCACCGCATGTGTGAACATTTCCGCAAGTCATTGACAGCTTCAGCCGGTCTGTCAACGCTGCAGCAGCGACATGAGCATGCGCTTTAACTCGACGGTCCACATGTTGGCCAGGCTTTGTGAGCAGCAGAGGGCAGTAGTGGAATACCAGCTGCAACATGGTCGTCACCTTTCCAGTCAGCTTCCGCTCTTCGCAAGTGACGAGTGGCATGGATGTCTGACCTCTGTGAGGTTTTAAAAAACTTTGGGGAATCAACAAAGATTGTGAGCGGCGATAACGACATTATCAGCGTAACCATCCCACTTCTTTGTCTACTCAAACGCTCACTGTTCACAATTAAGGACAACGCTTTGCCTGTGTAAGAGGTGGAAATGAGAGAAGACATTTACACAGGGTGATAGCAGACCACCCTCAGTTCGTCTTCTTAGTGCGAATTGGACGATGAAGAAGAGGAGGAGGAGGAGCAGTAGACAGTTGCTTCCGCTACAGAGGGTAGTACCCATGGAAGTTTAATTCCATCTGTTTAGCGTGGGCGGGCAGAAGAGGAGGAAGAGGATGAGAATATTGAGAGTGATCCTCCTGATGACGACAGCAGAGTGCCTTTTGGCTGACTTCATGTTAGGCTGCCTTTCCAGCGACCTGCGCGTTATATGCATTTTAGACAACACGGATAACTGGTTGCTCACCCTTCTCGACCCCCGCTATAAAGAGAACTTCTCATCTATCATTCCTCTGGTGGAGAGGATGAACAAAAAAGTGCAATACCAGAAGGTCCTTGTTGAAAAATTGCTCCAAAAATTTCCAGCTGACAACGCTGGCGGCAGAGTACATAGTTCCTTGGGCAACCAAGGAGGGGAAACCAGGGGAACACTCAGCAGTTCCAACAGAGGCAGGGCAACACTCTCCAAAGCGTGGGACAGTTTCATGACACCCCACCAGCACCCTAACCCTGATGCGTGGCCTACTGTCACAAGGAGGAAAATAATTTTGGAAGATGGTGAAGGAGTACATAGCAGACCATGTCAGCGGCCTCAATGATCCCTCAGTGCCTTACAACTACTGGGCATCCAAGCTGGACACGTGGCACGAACTGGCACTCTACGCCTTGGAGGTGCTGGCCTGCCCTGCCTCCAGCATTTTGTCTGAGCAGGTATTTAGTGAGGCTGGTGGCATTATAACAGATGAGCGTATCCACCTGAAAATGCTTATAATGTTTTACAGGGTCAGCTCAGTTGCAGGCCCTCGCATATAATGTTTTACAGGGTCAGCTCACCTGCAGGTCCTCGCATATAATGTTTTACAGGGTCAGCTCACCTGCAGGCCCTCGCATATAATGTTTTACAGGGTCAGCTCACCTGCAGGACCTTGCATATAATTTTTTAGAGGGTCAGTTCACCAGCAGGCCCTCACCTAAAATCTTTTATAGGGTCATCTCACCAGCAGGCCCTCGCCTACAATCTTTTACAGGGTCAGCTCACCTGCAGGCCCTCTCATATAATGTTTTAGAGGATCAGCTCATCAGCAGGCCCTCACCTACAATCTTTTAGAGGGTCAACTCATCTGCAGGCCCTCACATATAATGTTTTACAGGATCAGCTCACCAGCAGGCCCGCACCTAAAATCTTTTACAGGGTCAGCTCACCAGCAGGCCCTTGCATATCAGTTTTTAGAGGGTCAGCTCACCAGCAGGCCATAAATCATAATTTTTCAAGGGTATATGACGCCCTTCTTTATGTGTAATAAAGAGTTTATTGGAGTGCCGGTTCCTTGTAATTTTTGGAAGCTCTTTCACTTAGTGCATAGGCTTTATGAGTGTATGAGTCCCACTACCTGAACAATTGTACCACAATGTGAATGAGGCCCTCCTTTATGTGATATACAGGTTGTATCGGAGTGCCTCTTCCTTGTATTTTTTGGCAGCACTTGCACTTTATATACAAGTAAATATATAGGAAAGAATGGTTCCTAACAATTTTTCCTCTAAAATCGATTTCATCTTCGGTTTTGTCCGTATTAGTGTCAGTCTGTAAAAGTGGTGTACTACTCGGACAACGTTAGTGCACTCGAGCATCCCAAGGTGTTTGGCCCGAGCACCCGAGCACTTTGGTCCTCGATCAACACTAGTTCTCAACATTGCCCTCTAGTGGTAAATACTATAAGTGCAGAAATTTATATTTTTTACTTTGCAATTACCAAATGGTTGTCACGCTTTTTCCACAAGTCAGAATACAGATTATATTTTATATCAGCCGGCTCTATTAGAGAGCTTCATGTGCACGATATATTGGTGCTGTGCATGTCTTGTGTTCATATGCTATTTATTTCCTTACTGTAGCAGCTGATATTTATTTATGGATGCATGGAGATAAATCTTTAGCTCGTTTTCCTGGTATAGATCCTATAAATCAATGGCGGTGCATTGCATTTAAACTCTCAGTGTTGCACCAATGATTGCTATTGACATACAGTTACTTTCCTCTAATACTACCTGTACTTACCTATTGACTTAAAGAAAAAAGACACACACTCAAGTCGACAATCTGTAATGCAGAAGGAAAATCCCAGATCTGCCATCTACGCTTCAAATAAAATGTTCTTGTTTAAAGGAAGATGCAGAATACAAAAAGTTCAGCTGCTGCTTACACAAGAGAGGGCCAGATGTTATTTCTATCAATACCTTTGTTCTGCCGGAGACATCAAGGGTCGGAGAAAGTGAACCTCCAGTGATTCTCAGCAAATCCACAAATGTAGTCCTATGCGTACTTCTTCTCCTACTGAATAAAACAGTATTTCTAGTCATTTTCGCCCCTTCAGATTCCTAATCCTCAGCCTTAGTGATTTCCCAAATATAACATACAAGCACACTGCCAAATCGGTTTTGCTCATCTGAGTAAAATGGTTTCTGACTTTTGTCAATGCCGGGCTCCCTATCTGAGAAATCAATGTTTAATCAATATGCAAACAAAGATTTCAGTGCACTTGCCCCTGCCCAGGAGGAGTGTAGCAGAGGATTGACATGGTAGTGGCAATCTTCACAGTGATGCACCCTAGTACTGGGCAGTGGAAGGAGGGCACACCCTTTCTTTCCTGGGTGCACACCCTGATGTTGGAGATCCTGCCTGATGGTAGTTGGGATGCCCTTGGTGCAGGGCAGGAGATATAGTTGCTGTGGCCAGAGAATGGTGCTGGAGTCAATAAGTCTCTCTTTAACCACTTCCCAACTGGGCCCTTTGCCCCCTTCCTGACCAGGCCAAATTTTGCAAAACGGACATATCTCAATTTATGTGGTAATAACTTTGGAACGCCTTTATTTATCCAAGTCATTCAGAGATTGTTTTCTCGTGACACATTGTACTTCATGATAGTCATAAATTTGAGTCAAAATATTTCACCTTTATTTATGAAAAAATCCCAAATTTACCCAAAAATTTAAAAAAAATCGCAATTTTCTAAATTTCAATTTCTCTGCTTTTAAAACAGAAAGTGATACCTCATAAAATATTTATTATTTAACATTCCCCATATGTCTACTTTATGTTGGCATCATTTTGGAAATGTCATTTTATTTTTTTAGGACGTTAGAAGGCTTAGAAGTTTAGAAGCAATTCTTCAAATTTTTAAGAAAATTGCCAAAACCCACTTTATAAGGACCAGTTCAGGTCTGAAGTCACTTTGTGGGGCCTACATAGTGGATACCCCCATAAATGACCCCATTGTAGAAACTACACCCCTCAAGGTATTCAAAACCGATTTTACAAACTTTGTTAACCCTTTAGGCGTTCCACAAGAATTAAAGGAAAATGGAGATCAAATTTTTAAATTTCACTTTTTTGGCAGATTTTCCATTTTAATCAATTTTTTTCTCTAACACATCGATGGTTAACAGCCAAACAAAACTCAATATTTATTACCCAGATTCTGCGGTTTACAGAAACACCCCACATGTGGTCGTAAACTGCTGTATGGGCACACGGCAGGGCGCAGAAGGAAAGGAACTCCACATGGTTTTTAGATGCCATGTCCCATTTGAAGCCCCCTGATGCACCCTTACAGTAGAAACTCCCAAGAAGTGACCCCATTTTGGAAACTAGGGGATAAGGTGCCAGTTTTATTAGTACTATTTTTGGGTACATATGATTTTTTGATCATTCAATATAACACTTTATGGGGCAAGGTGACCAAAAAATTGGTTGTTTTAGCACAGTTTCTATTTATTTATTTTTACAGCGTTCACCTTAGGGGTTCAGTCAAGTGACATTTTTATAGAGCAGATTGTTACGGACGTGGCGATACCTAATATGTATACTTTTTCTCATTTATTAAAGTTTTACACAATAATAGCATTTTTGAAACCAAAAAATTATGTTTTAATGTGTCCATGTTCTGAGAGCTATAGTTTTTTTATTTTTTGAGAGATTTTCTTATGTAGGGGCTCATTTTTTGCGGGATGAGGTGACGGTTTTATTGGTACCATTTTGTGGGACATACGCGTTTTTGATCACTTGGTGTTGCACCTTTTGTGATGCAAGGTGACAAAAATTGCTTGTTTTGACACAGTTTTTTTTTTTTTTTTTTACGGTGTTCACCCGAGGGGTTAGGTCATGTGATATTTTTATAGAGCTGGTTTTTTACGGACGCGGCAATACCTAATATGTATACTTTTTTTTATTTGTTTCACTTTAACACAATAATAGCATTTTTGAAACCAAAAAAATTATGTTTTAGTGTCTCCATGTTCTAAGAGCTATAGTTTTTTTATTTTTTGAGAGATTTTCTTATGTAGGGGCTCATTTTTTGCGGGATGAGGTGACGGTTTTATTGGTACCATTTTGTGGGACATACGCGTTTTTGATCACTTGGTGTTGCACCTTTTGTGATGCAAGGTGACAAAAATTGCTTGTTTTGACACAGTTTTTTTTTTTTTTTTTTTACGGTGTTCACCCGAGGGGTTAGGTCATGATATTTTTATAGAGCTGGTTTTTACGGACGCGGCAATACTAAATATGTCTATTTTACTTTATTTTTTCTATTTTAATTTTTTTATTTTTTATTCCTAACTTGGGAACTTTTTTTTTTTTTACATGTGAAACTTTATTTTATTTTATTTTTTCAACCCTTTATTTTTTTAATTTTTTTTTTACACTTTTCGTCCCCCATAAAGTCATACAAGACCTCTGGGGGACATTTGCTTCACTTTTTCTTTTTTTTTTCACAGTTGATTTCTCCTGTAACTGGGGCTGAGATAGTAGCCCCAGTTACAGGACAAATGCACCCCTATAGAGGCTGTACAGCAGCAATCCTGCACTGTACAGCCTCACAGCAGGGCTGATCGAGGTCTCTGAGAGACCTCACACAGCCCCTGCACTCTCCGGTCACGGCGGTCACATGACCGCCGGGCCGGAACAGGAAGCGCACAGCGCGGTGAGCGCTGTGTCTGCAGCGATCGTGAAGGCAGGGACACCTGGGAACTGTCCCTGCCTTGTCTTAGGGTTGCCCTGCTGTCACTGACAGCGGGCAACCCGATCAGCAGCTGCACGATTAGCGTGCAGCTGCTATTTCTGACAGGACGTTTTAAAACGTGCTGTCAGAAATAGACGTCCACCCATAGGACGTTTATATCCTATGGGCGGACGTGAGGCGGTTAATAAAGTGCAGAATGGAAATTGCAGTACATCTAATCAAAACACAGTTCCAAACAATTCACATTGATAGCAATGTATGGATAAAGGCAAAGATGGGGGTTGTAGTACTCCTCTCTAGCTCTCCAAAGTCTCTCTCTCTGAAGAATCTAAGGCTGGCAATAAGGTTGTTGCAGACGTGTCCATAATAATAAGTGTGAAAGGATGTAATAGCAGTGTCCCTCTCACCGCAGTAAAGTCTCTATCTTCCTTAAACAGCAAATAACTTACTGACTGACTCCAATGCTTGGTCATGCAGATTCTGGATCTTCTAGTTAGTCTTTCTCTCAGGAATACTGTAAAGTAGAGAGGGCTTTCTTGATGTAAATATCAGATTGTGATTCTCTGGGACTACTCTTCGGTTGAGTGAGCACATGAAGCTCCTCTCTCTTCCTCAGCTAACACTAGAATCACAATGACTTAAATAGGGGGCGGCCCTAGGCAGAATTGTTAACCCTGACTGATCCATACACTACTATGCGGCTTGCCATACAACAAAACATTAAATAACATTTGAATAACAAGAAACAATTTTGTGCAGTACCCCAGAATAAGATACTTGCAATGTGCACCAAACCTCCCTTTCTTTCTATGCCCAACCCCTCTCTCTGAACGTTATTTGACAGGGCTAGGCTGTAGGAATATAATATCGCACCTGACCCTTTATGCTTGTGCATGCACTGCTCATTTTTACATTGGTGTATGAGCAGTGCAGCGAAGCGTCTCTGCTGGCAATGGTGCATGCGCAAGCATAAAGGGCCTTGTGTGAGATTATGTTCCTTTTTTTAAATAAAAGGCACAAAGTAGATACAACATAAAATATTATTATTAATAATAATAAATAATAAAATCATAACAAATCAAAAAGTCTAACTGCTTGGGCAGGAAGTGACTGCTCAACCAATCACTGGTCAAGGTGGATGGCTGCTGTGGCCAGAGACTGCCTCAGCCATCATTTTCTGTGTGTTGAGGCTCAAAACCGGATTGGCAGAATATCGGTGAATATTGCTTTTGAACCTCTTGCAAAAATGTTTTACCTCCTGGCCAACCCCTTTAACCTTTCCACTAACTTAGACTTTATTATTTTTACTTATTTTCTGTTATCTTCACATAGGCATGTGCTATAATCCCCCAAAAAAATATGATTCGTTAGGTTGGGCCCTCTGAATAATTTCCATTGGCGGGCCCATTGATTCGCGTCATCGTAAATACCATGTGGCCTCCACTTAATCTGCGGTGTACGTGGTGTACATGTAATTTAACATATATTTTGTAGCGCTTCCAGTTTTTACAGCTGCTCAGCTTCATCCTAGGATCTGAATCTGTGCATGCAATTTGCATGCAGGATGGAAGAGGGAACGAACGGCTAGCCATCTGTTTGTCCTTTCCTACAAATTGTAATGGTCACTTATCTGGCTACCTGTGGATATGCAAATGTTTTGAAATGATGAAGAAGCTGACACTTCTCGGTAATGACAACTAGTGGCGACCTCTCCCTGACACTAGCAGCAGGTTGGAAACTATTTGTGTCCACTTCCATTAAGAACCTTGCCCTGTATGACACATACGCTTAGTCCTATTTCAGAGATAAATTTACATTCATTTGACCTCAACTAGAAATGGACAATTTTTTCCCTTTAATCTGCAAAAAGCTTAAGCATTTATGAGTTACCTGCTGGGAGACGGAGTAGGCAAAAATATATTAGCATGCAAGGTAATCAATTAGAAGCACCTTCTTAGAAGTTACCTTTATTAACACAAATGCCAATCTATATTATTATTATTATTATTATTATTACATTCTTTATATTTTAACACTGCTGTATTATGATACATTTATTGGGGATGTAAAAGGTATTCCGGTAATTTGCAAGGGGTTGTCAAAAAAAATCAGGGAAAAGCTGTTCAAAACAAAGAGAAAACCCAACTTGCATTTTCAAAAGTTCTCCTTTCCAGTGTCAAGGCTGCCATCCCCTATGTCGGTCTCCGGCAGACTAGATGTGATGAAATCCCATTAGCGTAAACATGGTGGCTCAGTGGTTAGCACTGGTGTCTTGCAGTGCTGGGGTCCTGGGTTTGTAAACTGATCAAGGACAACATCTGTATGGAGTTTGAATGTTCTCCCTGTGTTTGTGGCTAATAGGCAAAATTGGCTTTCTACAAAATTGTGTGTTGGGTTTGAGTGCCCATATCTCAGCCAGGGAGTTGCCCCAGCCACACATCTATCCCTGGGCTTTGACTCCCTGTGAGTAAAGTGCATTATAAATGTTTGCCATTGAGTCGCTCTTGAAAAGGTGAGTGGATTTTTCTTTCTCTTTTGCATGGTTTATACAGCTTCCAGATGATCACTACATTTTTGGAGAGCACATGCCATCCCTTCAAATGTCTCTGTGCCATTTCTAAAGGCTGGAACTATAGTCATGGTTCCAACCAATCAGATTCAGCAGAATATATCAGTTATATCATCAGCCTGTTAGTTAATAAATCCTTATTTGGGCTGAACCCCTAATAAATTCATGTAACAGCGGCTGCTGTGCGCCACTGTTCCCCTGCTTACCGATGCGGTCCCGGGTGCATGCTTGCTGCTTGTTCCCTGCAGCACTTCCTTTAGGGCCGACGCGCATCACTTTCTGTGCTTTATGGGTTGGATCATGTGACCTCCTGCACATATATAAGTGGCTCAGCCCCCTTCCCAGATGCCTCAGCGTCAAGGTCCTAATGTCCTGCTAAGGTTGCTGTTATCTCTGCTTGTGTTCCTGTGTACCTAACTCATGCTTGTGTTCCGGGACTCCGCTACCTGTTTGACTCCTGCCTGCTTTCCTTGACTCTCCTGTTGCCGATCCGGATTGCCTGACCTGTACCTGTGCCGTCTGCCCTGACCTATTGCCTGTTTGACTTCGCCTCTGCCTCATCCTTTGGTCCTGCACTGTTGCTCCTGGTTAGCCTGCTGACTACGTCTGTACTTCTGGTACCTTGCTCAGGTACCTCCTGGTCAGCCTGGACCAGCTGCCTTGTTTGCCAATCCTCCTCAAGAGGAAGCGACCAGGTGTTCCCCTCAGGAAAGTCTATCCCCACCATCAGGGGTACTGTGAAGATCGAGGGGTTCACTAAGACAACGCCCTTAGAGGAGGTAGGACACGTGGCACAGTGGTTTCACACCCGCTGGAACGTGACAATTCATGAGCAACAATTTTGTTATCTGGTATCAATGAGGGGTTGGGGTTGCTGCAGATATACAGAGGCAGAGAGACTGACAGAGAGACTGCTGCTGGTCTGTCAGTGATTTGCTATCTTATTTAATCGGGGAATGATCAAAGATGACTCCCCCTTTTGATTGGAGAAAATGGCAAATTCTACATAAGGGTTTACCAACTGAATTTAGCAATCCACCACTGATGGCATACAAGAAGAATGCCAGTCTACGTGATAGACTGGTTAAATCCGATATAGGAGGTGCATGGGAGGATAGACAGAGATACTTGGCACTGTGAAAGATGGGCAATTTCCCCTGTTTAGGATGCTGCAATTGTGCCAATATGGTGAAAGGAGACACATTTGTCCATCCTTACAGTGGTAAAACATATAACGTCAAAAGTTTTTATACCTGTAGATCTAAGGATGTGATCTACTGTACATGATACAATGCCCTTGTAGTCTGTTTTACGTGGGGGAGACCACCATGGAAATTAGAGAAGGAATAAACAAACATAAAAGCACGATTAGGAAAAAGATGCTGGAGAAACCGGTGGCTAAACATTTGTGGAGTGGCCACTCTATCAACCAACTGAGATTCAGAGTGATAGATTCTGTGGGCACATTGAGAAGAGGTGGGTATAAAGAGCAGATCCTTAGGAAGAAAGAGCTCAAATGGATCTTTACCTTGAAATCACTGCAGCCTCATGGACTTAATATTGAGTTCAATGTGAGTGGCATAGATTATTGGAGGTAAGCTGGTGGTTGTACATATCATATATATTTAGGTCCGATTCAGTTAGAGTATGTACCTTCTTTAATTTTATACATGATTTTAATATATCACCCTTTTTTTCTCTCTTTTTTATATAGATGGAGGGCGGAACATGGTGGAGTGATCGAGGTACATGGATTTCAGTATTTATTGACAATGGGGTAGGAGATCTTGTTTATATAAACATTGCACTCCCTATTATGGGGGTAGTCCACTTTAACTTATGGATATGCCAGTGCAATACTCCCTAATAATGTGACTATATATTGCATATGTTGATCATACTGCCACTCACTGTAATGCCGTAGCCATGTTGGTTACTGGCATTACAGTGATTGGTTGGCCGGAACGCGTGATTGGGTGCTATAAAGCACCCAATGACATTTGGTTCGGCAAGTCTTAGTCAGGGAGAGCTGTGCTGTAGAAGGGACAGATAGTGTAGGGAATAGAATTTTATTTTTTTGTTAGGCAGGGTTGGTGTTAGAGACCCAAAAGTCCTTTTAAGGACTATTGTTGTGTCTGGCAGCAATATATATTTTTAGCGCAACCTGCTCTAAATTGCGTGCAATTATTAGAGACAGTTACATTATCTGCGTTACATCTCCTGTGTAACGTGTGCACAGCCTAAAAATATCTGTGACATCCAGTGTACTTTGTCCGTAGATGGTGTCCGCTGTGGACAGTTACATTACCTGGGCTATATCTCCTGTATAACGTTTGCGCATTCCAAATAGCTGTGACATTCCCTGTCATTTTTTTATTTGTTGCTGGTGACAGTAGCAACATTACCTGCGCTACATCTCCTGTATAACGTTTGCGCATCATAAATATCAGTAACATTCAGTTTAATTTTTTCACTGCTGGTGACAGCGACATTACCTGCGCTTCATCTCCTGTATAACGTTTGCACATCCTAAATATCAGTGACATTCAGTTTAATTTATTTGCTCATACACTTACAAAACCTGCGCTACTGTACGTGTGACATGCTTGCAAGCATATATACCATTTAATCTGCAGAAGGCGAGCAGTAATAGACGAGGAAGTGGCCGTGCTGCTGATGGTGCACCCAGAGGCAGTGGCCCTGGGCGCGGTGAAACTGTGCCTGCTGCCAGAGCACGAGAAACACACTCATCCATGATACCTAGCTTCATGTCCCAGTTTGCAGGGTGGCACAGGACACTACTTTCGAGTCAGACCAGTGTGACCAGGTGCGCGGTTGGATTGCAGCAGATAATGCTTTAAGTCGGTTAAGCACCACCCTGTCTTCCACCAAGTCCAGTCTCAGTAGCCAAGAGTCTGGTCAACAGAATCCTCACCCTGATCCTCCTTCCTCCCACCATGGAGAGTCTTGCCAAACAAGTAATCCCACACTTGGATATTCCGAGGAGCTCTTTTCATCGCCACTCCTTGATTTGGGCCTCTCGCCAAGCCCGCTTGAAGAGGGACATGAGGAGATTGTGTGCACCGATGCCCAAACTCTTGAGCATCCACAGTCACAAGAAGATGACGGTGGGGAACGGCAATTAGTGTTTCACGAGGTGGATGATAATGATGAGACACAGTTGCCAATAAGACAATGGCAATTAGTATCTCAAGAGGTTGATGATAAGATTGAGACACAGTTGTCAATAAGTGAGGTTGTTGTTAGGTCAACAAGTCAGGAGGATGAGCAGAGTGAGGAAGTGGAAGAGGAGGTTGTGGACGATGAAGTCACTGACCCAACCTGGGAAGGTGGCAAGCCGTGCGAGGACAGCAGTACAGAGGGAGAGGGATCCGCAGCACCGCAACAGGCTGGAAGAGGCAGTGGGGTGGCAAAAGGGAATAGGCGGGCCACACCAAACAGGCCTGCAACTGTTCCCCGCAGCACCCTCTTGCAGCAATCTCCCTTGCCAAGGGGTAGGTGATCCACAGTCTGGCGCTCTTTTGAGGAAAGTGCAGACAATAAAAGAATTGTCATTTGCAACCTGTGCCGTACCAAAATGAGCAGGGGCATGAACACTAGCAACCTCACCACCACCAGCATGATCCGCTACATGGCATCAAAGACCCCTAATAGGTGGGACGAATGCCTGGGTCCACAATCAGTGTCACAACGCAGCGTACAGATGTCTATACCCCAGGTCTTAGAACAAAAGGGCAAATACCCAGCTACCCACCCACAGGCTATAGCACTAAATGCGCACCTTTCCAAATTGTTGGCCCTGGAAATATTGCCATTTAAGCTTGTGGACACTGAGGCTTTCTGCAGCCTGATGGCGGTGGCGGTCCCTCTTTACTCAGTCCCCAGCCACCACTATTTTTCCCGGTGTGCCATCCTCGCCTTACACCAGCATGTCACCCGTGCCCTGACCAACGCAGTTATTGGGAAGGTCCACTTAACGACTGACACATGGACAAGTGCTTTTGGCCAGGGATACTTAATTTACCTGACGGCACACTGGGTGAACGTTGTGGAGGCTGGGATCGAGTCGTACCCTGGGATGGCACAGGTGCTACCGACGCCAAGGATTGCGGGCTCTACTTCCATCAGGATTTCCACCACCACCTACATTAGTGGCTGCAACCCCCCCTTCTCTTCCTCCTCCACTTCCACTTCTGAATTCTCCTCCTTCAGCACCAGTCAGCCATTAATCAGTAGCTGGAAGCAGTGTAGCACTGCAGTGGGGAAGCGGCAGCAGACCCTTCTGAAACTAATATGTTTAGGTGACAAACAGCACACTGCCGCAGAGCTGTGGCAGGGTATAAGAAACCAGACTGAGCTGTAGCATGGTTGTGTCTGATAATGGCCGTAACTTGGTGGCGGCTTTGGAGCTCAGCAAGCTCACACACATACCATACCTAGCCCACTGGTTCAACTTAGTGGTTCAGCGGTTTCTCAAAACTTACCCCAATTTGCCTGAGCTACTGGTGAAGGTGCATCGTGTATGTGCCCATTTCCGCAAGTCATCAACAGCTTCAGCCAGTCTGGCAACGCTGCAGCAGCGCTTTAATTTGCCAGCTCACCAACTGTTGTGCGACGTAAACACGCGCAGGAACTCCACATTCCACATGTTGGCCAGGCTTTGTGAGCAGCAGAGGGCAGTAGTGGAATACCAGCTGCAACATGGTCGTTGTCTTTCCAGCCAGCTTCCGCTCTTCACAAGCGACAAGTGGGCATGGATGTCTGACCTCTGTGAGGTTTTATGCAACTTTGAGGAATCAACACAGATGGTGAGCAGCGATGCCGCTATTATGCCGCTCACAATGAAGGCGGACACTTTGCATGTGGAAGAGGTGGAAATGGGGGAAGACAGTACACAGGGTGATAGCCAGACCACCCTCCGTTCGTCTTCTCAGTGCAAATTGGATGATGATGAGGAGGAGCAGGAGAGAGTTGCCTCCGCTACAGAGGGTAGTACCCACAGCAGGTTTATTCCATCTGTTCAGCGTGGATGGGCCAAAGCGGATAAGGAGATTGAGAGTCATCCTCCTGATGAGAACAGTGAAGTCTTGCCTGTTGGTACTCTGGTATTGCCCATATGGCTCAGGTAGGTGAGTGTTAGGACCCGAGCTACTTGAGAAACCTTGGCGCGGTGCTCGGGCTCAGACATGTCCTACACCGTAGGACATGTTGGCTAATCTCTAAATTTTAAAATCAGTTTGAGGGCTTAGTAAGACTGCAGAGTGCACCTGTCTTTGCCATTATTATATTGTTATATTGATTATCACATCCACATAATTGCTATCTTGTGTAGAATGTCTATTGTGGTACTTATGGTTCGCTGCGGGCATCCTCCACTGTATGCATTTTTGCTGGGGATCGCCATTAGCAACGGGCCACAAGTGCAGGATTTGCTCCCCTGTATATATATATATATATATACATACACACAACTGCATGTGGGTTTGAGCACTTCCTGCCTGTTTAATACCACGCCATTCTTTTCAGTCTGTTGGTACTCTGGCACACATTGCTGAATATATGTTAGGCTGCCTTTCCCGTGACCCTCGCGTCATACGCATTTTAGCCAGCACCGATTACTGGTTGTTCACCATTTTTGACCCCCGCTACAAGGAGAACTTCTCATCTCGCATTACTCTGGTGGAAAGGACGAGCAAAACGGTGCAATACCAGAAGGTCCTTGTTGAGAAATTGCTCCAAAAATTTCCATCTGACTAAGCTGGTGGCAGAGTCCGTAGTTCCTTGGATAACCAAGGAGGGGAGATGAGGGGAACACACAGCAGTTCCAACAGAGGCAAGGCAACACTCTCTAAGGCCTGGGACAGTTTCATGACACCCCGCCAGCCACCTCACCCTGATGCGTGGCCTAGTGTCACAAGGAGAGAAAAGTTTTGGAAGATGGTGAAGGAGTACATAGCAGACCGTGTCAGCGTCCTCAATGATCCCTCAGTGCCTTACAACTATTGGGTGTCCAAACTGGACACGTGGCACAATCTGGAGGTGCTAGCCTGCCCTGCAGCCAGCGTTCTGTCAGAGCGGGTATTTAGTGCTGCTGGTGGCATAATAACTGATAAGCGCATCTGACTGTCAACTGAAAATGCTGACAGGTTGACTCTTATCAAAATGAACAAGGCCTGGATTGCCCCTGACTTCCCTACTCCACGAGAGGAAAGCGGCTGAACATAAAGGAACTTTAAATGTGGCTTTTATGGTGTATTGAATACACTGTACTCCCATGCACCCCTTCCACCACAAAAATGGTATATGGTTCAATCGCCCTTCTCTCGTCCTCCTCCTCCTGCTTATTAGGCTGCCCTCGCTACTAATGTTTTAGAGGGTCAGCTGACCAGCAGGCCCTCAAACATAATTTTTTTCGATGGTCAGCTAGGTAGCAGGCCCTCAACCATAATTTTTTCGATGGTCAGTAGTGTTGGGCGCGAATATTCGAATATTAATCGCGAAGATCAGCACTTTGAGAATTTGCGAATATTTAGACTATAGTGATATATATTCGTAATTTCGAATATTCTAGATTTTTTTTTCATCAGTAACCTCCCTTCTTGCGTTTGGGCCAATGAGAAGGCTGCAATATCTTTGTCTGAGCTTAGCAACATCCCTAGCAACTAATAGGAAAGTTACCTACCCCTTACTATATAAGAAACTCTCCAGCAGCCCTTGTATGCAGCATTTTGCAGATCTGAGAGAGAGAGCATTGTTATTGCTGTGCTCTCTGCTTTCCTGTATCATTACATTAGATAGTTAGTTAGTTAGTTAGATAGCTTATATATATAATACAGTTAGTGGGAGATAGTCAGTGTAGGTTAGATAGCGATATAGTGTAGCTGAGTAGTGTTGCTGTCTATACATACATACATATATACATAGTGCTGTGATGTCACAAGTTCACAACAATACTTAGTGCACCAATCACTAATAAATAGTCAGACCTGTTAAAATGTGAAGTTGCACATATTGCGCCAAAATATTCGCATCATTAGTGCCGATTCTGCAATCGTGAATATATTGGAGCACTCTATCTGCATAAAGCTATTGTAATGTTCTGCCGTGCCAACCATTTTCTCTAGTCTCAGGAGACTTCTAGCAGCTTGACAAATGAAGCTATAGTGACCCACCAGTGCAGTTTCTAGGTAAAATTTCTCTCAGGGCGAGTGTCAAAAAAAACTCCCCCCCCCCCCTCAAAACTGCTCGATGAAATAAGTGTCTCCCCATTGTAAAAAATGTGGAACCACATTGCACGGACGGTCACAGTGACCCACAGACTCAGGCTCTCACTCACAGCAGGCTTCTTTCTCAGCACTGCTCCGGGCGGGCGGTAACAGGCAGGCAGTGCGGGCGGCGGTGCTCACCGCACTTACTGTACGTCACGTGGCGCGTGACGTACAGTGAGTGAGCGCCGCCGCCCGCAGAGCCTGCCTGTGGGGGGACATTATTTTTAATAAGGATCACTATGGACATTATTTAGAATGGAGGCTGCTGTGGGTGTCATTATAACTGTACAATGTCTGATAGGCCTAGTCCTGAGTTATATTACCCTGCCCTGTATAATAATGTACCCTGATACCCCTTAGTTATATTACCCCAGCCGGGTAATATAACTAAGGGGTATCAGGGATGGGTACATTATTATACAGGGCATGGGCAGGGTGATATAACTCAGCTCAGGACTAGGCCTGACATTATACAGTTATAATGAGTAATGACACCAACAGCAGCCTCCATTCTAAATAATGTCCATACTGATCCTTATTAAACTTAATGTCCCCCACAGTGACAGTGGCCCCCATTTTCATGTCTCCCACAGTGACAGTGGCCCCCATTTTCATGTCTCCCACAGTGCTCCCCCCCCCCCATTGTAATTAATGTCCCCCCCATTGTAATTAATGCCCCCCCATTGCAATTAATGCCCCCCCCCCATTGTAATTAATGCCCCCCCAGACCATCACTCGCCTCACAGCGGGCATCAGCACTGCTCAGGGGCTCAGGGCGGGCGGTAACAGGCAGGCAGTGCGGCGCTCACTCACTCACTGTATGTCACACGCCTGCGCCGCCTAGTGGGAGGAGCAGGCGCGTGACGTCAGTAAGTGCCGCCCGCACTGTCTGAAGAGTGAGAGGACTCGGCACTCGGGCGCAGGTCAGGCGAGATGTCAGAGGGAGGCAGGGCCGGTGCGAGGATTTTTGCCGCCCTAGGCAAGATAAAAATTGCCGCCCCCCCCCTTATCAGACATCACATATGTTCCACCTCTTTCTCAGCTTTTAAATTAAAATAACTGCTATGCTTCCCTTACAGTTAATCCAGCTTCTTGTAGCTGTCTTTTTGCGGAATGGAATTGCGGACTCATACATTTCTATGGGGCCGCAATTCCGATCCTGAAAAAAATAGAACATGTCCTATTCTTGTCCACAATAGCGGACAAGAATAGGCATATTCTCTTAGTGCCGGCAATGTGCGGTCCGCAAAATGCGGAACGCACATTGCCGCTGTCCGTGTTTTGTGGATCCGCAAAACACATACGGACGTGTGAATGGACCCTAAATGTGAGGTAAATTTAATTTAATAACTAAACAATTACATAATAAACATATTGCATTGTCTACTTACCACCAGGACAATAAGATGATCTGGTCTCTGGCTGCAGTCTGGCTCTGGGGACTCCCTTGTCACTCTCTTCTACCCCCCCCCCCCTTGTCACTCATTAACATTTTCCCCCCCTTGTCACTCATTTCCATTCCCCCCCCCCCCTTGTCACTCATTTCCATCCCCCCCCCTTGTCACTCATTTCCATCCCCCCCTTGTCACTCATTTCCATCCCCCCCCTTGTCATTCATTTCCATCCCCCCCTTGTCATTCATTTCCATTCCCCCCCCCCCCTTGTCACTCATTTCCATCCCCCCCCCTTGTTATTCATTTCCATTCCCCCCCCTTGTCATTCATTTCCATCCCCCCCCCTTGTCACTCATTTCCACCCCCCCCCTTGTCATTCATTTCCATTCCCCCCCCTTGTCATTCATTTCCATTCCTCCCCCCCTTGTCACTCATTTCCATTACCCCCCCGTCACTAATTTCCATTCTCCCCCCCCCCTGTCACTAATTTCCATTCTCCCCCCCCCCCTGTCACTAATTTCCATTCTCCCCCCCCTGTCACTAATTTCCATTCTCCCCCCCCCTGTCACTAATTTCCATTCTCCCCCCCCCCCCCCGTCACTAATTTCCATTCTCCCCCCTGTCACTAATTTCCATTCTATTGTCACCTCTAGTGTAGCGTGGCCGAGCTCTGGTCGGTCCGCGGTACAGGAGCATTTGTTTCCTGTACCCGGCCGGACTGACAGGAAGTGCTCACTTAGTGTGCACTTCCTTTCAGTCCGGCCGGGTACAGGAAACAGAAGCTCCAGTACCGCGGACCGACCAGAGCTCGGCCACGCTACATTAACATGAGCACAGAGCAGAGACAGCAGGCAGGAGATTCTTTAGAGGAGCGGCAAGCGCTTAGCCGCTCAGGAGGCGCAGCATGACGGGCGCCGCCGGCCGGCAATTATATATAACCATTTTTTATTTTTTTACACCACACAGGGCGCCCCTGCCGGCGCCCCCCTTCTGACAGCGCCCCGGGCGGCCGCCCGTCCCGCCCGCCCCTAGAAACGGCCCTGTGACCCACGCCTGTATTTTGCGTGCATTACGCGAATATTACATTGCCGTTTTTTCGAGATCAAGAAAATAATCTCGAATTCGTGAATATATGACGAACATTCTTCAAATATTCGCGAAATATTGCAAATTTGAAAATTGCCCCTGCCGCTTATCACTACCATCCAACAGTTATCAAGCAACTTTGAGGCTTACTGGTTCTCAGTCAGATGAGAACTGGTTTTGAATGTCTCACAGTGCACAAGGCTGCCATTGTAAGGTATGCTGACTGTATCTGTCTCATGGATAGATGCATCCAGACATCGTTCCAATGCTGTTTTCAAACCATTTCGGTGGTGTTTCCATCAATTTCTAACCTTTTTCTGTGAACCAGACACCCTCTCTCCTTCAGAGCAGGGGATGCCTGGTTTAATGCTTGGGTCTCCCATTGACTTCCATTGTGCTCGGGTGCTCGGTAAAGCACCCGAGCATCCCGAGGTTTTCTACTCGAGCACCCTTTGGTGCTCGATCAACACTACTGATGACCCAATTCTAAATTATCACAGGATAAGTCATCAATATCTGATTGATGGGGGTTTTACACTTTGTCCCCCATGATCAATTCTTCCTGTAGCCTCCGGCTCCAAAAATAGCACAGCTCAGTGCAAAGTGTAATGGCTATACCAGGTCACATTCACTTGGGGGCTGAGCTGCAGAAACCTAGCATAGCCACTACACTTTGAATGGAGCTATGCTTTCCACTCTGATAAAAGTGCTAGTTCCGACACTGGAGGCTGCAGGGAACAACTCTTCATGGGGTGCGGAGTGTTGGATCCCCACCAATTGGATATTGATGACCTATCCTGGGAAAGGATCATCAATATCAGAAGCCTGGAAAACCCCCTTATGGCACATCTAGTGTTGCCCTAACAGCAGCCTGCATCATAGAGCAGGAGGAGCTGAGCCGATTATACTAAATCCTTCCCATAAAAGGATATACTAATCTGTTTTTCATGCCTTCTCATTGTTGGTTTCAAAGTCCTATCATTGATTGATAGGACCACCTGCATGACGGGTTCTCTTCAATGTGTCATACAGTGTAAAACCGCATAAAAAAAGGCCAAGAATATCTATTTTTTTAAGTGAATGGGAGCTGAGCTGCAGTACCCAAGAATGTCCACTACACAGTATATGGAGCTGTGGTGTTCCGACTCCATACAATGTTTACATACTGGAACGGTGGCTGCAGGTAACAGCTGATCAGTAGGGGTGCAGTGTTGGAACCACATAGATCTCATGTTGATTACCTATTCTAAGGATAGGTCATCAATATCTCAGTCCCAGAAAATCCTTTTAAAAATGAAAAATATAAATAAATTACCCACATCAGTATTTGTTTTAATTTTAGCTTTTCCTTTCAGACATAGCAAACTGTGTATTCAAAGAACAACGCTATCACTTCTCAAAGAGCCAGCAGCTGTGTTTGTCCTGAAGAAGGAAGTCTTACAAAAAATTGGCATGCAATATTAATGTTGAATTTTCATGTATATATAATAAAATGCATTGCAGCTGCAATATCTACTGCCAAAACTAACAGAAAACTTGTTAATGTGGATCGAAGGCTCTCATTCTTCCACAATTATTTCTTAATTCATAAAAGCACAGTACAACTTTACAACATCCCCAAGGGCACATAAAGGTTACGCCGGGTATAAGGAGTAACTGTATCCCCTTTACAGTACAATGCTCAGTAAATGCAAGAACTTAATCAACTTTTCTATGTTTTTGTTGCAAAGTAAAAGATACTGCAGGTAAAAAAAAAGAAAAAAAGGGGGTGCAGAGGGAAATTACACATATAAAATGCATATTTTTCATATCCTTTATGATGGGATTTAATTGCAGAGAAAACCCACAATCATTTTATTACTATTTTGTTAGAATTTTTAGAACATTTTTCTCTGAGGCTTAGGGTCTAAATAAGATCAATCTATTGCAGCTAATAATTGTATTTGACATGGCAGTGGGACTGTTTTATATGACAAAAATTAGTCTAGAAATTTTCATATCCTTTATTGAAACTGGCGTGTTCTGACAACTCACGTCGCCACCACAGTGATGCATTTTGGTTAGGATGTGGATTTTGCTTTTTTGCATTACAGTCCTGTGATTTTTCACTCATTTACAGACTGGAGAAATACAGTATAGTGCTCTGATCATGACTAGGGAATGACAAGCATGGACATACATAGATCTCATAGGGCCCCATAGCAAAATGTAGTATGAGCCCCCCTTTCCCACCCAAGTGTGTGTGTATCAGTCTCTCCCATGCAATATACAATACTCCAAATTTCTAATGAATTTACTTATTTTTTATTAACTAAAAGAAATTCAAATTAAAAATAAATTATCATAAATAAGCACATGCCCTAACCCACTCTATACGACTTCTACGTCAGTAAAGTGGAACAGGTGCTTCATAAATATGGCACTCATTCTGACCACCATATTTCTCAATGTATTCATGCTAGACAACTGGCATAAAATCACTAATAAATATCCTGCCTCCCTTCTATTACAAAGCTGTTTGCCTTAAGCCACAACTAGGAGGAGCTCAGTGCATAGGAATTTATACAGTTACTGTAATCAGATGTTTGCGCAGAGTTCCCCCTATTGGTGGCTGCTGGAAAATACAGTGTTTTTACATCGGGAAGAGAAAGCACTGGCCCCCCTCAACTCGAGCCCATAGTAGTTGCGTGGTCTGCTTCCATTCAAGATACACCAGTGGAGACAAGAAACCTCAAAACTTCAAGGCTCGGGGGGGCGTGGCCAACTGCCGACATGGCCGGACGCGACTGAGCGCTGCTCCGCATCCTGCCGATTATCCTGAGCGATCCTGTGCTCTAAAGAATACACAGACATCCCCTGACAGTGCCCTGACTTACCCGGCGGCAATAGCATTGCATCATGGGTCCCAGTAAGGCGCAGGCGGCAGCGGAGCGTCTTAAGGAGTATGCCAGACATGAGGCGCAACATGGCGCCGCTCCTTCATCTCCAGCACGTGCACCGCAGACCAGGGGACAGGCGGTGCAGCCGCCAGAGGAAGCGCCGGAGGTTACCCTACAGTCGTCGCATGAAAGGCTAATGGCGGCGATCACAGGCTGTCAAGCTTCCCTCACTGGCAAGATAGAGGAGGTGAGAGTGGACCTGGGGCTCTTGCGCCATGATGTACAGCAGCTGAGAGAGAGGGCCAGGCTCACTGAAGAGAGGGTATCCGAGCTGGAGGATAATACCAGAATCCTGCCGGATAGGATCTCAGATGTTGAAAGGGCAGTGGACTCTCTGAAACAAAAATGTGATGACTTGGAGAACCGCGCAAGGCGCAATAATGTGAGAATCCTGGGGATGCCTGAGAGATCGGAAGGGGCCGACCCAGCAGCATTTCTGGAGGGATGGTTTAGGTCCATTTTCCCTGAGGCGTCCTTTTCAAAGGCATACGCGGTGGAGAGAGCTCACAGGGTGCCGATCAGGGCGCCACCTCCGGGTGCACCCCCTAGACCCTTGCTGGCTCGCCTGCTTAACTGGAGAGACAGAGATCTCATCCTTGCTCAAGCCAGGATAAAACAAACCATAACCTTGGGATCTGCAAATATATCCCTGTATCCTGATTTCTCTGCTGATTTACAGAAGAAGAGAGCGACCTTTGTCAGCATCAAGAAACGTCTACGGGAATGTAACATCCAATACTCCATGGCCTATCCAGCCCACATGAGAGTGGTCGACGGCGGGAAATCGCTTTTCTTCTCCAGTCCCAGAGAAGCTGAAGAATGGCTTTCTATGAGGCCACGAAGGTCACCTCCCAGATGAACTGCGTTGCGGTTTTCCACGGGGTCATGTTCGCCCGTCTTGTCTCCGGGACTGTTATAGTTCAAGTCAGAGTACCTTGCCAAATGCTGTTGGTATACAATCTGAAGGGTACTCCTTTATAATTTTGTGTTTAAATGCTTTATAGGCACTGTTTCATGGGATATAGCATTGTATTTTGTCACTACTTAATATGCTACTGCGGGGGGAGTATGTTTCGCTACCTGTCTCAGTTTTTTCACCTATCTACACTGGGCAGGTCCCCCGAGTATATGGCTACTATGGTTCACTATTTGTTCACAGTTCTATGCATTAAAATTTGGGTACATTTGTACTGTTATCAGTTTCGTTATATTACTGGGGATTGGTATGTTAAAGCAAATATCACGAGGTTGCCAGCTTGTATTATTTATATGATGGGTCACGACTTAGCGGGAATATGTTATGCCTTATGGCCATTTGTGTTAAATGATGTCCATTAAGGTTATGTCCTGGAACGTGAGGGGGATGGGAGGTCCTAAGAAGCGTATGGCGATATTTGCGCATATACGAAAGTATTCTCCTCACATTTTAGGACTGCAAGAAACACACTTAACAAAAGAGACGGGTGGTAGAGTTAATAAGCCTTGGGTTCAATGGGTAGAGAGTGCGTACGGATCCTCATACTCTAGAGGAGTGTCGCTGTTAATCCATCGTACAGTCAGGTGGGAGCCGCACCAAGTGGTGGCTGATACTGAGGGGAAATATGTTTTTGCCTATGCGCATGCCAATGGTGTCCCCTATGTGGTGTTGAACCTGTATAATCCTACGCCAGCTAACCTTTCTTTGTTGCAGGCAGCAGCGGGGTTTGCAGCTCAGTTTCCTGCAGCGAGGGTCATATGTATGGGGGATATCAACATGGTAATGGAAGACTCTTTAGACAGATTTCATAATCCACTGCAGAATGTTAGTCTTAGACCGTCTGGCAACATCCTGGCGAGATTTGTATCTGAAATAGGATGGTTGGATATGTGGAGGGAAAGAAACCCAGCCCAATTGGTATATTCTTGCTTTACACCCTCTAAAGGGGCACTCTCGAGGATTAATTACATGTTTGGTACAGTGAATATGCATATATCGTTGCAAGATATATATTATGGTGCGCAGGGTCCTTCGGATCATGCGCCTATTATAGCGGTATCTGTCACGTCGGACGTGCAATTGCGCACTACTAAAAGGCGCATCCACCCGTTTTGGCTATCATTGATGGGTATAAATGACCGTGTCCCAGATCAAATTCGGGTATTCTTGGAGATGAATGGGGCAGACAATAACGTCTCTCTTTGAAGGCTTTTTTGCGGGGCTGTCTCCAGTCTTCTATTTCATATATTAAAACTTCAAGGCTCAATTTGAAACTGGGCCTTAAAACACCATAAACACCTTCTGCAGTACCCGAGTATGTGTCTTTGTCTTCATTCATTGGTCTCCCAGTGGTCTGCATTCCATTATCTACTCTCCTATTTGACTTTTGCCTTCCATCCGCCATAGTAATCAATCAATGCATTAAAGTTTTAAGAGGACATGTAACTATGCGCTGGACACAATGGAGGCAGTGTGAAGGACCACAATCTTCTGTTTAGAGACACAGACTGCGGGTACTTACTAAAAACTAAGGGGTTCTCCAGGATTTAACAATTGATTACCTATCTCTAGGACAGGTCATCAATTTTGAGCTCTGGAGCTACTCTCAAACAGCTGAGCTGATCACCGGGGGTGTGGAGTGTCGACTTTCGCCAATCTAATATTGATTATTCCTGCCAAAAAAACTACTTCAGAAGAATATCAACCTCAACATTCAACATGTGTTACTTCCATGAAATGTGGACCTTCCCAATCCTCATCCTCAAAGAGCTGTAACTTGAAGCTCTTTGGCCACAGGGCACAATTTTTATTAGGACTTCCAACCAACTATTTATAGTACTGGTGTCTTCCTCTTATGTTTCATAGCAGTCTTTAGACCCCTTAAGACACCAGAGCCTTGATGCTACTGTTATCCCAGCAACCCTGTCTGTACAGGGACCAAGACTCATAAAATGTGTAGCACATGTACATGAGTCAGCTAAGAGGAAAATTTGAAGATAACAGGGTCCATGACAATCATGATTTATAAGATGGCCACTAATATAACAAATTCATCCCTCAGTGACCAGGCCAACCATCAGTGAAGAGGATACTTGCAATCAGGCAAGCTATGGTAAAAAGAAAAACAATACAAAGTCTACTCAGATGAAGATCAAAGTTTTAATTCCACTTTGAAGAGCATTTCCTCTCTGGTAATTACGTAAAATAATTTGTCATTGTTAAGAGAGGATGGGTGGAAATGCCAATGAAAGGTCTAGTGGAAATTCCAAAGTCAAGTTAAAGAGGTGTACAGAAGATTCATTCATTCAAACCTTCTGTCTTTTGATATCAAATTTACTTTTTCTTCTTTTACAGTGGATCTGAGCCATCTATTTGTCTTCCAACATCTTAGATCTCCGCAAGGAGACATTTTTGTAACCCTTGATTGCTCCATAAGTCTAATTGTATGATAGCACTTTTTCCTATGATCAAACCAAAACTGACCAGCTTGGATTCATATTTCTGCTTAGATTTTTTTTGGGGGTGGGATATTTTGTATTTAGTGAGCACATTTTTGAACATTTTAATTACAAAAAGATAGACAATCCATGGAAAATATAGCTATTTAGAATAATGCCTTCAGGACCTGTTCCAATATTTGGCCAAAAATATTTTTTGCTTTTGCCTTCAGATATTCGGACCATCATGTTAGTATTTATACTGTTGATTTGATGAACAAGTTGTTATTTCTTAGAGCGCCATTTTTGGGCCACAATTATTAACACATTGAATTTATAATATGGAGAAAATGAAGAAGAAAACACAGTGTTCACACTAATCATCTTAAATTGCGTTATGGAGATACTAAATATATACAAAGTATGCTATTCAGTGTTTTCCAAGTAACGTTTAATAAAATATGTTTATTCTAAAAAAGTATATTTGCTTCTTTTTGCTTTTTGTTAGTTTAATTATTTATTTATTGAGAAATCGTGGTTGCGTTGCAGATGAGCACATCTCCAGGATCCATCCCGGAATGGAAGGGTAATTTTGCTGGGGTTCTGTACCACAGAGTCTGGATTTTATAACTATTTTACTTTTTGTTTTACCTCATACAGATAACAGCGGCTTCTCTGATCTTGACAGTTGGTGTGCCACAATGATTGGCAGTCACACTCCCACTTTTGACCATTTTTAATGCTAACAACCGATATCAATATCAGTAATTGAATATGTGTGTCACTAAACAGTTCACCAAAAATTATACACACATATAATATAAGTTCAATATTTATTGTTTAAAAAGAAAAATTCAATACATATTAAAGCAAAAAGTACATACAGTGGTAGCAGTGCAGGACAGTACTGCGACAAGTATAAGTCCACCATCCCCCCAACAACAAAAGCTCCTATGATCAGTTTTGAACAGTCAAATAGGAGATTATAAGCCAAAGTCTTAATACAAATATTGTGTAAAAGACACATCTAAAAATATATAAATAGCTCGTATATCTCATAACCTGACCTCATGCCGCATCATATTGCCATACCCATTCAGTACCATTAGATATTAGCTAAACATACATGGAGTCTCCATGAAGCGTACTCCAAATGTATACATCAAACACAATGTGAAAACAAGTACTAACCCGGAGTGGAGGGGGATGATGGCACCAAACCGGAGCGCGTTTCGCCTCGCTTCTTCAGGGGTACTGTCCTGCACTGCTACCACTGTATGTACTTTTTGCTTTAATATGTATTGAATTTTACTTTTTAAACAATAAAGATTGAACTCATATTACATGTGTGTATCATTTTTGGTGAACCATTTTTAATGCTGTGAGAGAACAGGTTGAACACAAAAAAAACTCCAATCATTAGGTAACTTGACAGTGACAATCCTTGTAGAACACCAGTGATGGCCAGGCTTGTAAATTCTACAATGGATATGAGAAAGATAGAGAAAAAAAAAAAAACTGAGTGAAAGCTAGCAAGAACATACATAGAGTCGCTACAATGTAGCGACCATACTGTAAGAGGAAATCCAGAGAGAACAAAAGCCTTTATATCTGATGAGTAGCCCCTACAAATATAATAACAGCCAGTTTATAATTTATCATTGCAGTTTCCCTTTAAGTGACAGTGATGTCTCACTCTTGGTCTCATCGTGAATATTGTTGAACTCTGATATCACTGTAGACCATCACCCTTAGCAAATAACCTTAATAACCATCACCATACCAACATCTGGTCAAAGCAATTAATTTCTAGAATATTTCCGGCTCCAGTAATCCTGAAAATCTGTCACTCTCAAGTTCACCTGTACGTGACATTATGTAAAAAAAAAAAAAAGCTGTAATATAGTAAAGAGACGCGTGCACCTAATTCAGATATCAAAAGGGTCTTGAGAATTCCTAATGCAAAGGTTAGACATGACACAACATTAGCTCTCCTGCCAGGGACTATATATTATTCATAAATGAGTGCTGGTGCAATGGAACATAAATGACACACTATATATATATATTAGAGATGAGCGAATTTTTTGGGCTATTTCCTGGCTGCAGAGAGCCTTTATACGGGTGTAGAACACTGTGCCTTGCAGTAACACACATAGGGAGTCTGCTGTGGTAGTGAAATAATATTGTATTGTATTAGATCACTGCATACATCACTTATTTGGGCAGTCACGGGCAAAAAACTGACTAAATAACTCAAGTATGAACTCAGCCTTACAGGTCGATGTTAGCTCCAACAAGAAGCGCATTCGGCAGCTGATATCCACATAGATTGTCTACAGAACCTGTTCTATTAAACGCTTATACAAGGTAGAGCCCCCGACAGAATGGAGAGGGTGTCAGCAGTAAGTTGTGTTGACATCACTGAATAGTTTTCCTCATTCTCTGATCCGTCAGAACAATAATCACAAAAAAAACGGATCCTGTCTGTGGAGCATCGGCCTTCACTCGTCAGCATTTGCTCAATAATCCATCAGTATTGCTAAAGCAAAAAAAAACGGAGTGGATCTAAAACAGAGAATGACACGTTGAATGGAATATTTGCATGTCTTCTGTGTTTTGTACCCACTCCTGCTTTTGGCTACCAAATCATAGCCAATTCTGATGGGACCATAGAGGCCTTACAGCTGCTACACAGACAGGATCCATTGTGCATCCCATTTTCCTTCCTTCTGACAGATCAGAAGAAATGTCAAATAAATGATGATGTCAGCCAGGTCGAAAGCCAAAATAGTGGACCAGTCATGACGTGGGGAGGGTGGGAACAGCATGAGAAGTCCACAGAGTGGACCTATGACACAATGTGAGGTGGAAGTCAGCAGAGGATGACCACAGAGCGGCACAATAACATAGTCTGGAGGTGGCGGCAGCATCAGGAGGCACAGAGTTGCAAGGTGACATACTGTGGAGGTGGGTGGCAATACCAGTACCCGCTGAGAAGGTGGGTGAAAGAAGAGCACTTGGCATCAGATGTGTGGCATCAGGCGGGTAACTGCATCAGAATAGTAGCCTGAAGGCAGGTAGTCAGAAGAAACCGATCTCTTTTGTCAAATTGTTGGTGTGGCACCATGGATGATCTAGTCTGATGCATCAGGCATTGGTGTGTGGAAATCCATGGCCTGATCCACGCCTGATTCATCTTGATGCAGTGTCCCACTATGTGCTATATGTGGGCAATTTAAACTCTTGCTAAATGTCATAATAAATGTATTGTAGTATCATGCTGTAGTTCCCTTAACAGGCTGGCAGTGTCATTTACATTTATTCGCCCCTAGGTGGTGCTGGCACCACTATATATATAGCTGGGGGGGTGTAAAGTTAGTGTTTCGGATGCTAATGAAGAGATAAGGAAGTTAATGGAGGAGGTGGAAATTTGTATTTCCACTGAAATAATAAAAAAAAAGATTTTACCGCATATAAGTGCAGCGCTTAATGCTGAATACAAGATTTTTTGTCCACCGAAATAATTCAAAAAGATTTTACCACATATAACTGCAGCAGTTAACGCTGAATAATTTTTTTTTAAACCAAAATAAATCACACAAGATTTTACCACATATAACAGCATCGCTGAATACAAGCTCCTGGGAAGGTCATGGAGCGTCCCGGTCATCCGGCATCTATTCGCTCCGCTGAAGGATTATTTTGAAAGTGTGTAGAAGCCACACAGGGCCCCCATGCTGCAGATTTATCATAGAGACATCCTGGAGATTTTACGTGGATACAATTTTTTTTCCCACCAAAATAAGTCACAAAAGGATTTTACCACATATAACTGCAGCGCTGAACGCTAAATAAAATTTTTTTTTCCACCAAAATACTTCAATAAAGATTTTACCACATATAACGGAGCACGGAGATGGAAAGGGTCTTCGGATTCCCCCCACACTATGCTGGGGGATTATTTTGAAAGTGTGTAGAAGCATACGTAGCCCCAACACTGCAGATTTATCATGGAGACATCATGGAGATTTAACCGCATATAACCGCAGCGCTGACTGACTGCTACCGCCACTACTTCCATGAACCCCTGCTACAATCCGGGTAGGTAGGCTGCTGCGAAGCAGGTGCCCTACCCCGAGCACGTTTGGGCTTCCGACCTCCCACTGCTGCCACCCTGCAGAATCCCAGCCATGCTTTCAACACATATAACCGCCAACGTGAACTGAGAATATCTTTTTCTTTTTGTACTGAAATAGGCCAGGTAAACGCTTTTGCCACTAATAAGTGCACCAGTGAAAGGCATATATATTTTTCTTTTTTACTGAATAAGCCCCTATACCGCTTTCAACAGAAATAACTGCAGAGTGAACTGACGCTTATATTTTCTTGTTGGACTGAAATAGGCCACTATACGCTTTCACCAGAATTAACTGCAGAAATGTATGAGAACATATTTTTATTTTTTAATGAAATACGCCCCTATACGCTTTCACCAGGAATAACTGCAGAAGTGACCTGCGAATATATATTTCTTGTTGGAATGAAATAGGCCAGAAAACAATTAAATAGTCCAGTGCGTATATATTTTTCTTATTTACTTTAAGTATACGCCCCCTATATACTTTCACCAGAAATAACTGCAACAGTGCAGTGTGTATATATTTGTCTTTTTTTTACTAAAATACACCCCTATACGCTTTTACCAGAAATAACTGCAACAGTGCAGTGCGTATATATTGAATTTTTTTTTAATGAAATACGCCCCTATACGCTTTCACCAGAAATAACTGCAGAATTGACCTGAGAATATATATTTCTTGTTGGAATTAAATAGGCCACTATATGCTTTAACCAGTTAAATAGTGCAGTGCGTAAATATTTCTCCTATTTTACTGAAATACGCCCCTATACGTTTCACCAGAAATAAACTGCAGAAGTGAAATGCGTATATATTTTTCTTGTCCTACTGAATAAGATACTAAGATATAAGCCACTAAAGGCTTTCCAACATAACATTTGCAGCCCAATAACAAAAAGCTGGAATGACAGAGCTGTCTAATGACTGTTGAATCCTCAAATAATCTTCCCCTGCACTTGTAAATCACTTTCCTATCACTGTCCACAGCACCTCTGACGTCTCTCCTGCACTAAGATGCTGTGAAATGATTCCTCCCTATCCTTTCCCTGCACTTATAAATCCTTTTTTGAGTTTTTTTTTTTTAACATAGAGGTTTTTCCTATTGCTGTCCCTAGCGCCTTCACACGTCTCTCCCTGCACTCTGAACGCTGAAAAATGGCAGAATCTAAAATGGCTGCCGTATTTATAGGGCTATGACATCACAGGGCTGACTGGCTGCCGATTGGCTGCATGCAGGCATGTCAATCTGGTGATCCGCCTTCCCAGAGTTCCTTGCCCCATGTCCTCAGTCCTCACACGTGTAGCCGCCATTTTAGGAAAATTGCGATTCATTACCATGAAGCGCAAAAAAATTTGCATTGTTGCAAATCGAAGTTTTCCTGCAATTCGGATCTAATTCCACTTTGTCAGCTTCGATTCGCTCATCTCTAATATATACGGTGTACATGCTTGAAAAAGGCTCAAGTGTAGAGCCGAAACGTTGCACCACCTGGGTGAATAAAGGTCACTTATTTTCATCTACTGGAGTGCCGCTCGTTTTTTCCGGATTTATACATCGGGGTAAGAAGCCTATTCCCCTTGGGACATGCACCCTATTCTCTGTACTCATTCACACCAGTGCCGCCATTTTTCCTGAACTATATATATATATATATATATATATATATATATATATACACTGTATATTAGTCAAGATCATACACAAGCACCAGGTTACAGGAAGGAGCATAAATGCAATTTCCAAGCATCTATGGAAAGATCCTGTGACATCTCTTAGCAAATCTTTACATGTGATGTTTCATTTGGCAACTTGGATCTTGGAGGAAGAAGGGATTTCATGGAAAGACTGATATACAAATAAAAGTGTATAATAAAAAACCGGCACTCTACATCTGGCGGTAACGCTTAAGGAGCAATCTAGACAGATAGGGTGGTAAAATATGCATTTATTTGTTGTCTATATCAATAATATAAGAGGGAGTATTAAAAGGGTAATAAGAATAGTAAAATTAGAAAAAATATAAAAAAATATAAATAAATATTTTTTGCGACTTGCAAAGGTAGGGGTGCAAAGTGGAGCAGTACGGTAGTCGCATGGTGCTGGTTCCCACTTTTAATAGTTCATTTGCACCCTGGTGGGTAAATGTCCCTTGTAAACAGTTCACAAATAGAAAATGTACCAGGGTGCCAATGAACTATTGAAAGTGGGAACCAGCACCATGCGACTACCGTACTGCACCACTTTGCACCCTACCTTGCACAGTCGCAAAAAAAAATTATTTATATTTTTTTATATTTTTTCTAATTTTACTATTCTTATTACCCTTTTAATACTCCCTCTTATATTATTGATATAGACAACAAATAAATGCATATTTTTACCTCCTTCTCCTTAAGCGTTACCGCCTGATGCCGGTTTTCATTATACACTTCTATTACATACCTTTCCTTTCTGATTGGGTGAATCAGTCTAAACCTAGAGCACCTGGACATTGTACTGGGCAGGTGAGCCACCAGTAACCCACCTCTTTCTCGCTGATATACAAATAAGAAGCAAAATAATGGATTTGCGCCTTTACATGATTTGGCTCCCCTGCAACAAAGGCCAGATCCCTGCATAGGGATTAAGGTGAATACCAGGGGGCAGCCAGGACAACGCCCTTAGGTCTAGCACAAAATCGAACCAGTTTACTGTCAAGTGGCTTCACAACCATTGCCTGTAAGAGATATGAAGATAGATAGAGAGATATAAGAGAACGATAGATAGATAGATAGAACGATAGATAGATAGATATGAGATAGATAGATAATAGATAAATAGATAGATAGATAGATAGATAGATAGATAGAAAACAGAGATATGATAAATAGATAGATACATAGATAGATTGCTCTGGTGATTTGCATACTCGAGGGTCTACTCTTTATTCCACACACAGGTCGGGTTTTTATCTTTCAACTAGTTTATTGACTGTTACAAATAGAGATGAGTGAAGTTCTTAAAAATTCAATTCGGGAGCTTAGACATTCACTAATTACTTTGTCTCAAATCCCATTTCTTTGTACGTAGCCGGTGCAATGACGAGGAATGCCGCTCTCCCCTTCCGTCATTGAACCCCTCAGATGCCTTAAGTCCTTTCAGGGGTTAATCATAAAAAAAATTTTAAATTGTATTTGCCTTATCCATTTGAGCGTGAAGAGGCCGCCGTGGCCATCTTGCTTGAAGATCCAGCTCAAAATCACCCACAGAGCGTGACGACGTCATCACGCTGACCGCTGTGGTGATGTTGTCATATGTCACGACATTTCTTCCAGCAAGATGGTGGCCTCTTCATGCTCAAATGGATGAGGTGAGTATGATTTTTTTAAATTTTTACCGCCATTTCAGGGAAAATTGATTTGTGAATATTCGGCTTCGCTGTAAATAGAATTTTCCCTGAAATTCAGATCAAGATAGCGCCCACAGGTGGACATATGCGTGAAGTACATTCAGATGTGTATCTGAATGTATACTCCAGGGAATAAGACTTGGTCCAGAGGCGGTGTATGTGTACCTGTACGGTGCTGCTGTTTGTGGGCTTAGACCGTGCGGATACTGCAGGGTAATGACTAGAGATGAGCTAATTTCTTAAAAGTCGATTCGGCTGATTCGTCGAATTTCACAAAACATAAAGCTTTGTGACGAATTACATTTCTTTGTAAGTAGTGGGTGCAATGACAGAGAGCTGCGACAGCGCCGCCCCCGTCATTGTACCCCTCAGATGCTGCGTTCACACACGATCGCGGCATCTGAGTGTAAAATGGACAATAATTTTTATTTTTTTAATCAAACTTACCGCCTTCATTTGCTTGCGACGGGCCGGCCGCCGCCATCTTGCTTGAAGATCTCGGCCGAAATCCTGTGCGGTGCGAGATTACATCATCACGGCGGCTAGAGTGGTGATTGGTGATGTATGACGTCATCACGCCGGCCGGCGTGATGATGTAATCTCGCGCCGCACGGGATTTCGGCCGAGATCTTCAAGCAAGATGGAGGCAGGGGGCCCGTCGCGAGCAAATTGAGGCGGTAAGTTTTAATTTTTTTTTATACTATTTCCGGATAAATCGATTCGCTGACACGAAGCACAAGGAAATTCGGCTTCTAGGCGAATCTAATTTATCCTGAAAATCAGATCCGAATTCCACTTTGTGGGATTCGATTCGCTCATCTCTAGTAATGACTTTTGTTGAAGTTGATTAGAATCGGCAATGTCCCGGATTAATCTGCCATCTGCTTCCTCCTCTCATTCTGCTAACACAAGCTGCATACGGGTTAGTGTTTTCAACTGTACAATTTGACCTTAGATTTTTTTCTTACAGGCATCCATGCTATCACCAGCGCTCGGTTTTGTTTACTAATTAATGCTATGCCACCGACTCCTCCTTGTAAGAAGCGTCCCTTACAGGCATCTCCGGACTCCTATGTTCTTAATAACATCAAGCAAGACGTGTGCTCCTGCATTTCTAGCATTCACAATGACCCGAGGTGAAATTTCCACACATTTGTGATTCCTAAATCAGTTACTTTCTTCTTAAAAAAAGGATATATATATATGTTTAAAAAAAACAAAAACAGGACCCTAACAGATTAACCCTTTAAGGGCACAACCTATTTAAATATATATATTTTTTTCTTCTACCTTCCAAGAAACCATCATTTTTTTTCAAGTTTCCTGTTCTATTGCTGTATGAGGGCTTGTTTTTTGCAGGATGAGGTTGCATTTTTAATGGCATCAGTTTTCTCTTGGAATCTCTATAGTCTGACGCCTATAACTTTAAATATTTTCTACAGAGCTGTGTGTAGTGCAGTGTGTGTTGTAAATGAAGAAGGAAAAAAGGAGGAAGTTTATTCAGACACTAAAGGATGTAGAGAGAAAAAATCCCCTTGTGTCTGACAGTAGGCGCCGACAGTGGTGGTGACTGAAGTCTAAGTAGCGCAAGGGTGGCAGCCAAAAAATGTCCAAGTAGGGCACTCAATGTAGATTTTGAAAAAACAAAAATAAGGGTGGGGAGGAGGTATAGGAAAGGCGCCAAACCGAGCAAAAATGCACTACATTTTTTTTATATCATGGTGCTAAGTGCTAGCATATTATACATATAGGTCAAAAGCTTCTATATATAAAAAAAACTTTCATATAAAAAAACATAAAATAAAAATAATATTAATAATTGTTAAAAAAAATGATTGAAATAAAATAGTAGAGGGTCCAGCAGGGACCTAATTTATTCTACTATTTTATTTCAATAATTCTTTTACAATTATATTATTATTTTATTTTATGTTTTTTTATATGAAAGGTTTTTTTTATATATAGAAGCTTTTTGACCTTTATGTATAATGTGCTGGCACTTTTAGCTCCATAATATAAAATTTTTTTAGTGCATTTTTGCTCGGTTTTGGCACCTTTCCTATACCTCCTCCCCACCCCTATTTTGTTTTTTCTAAATCTACAGTGTGTGTTGTAGTCTTTATTGGTACTTTGGGGTACAGTTGACTCTTTGACTTATTTTGTTTGGGGAGCAAAGTGACCAAAAAACTGCAAATCATCTATTTTTATATATATATTTTTCATTATGGCACCGAGCAGTAAAATATTCTGACCCAGCTATACCAGTAAGGCCTTGGCCGTTCCGTGCATTGGGGACTGCAAGTCGCGGTCCCCAATGCGCATGCACTATCCGTGCGGGTGCCGTGAAGGATCCAGACCCATTCAACTTGAATGGGTCCGTGATCTGTCTGCACCGCAAAAAATTATGAATGGGTCCGCATTCTGTGATGAGCACATTTCCGGTGCCCGCATATTGAGGATCCGCAGAATTTTTCGCTGAAATTCAGATCAAGATAGCGCCCACAGGTGGACATATGCGTGAAGTACATTCGGATGTGTTTTACATAGAATGTATACTCCAGGGAATAAGACTGGGCCCAGAGGCCGTGTATGTGTACCTGTACGGTGCTGCTGTTTGTGCGCTTAGGCCGTACGGATACTGCAAGGTAATGACTAGACATGAGCAAAATTCTTAAAAGTTCGATTCGGCTGATTTGCTGAATTTCACAAAATATTTGCTTTGTGACAAATTACTTTTGTAAGTAGCGGGTGCAATGACAGGGAACTGCGATAGCGCCGCCCCCGTCATTGTACCCCTCAGATGTCGTATTCATACATCATTGGGTTATCTGAGTGTAAAATTAACAATAAAAAATAAATTTAATATAACTTACCGCCTCCATTTGCTCACTACGGGCCGGCCGCCGCCATATTGCTTGAAGATCTAGGGCCGAAATCCTGTGCGGCGCGCGATTACGTCATCACGCCGCCTGGCGTGGCGACGTATGATGTCATCAGTCCGACCGGCGTGTTGATGTAAACTTGTGCCGCACGGGATTTATGGCGAGATCTTCAGGCAAGATGGAGGCTGGAGTTAAGTTTGAGTTTATTTGTTTTTTATAGTATCTTATAGCTTCTAGGCGAATCGAATTTATCCTGAAATTCGGATCGAATTTCCGATGCCCGCATGTTGAGGACCCGCTGTTTGGGGGCCACAATACGGGCACGGCTGCGCAACGGCTGATTTGCTGAATTTCACCAAAAATTTGCTTCGTGTGGAATTACTTTGTCACGAAGTGCATTTTTTTTGTAAGTAGCGGGTGCAATGACAGGGAACTGCGATAGCACTGCCCCCGTCATTGTACCCCTCAGATGTCACATTCATACATGATCGCGGCATCTGAGTGTAAAATTAACAATAAAAAATAAATTCAATAAAACTTACCGGCTCCATTTGCTCGCTACGGGCCGGCCGTCGCCATCTTGATTGAAGATCTCGGTCGAAATCCTGTGCGGCGCGAGATTACGTCATCACGCCGACCGGCGTCGTATGACGTCATCACACCGACCGGCGTGTTGATGTAATCTTACGTCTAGGGATGAGTGAACCCGAACTGCAATGTCTGGGTTTGGTGTTCAGGTGATTTTATTATTTTCCATTATAACATTGTTAATATCGGAAAATAACTGTATTCTTAAGACAGAATGCAAAAGAATATGGCCATTAGGGGTTAAAAAATAACAAAACAGCAACTCACCTCATCCACTTGATCGCGCTGCAGCAGTCTCTTCTATCTTCACTGAACAGGACCTGCCAAAGGACCTGCGATGTTGCGCAATGACGTCACCGCGCTCTCCTACGTGGTGACGTCATCACACATATCGCAGGGTCCACAAAAAATGCAGATGCAATAAGGACAGCATCTTTATTTTGCATATGGGTGATTTGTGGACTACAAAACGGACATGATTGTGTGCATGAGGCTTTAGCCTGCTACATTGACAAGCCCAGTTCTAGCGCATTGGCACTCTTACCGCAAGTATACTGACAAACCCATCTCTAGTGTATTGACAAACACAGCTCTGCTATGTTGACTGCTCGTGTGCATGAGCCCTAAAGCATTGAACACGCCTGGGTCTGCTATACTGAAAACCGAACTGTAGCGTATTGACACTCTGACAAACCCCAGCTCGAAGGCATTGACACTCTTAGCGCTGCTACATTGACAACCACAGTTCTACTGCATTGACACAGTTTGAAGAACGTAGCTCTATATCTCTGCTATACCGACTAGCTCAGCCGCGCTGCCCTGACACACTCAGCTCTGCTACTTCTGTGGCAGCGACTCTACATATTTTGCCGTCACGATCTGAGCTCGTTTCTGTAAGTTTTAATTTTCATAACAACTAAATGAAATTCCCGCTGATTGTTGGATCCCTGATTCGGTAATGTTTATCAGCAGTTTGAGTGAAAAATGGCTTGCAGGTGCAGCGAGAGGAAGTTAGTGCTTGAGTCGAGAGAATTATTTAACCCAAGAACTTGTTACATAATGGAGTAATGATACGGACCCCGCACTTATGTACACATTCTCCTTACAGGCTGCTCAGACGGAGTCGTTGACAGAGATTTATTACCCAGGACAAGCCGCTACCAATTAGGAGCGACCCATTATTTTTTCATCTTCCCCATTTGCTTCTTTACATAGAAATTCAGATTTACTTAAAAATATTCAGAAGAAGTCGCGTACAAAACACACGCAGGCTCATTCATCAATAATGCCGGGCGGGGCTAAAAGGGGCCAAGAAAGTAGCGTTTTCCCTTAATTAAATACATCAAATTTATAGGGTGTGTATACTTTTTGCAACTGACTTTTAGTTTAGTGTTCGTTATGCATCTAAAATGAATAGGGAACCAGTGAATGCAAGTATAACCGTCTTGAATAAGTACCGTATCTTCTACTGTTATGAGCATTCAGCTTCTGGGCAGATCAATGTGTATCCATGGTGACAGACTACAAACAAGCATTGTGTAGTCTGTTACCATAGAGTTGTGCAGTCTGATCCTGCAGCCATACTTCTGTTTCCTACTTCTTTCCTTCTTTTCCAGTATTGCTTGCCTTTAACCTCCCTGGCGGTATGATTATGTCAGGAATTTTGTACCAAAGTGGTAAAAACTTTGCATAAATATTTATGGGCACAAATGACAGTAAAATGGCAGGCAAGGGGCACTGTACAGTCATCAAATGTCAGATCTGAGGTTATACAGTGTAATCCTCTCAGATTACAATGTATAACCTCTTTTATGTGTGTTTGTCACTTTTTATGTTTATATTTATTTAAATTTCCCGCCCAGTTCCGCTCCCATGCGCAGCTGCTGCTCGCAGGGAACGGAACCAGGAAGTCAAATGCCGCCCGGTGTTCTGCCAGATCCTTATACCTTGCGAAAAGTCTATACCGGAAGTGACGCGGCCGCACAGGAATCAGCTGGAGGAGGGTGTGCCCGCGATAGAAGTACTTCGTGCACCGTGCGTGCGCACTTAGGGGTATAGATATTTTGCAGCGCAAAATGTTGCATCAGATCCCCCTACCCCTGAGTGCGCACGCGCGCACAAATCATCAGATCAAATCAGGATGAACTGCAACTGATGATTTGTGCGCGCAGGTGTGCACTCAGGGGGTAGGGAGATCTGATGCAACATTGTGCACTGCAAAATCTCTATACCCCTAAGTGCGCACGCGCAGTGCACAAAGTGCTTCTATCTCGGCGCTGCAACGATTCTTTCCTAAGCCAGTGGATGTGCGCTTGCGCACACCCTCCTCCAGCTGATTCCTGTGCGGCCGCGTCACTTCCGGCATAGACTTTTCGCAAGGTATGGAGATCTGGCAGAACACAAGCGGAGGACATCGCCGGATCGCCGGCAGAAGGTGAAGGGACTCTGCAATGTTACCCCGAGCGTGACTCGGGGTTACCGCTCCTGGCAGCGAAAATTAACCCCGAGTCACGCTCAGGAATAGCGTCAGGGAGGTTAATAGATTTAGTAGGTTAGCGAGCAGATGAGGAAACAGGGAGGGGGAAACTCTCTACTCTCTAAAAGTAGTCGCCACTTTTTGTCAGAATGGACCCCAAACAATAAGCATACTTCTCAAGTTTCAAAAATTGGTTTGCAGAAGACGAGCTATTGCACATCACAATTTTTTTTCTGGCCATGGACAAGGCCTATTTTTAGGCCCCACCCCTGTACTGAACATAGATCCCCCTTTTTGTGACACGTCGCGCCCCCTTAAAGCACACATGGGTGTCAGGGCAGGTTAACATCTAATGCATCCAGCATCCAATTGACTAATTAGATGAAAGGATCATATGGTCACATCTACAGCACCTTCCTTGCTTCCTTCGGGAGAGGCAATGACAAGCGAGATGACCCGATTTTCAGAGAACTGTTGGTGAGGCAGACCCTCCCAATTATACTGTAATCACTCATGTGTATGGCCGAGCCACTTGTCTGGAGCTGTATGGCGTTCCCTGTGATGGGGTGGTATTCTCCCCTACAAAAAGTAGGCCTCATTTATCAAAACTGTCAGAAAGGAAATCTGTCCAAGTTGCCCATAGCAACCAATCAGGGCACAGCTTTCATTTTTCCACAGCTGTTTAAGAAATAAAAGCTGAACCCTGATTGGCTGCTACAGGCAGCAAGGACAGTTTTGCATTTTGAGACTGTTTTTGAGTCATGAGGCCAATAGTTTCTGTCAGATTCATATAAAATCCTCTTTGTGCCTTCCTACTGTATAAAATAAAGGAACACATTGGGGGAAAATGATCAAAACTAGCGCAAAGAGAAACAGGCTTAGTTGCCATATATGACCCATAGGCTTCTACAGGGACATAAACGGGAGCTTTAACACGAGAAAAAGGCTTAGTTGCCCATAGCAACCAATCAAATTCCACTTTACATTTTTCAGAGCTCTTTTGGAAAAAGAAATGATCAATCTGATTGGTTGCTATTGGCAACTAAGCCTTTTTCTTGCGTAAAGCTCCCCGTTTATGTCCCTGTAGAAGCCTATGGGTCATATATGGCAACTTGGCTTCTGAGAGGTCAAAGAGTGTGGCACGCAGACCTCGGTGCCATTTTTTTTCTGGTACTGACATGCCCCTTTTAGTAGGCCATACCACATTTTCAATGCACATTTGAATGTAGGGACTGTGTCTGATGAAGCGTTATCCCAGCGCCCATACTTGCCAACTTCTTATTGGCATCTCCTGGAAAGAGGAGGTTGTGGCGCGTGAAAAGAGCCACCATAATTTTATCAGCCATTGCTTCACCCTTTATAACAGGCTCCAGCCCTTTCATGGGCCGACCCACCTCTTTTGTGTGGAACCCACATCCATATTGTGTGGGCTCTTTGGAGAGCCTCTCAGACCATCCAAGAGAGTAGGCACGTATGGTTATACTTTATCCATGGCTGCTTCCTCAGAGGTCTTTGTGGCTCCTCCAGATCTGCCAACTCTTCCAGAAGTCCAGAAGGTCTCCCCTTTTTTCCAGGAGTCTCCCACACCTTCCAGAAGAGTTGGCAAGAAGGCTTATGTGTGCAATGTTCCTGCTTTGTACAAGTGGTAGCGTGCAGGAGAACATTTTTTAATTCAGGGTATATAACAAGTCACATACAGTAAAATCCAACAGTCAATCGTTATATCACCTAATGTGCAAACCTTGGTAAAAGTCTGCTTTTCCAAGACCCTGACACCTGCCGCACCTGCAGACCTGTGCAATGTTGTTCTAACCCATTGCTTTTAGCAGATGACATTTCTTGCTGTTTATACTCAGTTATTAATTTTAAAATAAATTACAACTTCTACACGTAATAGATGTTTTTCTCCCAAGTCAAGGCCCATAGCTAGCGGCCAGGTATAGACACGAATGGAATGTATTATCGCTTTTATAATAATATATCATATTGGAAATGAACTAAGATGTATTGTAGCATGGGCTACATGAATGAATAGCCTGGCCCAGCACCTCTCACATAATAATTATATTAATACACTTCAAGGGTCTAGAAAATCACATTTCACTCTTGTAATATATGTCGTTGGGTTTTCATAGTGAACTTTCAGGAACAGTTCAGAAATCAGAATATGTAATTTCAAGGCAGAAAGTCAGGTCAAGAGAACACAGATTCTAAATTGGGTAGCACCGTACGCTTTAATTATCCAGGTACGGAAGAGGTGTAAACCCTCATGTATTAAAATTCCTACTTCACCAGTTTTAAGAATGAGAAAAAGTATACACACTAGGCAAATAAAAGAAAAAAAAAATGAACACAAACGTAATGCCATTAAGCTGAGATTGGAGTATAAACTGCTACTGGTGCTTGGTCAATGATCACACGACCAAGTTCTGCAGCAGGATATATGTTGAGGCAGGGTCACATTAATAGTTGGTGGTAACTTCCCTTGCTGTGATACAGGCTGCCGCTCTGGCATGGTAACGGTCATACAGATGGTGGATATCCTCCGGTGGTCATTCCAAGCTCCTTTGACTTGGACCCGTAGTTCAGACAAGGTGGTTGTTGACTGCTGTGTATAGAAGATCTGTCCCTTGCTCTATCCAGTCTCAAACATTCTCGATTGAGGGTGATCGAGAGTAGAGATGGCCTTGCGGTTTGCCCGGCGGTTGTTTTGCGGCGAACCTTGCTCGTTCGCGATTCGCCGAAAATGCAAACATATGGCGATATTCGCACGCGCCATTTTTTTTTGCATAGCGCTGAACTTTGACCCATGACACATCCATCAGGTTGGACAGGACAGCCAATTGAGACGTTTCAACACATGGACACACACCCTACCCTATAAATAAACCTGATCTGGCAGCCATTTTACATTATGTGTTTTGCCAGTGTAGGAAGAGGTTGCATTTTGGAGCAGGGACAGTTAGGGATACAAAACGCTAGCTAATAGGGCCACAAAAGTCCTTTTAAGGTATAGGTGTGCTATCGATAGGTGTGATATAGAGGGATGTGATATACTTATAATATGCTTTCTAACATAGAAATTATATTATAGTGCATTTGTATTGTGCAGCAGTTGTGTGCGGTTCTGCCGCGATACTGCAGCTATATAGAGGGACAAACGCTATTGGAGTAACTAATTGCAATGGGTGTGATATACCTTTTCCCCCCAAAAAAACAGCTTGAGGGCTGCGATATACCTTCTTCCACTAAATTCTGATTGAGGGGTGCTATATACCAGTTTCCTTCAAATACTGATTGAGGGGGGCTATATATCAGTTTCCGCCAAATACTGATTGAGGGGTGCTATATACCAGTTTCCGCCAAATACTGATTGAGGGGTGCTATATACCAGTTTCCGCCAAATACTGATTGAGGGGTGCCAAATACCTTATTCTACAAAAAACTGATTGAGGGGTGCTATTGATATATACCTGTTTCCACAAAATACTGATTGAGGGGTGCCATATACCTTCTTCCACAATGTAAAGAGGGAATATTAATTACCAATATTTATGCAAATATCAATAATTAATATTCATAAATAGGAGGAGTCGTCTTGTGATGACTCCGTCTATATATAAAGGGGCCTATGGATATGGGGGGGGGTATATGATTTACTATAAGGGGACACACTATAAGGGGACACATATATGGGGGCACATGTATAAGGGGGCACGTGTTCCCCACAGGGGCCACAATGAGCCCCTGTGGAATATTAAGGGCACATCTGCGCACATCATCCCATAATGCGCCCATTTATGTATGCGTATATATTATACATGCATGCACGTGTTTGCATGCATATATATATGCATATGTCTCAACCCTTCCTCAACACACAAATACTGTTCTTCTCTATGGACTTAGGCAGAGGGTCATTTAGAAAATGACAGGCAGAGGAAGAGGAAGACCGTTCCGCAGGGATGGTAGGGGTCGGGCAGGTGCACCAGGCTAGAACCTAAGTGGGAAGTTGGAGAAGGTGCGTGTGATAACTTCAAAGGGCGCACCAAAGTTGGTTGATTGGCTCACTCAGCCTTCCACTTCTGCACCCTCTTCATCCTCTGTATCTGCACCCTCCTTACTCTCTGCTGTGTGCACCCCCAAAGACACCACCACCACCACCATAGCCCCTCCACTCGAGTCAGAGGAATTATTTTCCCATCCATTCCCAGACCTTACTGATGCGCAGCTATTCTTGGCATCGGATGAGGAAGAGGAGGTAACAACGGCAGTCACCTAGCAGTCTGGCGACAGGTCAGCCCAAGGAGGGAGGACACCACTTGCTCGTCAGACGTCTGATTTGTGACGGCCAGACGCGCTGGAACTCCATCTTGTATAGGCTTGAAAGGCTGCTCCAGCAAAAACGTGCAGTTAACGACTACCTGTATGAACTCTGCGTCAGGATAGGTTCTGGGGAGCTGGGTTTCTTTTCACAGCGCCAGTGGCTGCTCATGCGCGACGCATGCAGACTTCTGCGGCCATTTGAGGAAATCACTAACTGGTCAGTCGCAGCCAGGGCACCATCAGTGACATTGTACCTTACACCTTCTTGCTGGAGCATGCATTGCGTTGTGTCATTGATCAAGCCATTGAGGAGCAGGAGCTGGAAGATGAGGAAGTCGCAAAGCTTAATGAATTCCTAGGGGGGGCTACTCCATCTGAGACAAGTCAGCAGGAGTCTAAAGAGGAGTCAGAGGAGGATGGTGGCTGGGAGGAGGAGGAGGAGGAGGAGGAGGAGGAACACGAAGAGCAGGATTTAAACTTTGCTGGGATCCCTGGTGTTGTCCGTGGCTGGGGGGAGGAGACAGAGGACAACATTCTCCTGGGCCATGAGCAGGAGCCAGGGCTCTCCACCACTTCCAATTTAGTGCAAATGGGGGCCTTCATGCTCTAGTGTTTGAAGAGGGACCCCCATATAAAAAGCATACATGTCAAGGACCTGTACTGGGTGGCAACGTACTTAGATCCCCGCTACAAACACAAAATGGCGGACATGATACCAGCATCACAGAGGGCTGTCAAAATGCAGCATTTCCAGGCCTTGCTGTGAGAGATGCTGCATTCTGCTGTTGCGGTCACTGGCAGTGGAATTTTCACCCACAGCGAAACAGGTGCGGGTGCCAATCCTACCGCACCTGCAAAAAGAGGGCGGTTAGAAGATGTGTTGGTCACTTCGAATATGAAATCATTCTTGCAGCCAACCCATCGACAGCCGCTCTCCAGATCCAGCCTCAGGGAACACCTAGATCGACAGGTGTCCGACTACATCGGGTTAACGATGTGGACGCTCTGAGAAGCGAGGAACCCCTGGACTACTTGCTGCGCAGGCTTGACCTGTGGCCAGAGCTGGCACAATTTGCCATGTAACTGTTGGCTTGCCCCTCGTCGAGTGCCCTGTTTGAAAGGACGTTCAGCTCAGCAGGGGGGATCGTGACCGATAAGCGCACTCGCCTAGCTCACAACAGTGTGGACTATCTCACATTTTTAAAAATGAATGAGACATGAATCTTGGAGGAATTCAACACCTGTGATGACCACATGTAATTGAATTTCATCATGCCAGCGCACACATATCTGCCACCACCCAGAACAAAGAATGGTCCTTGTCTTATATATATACAGCGGCATAAAAGGCCTTTTATGTTAGGTGAATGCCTAATTTTTGGGGTCTATACTGGCCGACAGTTACATATTTATCCTGTGACCGCCTAATGTACCTCCAGCCACAGAATCCAAAGTTCTTGGCTGTCAGGTGAATGCCTATTGCCTAATTTTTGGGGCATGTACTGGCCGGCAGTTAGATATTTATCCTGTGACCGCTTAATGCACCTCTAGCCACAGAATCCAAAGCTGTCAGGTGAATGCCTATTGGCTAGTTTTTGGGGCCTGTACTGGCCGACAGTTACATTTTTTATCTCTAGCCACATAATCACACCCCTGTCTCACTCCTCTGCCTTTCATTATGGTTGCGTATGAACCACATTCACCATAAGGATCTTTTAATGTCACAGGGTCATGTCACTGTACCCCCCACCCCATACTGTGCCCCTCACCCCGTACTGTGCCCCCTTATACCCTGCATTGTGCCCTCTTACCACACCCTGTGCAGTGTCCCTAGTCATTCCCTGTACTGTGCCCTCTTTTACCCTTTTATCCGGTCATGGTATGGCGGTGTTATTCGGTCAATGTATGGTGGTGGATGGCCATAACTATATCCCTTTCCCTGCCCACGCCATCCTTTTTTAGACCTGGCATGAGCGGGAAAAATATGCAGATTGCGGTGCTAAGGACCTTTGCGCCACAATCTGTGTCAGAAATACACCTAATATAGACATATTTCTATATAATAAATGACCACCTAATTGTATTATTATTCGGGGTTAGGGATATTATCTTTATATTATATAGATTCTAGTGTATTATACTGTGCCCTGTAGTTCCCAGTAGAAAATGATCCTTGGGAAACACAGTCCTCATCCCTGACCACCAGGACCAGGTAGCGCTCTGTCAGTACATGGCGGCCTTCCCTCTCCGCCACGCTGCTCCGCTGTGTACTGGTGCTTAATCTGACACTAGGGCTGGGTTCACATCCTATTTTTGCTATCCATTTAATGCAAACCAAAAATGTATGTGTTAACAGATGCCTCAGACTGATGCCGTACAGTGGCGTCCGTTCACCATACAGGTCCATGGTAGAAAAAAAATGTACGTTAACGTATGCATTTTTTTAATGGACTCTGCAGGATACAAATACGTGGAGTGCTGCACATTTGTATACATCAAACGGATAGGAAATACAATGCTTCTAGGCTCCAGCAGGGCACATTTTTTTGAGTTTCCCTTTAAGACGCATAAAAAAGGCCCCTGATTAAAAAATTGGGGGGGAATTTTTGCCAATGATCCCCCTCTGGTATATCACTGTCCATGTTCTGGGACTATTTGTGCACTTCTAGTAAGTGTTTGCTGGCTGCAAATATGACCTGAAGGTTTTTCAGGTTTGCCTGCCATTAAAGTGAATGGGGCCCTCCGCGGAACATTTGATTGCGAACACGCGTTCGCGAATAGTCCCGGCCAATGTTCGTCCATCACTAATCGAGAGCAATTGAGCTGGCCAAGGGAACTTCTGGAGACCTTAAGAGCATGTTTTATAGCATGGCCAGTGTGTGGATGGGTGTTAAATTCTTGCAACAGCACGTCTACTAAGTGAGTAAAAAAAAGCATTAGGACTAGTTCCATGATGTCCTGGACATACCGAAGGCTGGTGAATGTTCCTTCCATGAATGCCAGAAGGGAACAGCCATGGTAGCTAACGGCGCCCCACATCATGACATCCAACGTTGGTCTTGTGGGATCTCCAGCCCTCCTGATAACTCAACGCAGAACCTGCTTTCATCACTGAACACTACTGTTTCTCATTTATACCTGCAGTGGACTCTCTTGTGGTACCAGTGCAGGAGCTCTTGGCAGTGAAGAAGTGAGTGGAAAATCCGCTACTGGAGTGTGTGAATGCAATCCTGATTCAAGTAGACAGTTTCTTATGGTCCGGGAGGTCACTGCAGGTTGTACCGCAGAAGCAATTTGAGATGTCGTGGTTGTCCTTTGAGATACACCAGCTCTTCTTAGACTGTGATCTTGGTGCGCATCTGTCTGTTTTTACCATCCAAAATCTTCTTTACGTGTGTCAATGCCCTCTTCTGATCACTACCGATGCGTATTATATACACCAATCAGCCATGAGATTAAACCCACTGACAGGTAGAATGAGTAACATTCATTGTCTTTGTGACAGTGGCGGCATCAAGGGGTGGGATATGTTAGTTAGCAAGTGAGCAGTCAGTTCTGGAAGTTAATGTGTTGGCAAGTGTTAAGATCTACTCAGACAAACGCTACATTATGATGCCTAGACCCACTAGGTCATAGCATCTCCAAGACAGCAGGTCTTGTAGGATGTTCCATTGTGCAGTGGTTACTACTGACCAGGGAAGGACTACCGTGAACCGGTAGCAGGTTCACTGCTGTAAGGAGGGTGTACAGATTAGCCCATCTGGTCTGATTGCACAGAATTGCTGCTTTAACACAAATTGTTAAAAAATTCAGTATAAGGATATACTGTACTATGGATAGTTAGATAGATAGATAGATAGATAGATAGATAGATAGATAGATAGATAGATAGATAGATAGATAGACATTCTAATATGACCTAAACCAAAGCTAATTTAAAGGAGTTATCCAGTAATTAATATTAAAGACCAATCTTCTGGATAGCTCATCAATATCAGAACGACAGTGGTCCTGGGTGTCAGAAGAGGCTGTTAGAAGAGGTCAGCACTCCGTCAGTGCTGAGGTCTTTTCAAAGGCCATGTGATATCACTGTACATCAGTTGCATGGCCTAGTTGCAGCTCAGCTCCGTTGAAGTGAATAGGGCTGAACTGGAATTCCAATCACAACCGCTATACAATATACGGTGCTGTGCTTGGAAAAGTATCAGCAGCCGGCTGCGCTCATCAGGGCTCTGGTGAGCATGGCGGCTCCCTGAAACTGCTGATCGGCTAGAGTGCCAGGACTTGGACCAACGCTTATGTGATATCGATTACCTATCCTGAGGATAGGTCATCATTATCTATTTATGGATAACCCCTTTAAGGGTTTTTTAAAGTACACAGAAAATGTTAAGTTAAGTAAGCAAAATTTTGCACCACTAGGGAGAGCGCAGTGATTTTTGTTTTGGTATTGAAGTCCATGGCTGCTGTTTGCAGAGAGCTCCCTCTAGTGGCATTTGCAGACAGATGGAATTGTATTGCTTAGTTGGATAGTTGTGTGAAAGAAAGTAGAGGATATTGCAGCCTTGCATTGAAAAAAAAAAAACAACAACCTGCAAACAGATCTGTCATCTCTTTAAACTCAACACACCACATACATTTTCTGACTTTTTTTTTTTTTCCAGAAAATACATGACAAACCTTTGGTGAAATCTACCTTTACATACAGATTGTGGCATGGATTTGACTTCATGCAATGCAGTGAACTAAGTTGAAATAAGATTCAAGAAGATGTCCTGTTTGGAGTCCATGCCTGTTGAGATGTAAAGGGGTTGTTTGTAACCACTGAGCCACCATATTCATCCATATCAATGTCTGTGGAGAAAGCAGCAGTGACAGGATTTCCACTGAATTTTACGCTGGTTGATCTAGTTAATCGACATGGGTGGGTAAGCAGTTACTTAAAATGTATATTGGAGGAAATTTATGAAGGCCTGTCCTGTACACCAGTTTTATGTTGCGAAAAAAGATGCAGCATTTTTTTAGCAAAAAATTTCAACTTTTTGTGACTTTACGCAACTCTCTACACTTTTGAAAATTGAATGCAAAGGGGGGCATGAAACAGGTAGCAGCAGAGGATCAGTTAGATCAATTGATGATTATGACTTTTTTACAACCTGATTTAAAAACCTTGTCTACCTAGACAAACAATTTCCAAATCTCCCATCAGGTCATATGAAAGTCATATGTACTGTAGCTACTGCTGCAAGAAAAATAAGTTGTCATTGGGTATCGAGCAGTAGCCTGGATCCTTCAAGGCTTGTTTTGATGGAAAAATCTCTTTAAGGATTTCTCCTCTGGTTCTCCAAAACCTTGTGATGATAACCACAAGCACATAGACATTGGTAATGTCACCCCTTCTCTTTTAACGTCATTGAATGAAAATACCTTGGCAAAGATTCCCACAATGATCTATTCAACAACTCTTGTCCAGAAGGACATTAAGGTCATCCATTAACCAAAAAGAAAAAAACAACAACACACACAGCCCCAGGTCTTCTTTTGACTTGATGATAACCCCAACGAGGAGAACGCTCATCTATTACCTTGTAAATGCAGAGAAATATACGGTAATATTTTATTGCCTTGTATATAGACGACCCCTTCTTATGGCTCGGCACCTAATTAGGTTCATTTTGCTAGAACCATTTAAAAAAGGTTTAAAGAAACCTCTCGAAGCTGAAATACAGTTTTTCTCGAGTAACTCACTAACAAATATGACAAGTTCCATTTATTTTCCATCTTACAAGGAAGCTTTGCAGGAAACCCGTAACATATGGCTCTTTTCATTTCAATCTAGAGCGATGAATGTTATTGGAAAAGGATGTTCCCAGGAGCGACAAACTTTATGCCATTTCTGCCAAATGGACTTAAAATGGCCCTTCTGTGGTCTAAATTCCCAGCGTTCTTAGTAGCTGGCAGACGGGAAACTTGGTTGTGTGCACAGCCCACTAATTTCATTATTGTATTATAGATTCCTTTAAGATGCTTGCAGTCCACCGGTTCTGCATCTGCATCTAATCTGCCAATTTTCCACAGGTCTTAGACGATTCCAAAAAGTTCTGTATATTTTTCTTTACTTTAACAGTCTTGTTTGGAACCTGGTGAACACTTGATGATTTGAATGGCTACACAGGAGCTCTACGAAGCCCGTCTGCTTCCATCCCACACCAGCCATAGAAACAGCGTATGTGTGCTTGAGATCCAGAGACCCCAGGTCGGAGAAGGTCTGCAATAAAATGAATGGCTAAAAGATTTTTTTTTTTCATATTGTAAAGTTAGAGGAAACTGATGCATGTGGTTTCAAATATTAAGCACTGGTGTGTACCAGAGGGCAGATCGCTGTTTCATTCGGTTGCAAAGCATTTAATTTTAATAAATTAAAATAGATGGATTTGATGTTTTGTCCATTAGTGTTTCTTGCTGAGGGCTACAGTTTGGTAGCTAAATTAAAACCTTGCACGGAACAACTTAGGATTTCCAGAGAATTTGAAACATACTAAAGAAAACTAACATATGCAGTGAGGGGCATTAAAGCAAAACATTTATTTTATTTTTTTACATATTGTGCATTTCAATACTGGATTGATATTAATTCAATATCCATTCTATCCATTATCTATCTATCATTCTATCTATCATCTTCTATTTACCATGACATTTGGTGCTGATCCTGTGTGTCTCCACACTATGCATGATGGCAGTAGGTGCTCTCCAGACCTCTTGAGAACTCTGATGGGATCATCAATGGGAAAAAAAAATGTGTTCAGTAATGAAAGCAGGTTCTGCCTTGAAACTAATGATGGTCACATCAGAGTTCACAAGAGAGAATCTACTGCCATCATTCATAGTGCGCCAACACACAGTGCTAACATTGGGTGTCATGGTATGGGGCATCATTGGCTACCATGTTGTTTCCGTCTAGTATTCATGGAGGAAACATTCACCAGCCTTTCGGTATGTCCAATAAATTTTTGGAACATACAACAAAGAAGGGTAGCACATTATGTGTAGATCACCTCTCCAGACCTGTTGAAACAATTGAGAGGGGTCTGCTGTTGCACTTCATCTGCTTGGGTCCGGGTGCTGGCCTGAGTATCAGGAGGTAAATTCAAAACACACAACTTGGCAGGCACTGCAGAATACCCAACAAGGGAAATATTTGAATGTTTTTATTAGCTTCAGAAACAAATAACGCATTTTAGGGACAGAACATTCCCGGCCAGTTGACCTGACGAAGGAGAGGTTTTCAGTGCCCGAAATGTGTTGTTTATTTCTGCAGCTAATAAAAGTGTTTAAATACTTCACTTGCTGGGTGTTGAATTTACTTACCAAGACATTGTGGAGCCAGTCCTACTGCCTATTTTGACTTGGTTTGAAGACGTGGTGTTCCAACAAGGTAATGCCACCCACACACTGCCCGTGCTACACAACATACTCTTTAGGATGTCAGAAGCTGCCCTGGTCGGCTCGAATGCCAGATCTCTCACCTATTGAGACAGTCTGGGGCTGGATGGGGTAACAAATCTCCCTTGCACAACATCCAACTATCACATTGGCTGAACTACTGGTCCAAGTTGAAAGAGCCTGGAGTGACATACCACAGAAGGATATGCTGCATCTGTATGACTGATACCATGCCAAAGTGGCAGCCCGTATGGCAGCAAGAGGAGATATGCCCCAGGATTATTGTGACCCTACCTCAATATATACTGAACCCTGCTGCAGAACCAAAATAAAAGGTGTGCCCTATTGGTTGCGTAATCGTTGACAAAGCGAAACTTACAGTTTATACTTCAAACTCAGCTCAATCGAATTAAGTTTTCCTGGTATTCTCCTTTGATTTTCCAGTAGTGTATCTACTGGTCTGTCTATTCATATATCTCCCAATATGTTTATGTTATTGACCTCCTGGTTACTTGCAAAAATGGTCTGCTATTGCCTCCAAGACGTCCTATTTGTATACAGCATTTAGAGAAATAAGAAGCTTTTGCAATTATACATGGATCAGCCCCCTTAGTGGTAATGGCTGGTTGTTAAAATGGCTGCAAAGATTTGAAAGAACAAGAGATTAGTGCTTCTTAGCAAAGAAACTTCTCAATAAGGGGGGAAATATTGGGGAAAAAAACATTCTTAAATTAGACTGGGAACTGCACTTTAACAGCGCGTAAACAGAACAATGAAGATTGATCTGTAGGCTTTTTACATCTTTAACCCCAATGACTGGCTTCAGTGGTAGAGGAGAGGACATTGATAAAGCCAGTCATTGGCTGTGGCGACACGTGTCTATGGCCATGCCTAGCTGGACAGAGAACCGGAAGATGAAGGAATGGTAGTCAGCGCCCAGGGAACTACTGTATAAGTCTTTCAGGAGATGATGCAGGATAGGGTAAGTACGTTAACAGCTCATATTCCAGAAAACTTTTTAATGGTCATGGCCTATTTTGCACGTCAGGATGCGGCTTTTCTTTTTTATTCTCCACATTGTATTTTTATTTCTCTGTCAACATAACCACACAAGGACATTTTTTTGTAGGACCAGTTGCATTTTAAAATGGAACCATTTTGGGGTACATATAATTTATAACTTTTAATAATTTGTTGTGAGGTGTGGCTTGAAAAATAGTACAATTCCATTGTTTTGGGGTTTTGTTTTTATGACATTTACCATGTGGTACAAGTGACCTATGTGTCAGAACAATTACGCCTATCCCAGATTTCTATAGTTTGTCTTCTTTACTTTAGAAGAGTTAAAAATGCTTTATTTTTTTTTTAAATAATTAGTTTTTGTGTATTGCCATATTTAAAGACCCAGAACATGTTTATTTTTTTATCGTCTGAGCTGTGTGAGGGCTCTTTATTTTTTGCTGGACAAGTTGTAGTTTTCGTTGGTGTCACTTTGGGGTACATACTTTTTTGATCTTTTTATTGCATTTGTTTTGAGAGATAATGATCCCAGGATCCTCTCATTGCCCATATAATACACTTCATTACTTCTGTTTCACAGTATATCATGTTGCTTGCATTAAAACAGATAAAATGCCTGTTAAGCCCTGACAAAGACAAGGCTTAATAGATATCCCCTCCTATGCCCCCCTAGAGGGGCATATTTATACTCCTGGTTGCCACAGCAACCCATCGTCAGGCAACGTGTTGTGGCGGGGCTAATGGGATGAGAGCGGGAGCCTACTTTCTCTCTCCAACCACTTAGATGCAATGGTCACCCTCAAATATGACGTCTGAGGGGTAAACTGTCCGGATCAAATGTAATTCAGATATTGTCAGTGATAGTAGGATGCCAGTTGTGAAACATAATTTTTACCACACGTGATGGTGAACGCCATGTTATCACTGCACCATGCTGGTCATACTGGTATGGTGGCCTGAGGAACTATCTATCAGCCAGGAAGTACTATTGCGGCGTTTCATGGTAAGAAGTTAATGAATGCTGTGGAGACACACTATATATATCTACTAATCCATAATATAGACCACCCAGGCCTCTGTTTACTCAGCTTTACCACAGTCTTTAAAAAGCCAACAGATTAGGTTGTAATGAGGACGTTCAATGTACACATTCACATGAGTCCTCAGGGGCGTAACTAGCAGAAGTTGGGCTGGCACCTTGAATCTGAAGCTAGAAGATCCATCTGCAACATATTAAAGAATCAATATTATTAAAGGGGTTAGCCTGTCTGGGACATTGAAGGCATATTTCTAGGATATGTCATCAAAGTCAAATAAGTGCAGGACCCACATCTGAGATCTGCTCCTATCTCCAGAATGGGACCTCCAGGGTGAAGGAGAGCACAATGCACATGGGCAGCATGCTCTCCATTTATTGCTATGGTAGTTCCAAAAATAGCTAAGTGGGACCATCTCCTATCTCCAGAATGGGGCCCTTGAAGTGAATAGAGAGCAGCCACGCATGCGCGCACCCACCCTCGGTTTACTACTATGGGAGCTCCAGCACACATTACAAGCCCAGCTACCTCCCCATTCACTGCAATGAGATTGCCTGAAATAGCTGAGCTAGTGCTTAGATCTCAAATAGAGATAAACGCAGGGTGGCCATGCATGTTTGGCTGCTTTCTGTTCACTTTGGTAATAGGAGATGGTCCTAGATGTGGGACCCCCAGTTATATAATATTGATAGCATATCCTAGTGATATAGAATCAATGTCCCAGATGGGAATACTACTTTAAGGAAGCATGACATCATCAGAGTCCTATTATAGATTTTGCACCAGGACTGAGGTTCTTCCAATTACTTCCACTGGTGGTCCTGAAGTTTAAAAAAAAAGAAAAATCCCATTACATATTTAAAAATAAATAAATAAATACATAAGGTCATTATTACATCCTAATAAGAATGCATTACTTGTTAGCCAACAGACTTTTTTCAATAACTATTGAGAATGTTTTAGATTTCCACATTGTGGAAAAACAGACGGAAATCTCTATGGGCTGTTCTAACTTGGAAGGTTATTTTATTTTATTTTTTTACTTGCAAGCAATAGGACAGCGAAGCTATTACATTTAGCTAAATATTTAAATAACATTTTTGAACCACTAATGAGATGCAGAATATTTACATTTTTATTTGATGAAGTCAGTTTGTGCTATCTTTGTTCTTAATTTGGTCTCGAAAGAATTAGCAGTGGGAAGAAAAATAGTCTGTAAATATGTATGAAATTAAATTTAGTGGGTGAGCTAAAAGGTAGTGACTGCTGGCGTCTTACACGGCAGGAGACAAAGTTTCCTCTACAGTTTTATTCTTGGCTGGAAACCCGTTGCTTTCCACACAGATTATTTAATCCTCAAAATGCACATCAAAGCTTCCCATCGGGTGGTGTAAATCTTTCAAGGCAATAGAATGTCAAAGATCTAACTTAAAGATTTTTGAAAAATGTAAAACATAATAGACCCGGGATAATGACACAGCAGTGAAACGTGAGCGCTTTATGCTTCGAGCTAAGAAAAACGCCTGGCGGCTCTCTTGGATGTCTCTGGCAAATAAAGAGGAACAAATAGGGAATTTTTCCTGACAAATCGGACATTCCCAAGGCGGTGGTGTAACTTCAGAGATTAGGATTTGTTACAGGCTAAGAACAAACTGCGGTGGGTCAGCCCTTCTCCACAGTGTGTGGAAATTTTACAAGCCAAGACGTAGAATATTTTTGTCAATATTTTTTATATACAATGGTATATTGTTATTATCATTGTTGATACAAAAAGATGTATCATAATATTGTGTGAATTTTATTGCTTTACGGGGAAGGATGGCGGGATTATATTTCAGGATCAGGTCACCAAGGTTTCATGTTGTGTTCAGTTAGAGCATCCTGAAGTCGAGTTTCTGAAGAAGCCCCACTGCAAAAACAAGTAGTGTATGAGGTTTTTAAAGGAGTTACCACATGATGTGAAAAACTGAAAAAAACTGATTTCTTAAACCCATTATAGGGCATTTGTTGCAGTTTATATCGCTTTAAAAATTTATGTTTTTGTTTTCTACTGAAAATCATACCATAATCCTTATGCCTGAAATTATATGGCTGTTGGTTGGTAACCTGACCAGAAATGTTTAATAGTGGTTACCTGGTTCATGCAACGCCAAAACTGGATGACAATCCGAAGAGTATAGTCTTAGCATTTATCTCATCACTATTTATCTACATGGTGGGCCATTTATATGGATACACCTTTATAAAATGGGAATGGTTTGTGATATTAACTTCCTGTTTGTGGCACATTAGTATATGTGAGGGGGGAAACTTTTCAAAATTGGTGGTGACCATGGCGGCCATTTTGAAGTTGGCCATTTTGAATCCAACTTTTGTTTTTTCAATAGGAAGAGGGTCATGTGACACATCAAACTTATTGGGAATTTCACAAGAAAAACAATGGTGTGCTTTAACGTAACTTTGTTCTTTCATGAGATATTTGAAAGTTTCTGACCACTTATAAAATGTGTTCAATGTGCTGCTCATTGTGTTGGATTGTCAATGCAACCCTCTTCTCCCACTCTTCACACACTGATAGCAACACCGCAGGAGAAATGCTAGCACAGGCTTCCAGTATCCGTAGTTTCAGGTGCTGCACATCTCGTATCTTCACAGCATAGACAATTGCCTTCAGATGACCCCAAAGATAAAAGTCTAAGGGGGTCAGATCGGGAGACCTTGGGGGCCATTCAACTGGCCCACGACGACCAATCCACTTTCCAGGAAACTGTTCATCTAGGAATGCTCGGACCTGACACCCATAATGTGGTGGTGCACCATCTTGCTGGAAAAACTCCATACCATCAATTTTTTTGTTCCAACAGTCTTGGAGGGATCTATCCAATGTGGGTTAGTGTCAGACCAATAGCGGTGGTTTTGTTTGTTAACTTCACCATTCACATAAAAGTTTGCCTCATCACTGAACAAAATCTTCTGCGTAAACTGAGGGTCCTGTTCCAATTTTTCTTTTGCCCATTCTGCAAATTCAGTGCGCCGATCTGGGTCATCCTCGTTGAGATGCTGCAGTAGCTGGAGTTTGTAAGGGTGCCATTTGTGAGTAGCTAATATCCGCCGAAGGGATGTTCGACTAATGCCACTCTCCAGTGACATGCGGCGAGTGCTACGCTGTGGGCTCTTGCTGAATGAATCTAGGACAGCCACTGATGTTTCTTCATTAGAGATAGATTTCATGCGTCCACATTTTGGCAAATCCAACACTGAACCAGTTTCACGAAACTTAGCAAGCAGTTTGCTAACTGTAGCATGGGAGATGGGTGGTCTCGTAGGGTGTGTTGCATTGAAATCTGCTGCAATGATCCGGTTACTGCGTTCACCAGACATCAACACAATTTCTATCCGCTCCTCACGTGTTAATGACATGTCAATGGCTGTAAACAAAGAGAAACTTGTAAATAACTCATGAAAGAATAAAGTTACGTTAAAACCAAGCACACCATTGTTTTTCTTGTGAAATTCCCAATAAGTTTAATGTGTCACATGACCCTCTTCCTATTGAAAAAACAAAAGTTGGATTCAAAATGGCTGACTTCAAAATGGCCGCCATGGTCACCACCCATCTTGAAAAGTTTCCCCCCTCACATATACTAATGTGCCACATACAGGAAGTTATTATCACCAACCATTCCCATTTTATTAAGTTGTATCAATATAAATGGCCCACCCTGTATTTATTAATGCCCTAAGAACAGATGTAGGAGAATGGGTTTTCCAGAACTCAAAGGAAATCTGTCACCAAAAATGTTATCTGCCAGTTAAAAGCAGATATTGTAGCAACACATCTCATAATTGCAGATTTATTTATAAAAAACAAAATGGCTGCACACCGTTATATATACAAACAATAGAGCTAAGAAATGGGGGTCATTCTAGATAAAAGCGGTACAATACCGACTATAAATGAATAATGGAAGCTCCTAGCGCACATACGTGTCAAGCCCATCTACCAGGCGTCAAGGTGGCTTCCGCAGTGTACCACTTTTATCTAGAATGACCCCCATTTCTTAGCTCTATTGTTGTATATATAACGGTGTGCAGCCATTTTGTTTCTTGCAATTAAGTTTGCTTCATGGTTCTAGTCGAAATTTTCTTGCAGATTTATTTATGCTATTTTCTGAACATGATTATGGGGGCGGCCATCTTGCCTGTGCTGTTCTTAACAGCATTTAGAAAAAATTAAGAAAATTGTTTTACAGCAGCCACATGGGGCCATAGACACAATTTTCTGGAGGGGACCTCAGTGTCTTCTATGGGAGAGTCTTCTAGACATGCTCTGTGATCTGTGCAGACGTCATTGTACAAGGAAGATATAGATAAGCTCTGACAATCACCTATTGTGAATGGAGCATCCTGTCTTATCTATACACTGAGGCCACATTATTACAAGTAGGACTAGAATGACAGATACGCAGATTACTGCAGTAAAATAATCTATACAGACCACAAAGTGGTGCCTATTATTAGGCTTAGTGGCCAGTGTGAAAACTGCAGGATTTTAGTTTTTGTTTAAATATGGATGTTGACATGGAAAATAAAAAAATAAAAATATCATCAAAAATTCTTTAAAAATATGTTAAACATAAAAACATGATTTAAACAGTAGGTAATTTTCTGATGACACATTCCCTTTAAGCATTGATGACCTATCCAAGTCATTCAATATCAGATTGTGGAGGGTCTGACTCCCTTCAACCCACTGATTAAAGCTGCTTATAGGTACGGCAGAGCAGTGGCCTCTTTTTGAGGCATGTGGCATCATATTTATTGGTCTCATAGCCTTTCTGCTTCTCTGTCCTTCAGGTGGAGTGTTGGAATTGTGCTGTTACACCAGGCACAGCTGCTATACAATGTATGGCGCTCACTCCAGGTCTAAAAAAGTGGGTATGGTGTGGGCAGGGAAGGAGATGGACCGGCATTCATTCATCATACTGGATACTCGGAAGTTATGTAGAGGTTGGCGCCTGTGCATAACTTTGGCGGACCCACGCCAGTGCAGGGCTTATTAAGACCGGAGTCTAAAACGTCGGTCTTAATAAATGACCCCCTATATATTTCACTTTTTGAATTGAGTTACTGAAATAAATAAACTTTTCGATGATATTCTAATTTATTGAGATGCACTAGTATATGTAATGCCACCTCCTTTTCCCTGTTGTGCACCTTCAAAACCAGCACTGGAATACATTAAGAGGACTTCTCCTGGAGTCCTCTCCATTATGTGCGCATACTCATAAGTCCTCACAATATATTCCAGTGGCATTTTTTATGTACACAGCACATGGGTGTGTATGGACACAAATTAGCAATGTGGAGTCAGCAGGAGCAGTACTTTTCACACTCACAATCACAGTCCATGTGAAAACTGGGTTTCTCTGTGAGTAATTAAAAGTTCCCTGAGAATACAATGTTGATAATGATGAAGCATCAGTTTTCCTCACGAGTTGTCCTGAGTTTTTTTTTTTTTCTTATTCCTTATCTATGACTTTTTCCTTGCAGCAGAATTTAGTTGTTTTTTTGGGGAAATAATATTCATCGTCATAACAGTATGAGGAAATATCTGGGTGATATTTCAGTAAATGCAAATTCGTTACTGTAATTGTAAGATTAATTTAGCAAAAGTGCCCATTGTAAGCCGTTCTCGAGATTTATAAAGAATGGAATAGTAAAAAGCTAAAAAAAAAAGTAATAATGCCTTCAAATGAACATGGCTTTTTGACAAGTTTAAAGTTTTGTGGAAATACACTCACCTAAAGAATTATTAGGAACATCATACTAATACGGTGTTGGACCCCCTTTTGCCTTCAGAACTGCCTTAATTTTATGTGGCATTGATTCAACAAGGTGCTGATAGCATTCTTTAGAAATGTTGGCCCATATTGATAGGATAGCATCTTGCAGTTGATGGAGATTTGAGGGATGCACATCCAGGGCACGAGGCTCCCGTTCCACCACATCCCAAAGATGCTCTATTGGGTTGAGATCTGGTGACTGTGGGGCCATTTTAGTACAGTGAACTCATTGTCATGTTCAAGAAACCAATTTGAAATGATTGGAGCTTTGTGACATGGTGCATTATCCTGCTGGAAGTAGCCATCAGAGGATGGATACATGTTCTCATTCTGTTTACGCCAAATTCGGACTCTACCATTTGAATGTCTCAACAGAAATCGAGACTCATCAGACCAGGCAACATTTTTCCTGTCTTCAACAGTCCAATTTTGGTGAGCTCGTGCAAATTGTAGCCTCTTTTTCCTATTTGTAGTGGAGATGAGTGGTACCCGGTGGGGTCTTCTGCTGTTGTAGCCCATCCACCTCAAGGTTGTGCGTGTTGTGGCTTCACAAATGCTTTGCTGCAGACCTCGGTTGTAACGAGTGGTTATTTCCGTCAACGTTGCTCTTCTATCAGCTTGAATCAGTCGGCCCATTCTCCTATGACCTCTAGCATCCACAAGGCATTTTTGCCCACAGGACTGCCGCATACTGGACGTTTTTCCCTTTTCACACCATTCTTTGTAAACCCTAGAAATGGTTGTGCGTGAAAATCCCAGTAACTGAGCAGATTGTGAAATACTCAGACCGGCCAGTCTGGCACCAACCACCATGCCACGCTCAAAATTGCCTAAATCACCTTTCTTTTCCATTCTGACATTCAGTTTGGAGTTCAGGAGATTGTCTTGACCAGGACCACATCCCTAAATGCATTGAAGCAACTGCCATGTGATTGGTTGACTAGATAATTGCATTAATGAGAAATAGAACAGGTGTTCCTAATAATTCTTTAGGTGAGTGTATATATATATATATATATATATATATATATATATATATATATATACATTATAATATTAAATGGGTTGTCCAAGTTAAAGAAAATGACAGGAAGGTGTTAACATAATAATCATAAGTTGTACTACCAATAAAGTTGTCTTTCATTTTAGCACCACTCCAGCACTAGTCCTCTCCACCACAGCAGCTATACAGTCATGTTCTTGGCTGGAGCGATGATATCACGTATACTGCATGTGACTGTTGCAGCCATTCATTGGCCTCAGTGGTAACGACATGAGACTGCTGAGGCTAATGCTTGATTGTGTGGTATACAGGAACGTAAAGGAACTACAGTTATGTGAACCAACCAGGAGGATGAAAGGCGGTGCTGGAGCAGAAGGGATTTGAATCAGTTATTAACCCCTTAAGGACTCGGCCCTATTTCACCTTACGGACTTGGCAATTTCTTACAAATCTGACCAGTGCCACTTTAAGTGCTGATAACTTTAAAACGCTTTGACTTTTTTTTTTTATTAGATTAATTTTAATTTTTCCTTCAAAACATAAGAGTTTAACAAACATGATATTACAAAAATGCAATATAAAAAATGCACTATTTGGATACATTTTTCTGTCATGAGTGTTACACAAAAAACACAATTTAACCCAATCCCCCCCCCACTCCCCCTCCCTCATTATCGCTGTCTGGGGGCACATCTACGGCAGCGTTAGACCTTACGACCATGTCAGCCAAGTTCTATCCCATCTAGCTTTCTGAGTCTTATTATGAATAGCAGTTTTTTTCATATTTCCTCACTTTATCAACCAGGTGGTACCATTCAGATATCTGCAAGGGGTTTTTTGAGCCCCAGTTCCTAGCAATTATTACCCTGGCCAACATAAGTGACTTCATCCAGAGCAGATTTTCCCGTCCCTGTTCATCATATACGGAGGTGCTTAAGACCGCGATGGTTATATCTGTCTCAGCATCACATGAAGAGCATCTACGGAGCTGAGAAAGAACATTACTCCAAAAATCCTGGATTAGAGGGCATGCCCAAACCAGATGCATGTAATCTGCCCCTTGGGCCTGACACCTGCGGCACCTGTCTGAAACGTCCCTATAAAACCGTGTGAGAGAGGTGGGTGTGTAGTATAAACGGTGTAGGATCCTAAACTGAATTAACCTGTGATTCCCGGATATAGAAATTAAAAACGCTTTGACTTATCCAGGCCATTCTGAGATTGTTTTTTCGTCACATATTGTACTTCATGACACTGGTAAAATGAAGTTAAAAAAAATCATTTTTATTTATAAAAAAATGCCAAATTTACCAAAACTTTTTAAAAAATTTCCAAGTTTCAATTTCTATACTTCTATAATACATAGTAATACCTGCAAAAATAGTTATTACTTTACATTCCCCATATGTCTACTTCATGTTTGGATCATTTTGGGAATGACATTTTATTTTTTGGGGACGTTACAAGGCTTAGAAGTTTAGAAGCGAATCTTGAAATTTTTCAGAAATTTTCAAAAACCCAATTTTTAGGGACCAGTTCAGGTCTGAAGTCACTTTGCGAGGCTTACATAATAGAAACCACCCAAAAATGACCCCATTCTATAAACTAAACCCCTCAAGGTATTCAAAACTGATTTTTACAAACGTCGTTAACCCTTTAGGTGTTCCACAAGAATTAATGGAAAATAGAGATCCAATTTCAAAATTTCACTTTTTTGGCAGATTTTCCATTTTAATAATTTTTTTCCAGTTACAAAGCAAGGGTTAACAGCCAAACCAAACTCAATATTTATGGCCCTGATTCTGTAGTTTACAGAAACACCCCATATGTGGTCGTAAACTACTGTATGGGCACACGGCAGGGCGCAGAAGGAAAGGAATGCCATATGATTTTTGGAAGGCAGATTTTGCTGGACTGTTTTTTTGACACCACGTCCCATTTGAAGCCCCCCTGATGCACCCCTAGAGTAGAAACTCCATAAAACTAAAAAAAAAATTAACTTTTTTTTTCACTTTATTTTTTGTCCCACTTGAACTTTTGGGGGTCTAATCCTTTACAATGCAATCCAATACTTCTGTATTGGAATGCATTGGCTGTATGAGCAGTGTGTACTGTGTGTATTACTCATACAGCTTCCGGCCTATGAGATCCAGGGGGCTGGATCTCACAGGCTCTTCACCAGAAGGCAGCGCGATGCCTCAGGAAGGCATCGCGCTGCCTTCCATGCCATCGGGTCCCCCGCACAGCCCCATGGGGACCCGATGGCACCGCCGACTACCGCCGCCCGCACAATAAAAAGCCGCAAACCGCAGGTCTGAATTGAATCGATCGCCGACACGGGGGGTCACGGGACCCCCCCGCGTATTTAGCCTAGGTGCCTGCTCAATGATTTGAGCAGGCACCAGGTTCCGATCACTGCCCGCTGGGCAGCGGTGATCGGAACTATACATGATGTACCGGTACGTCATGGGTCCTTAAGGACTCGGGATCCATGCCGTACCGATACGTCATGGGTCCCTAACGGGTTAAACTGTAACTTCTTTTATTGTTTTAACATTTTCCCTGTCGTTTACCTTTTTTTTTTTTACTTGAAAAATCCCTTTAAATAAAACGTTTTCTAAACCCCTAAAAAGTGTTTCCACAAGGCAAAAATGGCACATCACTTTTAATATCATAACAAAACATAATGACCTTTTGAATATGGCACTGAGAAAGGTTAAATAAATGTATAAAAATGTAATTTGTCCCAAAAGTAACAAAAAGCTCTATTGTTGAATGGTCAATTAGTGCCTAGTTAGCTGTTCTCTGCCATTGTGAATACAATGGGATCCATAGTGGTGAACATCCCTCTATAATGAGGTAGTGGATCTCTCTCTCTCTATAATGTCATAGGGCACATAGAAACAGATTGTCCCACTAAGGTGCAAATTATATAAATAAAATTAGGGTAAAAATAGAGCATCACTTTAATTAATCTCCCTTGGCTCTGCTCTGTGAACAAAAATAATCAACTAACCTTTCATAAACATACAGAGCCAGATTTACTAATCCTGTCTAATATTTACATACTGTTGAGGTGATGTAAGAAAGGTTTGGTGCCAGAATAATGCTTTTAGCTCTTTTGTCTGTGGAGTAGGGAATGCAAAAAACTCGAGAAATGTTTGCAACATTTCTAATGTTCACTCTGTCTTTACTAATGGATAGTACAGATATTTTATGGGAGGAGTTGAATTTTAAGACATTTTAAATAGTCACAAAAAAAGTTGCAAAAGCTCTGGTGGAATAGAATCATTAGATTAAATCAGAACAGAATCATTAGATTAAAAATAAATAAATAAATAAACTGGTCCCAAAATTAAAGGAACACTAAACACATAAAATGCACAATAAAATAAAACAAAACATTGTCCTAGCACTTCCTGCCTTCATTTCCTCCTTTCCTTGGTCTCACAGTACAGTTAAAACTGAGTTCAAGCTGACCGGCATGGAGTGAAGACGCTGATCGCTTCAGCTCCGATTCTATCCTGTTTGAATCCTGACCATCCGCTCGGATAAACTTTGAATTTCTGCCTAAAGACCCTCAGTGAACCTCTGTGAGTGCCCCCCATAAGTTTTACCTGTCCCGGTGCCCTGCGGTGACTGCTGGATAAAGAGCCCTGGGTCTGGGCCTACTTACCAGACGGCACTTCCTGACGCCATTCCTGCCGGCTGGCCGGATCGATCGGTGGGGGAGCTGGTGAGAGGAGGTTCCCTGCCATACCTACCTACTTCAGAGGCCAAGCGGGATCTGGAACGTTAATCCGGTGGGTTCTTTTCACTCCTTCCTTGACCGGACAGCGAACCTGCGACCCTGGGGCATTAGACGCTGCGGGCGCCATATTGGCTGCAGAGCTGCAGGTGGCTATACCTCTCCCCTTATAGGCCGTTACCCAGGTAGAGAACTTTTTCATCTACTCTGCCGTTATAGGGATTCACCTGGGGCGGTGTGACACTAGTTGGGGACACTGTGTCTGCGTTATCCTCAGCAGAGAGAGACTTGACACTTATATTAAGCCACAAGCTGGTTGCTGAAGCTTTTATGGGCCGAAAAACAAGTACCTCTGGGCCTGCTATCCCTCCCAAATTGATGCTTGACAATATGAGCCAGACAGATGGCCACAACTCTGGAACTTCTGCTGAGCGTCCGGAGGTAGACCTTGCAAAAATCATGGCGGCCATTACCAGCTGCCAAACGACACTCACGGTCAAAATTGACCATGTACAGGCCGACTTAACTCTCCTCAGGCATGATATTGACAAGATCCGTGAGAGGACAACTGAGGTGGAGAGGAGGCTGGGAGAGGTGGAGGATACGGTCCAACGTGAGGATTCGGTGATCCGTGATTTGCGAAACCAAGTTAAAACCCTGGCGGCAAAAGTGGAGGACGCTGAAAATCGAAACAGGAGAAATAATATTAGGATTATGGGCTTACCGGAGAGAGCAGAGGGCCCTTCCCCTGAGGAATTTACGGAGCGTCTCATCAAGCAACTCCTGAACCCAATTACCCTATCAGGGACTTTTGCAGTGGAGAGGGCGCACAGGATCCCTACCTGTCCTCTGCCCCCTGGAGCCCCGCCATGTCCTTTTATCTTTAAAGTGTTAAATTATAGAGACAGGGACGCTATCCTGGCTACGGCCCGTCGTATGAAGGACATTCATTTTGACAACGTCCGGATTTCCTTCTACCCGGACTTTTCTACAGAGGTGCAGAAACAACGCAGACAGTTCACGGCAGTGAGAGTTCGGTTGCGGGAGAAAGGCCTTGTTTATGCCATGATGTATCCAGCACGTCTCAGAATCCAGGATGGTGAAGTGGTGAAATTCTTCACCTCCCCAGAGGAAGCGTCTGACTGGCTTGATCGCAGGGGCTGAGTATAACGGGACTTATGTTCTGAGAGTCTTATTTTAGGTTGCGGATGGTCACTTTATACGGGGAGCTGTTTGTGCTAAAATTGTATTGCCCTACTGCCTAGGTTCAGTTCTTGGGTTTACCTAGAGTGGTGGGTGGCAATACGGGCCTCCCCGTCCTGATCTACTAGAGAAGAAATTGTTCATGGGATACTCAAGCTTGGATAGGTTGGGGTTATCTGGGCAGGGTGGGGGGATTTGTCCGCTGTTCTGGGCATGTTGGGTTGTTCTCACTGCATTCTTGATGTATGGGTGTGATTGTGTGTATGTATGGCTTGGGTGGTGCATTTTCCTCGGATGGTATAACTTTGACATTCCGCCGTAATGACTATCTGTCGGTTTGTCTCCTGGAATGTCAGGGGACTAAATGATAAAATTAAGAGATCACTGGTCTTTAATTTTATAAAGAAACATAACCCCGATATGTTGATATTGCAGGAGACACATCTGCAGGGGAGGAAGCTCCTAGCGTTGAAAAAGCCTTGGGTGGGAGCAGCCTACCATGCGGTATATACTTCCAGAGCGAGAGGTGTGTCAATTCTGGTGGCAAAATCCCTTCCCTTTCGTTCCTGCTCTGTTCAGACTGATATGATGGGACGTTTTGTGATCCTTCATGCTGCAATCAGGGGCATCGAGTATGTGGTGATAGGAGTATATGTCCCCCCCCCTTTTCAGAGGGATGTGTTGGATGAAATTATGAAGCGAGTGGCAGCGCTGCCTCCGGTGCCTCTGATTGTACTTGGGGATTATAATGCGGTGTTGGACCGGACAATGGATAGGCTTCGTCCTGGGGGGTCGCATACTGATGCGTTGAATTCCTGGGCAGAGATATTTGCCCTAACAGAGGGTTGGAGATATATGCACCCGGATATTAGACAATACTCTTGCTATTCGGCTTCCTATGCAGCACTCTCCCGGATTGATTTAGCGTTTCTCAGTAGGGAGCTGCTGCCCTCGCTAGTAGCCACGGAATACTTGCCAAGAGGCATTTCTGACCATGCCCCCCTGTTGGTGGTTCTGAGACAGCCGCTTGCACCTGCCGAAAGGCAATGGAGACTGAATAGCAAATGGCTTGAGGTGCAGCCGGTGGTTTGGGCGGTGCAGCAGGGGATGAAAGATTATTGGGAACTCAATGAGGGCTCTGCTAACCCTCTGGTGGAGTGGGAGGCATTTAAAGTTGTCCTGCGTGGTACGTTGATTCAGGCAATTGCTTCTTACAGAAAAGAGCTAAGCGCCACCAGAGTTAAACTAGAAAACGAGGTAGTAGATAAGGAGCAGACCTTCATCGCTGACCCTAATGATGAGAACCGTATTTCATGGGACGAGGCACAAAGGAAACTTACCTTGCATCTCACAGAGTACACCCAGAAGAGGTTGCTATTCCAGAGGCGCCTGGTCTTTGCAGACGGCGACAAAAATGGGAGAGCCTTGGCTTTCCTGGCTAAGACTGAGACGCAGCAGACGGTAGTCCCACACATTACCTGCGGGGATGGCTTGAAGGTTTATAGACCCGAGGACATTTGTGAACAGTTTGTTCAGTTTTATACTGACTTATACAGTTCTAAATCCACCTCCTCCCCAGATGGGATCCGTTCATTCCTTCAATCCATCCCTCTTTCTCCTTTGGCTGCGGCTGATAATAGATATCTAGGGAGACCTATTGATGTTGGAGAGGTAAGGGCAGCAATCGAGGACATGGCTCCTGGGAAGTCACCTGGACCGGACGGCTTCCCGATTGAATGGTACAGGTTAGACGTTAATTTACAATCTGCACGCTTACTCAGACTTTTTGAGTATGCATGTGAGTCCGGGAAGTTGCCTTCTTCCTTTGGGGAAGCGACTGTCGTAGTAATTCACAAAGTCGGGAAGCCTCCGGATCAGTGTGCATCATACAGGCCGATTTCCCTCCTAAACACGGACGCGAAAATCTTGGCTAAAGTCCTGGCTAAGCGTCTTGGCGAGGTGATACTATCCGTTATTGACCCGGACCAATCTGGTTTTATGCCCGGGAAGACGACTGATATAAATCTTAGGAGACTATTCACCAATTTACAGGTCAGACACGATAATGCGGGTTCAAGAGTCTTGGCGTCCCTGGATAACGAGAAGGCCTTTGACTCTGTGGAGTGGAATTTTATTTGGGAGACAATGTTCCGTCTTGGTTTTCCTTCCTCTTTTGTCAAGTGGGTTCAATTGTTATACCAGACACCTATAGCACGGATTAGAGTGAATGGAGTCATATCCCGGCCCTTTAGGTTGCATAGAGGCACTAGACAGGGGTGCCCTTTGTCCCCATTGTTGTTCGCCCTGATAATGGAACCCTTGACACAATTAATCAATAACAGCTCTTTGATAGAGGGGTGGACGGTAGCGGGGATTCAGGAGAAGGTATCATTATACGCAGATGACCTGTTAGTCTACTTGGCGGACCCTGGCCCCTCCTTAGAAAACCTGCTAGATGTAGTGGATGGATATGGGAAATACTCGGGTTTACGGGTTAATTGGGCCAAGTCTAGTTTATGTGTAATAGACATGGATGAAGAGGTGGATATTTCCCCGATATCTCCCCTGAGAGTGGTAGATAAATTTCTCTACTTAGGGATATATATCCATAGGGACCTTAGACAGTTCTGTCAATTGAACTTGAGGCCTACCATGGAATACATCACGCGTAAGCTGGAAGCCTGGGAAAATCTTCCGCTGACTTTGGTGGGGAGAATTAATATTATCAAGATGGTGCTACTACCCAAACTTCTGTATATTTATAGAGCAGCCCCAGTGAGGATCCCTAAGTCACATTTTGATATTTTAGATAGATCCTTTTCCCGTTTCTTGTGGCTCCATCGGTCCCCCAGAATAGCGAGAAAGACGCTGAAGGCCTCCTACACTCAGGGGGACTTGCAGCTACCAGATATGTATATTTATTATATAGCCACGCGCCTAATGTATGCATCTTGGTGGATTAGGGCGGATGCCAATAACCCTGCGGTGGTACTAGAGGCGGCGCTGGCTGGTTCATATGAAGCGCTAACTAATCTGGTATACAGGGGGGGGAAACCCGTAGGACTGGGGACGTATACGGACTCTATGGTAACAGTTAGCGAAGCCTGGGTGAGGTTTGTGGAGATACATACAGAAAGCCTGGAGGGTGGCACCTGGTCCCCCTATATCCCACTATGGCATAACAAGCTTCTCCCAGAGCTCTTGCATCTTCCTGACTTTGAGTTCTGGCCTAGGAAGGGTCTTAAATATCTAACACAACTGTTTCAGGAAGGGACCTTCCGTTCCTTTGAGAGCCTGCGAGCTGAGTTCCAGTTACCCCAGACGAGTTTTTATCGCTTCCTCCAACTGAGACATGCCTGCGAGAAACAATTTAGAGCCCTATCCCTAAATTTAGAATGCGGCCCATTAGAGTCAATAGCTAGGAGGAAAATCCCTTGCAAACCTATCTCCTCCTTTTATGTTGAAATTGTTAAAATGCAAGAATCTCCTATTAAGCGTTCCTTTGCTAAATGGGCTGAGGATATTCCAGAATTGGAGGATTCTCATTTGGAGGAATGGCGTCTGAGATGGAGGTCGTCGGTTATAAGTGCGAGAGATCAGCTCATCCAAGTGAAGTGGATGCACAGAGTATATTTGACCCCACTGCGTCTCTATCAGATGCGACAATTACCGAGTCCGGGTTGTGATAGATGTGGAGAGGCGAGGGGCTCTTTCTTCCATATGGTGTGGCTATGCCCGGTGATAAAGACATACTGGAAGGGAATTTGTAATTTTATCAATGTTAGGTTAGGGCTCCCAGGGATTTGTAATCCTGTAATATGCCTACTAGGGTTAGTTTCTGAAGCCACTCCTTCTAAATACAATAGAATACTGTTAAGACTGTTGATGTTTTATGGGAGGAAAAATATACTTTTGAACTGGAAACCGCCCAAGTGTCCTACAGTGGGCCAATGGGTACTCCTTATAAATAACGACCTGCAAATGTATAAATTGACATATGAGGCAAGAGGATTGTCTGACCGATTTGATGATATCTGGGGCCTTTGGGTCCAAGCTGAAGGCACGACTTGAGTCATTAACGGTGGCAAATGTATCACCCATTGTATGTATGTGTGAGTGTATGGGTTGAGCAAGTTCTAGAAGCCTCTTAGAGACAACAGTGACACTTTGTACTATAGTCATTTATATGTCTTTTATGGTCAAGATATACGTGAATAACGGATTTGCTGATGTGAGTGTTGTATCATGGAAGTTTGTTTTCTTCCTTGTTCTCCCCATGGGAGTGTTGTATTTTTTTATGCAAAATGTTAAATAAACACTATTAAAAAAAAACTGAGTTCAATTTCCCTGTCGCTGATCACCAGGGTTGCCACCACTTTTGACTGTCTTTACATAGCATTAAAAAATGTTTCCCCTATTTTTTTTTTTTTTTTTTTGCAAGAGCTGAATGTTTATTCTTTATCCAGCCCATGTGGGGACAAGAAAGTAAGGGTGTCACATCAATATTAACCTATTTCAGCACCATGCCTTAAATTTACAGCATGGAAAGTATTGCATTAACATGTACATTTACGGCATGGAGATGGCAGTAGATCAGAAACTGATACGCTACTATCATGCAAACAGAAAAAGATTGATGGTGCACTGGTGTGGTGCACCAATTGATACCTTCCGGCGCAAAAACACGACCTCGGTGGATAGATAAGGGGGTCTTTTATTGATGATAGACAACGCGTTTCGGAGTTGGTACACTCCTTTTTCAAGTCTAGGAAATCACAGGTTTAAAGGGGTGGAGGTTTTTTGGTACAGAATAAAAATAAATGACATTATATAAAATGTATACACGTGTTAAAAATGGATTAGGAGTAGATGTGCACGTAGGAATCTGTGCGCATATACAAGTCAAATAAAACGCAAGAGCACTAAAATGCGTCGTTTGGAGAAATTGGAATTGTCCACACATGGATGATAACACAAATGAGGACGGGTAAGGAGTTGATAGTATAGTAAATTAATATTATGACGTGATAAAACTAAAATAAATTAAATTAAAATAAAATAAAATACATAGAGAGATGTGTGTATATGGGGGGATGCATGCAAAAACACATGCAAGCGCATGCGTGGCCGCATGTGTAATTACATATAGGGCTGGAGTCACTTTTGGAAATAAAAAGTTAATTAATTAAAATAGGCTGGAGTGCCATAGATATGGTGGTATATATCATATATAAATCAATAACGATGGTCATCATAAACGATACCACAAATGTGATGGTGTAGCTGATAGTAGTGGTCGGATCGCTGTGTATACACATCTATAAGATGTATCCTAGTTTGGCATGGAGTATGGAGATCTATACGTGCATAGTAACAATAATAACAAGCATGCACATATACAAACAGATGTGCCCACACCTGCACAAGCATGATGGACACAGGAGATATAAGCATGTACACAGATGTGCCCATATCACAACCATGTATAGTAAAAAGCATGGCCAGGGCAACCAGATGAGACTGGGATTGCTGGTCCCACATTAATTCAAACAATAGGAAGGAAAAATAACCAATGGATGATTAAATAGCTGTATAAGTCATAATGCAATAGCCTGAATGAATGGGGGAGATGCAGCGATTGGTATACAGATGGTTCAAACCACTGTAGGATACAGACAGTGCCGACCGGAACGGCACAACTGGGGAGTGAGCCTAAAATGATTTGAATTAGCAAGGTGGGCATGAGGAGATGTGGAGCACATGGCTGCTGTTCTTACCTGTCGGGTCCGTGCTGGGGCTTGGAGCGCGGCCTTGCACGCCTGCTGGAAGGCGCGCTCAGAAGAGCAGGAGGGAGGGGGCGGAGCTTGAGGTTGACAGCTGTTCAGTCTGTCGGCCCGGAGCTGTCTTAGTGAACAGCGCATGCGCCGAGCGCTGTGTGAAACGCTGGCTCTCTGAGCCACAGGGAAGGGATCGCTCTCAGGGAACATACCCAAAAGGGGTGATAGCTAAATGGGGGACATGAGTGGGGGGGAGTGGTGTGGGGTGGTTTGGAGGCTAAGGGCTGGTTGGGTGATGTGACTGAGAGTATTGGGCAGTTGTGGACTGGATGATAAGGGAAATATGTGATTGGATGGACATGTAAGTGTGAATGTTGGTGGGGTGGGCACAATTGGAATGGGGGAGCATTTGTATTGCCCTGATATATAGATAACTGGTGTAGGGATGAGTATACAACATAGAGGGACTGGTAGGGGGCTGAGCCAGTGGGATGGAACTGGTGTATGGGTACGTGGGTATATATGGGTGATTGGGGGTAAGGGATGATGGCAGGAGGGCTGTGTGCTGAAGGGAAATAATCCTATGTAAAGGGTATGTCGACAAGAGGTATGGGGTGGATGGCAAGTGGCAGCTGGGGAAATTGGTGGTAGAGGACGTGTAGTGTGGTGATGGTAGGGGCTGCGGGAGATGTGAAGTGATTGGAGCATAGCTGATAAGGCAGTGGGCTGATAAGGAAAAGTGCATGACCCAGAGCTAGTGGTTGGGAGAGGACTGGTCAAAAACAGTTACTCTCCAGTGATTCGTTTAAACCGTAAGGTTCTATGGTTTGCATTTTGAAAATCCAAAACATTTCTTTCCGTCTCAATTTCTGGAATCTGTTTGAGTGGGTAACCGGAATTTGTTCAATTGGAGTTATGGAGAGGTTTGTTGGGTCTTTATTATGGACCTGGAGGAAATGTCTGGACACACCATGTTTGGTGTAACCATTTGAGATATTCCAACGGTGGTTATTGATCCTTTCTCTCAATGCTTGGGTGGTGCGGCCTATGTATTGTAGTCCGCATGAGCATTCTAATAGATAGATGATATAGCTTGAGGAGCAATTTAAGAAGGATTTTATCTCAAATTGCTCTCCTGTAGAGTTGCTTGAAAATTTTGAGATCCGAGAGGAAATATTCAAGCAACATTTGCAACGGCAGTGTCCACATTTATAACTTCCGAGTAGTTGGGGGAAGAAAGAGATCGGATTTGTTGTGTTCTTTTTGCAGTCCCGTAGACGGCTTGGAGCAATAATATTTTTAAGCGTTTGGGCCCTCCTGAATGTTAATTGGGGTTTTTGTTGAATGTGTTTTTTCAAAAAAGGATCCGCCTGTAAGATATGCCAGTGCTTATTGAGGGTATTCCGCAAGGTATTGTGATTGGTATTATATGTCGTAATGAAGGCAGATTTGAATTTTTCTGCGGCTTTTGAGTCACCTGGTTTGGTTGAGCATGAAGTGAGACACTCTGTTTGGGTGTACCCCTCAGCTCGCTGGTATGCTGCCTCTATAATTTCCCTAGGGTACCCTTTCTTTTGGAATCTTTTTTTGATTACTTGGCTCTGGTTTCTGAAATCTTCATCCTTAGTACAATTTCTGCGTATGCGCTTAAACTGACTGAATGGAATGTTGTTTTTCCATTTTTTGTGATGGGAACTCTGGTAATCCAGATAACTGTTTCCGTCAACTTTTTTGAAAAAAGTTTTGGTCTTAATGACGTTTCCTTCTGAGGATATGACCAAATCTAGATATTCTACGGCCGTCTTTGAGTAATTTGCGGTAAAGGTGAGGTTAAATGTATTGTTGTTTAGATGAGACGTGAAACTGGCAGCGTCTTCCATATTTCCATCCCAAATTAGTAGCAGGTCGTCGATGTATCTCCTATAGAAGATCAGTCGCTTGTGCCAAGGGTGTTTGTTATAAATATATTGGGTCTCAAATCGACCCATATATAGATTTGCGTAGCTCGGCGCGAAACGCGTGCCCATCGCGGTCCCTTTTGTTTGCTTGAATATTTTATTTTCGAAGGTGAAAATGTTGTGGCTCAGAATGAAATCTATACCATCCAGAATGAATTGACTTTGTAGGTCTGGTAGAGTTTCATCCTGTTGGAGAAAAAGCTGTATTGCACTTATGCCCGCTGCATGTGGAATGTTGGAATACAGTGCTGAAACATCGAGTGTTATCCACATGTAGGACTCTTTCCATTTGATGTCTTTCAGGAGGGAGATAAGACTCGCTGAATCCTTCAGATACGATGGTAATTCCATTACATATTTTTGTAGCAAAATGTCAATGTAGTGTGACAGATTGCAGGTTAAGGAAGAGATGCCAGAGATGATGGGTCTCCCCGGCGGATTATTGATAGATTTGTGCACTTTTGGTAGATGGTAGAAGAGAGCCAGGTTTGGATGGTCCACTAGGATGTATTCTTTTTCTTTTTTTGATATGACTCGATTTTTCTCAGCAGTTTCCAGTAGATGGATTAGTACTTTGGTGTCCTCTTTTAGTGTATTTTCCGTCATGACCTGATAGTAGTCTTCATCTCCCAGGATTTTAAATGCTTCATTCAGATAGTCACTTCTATCCTGAATCACAATACCTCCTCCTTTGTCCGCGCTTCTGATCACAATGGACTCGTTATTCGTGAGATCCGTTAGGGCTATCTTCTCCCTCTTGTTGAGGTTATCAGGGATGTTTAGACCTTTGTTGATGGTTCTGATTTCTTTGGTCACCAGGGCAGAGAAGGTTTCTATGTGGTTTCCCCTATGGTATATGGGGTTAAATGTTGATTTAGGTTTAAGCCCCGTGTTGACAACTTTTGGTGTTGTATCTAGGTCCATTGTGGTATTTTCTGGCATTGTTTGCAGTACAATTTTGGGTTTCGATGCTTGGATCTCGAAATGCCGATGTAGCGTTAGTTTGCGGATGAAGGAATTTAGGTCCACAAATAGTTCAAATTCGTTGAATTTGCCAGTGAATTTGAACTATTTGTGGACCTAAATTCCTTCATCCGCAAACTAACGCTACATCGGCATTTCGAGATCCAAGCATCGAAACCCAAAATTGTACTGCAAACAATGCCAGAAAATACCACAATGGACCTAGATACAACACCAAAAGTTGTCAACACGGGGCTTAAACCTAAATCAACATTTAACCCCATATACCATAGGGGAAACCACATAGAAACCTTCTCTGCCCTGGTGACCAAAGAAATCAGAACCATCAACAAAGGTCTAAACATCCCTGATAACCTCAACAAGAGGGAGAAGATAGCCCTAACGGATCTCACGAATAACGAGTCCATTGTGATCAGAAGCGCGGACAAAGGAGGAGGTATTGTGATTCAGGATAGAAGTGACTATCTGAATGAAGCATTTAAAATCCTGGGAGATGAAGACTACTATCAGGTCATGACGGAAAATACACTAAAAGAGGACACCAAAGTACTAATCCATCTACTGGAAACTGCTGAGAAAAATCGAGTCATATCAAAAAAAGAAAAAGAATACATCCTAGTGGACCATCCAAACCTGGCTCTCTTCTACCATCTACCAAAAGTGCACAAATCTATCAATAATCCGCCGGGGAGACCCATCATCTCTGGCATCTCTTCCTTAACCTGCAATCTGTCACACTACATTGACATTTTGCTACAAAAATATGTAATGGAATTACCATCGTATCTGAAGGATTCAGCGAGTCTTATCTCCCTCCTGAAAGACATCAAATGGAAAGAGTCCTACATGTGGATAACACTCGATGTTTCAGCACTGTATTCCAACATTCCACATGCAGCGGGCATAAGTGCAATACAGCTTTTTCTCCAACAGGATGAAACTCTACCAGACCTACAAAGTCAATTCATTCTGGATGGTATAGATTTCATTCTGAGCCACAACATTTTCACCTTCGAAAATAAAATATTCAAGCAAACAAAAGGGACCGCGATGGGCACGCGTTTCGCGCCGAGCTACGCAAATCTATATATGGGTCGATTTGAGACCCAATATATTTATAACAAACACCCTTGGCACAAGCGACTGATCTTCTATAGGAGATACATCGACGACCTGCTACTAATTTGGGATGGAAATATGGAAGACGCTGCCAGTTTCACGTCTCATCTAAACAACAATACATTTAACCTCACCTTTACCGCAAATTACTCAAAGACGGCCGTAGAATATCTAGATTTGGTCATATCCTCAGAAGGAAACGTCATTAAGACCAAAACTTTTTTCAAAAAAGTTGACGGAAACAGTTATCTGGATTACCAGAGTTCCCATCACAAAAAATGGAAAAACAACATTCCATTCAGTCAGTTTAAGCGCATACGCAGAAATTGTACTAAGGATGAAGATTTCAGAAACCAGAGCCAAGTAATCAAAAAAAGATTCCAAAAGAAAGGGTACCCTAGGGAAATTATAGAGGCAGCATACCAGCGAGCTGAGGGGTACACCCAAACAGAGTGTCTCACTTCATGCTCAACCAAACCAGGTGACTCAAAAGCCGCAGAAAAATTCAAATCTGCCTTCATTACGACATATAATACCAATCACAATACCTTGCGGAATACCCTCAATAAGCACTGGCATATCTTACAGGCGGATCCTTTTTTGAAAAAACACATTCAACAAAAACCCCAATTAACATTCAGGAGGGCCCAAACGCTTAAAAATATTATTGCTCCAAGCCGTCTACGGGACTGCAAAAAGAACACAACAAATCCGATCTCTTTCTTCCCCCAACTACTCGGAAGTTATAAATGTGGACACTGCCGTTGCAAATGTTGCTTGAATATTTCCTCTCGGATCTCAAAATTTTCAAGCAACTCTACAGGAGAGCAATTTGAGATAAAATCCTTCTTAAATTGCTCCTCAAGCTATATCATCTATCTATTAGAATGCTCATGCGGACTACAATACATAGGCCGCACCACCCAAGCATTGAGAGAAAGGATCAATAACCACCGTTGGAATATCTCAAATGGTTACACCAAACATGGTGTGTCCAGACATTTCCTCCAGGTCCATAATAAAGACCCAACAAACCTCTCCATAACTCCAATTGAACAAATTCCGGTTACCCACTCAAACAGATTCCAGAAATTGAGACGGAAAGAAATGTTTTGGATTTTCAAAATGCAAACCATAGAACCTTACGGTTTAAACGAATCACTGGAGAGTAACTGTTTTTGACCAGTCCTCTCCCAACCACTAGCTCTGGGTCATGCACTTTTCCTTATCAGCCCACTGCCTTATCAGCTATGCTCCAATCACTTCACATCTCCCGCAGCCCCTACCATCACCACACTACACGTCCTCTACCACCAATTTCCCCAGCTGCCACTTGCCATCCACCCCATACCTCTTGTCGACATACCCTTTACATAGGATTATTTCCCTTCAGCACACAGCCCTCCTGCCATCATCCCTTACCCCCAATCACCCATATATACCCACGTACCCATACACCAGTTCCATCCCACTGGCTCAGCCCCCTACCAGTCCCTCTATGTTGTATACTCATCCCTACACCAGTTATCTATATATCAGGGCAATACAAATGCTCCCCCATTCCAATTGTGCCCACCCCACCAACATTCACACTTACATGTCCATCCAATCACATATTTCCCTTATCATCCAGTCCACAACTGCCCAATACTCTCAGTCACATCACCCAACCAGCCCTTAGCCTCCAAACCACCCCACACCACTCCCCCCCACTCATGTCCCCCATTTAGCTATCACCCCTTTTGGGTATGTTCCCTGAGAGCGATCCCTTCCCTGTGGCTCAGAGAGCCAGCGTTTCACACAGCGCTCGGCGCATGCGCTGTTCACTAAGACAGCTCCGGGCCGACAGACTGAACAGCTGTCAACCTCAAGCTCCGCCCCCTCCCTCCTGCTCTTCTGAGCGCGCCTTCCAGCAGGCGTGCAAGGCCGCGCTCCAAGCCCCAGCACGGACCCGACAGGTAAGAACAGCAGCCATGTGCTCCACATCTCCTCATGCCCACCTTGCTAATTCAAATCATTTTAGGCTCACTCCCCAGTTGTGCCGTTCCGGTCGGCACTGTCTGTATCCTACAGTGGTTTGAACCATCTGTATACCAATCGCTGCATCTCCCCCATTCATTCAGGCTATTGCATTATGACTTATACAGCTATTTAATCATCCATTGGTTATTTTTCCTTCCTATTGTTTGAATTAATGTGGGACCAGCAATCCCAGTCTCATCTGGTTGCCCTGGCCATGCTTTTTACTATACATGGTTGTGATATGGGCACATCTGTGTACATGCTTATATCTCCTGTGTCCATCATGCTTGTGCAGGTGTGGGCACATCTGTTTGTATATGTGCATGCTTGTTATTATTGTTACTATGCACGTATAGATCTCCATACTCCATGCCAAACTAGGATACATCTTATAGATGTGTATACACAGCGATCCGACCACTACTATCAGCTACACCATCACATTTGTGGTATCGTTTATGATGACCATCGTTATTGATTTATATATGATATATACCACCATATCTATGGCACTCCAGCCTATTTTAATTAATTAACTTTTTATTTCCAAAAGTGACTCCAGCCCTATATGTAATTACACATGCGGCCACGCATGCGCTTGCATGTGTTTTTGCATGCATCCCCCCATATACACACATCTCTCTATGTATTTTATTTTATTTTAATTTAATTTATTTTAGTTTTATCACGTCATAATATTAATTTACTATACTATCAACTCCTTACCCGTCCTCATTTGTGTTATCATCCATGTGTGGACAATTCCAATTTCTCCAAACGACGCATTTTAGTGCTCTTGCGTTTTATTTGACTTGTATATGCGCACAGATTCCTACGTGCACATCTACTCCTAATCCATTTTTAACACGTGTATACATTTTATATAATGTCATTTATTTTTATTCTGTACCAAAAAACCTCCACCCCTTTAAACCTGTGATTTCCTAGACTTGAAAAAGGAGTGTACCAACTCCGAAACGCGTTGTCTATCATCAATAAAAGACCCCCTTATCTATCCACCGAGGTCGTGTTTTTGCGCCGGAAGGTATCAATTGGTGCACCACACCAGTGCACCATCAATCTTTTTCTGTTTGCATGATAGTAGCGTATCAGTTTCTGATCTACTGCCATCTCCATGCCGTAAATGTACATGTTAATGCAATACTTTCCATGCTGTAAATTTAAGGCATGGTGCTGAAATAGGTTAATATTGATGTGACACCCTTACTTTCTTGTCCCCACATGGGCTGGATAAAGAATAAACATTCAGCTCTTGCAAAAAAAAAAAAAAAAACATAGGGGAAACATTTTTTAATGCTATGTAAAGACAGTCAAAAGTGGTGGCAACCCTGGTGATCAGCGACAGGGAAATTGAACTCAGTTTTTTTTTAATAGTGTTTATTTAACATTTTGCATAAAAAAATACAACACTCCCATGGGGAGAACAAGGAAGAAAACAAACTTCCATGATACAACACTCACATCAGCAAATCCGTTATTCACGTATATCTTGACCATAAAAGACATATAAATGACTATAGTACAAAGTGTCACTGTTGTCTCTAAGAGGCTTCTAGAACTTGCTCAACCCATACACTCACACATACATACAATGGGTGATACATTTGCCACCGTTAATGACTCAAGTCGTGCCTTCAGCTTGGACCCAAAGGCCCCAGATATCATCAAATCGGTCAGACAATCCTCTTGCCTCATATGTCAATTTATACATTTGCAGGTCGTTATTTATAAGGAGTACCCATTGGCCCACTGTAGGACACTTGGGCGGTTTCCAGTTCAAAAGTATATTTTTCCTCCCATAAAACATCAACAGTCTTAACAGTATTCTATTGTATTTAGAAGGAGTGGCTTCAGAAACTAACCCTAGTAGGCATATTACAGGATTACAAATCCCTGGGAGCCCTAACCTAACATTGATAAAATTACAAATTCCCTTCCAGTATGTCTTTATCACCGGGCATAGCCACACCATATGGAAGAAAGAGCCCCTCGCCTCTCCACATCTATCACAACCCGGACTCGGTAATTGTCGCATCTGATAGAGACGCAGTGGGGTCAAATATACTCTGTGCATCCACTTCACTTGGATGAGCTGATCTCTCGCACTTATAACCGACGACCTCCATCTCAGACGCCATTCCTCCAAATGAGAATCCTCCAATTCTGGAATATCCTCAGCCCATTTAGCAAAGGAACGCTTAATAGGAGATTCTTGCATTTTAACAATTTCAACATAAAAGGAGGAGATAGGTTTGCAAGGGATTTTCCTCCTAGCTATTGACTCTAATGGGCCGCATTCTAAATTTAGGGATAGGGCTCTAAATTGTTTCTCGCAGGCATGTCTCAGTTGGAGGAAGCGATAAAAACTCGTCTGGGGTAACTGGAACTCAGCTCGCAGGCTCTCAAAGGAACGGAAGGTCCCTTCCTGAAACAGTTGTGTTAGATATTTAAGACCCTTCCTAGGCCAGAACTCAAAGTCAGGAAGATGCAAGAGCTCTGGGAGAAGCTTGTTATGCCATAGTGGGATATAGGGGGACCAGGTGCCACCCTCCAGGCTTTCTGTATGTATCTCCACAAACCTCACCCAGGCTTCGCTAACTGTTACCATAGAGTCCGTATACGTCCCCAGTCCTACGGGTTTCCCCCCCCTGTATACCAGATTAGTTAGCGCTTCATATGAACCAGCCAGCGCCGCCTCTAGTACCACCGCAGGGTTATTGGCATCCGCCCTAATCCACCAAGATGCATACATTAGGCGCGTGGCTATATAATAAATATACATATCTGGTAGCTGCAAGTCCCCCTGAGTGTAGGAGGCCTTCAGCGTCTTTCTCGCTATTCTGGGGGACCGATGGAGCCACAAGAAACGGGAAAAGGATCTATCTAAAATATCAAAATGTGACTTAGGGATCCTCACTGGGGCTGCTCTATAAATATACAGAAGTTTGGGTAGTAGCACCATCTTGATAATATTAATTCTCCCCACCAAAGTCAGCGGAAGATTTTCCCAGGCTTCCAGCTTACGCGTGATGTATTCCATGGTAGGCCTCAAGTTCAATTGACAGAACTGTCTAAGGTCCCTATGGATATATATCCCTAAGTAGAGAAATTTATCTACCACTCTCAGGGGAGATATCGGGGAAATATCCACCTCTTCATCCATGTCTATTACACATAAACTAGACTTGGCCCAATTAACCCGTAAACCCGAGTATTTCCCATATCCATCCACTACATCTAGCAGGTTTTCTAAGGAGGGGCCAGGGTCCGCCAAGTAGACTAACAGGTCATCTGCGTATAATGATACCTTCTCCTGAATCCCCGCTACCGTCCACCCCTCTATCAAAGAGCTGTTATTGATTAATTGTGTCAAGGGTTCCATTATCAGGGCGAACAACAATGGGGACAAAGGGCACCCCTGTCTAGTGCCTCTATGCAACCTAAAGGGCCGGGATATGACTCCATTCACTCTAATCCGTGCTATAGGTGTCTGGTATAACAATTGAACCCACTTGACAAAAGAGGAAGGAAAACCAAGACGGAACATTGTCTCCCAAATAAAATTCCACTCCACAGAGTCAAAGGCCTTCTCGTTATCCAGGGACGCCAAGACTCTTGAACCCGCATTATCGTGTCTGACCTGTAAATTGGTGAATAGTCTCCTAAGATTTATATCAGTCGTCTTCCCGGGCATAAAACCAGATTGGTCCGGGTCAATAACGGATAGTATCACCTCGCCAAGACGCTTAGCCAGGACTTTAGCCAAGATTTTTGCGTCCGTGTTTAGGAGGGAAATCGGCCTGTATGATGCACACTGATCCGGAGGCTTCCCGACTTTGTGAATTACTACGACAGTCGCTTCCCCAAAGGAAGAAGGCAACTTCCCGGACTCACATGCATACTCAAAAAGTCTGAGTAAGCGTGCAGATTGTAAATTAACGTCTAACCTGTACCATTCAATCGGGAAGCCGTCCGGTCCAGGTGACTTCCCAGGAGCCATGTCCTCGATTGCTGCCCTTACCTCTCCAACATCAATACATCTGTTTGTATATGTGCATGCTTGTTATTATTGTTACTATGCACGTATAGATCTCCATACTCCATGCCAAACTAGGATACATCTTATAGATGTGTATACACAGCGATCCGACCACTACTATCAGCTACACCATCACATTTGTGGTATCGTTTATGATGACCATCGTTATTGATTTATATATGATATATACCACCATATCTATGGCACTCCAGCCTATTTTAATTAATTAACTTTTTATTTCCAAAAGTGACTCCAGCCCTATATGTAATTACACATGCGGCCACGCATGCGCTTGCATGTGTTTTTGCATGCATCCCCCCATATACACACATCTCTCTATGTATTTTATTTTATTTTAATTTAATTTATTTTAGTTTTATCACGTCATAATATTAATTTACTATACTATCAACTCCTTACCCGTCCTCATTTGTGTTATCATCCATGTGTGGACAATTCCAATTTCTCCAAACGACGCATTTTAGTGCTCTTGCGTTTTATTTGACTTGTATATGCGCACAGATTCCTACGTGCACATCTACTCCTAATCCATTTTTAACACGTGTATACATTTTATATAATGTCATTTATTTTTATTCTGTACCAAAAAACCTCCACCCCTTTAAACCTGTGATTTCCTAGACTTGAAAAAGGAGTGTACCAACTCCGAAACGCGTTGTCTATCATCAATAAAAGACCCCCTTATCTATCCACCGAGGTCGTGTTTTTGCGCCGGAAGGTATCAATTGGTGCACCACACCAGTGCACCATCAATCTTTTTCTGTTTGCAATATATATCACTCCTCTGGAGCTTAGGCTACTCCACCGACGAGGACTGAGAAGATACCGGCTGCACCGACCCCTTGTTCTCACGAGTGTTGTGCCTACGTATGCACAACACCAGAAGGTGAGCATAATTTTCGATGTTTTGATTTCATATCTTTAATTGAACCTATTACCCTATGAGCGCCTTCCTATTTTTTTTCGCCACTATCGCACGCTACTATCATCAATTGGTGTCAGCTGTATCTTACAGCTGACACCTTGCTGAAATGGCCGTGGATTAATGGTAGTGCCAATCCCAGCCATTTAAGACCTCAGATGCCACAGTCCATGGCACCATGGCATCAAAAGGAGTTTACAGAAGGAGGAAGCTCCCTCTGTCCCCAATAGACTGTCACAGTGCAATCGCAGCATCCCGATGGTTGCCATGGTAGCTGGTGACCTTACACCGGGCTCTAGGCCTGCCAAGCATGGAAGCCTGCAGCACCCAGCCAGAAGCAGGGTCTAGTAGGCTAGTGTTAATGTAAAACTAACAGGTTCAATATACTGCAATAAATAACCAGCAATTGGACCATTATGTTCAAGTTACTAAGTGGAACTTAAAAAATAAAACTATCACTACATCCCTAGCTGAATTCCTTCACACCCTCCCCCAAATAAAAAAATTAAATTAAATAAAACTACTAACAAAGTAGACACATGGAGAATGTTAATCAAGTTTCATTGTGTGGTATGGTATCTGTTTTAAAAGTATACATTTTTAAATCTTAAAAATTGCAATTTTTTTCAAATTTTTGTTACCTTTAAGATTATTTTAGACAAAAACACAAACCAGAGCACCCCAAATTTGCCACTAACATTAACAATATGCCATTGAAAAACAATGTCAGAATTGATTGTATATGTAGAAGCGTTTCAAAGCTATTGCCACATAAAGTGACACCAGCCGATTTTGAAAAATAAGGCTTCATCCTTAAGGCTAAAATAGGCTTTGTCCTTAAGAGGTTAATGAACTTTTTTCAGTAGTTTCCTAGAAATATAATTGTTTACTTAAAAAAATTAAAAATCCCTTAAAATATTTTTAACGGACGCTGAAGCAGCAGAATTAGCATTCTAATTTTTTAACAGAGTAATGGAATTTTACTTCACTGAAGTAATGACATAATATAGACATACCAAGAGTTCATAATATTTAACTTTTTATCGCTAAGGGAAAAAAAATTCAAACTTTTAATTTATTTCAAAACTTTTTTTTGCATAAATTTTGCAACCATGATGCATGGCCCCAAAGTGTATTCTGAGCACAGTGCTTTAGGAATCATTTAGATACATAAGCTTATCCGAGCCCCTAAAGAAAATTCATTCACTCCCCGCCACTGCTTTCAGTTCCATTAATCAAAAGACATCTGGTTCTGACAAGCTGTTCATAAAAAAATGAATATACCATGAAACTAATGATAGGAAGTCCGTTAAATGACGTTACCTGAAGGTTGTATTCTTGCTAACATCTGTTGGATTCATATCTAGTGTAATGTTTTCTTTTTTTTTCTCATAAATATAATATTGATTTTCTTTAAAAAAAAAAATCTATTTACTTTTTAATGGATTTTTCTATATTATGTCCCTGTACCTTATGTATCATTAGAGAGGAAAACTTTGCTCAGTGTTTATTTGCTATGTATTAAAATAATACATTAAAAAAACCACAAATTTCATAGCTTTTTCTAAAAATATTTTTTATAGGATATTTTTGTTAAATTGTAGAGCAGACTTCCATATTTTCTAGATCATGGATTTACCTCCATATACTGTACCGTATTACTACATGTGCCATATTCAGATCTTATAAGACTGGATGCATTTTTCAGTCAAGCTAAAAGAACTCTGTTCCCCATCACTTCTAAAAAGGTACCGTCAGAGGTAGCAACTCATGTTTAGTGCATTTTAGAGATGAGCGAATCGATTCGTCAGAATCAAAATTCGACCCGAATTTTCAAAAAAAGAAAATACAGAATTTTAAGAAATTTTAAGAAATTCGCTCATTTCTGGTGTTTAAAAGCATAGTCAGGCGGGCCGAGACATTACCAGGAGCAATAGTGCAGGACCGAAGGATAAGGCAGAGACGTGGTCAGACAATAGGTCAGGGCAGGTGGCACAGGTACAGGTCAGGCAATCTTGGTCAGCAACAGGAGAGACAAAGCAGGCAGGCAGGGATCAGATGATAAGCAAAGTCCAGGGGCGAAGTATAGATCAGGAGCACACGAGAGTATCAGGAACCAGCAAACCCAAGGACCCTTGACACTGAGGCATCTGGGAAAGGGGGCTTAGCCACTTAAATACATGCAAGAGAGCCAGAGTTGGTCAGCGATGTCACCTAGCGTAACCCACACAGCCCAGGGAGTGATGTGCTCCGCCCTTAGAGCAGTGTAACACAAAACCAGGCAAACTCATGCTGTGTACAGGACTGAGTGAAAGCTGTGGAGCGGAATCCTCAAAAGCAATAACACCTACAGAAACAGAGCCCAGGGCCGCAGTGGTGAAATGGGAAGCACTGGCCACAGGTCACCGCTGAGCGCGGCACCCGGGACCGCGGAGATAAGCGGGGGAACAGCAGCATACAAGAATATCCACAATGTGACAAGAACCTTTCAATCAGGTCCAGAATGTGAATATTCTCCTCTGGCTCTCTCAAGACCTCTCTTCCGGACCAAAGCCCTTCAAATCCACCAGGTAGGTTAGTTTTTCTTACCATGTTTCCTGAAGTCCAAGATGTCATTGACCTTGAATGTCTCTTCCGAGTCTTCAGACACCGGATTCGCCGGAGTCGGAGCTGTTGAGAAGCGGTTAAGGACTACCGGTTTGAGCAAGGATATGTGGAAGGCATTGGGGACACAAAAAGAGAGAGGTAGCCATAACTTATAGGTCACTTCATTGATCTTCTTCAAAACTACAAAGGGTCCCAGGAACCTAGGGGATAGAGATGAGTGGTAACGAATCGCAAATTTTCCTAAAATGGCGTCTACACGTGTGAGGACATGGGGCAAGGAACTCTGGGAAGGCAGGATGACCCATAATGCCAAGCGTTTAGTAGCGTATTTCATTACAAAATAATATATTTAGGCAGTTCTCTTCTGCAGTTATATGTGGTGAAAGCGTTTAGTCATGTATTTCAGTGCAAAAAGAAAAATATACGCAGTTCACTGTTGCAGTTATTTGTGGTAAAAGTGTTTAGTGGCCTATTTCAGTTCAAAAAGAAAAATAGATTTTCTGTTCACTTCTGCAGTTATATGTGGTGAAAGCGTTTAGTGACGTATTTCAGTACAAAAAGAAAATTATATACGCAGTTCACTGTTGCAGTTATTTGTGGTAAAAGCGTTTATTGATGTATTTTAGTACAAAAAGAAAATTATATAAGCAGTTTCTCTGTTGCAGTTATTTGTGGTAAAAGTGGTTAGTGGCGTATTTCAGTACAAAAATAAAAATATACACGCAGTTCACTGTTACAGTTACTTGTGGTAAAAGCGTTTAGTGGACTATTTCAGTATAAAAATATATATGCATTTCACTGGTGCAATTATTTGTGGTGAAAGTGTTTAGTGGCCTCTTTCAGTACAAAAATCCAAATATATATGCATTTTACTGTTGCAGTTATTTGTGGTGAAAGCATTTAGTCGCCTATTTCAGTCCAAAAAGAAAAATATATACGTACTTCACTGTTGCAGTTATTTGTGGTGACAGTGTTTAGTGACCTATTTCAGTACAAAAATAAAAATATATACGCAGTTCACTGTTGCAGTTATTTGTGGTAAAAGTGTTTAGTGACGTATTTCAGTACAAAAAGAAAAATATATAAGCAGTTTACTGTTGCAGTTATTTGTGGTAAAAGCGTTTAGTGACGTATTTCAGTACAAAAATAAAAATATACACGCAGTTCACTGTTACAGTTATTTGTGGTAAAAGCGTTTAGTGACGTATTTCAGTACTAAAAGAAAAATATATACGCAGTTCACTGTTGCTGTTAAATGTGTTGAAAGCATTTAGTGGTCTATTTCAGTACAAAAAGAAAAATATATATGCACTTCACTGTTGCAGTTATTTGTGGTGAAAGCGTTTAGTGGCCTATTTCAGTACAAACATAAAAATATATATGCATTTCACTGGTGCAGTTATTTGTGGTGATAGTGTTTAGTGGCCTCTTTCAGTACAAAAATCTAAATATATATGCATTTTACTGTTGCAGTTATTTGTGGTGAAAGCATTTAGTGGCCTATTTCAGTACAAAAATAAAAATAAATTGTCGCTTTTAGGGGTGTTTTAGTTTGCTTTTAATTTATTTAGTTCAGCTAAAAGTATGTCAGACAGAGAAGTGCCAGGCCCTGCACAGAGGAGTGGCAGAGGCCTGAATATTTCTGGCGCAGGCAGAGGTCGCAGCAGAGTAAGGGGGTGTGGCAGTAGGAGTCGCAGTGAGAGGCCTGAGCTCCCGGTGTCATCTAGCGGTTGTGTCTTGACCAGCAACCCAGCGGTTCTTGATTGGTTAACTCGATCATCCACTTCATCCCAAGTGACATCAGACGCCCCCAGCCAACAGTCAGTGTGATCGTCAGACACAACCCTTAGTTGGCATGGCCTGGGAGCAGGCCCGTGCCCTCACCTGTCCTCAACACCTGCCTCTGTCCTTTGCTGTTCCCTCAGTCACAGAAGTATTGAATGCTGTGAGCTCAGCTCCACTTTTCAGCGAGGAAGTGCTACTGGAGGACAGTCAGCAGCTACTGCCCAGCCAAGATCTGGAGGAGACATCCGCCGCTTCCTCCACTCGGCGGGCAACTAGTGATGAGAAGAGTGGTGTGGGAGGTGGTGTTGCAAGAGGTCAGGCTACTGACCCACAGATCGTTGAGGAGGACATCAGTGACGTGCAGACACTACTCGATGATGATGAAGCCGATCGCACTTGGGTGTAGGGTGCAGAAGGGGCTTTATCATCATTAGGAGAAAAGGGTGGCAGCTTGCTCGTGAGGCAGCGGCTGAGCCAGCAAGATGGTAGCATGGCTGGGAGTCAGCAGGGTGGCAGCAGTGGGAGGTTGGGAGCCAATGGTGCCCGGGGTAGACTACCTGCTTCGCCGCAGTCTACCTGCCCGGGAAGTGGTGCAGGGGTTCACGGAGGCAGCGGCAGTAGCAGTCAGTCAGTCAGTTTTTTGTTCAGCTGCCGGAGGAGGTTAACATGGCCATATGTAGAATATGTTGGCAGAAGGTGAAGCGTGGCCGGGTGACAATGTTGGCCCCAGGGCCCTGCATCAGCATATGCAGCGTCAGCATAAAGTGGCCTGGAAGAACCGTGGCTCTGATGTGGTGGTCCAGCCTGCCACAGCAACCTCTGCATCACCCAGTGGCATGCACCAGGTTTCAGACAATTAAGGCTTCACCACCTCAGCCGAAGGGAGCTGTCTGTCATTACCATCTTTTGCTGGTCCAGATGTTCCTACTGCTCCTCCTCCTACTCCTCGTCAGTCATTCCCTCAGCAATCCATCACCGAAGTGATTGCCAAGAGACAGCAGTATATGTGCACTCATCCAACGGTGCAGAAGCTGAATTTGCTCCTGGCCAATTTGCTGGTGCTGCAGTCCCTCCCTTTCCAAGTGGTGGACTCTGCACCTTTAAGAGAACTGATGGCTTGTACCGAGCTGAGGTGGAGAGTCCCAAGCCGTCATTTCTTTGCGAAAAAGGCAATACCAGCCCTGCACACACATGTAGAACAGAAGGTGGGCCAGTCCTTGAGCCTGTTGGTGTCTGACAAAGTGCACGGCAGCGCGGACGTGTGGAGCTGCAACTACGGTCAGGGACAATACATGTCCTTTACGGCCCACTGGGTGAATGTGGTTCCTGCAAAGCCACACCAGCAACTTGGCCAGGTCACGCTGCTTCCGCCTCCACTTGTAACGCCGTTGGTCCTGCCACAATGTCCGCCTCTGCCTCCTCATCCTCCACCATGTCCTGAGCCTCCACTGCAGGGACAAGTCACAGTGCCCCTCCAGCATACCACATGTGCAGGGCACGGTGGTGTCACGCTGCTCTTGATCTCGTTTGCCTTGGCGAATGCAGTCACACAGGGGAGGAACTGCTCCATGTCCTTCAGCAAGAAATCAAATCCTGGGTTTCTCCCCAACAACTCAAAATCAGAATTATGTTGATCGTACACCGCAAAGCACACCCTCCTTGAGATGCAGTGGCAGAACGGCATCCCCCAACATAGGCTGATATGCCAGGTTTCCACCCATTGGAATTCCACCCTCCATATGTTGGACCGACTATACGAACAGAGAAAGGCCATCAACGATTTTTTTGATGATCCAAGTGGATAGGAGTACTCCCCTGTGTAACTTCAATGTCAGCCAGTGGCAGCTCATGCGTGACACCTGCCGTTTGCTCAGGCCCTATAAGGACACCACGTTATTTAGTCTCCAGAAGTACGGGATGAACGATGTCATTCCACTGCTTCATGTCCTGGAACAGATGGTGGTAACAATGGCTGGTCAGGGGACAGGAGACGTGGAGCCTATATCTCACGGCCACATGAGCCCTGTGGGGCTGAACTGGAAGAGGAGGAGGATATTGGAGCACAGGCAATGTGTAGAGAATTGGGTGTTTTTTCTACTCAGCTGACAGGAGAGGAGCGGCAGGAGCAGCCAGAGGAGCTACAGGGCGATGAGGAAGAAGAGACAGAGGACCCAGATGCACAGTGGCAGGGAGTCCCTCCGAGTCACTTGCACAAATGCCCCGATGCATGCTCACTTGCTTGCGTAGTGACAGCAGAATTGTCACCATTTGGCAGAGGGATGACTTCTAGCTTCCACCTTGTTGGACTCTCGCTACCAGTCTAAAATGGGGGCCTTTTTTACACCCACTGAGAGGGAGGACAAACTGAACTACTACAGAGACATCCTATAAACTCAGTTGGCCACTGCCTATCTGCGCCATCATCTATCCACTCACAGGTCTGACCGGGGGGGGGGGCCCTCTGCACTCACGTTCCACTGCCATATCTGATGGGAAGGGGTGGGGTGGCAAGAGCAGTACCAGCTCCATCCGCAGCAGCTTGAGTCTACAGTCACTGGTGAGCAGCTTTCTCCACCCGCATAGTGAAGAAACTACTCACCAGCAGCTAGATGTAAAGTAGAACCTGAACCAGCAGTTGGTGGCATACTTGGAGTGCACCCTGCAAGCCGACCTTGAAGATCCACTGGATTACTTGGCAGCCAAACTGGATTTGGGGACGCAACTGGCCGAGTTTGCCCTGGAAAAGCTGTCCTGCCCGGCCAGTAGTGTGGCATCAGAGTGGGTGTTTAGTGCGGCGGGGGCCATAGTTACCCCAAGGAGAACTCGCCTGTCCACCAAAAATGTGAAGAGACTGACCTTTGTCAAGATGAATTAGGTGTGGATCATCCAGGATTTCCACCCACCAATGCCTGATGCATCTGATTAGATCATCCATGCTGCCTCACCCAAACCTTGGAAAAAGAGACCGTCTTCTTCTGGCTACCTGCCTCAGCTACTACTCTGATGCTGCCACCTGCCTGATGCCACACATCTGATGCCACACATCTGATCTGTCAGAAGGAAGGAAAAATGAGACGCACAATGTATCCCGTCTGTGTAGCAGCTGTAAGACCTGTATGGTCCCATCACAATTGGCTTATGATTTGATAGCCAAAAGCAGGAGTGGGTGCACAGAAGACATACAAATATTCCATTCACGTGTCATCTCTGTTTTAGATGCACTCCTGTTTTTTTGGCATTAGCAATACTGATGGATTATTAAGCAAATGCTGACCGAGTGAAGGTGTATGCTCCAAAGTAAGGATCCCTTTTTTGTGGGTTATTGTTCTGACGGATCAGAGGAAGGGCAAATTAATCAGTGACATCAACACAAACTTACTGCTGACACTCTCTCCACTCTGTCAGGGGGGCTCTACTTGTATAAGCGTTTAATAGAACAGGTTCCATCTATGTGGAATCAGCTGACGAGGGTGTAAAAAGACTGCGCTTCTTCTTGACGCTAACATCGACCTGTAAGGCTGAGTTCACACTTGAGTTATTTGGTCAGTTTTGGCCCCGTAACTGCCCAAATAAGTGAAGTGTGCAGTGATTCTAAGAGCGACGCTTGTCATCTGCATGTCCGCCGGCCGTGTGCACCCCACATCCGGAGGCAGACCCATTTATTTGAATGGGTCCGCAATTTCGGAGATGCGGAACAGAGTCACGGAACAGAACACTGGAAGCACTACAGAGTGATTCCGTGGTGTTTCTTTCTGTGGTTCCGCACCGCAAAAAATATGACATGTCATATTTTTTCACGTTGCGGACATACCACGGACCCATTCAAGTTGAATGGTTCTGGCCCGCTGCACGGATATTGCCCGCTCATAAGGCCCTAAATGGATGTTTTTGGAGGAGAGCCATACCTTATCTCATGGCGAGAACTAAGGCGGTTTTCTTCTTTTCCTGTCCGCATTCGTCTTCATGTGGGTCACTGCTTTATCGATGCAAATCTAGGTATCCTGCCAGATCGTCAAAAAATTACAAAAAGAGGAATCCGCCCCTGGTACCCCAGAAGACATAGGAACAGGGAGAGGAGTACGAGGATGCTGTCCAAAAATGACAAAGAAAGGAGATGACCCCGTAGACTCACTAGAATGGTTATTGTAGGAGAACTCTGTCCAAGCTAACAATTGTACCCAGTTGTTGTGTTGAGCTGACAAAAAATGCCGAAGGTAATTCTCCAATATCTGATTGACCTGCTCTACCTGCCCGTTGGTTTGGGGGTGATAACCAGAGGAGAAGTCCAGGTAAACTTCTAGCAGTCAGCAAAGAGCTCTCTACAGCTTGGAGGTAAACTGGACTCCCCGATCAGAAACAATATGCCCAGGTAAATCATGCAGACGAACAGTTTCGCAAGTTCCGCAGCCGAAGGCAATCCAGTCAAAGGAACGAAAATGAGCCATCTTATAGAAGCGGTCCACGACCACCCAAATCACGGTACATCTGGCCGAAGAGGGCAGATCTGTAATAAAGTCCATGGCAATGTGTTGCCATGGAGCATCAGGAACAGGTAATAGTAACAACAGACCAGGCGGTTTTCTCCTGGAGATTTTATTTTGAGCACAGATGGCGCAGGCAGAGACATAATCATGCACATCCTTGGACAATGTGGGCCACCAGTAGTGGCGAGACACCAGTTCTGTGGTCTTGTGAATACCTGGGTGACCGGCCAGTTTGGAGTTGTGGTCCCACATTAGGATATGTTTTCTTTTGGCAGATGGCACAAAGGTTCTCTAGGGAGGAATGTCTCTTACCAGTACAGGAGCCACTGTGATCAAGCGAGCAGGATCTACAATGAATTGGGGCTCCTCCTGCTGGTCTGCAAAGTCAAATGACCTAGACAGAGCATCCGCCTTGATGATTTTCTCAGCCGGGCGAAAGTGCAACTCGAAATTAAAAAGAGATAAGAAGAGAGCTTGGCAAGGGTTTAGATATGTGAGGTTCTTGTGATCCGTGAATATTATCACCAGATGTTGGGCCCCCTCCAACAGATAACGCCACTCCTCCAAGGCTAGTTTTATGGCTAAAAATTCTCTGTCTCCTATACAGTAATTCCTCTAAGCCGGTGAGAAGAGTTAGGAGTCAAACCCGCAGGTAAAAATCTTGCCCTTGGAACCTCTCTGTAGAAGAACAGCACCAGCTCCTATGGAGGAGGCGTCCACTTCTAGAAAGAATTGGAGTGAGACATCGGGGAGATGAAGAACCGGTGTGGAAGCAAAGGACTTCTTTAATTGGATGAAGGTGGCCTCTTCCTCTGGAGTCCAGTCCTTGGCGTTCGCCCCTTTTCTAGAAAGGCCTCATGCACACGACAGTGTTTTTTCACTGTCAGTGATTTGGCTTCAGTGGTCCGTGTCCGATTTTGCTTCAGTTGTGTTTCCTTGTGTCTTCCTTTTTGTTTGTCTGACAGGGGGAAAAAAAGGAAGGTTAATGAAAAGTGTAATTTTATTGCACCAAGGTCTTGTAGAAAAAAAACGGACACGGACGCGGACACGGATGACATACCAGTTGTGCACCCGTTTTTTTTTTTACGGACCCATTGACTTGAATGGGTCCGTCCTCCGTTTTCCACTGACAAGAATAGGACAGATTATATTTTTTTTAAAAACTGGAATCACGGATCACAGCTCCATAGAAATCAATAGAACCTCCGCTAAACTGTGAAAAATGACGGAACGGACGCGGATGCACACAACGATCGTGTGCGTGAGGCCTAAGAGTGGAGAACGGAGATATAAGGGTTCAAAAACTCGAGATGAATTGCCGATAGAAATTAGCGAATCCCAGGAAGCACTGTATAGCCGGTAAGTGGTTAAATCTGGGGAATAGATCAGTATATTGTCCAGATACACTATTACGCAGACATAAAGCAGATCCCGGAAGATGTCGTTCACCAACTCCTGGAATACCGCGGGAGCATTGCACAGACCGAAGAGCATAACGAGATACTCGTAGCGTCCATCACAAGTGTTAAACGCAGTCTTCTACTCATCGCCATTTCGAATGCAGATAAGATTATATGCGCTGTGCAGGTCGAATTTAATGAAGACCTTAGCTCCACGGATCCTGTTGAAGAGTTCCAAGATTAGCGGTAGAGGGTATCGGTTCTTGATTGTGATTTCATTCAGACCACGATAGTCAATACAGGGCCATAAGGATCCATCTTTTTTTTGCACAAAGAAGAACCCGGTACCGGCTGGTGAAGTAGATTTCCGGAAAAAAACACCCTCTCAAGATTTTCCTTAATGTACTCAGACATCGCTTGGGTCTCGGGAAGTGAGAGGGGGTAGACTCTACCATGAGGAGGAGCTGCACCAGGCAGAAGGTCAATCGGACAATCATACGGACGATGAGGGGGCAGGGTCTCCACCTCTTTCTTGCTGACAACATCTGCAAAACTGGCATACTGCTGCGGGTGTCCAGGCAGATCTACTGGTACAGTAGGCGAGGAAGCAGGTCAGACCTCCGATAGCCAGGTGGAATGACAGGATGATCCCCAACGTAGAATGTGACCGGAGTTCCAGTCCAGAAGTGGAGAGTGCTGACGTAGCCTGGGAAGACCGAGGATATCCGGATTCACGGACGCTGGCAGCACATAGAAGGAAATCATCTCAGAATGCAGAACCGTAATTTGCAGTTGAGGGGCATAGTCACAGAGATCACTGATTCAGGGAGTGGCAGTCCATTAATGGAGCCCACTGACAGAGGCCTTTAGAGACAGATGGTAGGAAGCTGGAACTGATGGACCAGAGGTTGCTGAATGAAATTACCAGCCGACCAAGAGTCCAAGAATGCAGGCACAAACAGCGTGACTCCCTTGTGCAAGAGAGTCACCGTAACAGAAAGTTTCAGAGATGACTTCTTTTTGTCTAGGACCACCTCTCCAACAGATACTAGACAGTGGCGTTTCCCGGACAATTACGCACGAAGTGGGCCTTGCCACCACAATACAAACACAGGTTTTCTGCTTTGCAGGAATCCACGACAGGTTTTTGAATCTCCACCATAGCATGAAGGCAGAGGGAGTTGCACGCCAGTGGTACACAAATCCAGACTTACCTGTGTGGGAACTGCAGGAGTAGCAGCACCTGATTACCCTGCAGTAGCTGGAGACGAGATGGCATCCAGACTAGTGAAGAGCGACAGGGACTGTATTCGAATTTGCGACATTTCAAGAATATTTTGTAGAATATTCGTCATATATTCGTGAATTTTGAGAATTTGAGATTATTTTATTAAATGCGAAAAATTGGCAATGTAAAAATTGCGTAATGCGAATTTGTAACATGAAATACAGGCATGGGTCACTTTTACTATATATTTCAAGCTGGTATAAGTTTCCTGAGACTGGAGAAAATGGTTGGCATAGCAGAACATTAGAATAGCGAAGTTCCCCAATATATTTGCGATTGCGCTAATCGGCAGTGATAAGAATATTTTTTCGTGCAACTTCATATTTTAGCAGGTTTGACTACAGATTACTGATTGGTGCACTAAGTATTGTTGTGAACTTGACATTGCTTCCTTCTCATTGGCCCACAAGCAAGAAGCAGAGAGGGATCATGTGTTCAGATGGAAAAAAAATGTTGAATATTCGATATAACGAATATATAGCACTATATTCTAAATATTCGCGAATTCTTGAAGTGGCGATATTCACGATAAAAATTTGCTATTCGAATATTCATGCTCAACACTAATCCAGATGAGCAGCAACATTTTGCAAGAACTGCATCAAGACACCCTGACGTTCACTCTGGTGCTTTACTTCACGTAACGTTCCTGGACGACAGGCTTGGGATTATCAGCGGGGTCCATGGCCTCAGTGTACTGTCACGGATAAGCGGGTGTGAACCCACTGTGCGACTGACTGGCTATACTCTGGAGGGGGGCGTGTCTAAGCAACTACCTGGTTTTCACTAGAGCCTCAGATGGTGAGGATAGACTTGAGCCATTAGGGTAGTTGCAAGGGGCTGCTCCAGAGAAATCCCCGAGTCAGTGGCAGAAGGTCCAGGCGGACCAGGAGGTACATGAGTAGGTACCGGAAGTACAAGCGTAGTCAGGCAGGCAGAGACGTTACCAGGAGCAACGTTGCAGGACCGAAGGATAAGGCAGAGACGTGGTCAGACAATAGGTCAGGGCAGGCGCACAGGTACAGGTCATGCAATCTGGGTCGGCAACAGAAGAGACAAAGCAATCAGGGAGGGATCAGACGATAAGCAGAGTCCAGGGACGAAGTATAGATCAGGAGCACAAGAGTATCAGGAACCAGCAAACTCAAGGACCCTTGACACTGAGGCATCTGGGAAGAGGGCCGAGCCACTTAAATACATGCAGGAGAGCCAGAATTGGTCAGCGAGGTCACCTGACCTAACCCACACAGCCCAGAGAGTAATGCACTCCGCCCTTAGAGCAGTGTAACATGAAACCAGCCAAACTCATGCTGTGTCCAGGGCTGAGTAGAAGCTGTGAAGCAGAATCCTCAGAAGCAATAACACCTACAGCCCAGGACCGCAGCGGTGAAATGGGAAGCACCGGCCACAGGTCACCACTGAGCGCGGCGCCTGGGACCGCAGCGATAAGTGGGGGAACAGCGGCGTACAGCAGGCGCTGTTACACAGGCTCGCAGATGGATGTAGGTTTTGATTACAGATGAGTTAAATTTTTGATTTGGGGAAAATGCTGTGTGTTTGTAGTACGCTTCGAAACCTTATACAATGACCAAATGAGGGGAGACTTTTTGTATATCCTTATATTAAATGTGGTTCTCACATTGTTGTACATCAGAGCTGAACCCGGACATACCCTTATTATCACCCAGGTAGCCCCCCTGAGGCTAGCATCGGAGCATCTCATGCTCAGATGTGTAGCCTTGCCCTGCGCTAAATCGCGCAGAACACGGGCTCTTTTGTTTTCAATAACACACGGCCGGGCGGAAACTTCCGCCCGGCAGTGTGTTCGGTGACATCACCGGCTCTAAAGGGCGGGCTTTAGCACTTCCCTAGCCGTTTTACTGGCTAGGGCAGCGCTAAATCCCGCCCATCAGTGCCGGTGATGTCACCGGGGTTCCTGGCAGCTCCATGGAGAGCCCTGGTACGTCACCGGATCTCAAAAAATGTCTTTGCCCTGCGTGATTTAGCGCAAGGCAAAGGAGAGCATCGGAGTATGAACTGCTCCGATGCTCATGTCAGGGGGGGCTGCTCGGGTGAAAATGGAGGTATGTCAGCTCTGAACCCGGACAACCCCTTTAAGATGGATTCAGACAGGTTGGCAATGATGCAACAGAGGGCCACAAAAAAAGTCTCTTTGTGGCCAATAGCAACCATGGGCCACACAGAGGCTTTTTGTAGTGTAACTGATTGATTTTAACTCCTGAGCTTCTGCTGAAATCCAAATGAATACATTAAGTTGTATGCAATTTTGTGAACTATGGCTGCCACTCAATAGAAAAAAATCAATCACTAGAGCTATACTAGAGCGTAATATTAGCTGCACTAATTTAAAGGGGTTTTCTGGGATCTGATGGGTTCTGTAAACTTAATGTATGTTCTGAAGTTGAGTGGATCGGTTGCTTGGGAACCTTGGGCATGTAATGTTCCTCTTTCGAATGTCCAGTTTCTGCCAACATCCTTTAAAAGGTTTCTGGCCAGGGCTATGAATGGAACTTCACTTCTGCTGTGACTGGGGCTAAAAGTATCCCTTTTCCTGATGTATGCACAAACTGTTGAATCCACCATTTTGGCTCCACCTGTGGGTCATGAAATTTGGTAAAAGATGTGACACTGGTGAAAGCTGGATAAAAAAAAAAAAAAAAACTGTTACATCACTGGGTTCCCAGGAGGCCAATCCATGCAACTTTGAAATGCTAAATGTATTACAAACTTTTTTCTGCAAGTTTGTTCTGTGCAATTAAGATGGATTTGTGGGACCTACTGAATCCTGGAAAAAATCTTTAGCATATTACAAAAATGCTGCAAAATATGCGTGCGGATACTATACATTCTTAGGGCTTCCAGCAAAAAGTGAGACGTGTGTTTCTGAAAGTTTCACTAGCTTGCTAAATGTTCTATTACCTGAACAAAAGACTGGGTGTTTCCCTGCTGCATATGGGACAAGAACGTTCAAAGATATGTGCTGTCCACTTGGCCATTTGTTGTGTAAATCCCTCTGGCACTGCATTATGAAGCTATTGGCAGTTTTTGGCTTTGGAGATTAAAGCAGAAATCTGAGTACCAAGAGGAAACCACATGAAAACAAACAAACTACGTGCAGATGGTGCCCATGGTTGGGTTTGAATCCAGGACTCCAGTGCTGCAATGTAATGGTGCAAACCAAGGATTGGGAAAAACATGTCTGCTTTCTTCCAAAAAAGTGCAAAAGATGTCCATAGTTTAGCTGTGATATTGCATCTAAGCCTCATTTACTTTAATAGAATGCATGGACAGGTTTGGTGCTTCTCCAAAGAGGCAGCTATGTTATTCTATTCCAGCGGTCAACCGCTTTTAACTTTTGAGAAATTGAATTGCAAAGTATATTTTTTCTAAATCGATTAGTTCACACCGTGATGCTGCCGAACCTACGTACATAGGTTCTGGAAAGAGGCACGTATATTTTTCTGCCTTTCATCAGTAAGGCATATACAGTGGCTGTGGGTTATAAAGTATAGGCAGGCTTACTGCTGTGTATTAGTATTTATTAAGATCAATTGGACTTATTGCTTGGTCTGCCAAGATAAAATGATATATGAGGCTGCATTTGCAATGAAACAGTGTCCTAAGGCTAACCATTACCATAAAAGCAATAGAGCGCCTGTCTGCTTTCCTAGCTTGTAATTTTTGAATAAAGCATCATATGAACACGGGCACTACCTTTGTATTGAGGATTAGTCATTTTATTTCACATTTATAACCGGTTTTAGCACACATCTCCCCAGTCTTTCCATTCACATTTGTAAATCAGAGCGTATACCACTACTCCAGGCTCAAACTAATTTAGGAAAGTTAGACTTTGATAACCTATCACTAGGTTGAAAGTCAGATAGGTGATGGTCCCATCTCTAAGACCTGCTCCTGTCTCCAGAAATCGGCTCCCAAGGGACGGAGAGCACACTGCGCATGCCCATCTACTTTTGGAAGTCCCATAGTGGTGAATGGAGAGCGCACCATGCATGCATGACCACTTCTCCTTTCATCGCCATGGGACTGCTGGAAATAGCCGAACCAATGCTTGGCTATTTTTGGAGCTCCCATAGCAGTGAATGAATGGTGGCGGCGCATGCGCGATGCACACTCCCTCTGCTTTTTTCAGTAAGAGCAAATTTCTTGTTTAATTACCGTTTCTGGTCTTACATCCCATTCACATGAAGGAATAAACACCCATATGACCCATTTGTAAAAAATGGCTGCCCCCTATGTATAGCTGCTAGTGGCACCACCTAAAGCACAGGAGTAATGACAAATAAATGATTGCTATAGACTGAGATGTAGAAAGGTATCACATTTCCATAGTATTATTATTATTATTATTATTCAATTATTTGTTATTATATTTTTTTCCACTCATTAATCATTAGACATTTTCGTCTGAAAATGATCTCACATCTTTGGTAGAGTGTTGTGAGCATACTCTTTTATATGTCACTATTCGCTGTGCAGGGAGAGGGAGGAGGGAGAAGGAGCTGCATTGTCTCCATTACCTAATCTCAATATTGTAATTCTGTGTTATTTGCCTCCAATTTCATAATGAACCTGTTACCTTCATTATAATCCTGACTGTAATAATAATGAGATGAACGCTGATCCTGTCCCCGGGAAACACAGCTCAAGCTGAAAAGCAACAGTAAGTGCAGATCAATGTAAAAGCTGCAACAGTTTATTTATTTATTTTCTTCATGTGGACAATTAAAAATCTATTTCAATTAGAAAAAAGGTTTCAGAAAAATGTTTCACAGTTGAACAGGACATAAACTACATGTGATTTTTTGACAGTTGATACCCTTCAAGTTTATGAGGGCACTCTACACATAGGAGATGGATATTGAATAGAAAGATTGCAAGGTTGTAATGCTCAAAGTCTTTCTGCTTAAAAATGCTTGAGCTCTTTCAATTGATAATATACCATATTTTTTGCACTATAATATCACTTTTTCCCCAAAAAGAGGGTGGAAAATATTAGTGCGTCTTATGGGGCAAATGCTACTGAATGCTTTTATTATGGAAGTGCTCATTAGTACAGTAGGACAGGGGAGCAGTGAATGCAGCACTCCTAGTGCTGTCTCTGTACTCACCTCTCCCTTTTCTTCTTTTGCCAGCACCGCACGCTGCCCTGTGACTTGCGCACAGTGTGAGGACCTAGTTGCCACGCTATGCGATGTCGTGTCACAGCAGGAAGAGCACTAGATCTCAGGGATGGCAGCGACGTCTAAAACAAGAGAGGTGAGTTGATTTTCTTTTTGTTTTGTCTGATCTGAGGTCTGATTAACATTGGGATCTGATCTGAGGTCTGACTGAGGATCTCATTAACATTGGAGGTCTGATCTGAGGTCTGAATGGGGGTCTTATTAACAATGGGGATCTGATCAGAGGTCTCATTGGGGGTCTGAGCTGGGGTCTAATTAACACTGGGGGTCTGATTTGAGTTCTTTTTGGTGGTCTAAGATGAGATCTAATTAACATTGGGGGTTTGAACTGGGGGTCTAATTGTGGGTTTGATCTGAGGTCTAATTAACATTGGGGGTTTGATCTTAGGTCTGAAGAAAAAAAAAAAATCTTATTTTGCTCCTCTAAAACCCAAGGGGATAATTTATAACTTGAAATACGCCTATATTAGGCGTATATATCAGGCACAGATTGGGGCACAATAGTTAGTTGCGGCACAATCTTTGACTTTTCCCCGCTCACACCAAGTCTAAAAAAGTGGGCTTGGCAAGTGCGGGGAAGGGGACAGGCCAGCATGCCCGTCTCATTTACCATTTTATATGCCTTGTTTAGGCGTAGAAATGGTATAAATGTAAGACAGCTAGGAAGACATTTAGAAGCGGCTCTGGATAAGTTATGTTGAGGCTGACACCTCTACATAACTTTAGCAATCCACCACCAGAGCAGGGGCTTTATTAAGACCAACGTCTAAAATGCCAGTCTTAATAAATGACCCCCTAAGTGCGACTTATGGGCCAAAAAATGTGTTAATTTACTGGTTCTAAAAAATAAATAAAACACCATCATTGCCAACAGCACGGGGAAACAGGCCAGAAAGGGTAGAGCCATCTGTATTGGGGACATGAATGGGGTAGTTTTAAAAAAAAGTGGGTATTTTAGGGCAGTGCTTCGCAGAACTCAAAAGTCTAGAATTTCTTACCAACTATGAATAAAATTTTTTTTTAAAAAAGGGAAATAATTTATTAAAAATCTCCATTTGAAAGTTTCCATTTACAATCCACAGGATCTAACGGCTTCACCTTTAACACTGTGGTTTTCAACCGTAGTAACATTTTTGAAAAATATTTTTGTTTGTTCGGAATCAACATTTTACGGTGTTTGCCGGATGGTAGAAATGACACAATCTGTGTTTTCCACTCTGATGTTGTTCTCAATATGTAACAGGCGGTCTGTTTCTGAGCTAAATATGTGAATTGACGATGCGAGTACGTAAAACGCTGAGCAGATTCCGGCCTGGGAAAGCAATTATAAAGTCAGAGCCTTGGAGGAGGCATTCTCCTCCATCTGTAAGCAATGTTGTCTTACGGCCAAGAAAAAATCAAGAAGATTAGGTCTATGTGAAAGTCAGTAAAGACACAGAGGCAGCGCGGGCAGGGACAATGTGGCTGATTCATGTGCCGTGGCCCACCGTAGCCGTAACTTCAGGTTCTGGTTTCCTAGGTAACTAAAAGTGCATATTATTTGAGATATAAAATATAACAGCTCTACTGACTGGGAATGTACAGCTAAAGAGTAATTGATTTTCCATGAAACTCTGGATTATCTTGTCTATTGTATTTCTGGAAGATGCAATGACACAAAACATATCTCGGCACAATGCTGGCGCGTTTCTGTGTATTTTCTTTTTCTCCTAATTAGATCAGTGCATGATGGTAAAGTGCGGGCTCTGCTCTTCATAGAATGTAAAATATGTAGTTCAAACTGTTTACACTGCGACATATGAGATCTGAGGAATTAAAGCGAAATCCGAGTCTTGTGGAGAGATTACTTCTGTGCCGGAAAGTAGCTTTATACAACATTTTACTATTTTATACTGTACTGTCATTTTTATTTATTTTTACAAAAAATTATATTTTATTCTCTTCTATGATATGTCTGTCTACAGTATTATCTATCTATCTATCTATCTATCTATCTATGATCTATCTATCATTTATCATCTATCTAACTATTTTATATAGTTAATAAAAAAAATCATCATATATCGGTCACTGTCAGCTTAAATTGATGAAATAATTTTCAATATAATCTATTCTATCTATCTATCTAAACTGCCTATCTACCTATCCATCTATTTTATATATTCAAGTCACTGAATTGGTCAACTGTCCCATATCGTTAAAGTCTATATCCATTGATTGACCAATCAACTAATTTTTAATGTAATCTATCTATCTATTATCTATGCCTGGCTAAATCAATCTATCCATTTTTTTTTAAACAAAATCTATTACAGGGGTTCTCCCATCTGAAACAATGGGGGCATATCGCTAGGATATGCCCCCATTGTCTGATTGGTGCAGGTCCCACACCGAGAACGAGCCAGCGCTCGACTATTTTCAGCGGCCCCATAGAAATGAATGGAGGGAGGCTGCGCATGTGCAGTGCGCCCTCCACAACTTTTGGGGCTCCCTTCTCGATAGCTCCTATCAGACAATGGGGGCATAGCCTAGCGATAGGACCCCATTGTCTCAGATGAGAAAACCCCTGTTATAGTTAGATGTAGTTTAAAGAATAGATAGATTGATTTAGCAAGGCATGGATGATAGATAGATAGATAGATAGATAGATGATAAATATATGATAGATATATGATAGATAGATAGATAGATAGATAGATAGATAGATAGATAGATAGATAGATAGATAGATAGATAATAGATTATTTGATTGATGATGGATAGATAGACAGATTAGATAAGATTAGTAAGGTAGATAAGTAGTTAGGTAGGTAGGTTCAAAGATAGATAGATAGATGATAGATAGATAATAGATAGATAGATAGATAGATAGATAGATAGATAGATAGATAGATAGATAATACTGTAGATATGAGATAGATATGAGATAGATAATAGATATGAGATAGATAGATAATAGATGAAAGATAGATAGATAGATAGATAGACTGATAGATATGAGAGAGATGAAATATATCATAGATAGCTAGATTATGAATTAGACTCACAGATGGATAAGGTAGATAGACAATATAGATACATAGACAGATATAGATAGATTTAGATTAGAACAATCCTTTTACAAAATATTCTAATCTCTTCTTACATTCTGCACTGAGTATACAGTATATAGATCTTACTGTACTATGAGCACCTGTCTAAAAAAAAAAGACAAAATCGATTATCAGCCCCACAGGACACTAAAGCCAATTGTCATCTGACACCTGCCGTCCAGGGACAGGATGATTGAGGACTTTGCTGCGACTTATTGCACTCTCCCTTTCAAAATATAGTCCACATGCATGCTCAGTCAGCAACTCCATCCATGCCTGCCTATGGAGGAGGTGGCCGTTGGCCAAGACTCTCTTGCAGTGTATGTATAGCCTGCACGGGACCGACTTGAATACACGTATCTTGTGCACAGTGATATGGAATGCGTTGGCACAATATCCTGTGAATGGCCGCTCGACCTCGCTGTATTTATTCACACCTACTGTCCTTAGATCACAGCGCCTTTGACAACTAAATGAGTAAAATCCCGAAGTCCACCCTTCTCTCTATTGCTCTGGATATAATTGCTTGTTACAGAAGAATAAAAATGCTGAACCCTATGGTTTTAAGTCAGCTTTTGCTCTTTTTTTGCAGTATATTACTTTGTAGAAATCCGTTATGATGAAGCCCTACAGCCATTTGTAATGTACTTTTCGCAGCATTTTGCGCCTTTCGGTTGGAATGTATACAATATAATTCCTTTGCAGGTGCAAGTAGAGGTGGCCCCTTGTGTGACCGATGCATCTAATCGTGTTTCCCTACTCCACAATTATTCTACTTGATGGATGTGCTGAAATGTAATTCTTCAGTGGCCGTCGGGGGAGTTGAAAGGGGGTGAGAAGGTCACAGATGTGAACACTATACAAAATGCATTACAGTAAAGGGATTAAATGCATCCCTATGTATACAACAAACACACATTTCCTACAGCACTGCGATTCAGATTAATTATCTTCATTATGTCTCTGGAAATATAGGAAAAAGCAGATAGCTGACGGAAATGCTCATAGTCCAACAAAATGAGCAGACCCAACAAGCTCACGGCATCTTCCTTATGAGCAAAAGACGTCTGCAATAGAACAAATGCATTGTGGGAGGGTAACCTCTTCCTGACTCTTCACATAAATCCAGTGGTTGTCACATTTGGACCTACATCTGGTACTTGTGCATTTGCAGGCATAAGACTTATGCCAGTATTCCTGGCATAGAAGGACAGCAATCAGTGCCAACCGGGGCTACCCAAGTGGTGGTAATGATCGGACGAACTTCTATTTCTGAGGTGGATACCAGGGTTGGACTGGGATTTCTGGGATCTACCAAAAGAGATTATTCTTAAGGTCCTAACCACATATAATCAAAATTTTTAATGGGTTTTGAATCAAAGAAATAGACCCCAGTGGCAAGTAATTGGCTCCAAAGGTAGACATTTTATTTCCTCCTGGATGTTTGGGGCCCATTATAATATCAGAGCTTGGGCCCACCGCAGGATCTTCTGGTACCTTGGTGGGACAGTCCGACCCTGGTTGATAGTATGGTTGTTGATAATGACCTGGGGTCCTATGGTGCACCGGTAGAGAAGGAGGACACAGCAGAAAGTGGATATTGCTGATGCCAAAACTCCTGGGGCACTGGGTAAAAAACTAAGGGGGAGTACCTCTGATGTTAGCGATGCCTTTGGCTGTTAGTATGGAGATTTAGGTGATGATCAAAAAGATCAGGTTGACTTGGGTCCTAGAGGTAGAGCTGCAGGTAGGCTTTCCTTCATGCGGGGCAGTTCACTGCCCTCATTCTATATCTAAATACTCTGGCCCAGTACTGCAGCTTGCTGGTGCCTCCCATTATACTGGCTGTTGCAGCAGAAATATATGGCCAGAATTGGCTTTCCCATGGCTGATCACTGAAGGTTGGGGAAGCTGGATACGCTCAGTTTTGAAAAGGACTTGTTTTTAAGTGCCTTCATACTAATTAACATCAAAGTCACCAGTACAATACGTAACATACACCATAACAAGATGTACAATACATTTATTAGCATAATTATTTGCTTGTACAATTTGTAAAAATAACTTTATATAAAATAAATGACACTTTTTAGTTTCCCTTAAAATGTAAAAAAAATATGTAAATGTACCTATATCCAAAAGAACATTTTGTCTCGAAGGAGGCAAATTATCAGTAACAGAATTAGGTTAAGAAAACTTTCTACAGCCTTAATGACTTTCGCATCGGCATTATTTAATCCCGTTATAACGGAATTCTAGGACGGAATGCAAAACGGAAGAAAAAGAAAGAAAGAAAGAAAGAATAGGTAGATAACTACAGACTAACCAAAGATGACTGCTTATCCGGAGAACATATGAACTTTTTTAATCAGTATGAAATGTTGTGCAACTAAATGTATACATAGGTTAATTCCATTAGGCAGAAGATTTAATAATTAAGTGTTTGGCAGAGGACAGGAAGTATCTCTGGTCATAACTACATGACTTTAAAATGAGTCATTGTAAGTTCAAGACCCCTTAATTGAGCTGTAAGTGTGGGAATGTTTTTTCTCAGAGTAGTTAAAGAGTGCACAGAAGCTCCTCGATACCCTGTACTCTTTTGCATTGCATTCTGTTCTAATAAATTTCCCCTGGATGAGATAACTGTAGGCAGACTACTAACTCCCCCTGGAAAATCTCTCCCAATAGAGAAAGTGCTTTACAAAATGGGAGTAAATTTAAGAGGTTGTAAACTTTTTACTTAGAACATGCATAAAAAAATATTCCAGCTCTTCCTCCCCACATTTTCTCTTTTCCATTGATTTTATTATTCTGTTTTAACCCATTTTACAACAAAAAAAGAGAAATATAATGTATAAAGAATTTTCTCTGTGTGTCCCAGGAGACTCGTCACGTCCTAAGTCCTCCTCCTTACTGTCCCATTTCTGACTATAAAACAACTAGCTGAAGCAGAAGCCTACCTGCTGTGCCCTCTCTGCAGTAGACCCAAAAAATCAATAAGCTCCATCTCATTGGCTAATCTCCTCCCCTCAACCATTCCCCAGCCAAAAAAAAACAGAGGACTAGGAAGAGATTAACCCCTGAGCTCTCTGCGGGATTTTTCCAAGACTGTTCATTTCATGAACATGTAAAAAATGCACCAGACTGAGAAATAGGGTCAGGTATGGTTAATTTTACCATGTATGTCTAGTTTTAGAACTAAGTAGTTTAAGACGTTCTTATATACTGTATAACATATTACTGTAAGCCCTTATAGGCATATCTTTCATCAGTCAAGAAAAAGTGAAAATGTGGTGATCTACCCATAACTTTAAAAGATGCATGCTTCTTCATAAAATTTCAGCTCAAATTCTTGTGGGCCACAGGCTATTTTCTCTTACTTTTAAAAATTGGTTGGCCACAAAAAAAGTCACAAGACTTCTTTTTGAGTGGTTTACACCAAAACTGGCTTCATGGAGATTCAGCAAAGCTCTAACTGTGACAATTGTCACCTTGTCAGGCCTGTTGCTGTTTGCTTGGAACTGGGGTTGCTGTTGAATCTTCAGTTACAGGGAAAAAGTTGTGTAAAAAAAGAATGAAAAAAGTATCAAGCTAGGGGTAAAAATATAGGGGTGCGGGAGTTGATGTCCTACCTAGGCTTTGAGTCTACAGTTTCCCCAAAAATGCCTGTGTCCCATATGAGAGAGTCTTGCTGTTAAAATCACTTCATATTTGTGTGCTCTGTTACAAATTTTGCAGTGGGACCAATGAGTTCCTGATGAAGCCCCTGCATCATGTCCTCCAAAGGTCATTTCTAACCCTTTTTTTTTTAGAAAAAGCCAGATACCATATTGGATGGGTTTTAAAGGCTAAAACACCCTGGTAATTAATGTTGTGCCCTTTGCACAAGAAGTATCTTTGCAGTTCCCCAACACGTTGGTAGGGTAATGAATAGGATAGGAGTGATGGTAGTGTCACAGAGGGTGGCTGTAGTCCTCATGTCCTCAAAGTGGCTAATCCTTCTCCTAGTGCAAAGGGTGCATCTGTTATTCCCTCACACCCTGATGCTTTGGGTTCTTAAAAGCCCAGCAAATGGCTGGTGGAGTCAGTGACCAGACCCATTTGGTTGCAATAAATAAAGCTTCTCTTTACTGTGTAGATAATGAGAGGTATAGTACAAGTATATGCAGTAGGCACAGTTCTGAGGGATATCATACAGCAGGCTTTTCCCAAACGCTGTATATAGGCAGTGGATATGAGGGAAGTAGTAGTCCTCCCTGAGGCTCTCTCTTTAGATACACTTTGCAAACTTCTTTAATAATTGCAGGCATTCAGTTCTGTTCTCATTAACACTGTCTGTAATGTCCAGCCTGTGTGGCGGAGAACTGGGTGGCTAGTTTGTCTCAGAAGTGTGACAGGTGCCAGAGGCAATCAACCCTTTCCACATGCAGTAAAGTCTGTTGTCATCAATGTGTCTTAGTACAAGCACAGTCTTGTACTTTTATTTATTATATGCTCCTGAGGAAGGGGATCATATTACTCCCCGAAACGCGTCAAGCTTGCTGATTCCAATAAAGGCAACTGATGTTTCTGTGAGCCCTCCTGAGTATCTGGGACTTCATCTGTTCCATAAAAACTATAGGCGATCTTGGCGAGGGAGGAGGAATCTGCAAGTGCCTTGAGTTTATCTTGTAGATCGCCTCCTTAGTGGAATGAGTACCTCTACCATGTTGTTTTTACACTTATCACCTAATATCCAGCCCTTGTTTATGACCACAAAGTTTTCAGTTGCCTAACCATAATTTACCATATTTTCATTTTGATGCTCCATTTATTGTTCCAATTGTTCTGATTTATTTCAGGTTGGCAGCTCAGGGGACATGTCCTTTCTCAGGAGGCATGTTCTTCCTGTTGTAGTCCTTTCCCTGTAACTGACACAGTATCTAACAGAAGATAGTGTTGGTGGCAGTTGAATTTAAACTGAGCATGTGCAACCACCACAGTGAGGTAGACAGAGACATATGGAAAAGAACAAACAGCAGGTGGCGCTGTACAAATACCTTTTAAAGGATAGTTCAGTGGCTATACAAAATTTTTATTAAATGCAATTAAAAAAGTATTCAAATCCAGGTGCTGGTTTGAAAAATGTAGATTAATTTTCATGGCACAACCCTAATAAAATGTAATTCTGCCCCATAAAATCCTTTGCTTACTTCTTTTTCATTTTTTCCCCCTTTACCTATACAATGGGGCAATTTAATAATTCAGCCCCTGCAGATCAGACACATATCCCTTATTCTATGCAAACGGGGGACATTTATTAAATCTGTGTGGCAGTTTTATGGCATACAAATGTCACAAGTGATGTCGCCTGCAACATTTTGTGCATTTTTTTGCAGCTTCTGATGAAATTTTGTGACTTTTGATGAGCCTCACCACTTTAAGTAGAGAGGTGAAAAGTTGGTTGAGATTACAGATTAGAGCACTTTTATGTCTCATTTATGATGTGCAACTTTTAAAAAGTTGCAAAAAGTCTTATCTCCTCACCAGACAACACCATGGTGTACTTTCATTGACAGTGGTAAAGCCACATCACACTTGGGCCAAATCTAATAAAACCCAGCGTCGTCTTCAGAAATTTGGGACAGGTGCCCAAAGCAACTCCAGCTTTTTATATGAACATAGATTGCTGTATGTTGCCTATCTTTATGTAGTGCAGTCTACTGTACCACCCTACTGTACATAGGTGATAGTTGGAGGTCGGTGCTGCCAGTGTCGTCTAAGCCTCACTAGAATGGGTTGCCAGCCCCTGGGAGGTAAGTAATAATGTTGGAAAGGACGGGGCCCATGTGGCGATCAACACCCTCTGTGTAGACAGTTTGTCCGGGCAACTAAACTACCAGGCAGATAAGGATTTGAACTTCTATTTTTTAGGATGACATGTCATCCTTGAATAAATAGAAGTTCAAATCCTTATGTAAAAGAGAAATAGGGGACGGCTCACCTCTGATTTTATGATGGAAAGGTGCACCAAACTGATGTTGTACCCAATCACCAAAAAACAAATGTATAGAAAATAGAATAGGCACTCTTATATCTGGTTCAGTAGGTAGGCAATACGACTCAAACAATGTGATATACTGAGTAGATTTATTGATAGCAGTATATAACAGTATGCAATTGATAATGAAAACCTAATACTTCAATACTCAAATTGAATAAATAAAACACACTTAAAATTGATATATAAAATGCACATAAGACGATCCACTGTTATAGCTAGTGGACAGCTAGAGGTCCAGTCCAATGATAGGGGGGACACGATGTTAGTCCACTATCTGAAGCAGCGGCTAGCAGCAAGTGAACTACCAGAGGACCATGTGAATAAATATATGTGCAAATAAATGTTCAAATGAATAAAAAATTCCTAAAGTGACGTGTTGAAACTAGTGACTAAGTGGCCAGTATATAAAAGTGACAAGGTATATAGAATCAAACATATGATGAAAACACTAAAAGTGAATTAGTATATAATCGATATAAATAAATAAGTAAGTGTCTCTGGTAAATTAATATAATTGCTAACTCCCGCTTGTAATGGTGTTCCACAAGAATATCACTATCAATTAAAAAGCGTGTGGTCTGGATCGCTGTTTCATCCACATAGTTGTCCGCAAATAGAATGTATTAAAGCAGGCAGGCTGTATCTATAAACGGCCACGGCAATAGTATGGATGTATCCAATGGTATGGCAATTCAATAGAGCAATAATGTCAGTGTGGCAAACAATGTAACGGAATATCTGGACAGCAGTGCGTATATATCCAGCTATATTGTGTCAATCCACATGTGTCGGAGCTGCTAGCTTTTACTCACATATATTCCCACCGTGGCGTCCCACGAGGTATAAGTTCGGGTAAGCTTGTTTCTCTATAGCGCAACTGCGCTTAGACGCTTGTAATGCTGTCTCTCTCCGGCTGTGAATACAAATGCTGGCTATGTCGCAATAGCAGTCCACGTCCGGTTTCCTTGGTTGAAATCAGTGTTCCACCTGTCTAGCTCAGTGCTAGTGCCGGAACATCAGATGCATCAATCAATTTTGATGGCTCCAAGTAGCTTCGCAGTTCAGTTTTCTTTCAGAGCTGCATTCCTGGCGTCCTTAAGAAAGCGCTTTCTCAATATCAAATTATTACCGGTATGTTGTCAGGTCCAAATGTCCTTTGCCAGACGCGTTTCAAAGGCTTCCTGCCTTCTTCCTCAGTGGCTCACTGATGAGCCACTGAGGAAGAAGGCAGGAAGCCTTTGTAACGCGTCTGGCAAAGGACATTTGGACCTGACAACATACCGGTAATAATTTGATATTGAGAAAGCGCTTTCTTAAGGACGCCAGGAATGCAGCTCTGAAAGAAAACTGAACTGCGAAGCTACTTGGAGCCATCAAAATTGATTGATGCATCTGATGTTCCGGCACTAGCACTGAGCTAGACAGGTGGAACACTGATTTCAACCAAGGAAACCGGACGTGGACTGCTATTGCGACATAGCCAGCATTTGTATTCACAGCCGGAGAGAGACAGCATTACAAGCGTCTAAGCGCAGTTGCGCTATAGAGAAACAAGCTTACCCGAACTTATACCTCGTGGGACGCCACGGTGGGAATATATGTGAGTAAAAGCTAGCAGCTCCGACACATGTGGATTGACACAATATAGCTGGATATATACGCACTGCTGTCCAGATATTCCGTTACATTGTTTGCCACACTGACATTATTGCTCTATTGAATTGCCATACCATTGGATACATCCATACTATTGCCGTGGCCGTTTATAGATACAGCCTGCCTGCTTTAATACATTCTATTTGCGGACAACTATGTGGATGAAACAGCGATCCAGACCACACGCTTTTTAATTGATAGTGATATTCTTGTGGAACACCATTACAAGCGGGAGTTAGCAATTATATTAATTTACCAGAGATACTTACTTATTTATTTATATCGATTATATACTAATTCACTTTTAGTGTTTTCATCATATGTTTGATTCTATATACCTTGTCACTTTTATATACTGGCCACTTAGTCACTAGTTTCAACACGTCACTTTAGGAATTTTTTATTCATTTGAACATTTATTTGCACATATATTTATTCACATGGTCCTCTGGTAGTTCACTTGCTGCTAGCCGCTGCTTCAGATAGTGGACTAACATCGTGTCCCCCCTATCATTGGACTGGACCTCTAGCTGTCCACTAGCTATAACAGTGGATCGTCTTATGTGCATTTTATATATCAATTTTAAGTGTGTTTTATTTATTCAATTTGAGTATTGAAGTATTAGGTTTTCATTATCAATTGCATACTGTTATATACTGCTATCAATAAATCTACTCAGTATATCACATTGTTTGAGTCGTATTGCCTACCTACTGAACCAGATATAAGAGTGCCTATTCTATTTTCTATTCAAATCCTTATATGCCTGGTTGTTTAGTTGCGCCAACAAAGTGTCTCCACAGAGGGTGTGAATCTCCACGTGGGCCCCATCCTCTCCAACATTATGTTGCTGCTAGGACATTTATTATGTGATTTAGACCTCTTGCACACAAAAGGTTTTTTTTTCCGTTTCCGTTCCATTTTTTGCGTTCCGTATGCGGACTGTATATGGAACCATTCATTTCAATTGATCCGCAAAAAAAAACGAAGGTACTCCAAATGCCTTCCGTTTCCGTATTTCCGTTTTTCCGTTCCGTTCAATGATAGAACATGTCCTATTATTGTCCGCATAACGGACAAGGATAGTACTGTTCTATTAGGGGCCAGCTGTTCCGTTCCGCAAAAAACATAATGCACACGGACGTCATCTGAATTTTTTTGCGGATCCGTTTTTTGCGGACTGCCAAATACAGAAAAAGCCATACGGTCGTGTGCAAGAGGCTTTACACCACAGTAGGGGCATGAAAAAGTTGCACATTTTGTTACACGGCATATTTGGGGCAAAGTCTGTTGACTTTTCCCCCTTTATGCCACTTTTCAGAAGTGACGAGAAAAGAGAGCATTGCGAGGGCAGTCAGGACTTCGCAGCAAGCTTGGCACATTTTAGCTTTATTTAATAAAGAGACAATTGTACAGAAGCTGTTGTAGATTTCAGACTGTCGCACGGCAAGCAGGAGGATGCGATAAATCTTTGAGAAGCGCGAACCTCTACATAACTTTGTCACATCCTCTGGCAGCACAGGGAGAAACAACCTCCATCACCTCCATTTATTTTTCTTCTTCTCACTGTCTCACTGCCTTCTTCTTCCTCATCTCCTCCTTTATCTCACCATCTTGTTCATCGTCATCTTCATCTCTTTCCACCCATTAATTCCTCATTTTCTTCTCCTTTCCTCCACATTCAGCCAGCTTCTTAAGCTTCTTTCTCCCTGTACTCTCATCAGCTTCTTATTCCTCTTTCCTCGGGAGGACATAAACAGTTGAGTGCCCCTGTGCAAAAGAATAGTAGAACCTGATTTATCAAAACTGTGGGGTTCATCATAGTCCTTATTTTCTATGACTCTCTAGTCAAGCCTCGGTAATTCTGAGCCAAGGGAACCTTTGGTTCTTTTTTTTATTGTGGTAATCTACACCAATGATATGTCCACTAGGGATCGACCGATTATCGGTTTTACCAATATTATCGGCCGATATTGAGGATTTTGACCGTTAACGGTATCGGCATCTATTTTGCCGATATACAGATAACGTATTGGGAACACAGAACGCGCTGCTCTCAGCGCTCTCTGTGTTCCCTCCGCAGCACAGGGGAGAAGGAAGCAGTGTCTCCTCCCCCTGTGCTGCTGCTGCCGCTGCCGCCAATGAGTGGAGAGAAGATAAGAGGAGGGGCGGGGCTGTGGCCACCGCTCCACCAATGAAGATAAGTCTTTCATTAATTCATATACAGGAGGCGGGAGCTGGCTGCAGAATCACATAGCCGGCTCCCGACCTCTATGAACTATAGCTGCGATCTGCGGTAGTTAACCCCTTAGGTGCCGTGGATCGCAGCCACCGCTCATAGAGGTCGGGAGCCGGCTATGTGATTCTGCAGCCAGCTCCCGCCTCCTGTATATGAATGATTGAGAGACTTATCTTCATTGGTGGCGCAGTGCGCCCCCCCATATTAATCATTGGTGGCGCAGTGCGCCCCCCACCCCCATCCCAATAGTAAAAACATTGGTGGCGCAGTGCGCCCCCCCCCCAAGTCCCCCAGTATTAATCATTGGTGGCGCAGTGCGCCCCCCACCCCCATCCCAATAGTAAAAACATTGGTGGCGCAGTGCGCCCCCCCCAGTATTAATCATTGGTGGCAGTGGCCACAGGATCCCCTCTCCCCTCCTCCTCCGATCGGAGCCCCAGCAGTGTAAACCTGGGGCTCCGATCAGTTACCATGGCAGCCAGGACACCATTGAAGCCCTGGCTGCCATGTTCAGCTCCATGCTGCTGTGTGCACAGAGCACAGAGCAGCAGGTACAGTGTGAGCTCCTATTAACCCTGATAGAGATCTATCAGGGTGAATGAATCAAGGGTTCTAGTCCCTAAAGGGGCTAAAAGTTAGTAAAAAAAAAAACAACAAAAAAAACAACAAAAATATTAAGTATAAATAAAAAAGATTTACAAAAAAAAAATATATATACACCTTAACAATAAACATATTAATTTTCAGCAGATTTGTGTAGGAAAATTATTTTTTTCTCAAAAATAAAAATACCCAGAATATCGGTATAAATTATCGGCTATCGGCCTGAAAGTTCACAAATTATCGGTATCGGTCCTAAAAAATCTATATCGGTCGATCCCTAATGTCCACACCTCCTCCATCCCTTTTACTCTTTATTATTCTCAATTCCTCCTCTTTCTTCTTCTTCCTTTTCTTCTTTACCTTCTTCTCACCATCGTTTTCCTTCTCTAGTTGATGCTCTTTACTGTCTTCCTTTTCTACTTCTTCTAGTCAACTTTTGTCTTTCTTCTTCTTCTTCCTTTTCTTTTTCTTCATCTTCTTTTCCTTCCACTTTTTTACTTCTTCCTCCTGTTCTTTTTCATACCGGCACCCAACACAATTAAAATCTAATTTCTTGACTCCCAGAAGCCTGATTACCCGTCACCCCTTATTTTGAAGCTCTTAATAAAATAATGAAATGGCTAATGAAATGTATTTTCAACACAGCTTAATCTAATGAAATACATTTGGCATAGTAATTATATAACAATAGATTTTTGTTTACCATGCACTATATGTTTTTTCGATTAGTTTCATCTATAATTCATGTGTTTTGCTTATACGATTGCTACTGTGCGTAATAAAAATAACTGTCATGCATTCAGATAGACTGGAAGAGAATAGAAGAAATATTGCAAGCAAGGGAGAGATGTGTCAGTGAAGAAGTGGGGAAAATGTATTCCTATGTATCCTGCATGCATAGAACACCCAATTATCTAAAAGTTCTTTATTTGGAACTGGCTTTCCTAAAAATGCAAAACTCATTATTTGAATTTCTCAGTATTCCAGGAGGATATAAGTTCTATGGAGCCGAAATCGGTGGATTGATCTTGTTACATGTCCACGGCATCCATCTTGTAAGGAAATAACTCTTATGGGTTAAACTAGGTGCTATTAATAAGACTTTCTTAAAGCCACAATTGTAACATTTTCATTGTTTTAAAAGATTTATTTTAACATATCTTTATAGTGATAGGTAATATTATATATAATGTGACATGCTGCCTTGAATGTTTTCATCACTTGTCATGTTGACGGAAACTGAATGAAAACATTTAAAAAAATTAAGTGGGCATTTATCATATCTGGCATGATTTTTGGTGTGGAAATTTTGCAAGTACTGTCTCATGGGGGGATTTGAGCTACATTTTGTGACATTTTGAGAGTTGCGCCTTCCTGTGCCACTTTCAGAAATGGAGTAAAAGGATGATCTGGATTTCAGATCCTTTCACAACTTTTTAAAAAGTCACACAAAAATTGCAACTCCTTGTCAGATATCCCCCAGGCGTGCTTTCATTGAAATAGTCACATTGCACTTGCTCCAAATTTATTAATATTGTGTGCCATATTCATAAATTTGGTGCAGGTGTACATACAGTAGAAACTCCAATCTAAAAACTAATGTTAAATACACCTGCAATGATAATTTCCTCAGTGTAAAGCTGGCCATACATTATTTTTGCAGGATCCGTTGACTATGTAGTGAGTATAGGGGCCTCCCAACTCTCCAATGATGAAAGATGTTTGGAGAAATAGGCATCAGGCATTTTTGATTCCAGCATGCCACCATTCTTTTGCTATAGGACATACGCTCCCCTTTCCATGTCATGCTCAGACATGGGTTTCAGTGAATAAGTTGTGGTTGACTTGGGTGTAATAGCTGTTAGGCTACTTTCACACCTGCGTTCAGGTGTCCGCTCGTGAGCTCCGTTTGAAGGAGCTCACGAGCGGTCCCGAACGCAGCCGTCCAGCCCTGATGCATTCTCAATGGAGGCGGATCCACTGAGAATGCATCCGCCTGCCAGCGCTCAGCCTCCGCTCCGCTCAGTGAGCGGACACCTGAACGCTGCTTGCAGCGTTCGGGTGTCCGCCTGGCCGTGCGGAGGCGAGCGGATCCGTCCAGACTTATAATGGAAGTCAATGGGGACGGATCCGTTTGAAGATGACACAGTATGGCTCAATTTTCAAACGGATCCGTCCCCCATTGACTTTCAATGTAAAGTCTGAACGGATCCGTTTGCATTATCATGTAGAAAGGCGGTCAGAGGGAAAGGATGGGCGGGCGGAGGGTAGGAAGTGGCAGAGGGACGCAATGAAAAGGCTGAGCAAGCAGGGCACCTACGAGTGTAATGCCGCCCCTGGGCACTTGCGAGCCCTCATTTGCATAAGTTATAAAGATCGTCTTTGATGGTTCTATAAGTCCAGGATTGATGCCATAAGTAACGTTTTTATTAAATGTAAGCATGCTAGGGAGCTATGGGAAGGGTTAAAAAAGTGAAATGCTGATGACAGACTCCCTTTAACTACATGCAGCCGGGTCTTCATTAGCATAACCACGTGGGAATGGTGGCTCAGTGGTTGACACCGTTATGTTGCAGCACAGGGGACCTGGGTTTTATTCCACCCTAGGGCAATATCTACATGCATGTTCTCCAGTGGTGCAACTTGAAGCTCCTGGCTCACAAGGCAAAATTCTATAACGTGGCCAATCATGTACTACAGATGAGAAAATTGTTTCTTAAGAATCAAGTTTAAATCTTTTCAAACAATTCTGCTTCGTCATAATCAGAACTTTTCTTGATCTTGATTTTTCAGGATCTTTCTGAGGAGTGAGCGTGAGAGGGAGAGAGAGAGAGAAAGACTTTTCCAGGCATTTACAGTACTTTTCATTCAGGTATAATTGATCCCTACCCACATCGAATCGCAATGTCGATTCGGATGAATTTAACCTGAAACTAATTTTAAAAAATTGTCTCATCTTTACCATGTACCATTTATAATGCACTTGCCTTCTTATGTTGCAGAAAGACCTCTGGTCCCGCTCAGGCATCAGTACCTGTGTACAGCTGCTACCTCTATACCCCCAATAAATACAGATAGGATGGGCTTCAATTACATTGGTCCCAGTGTTTGTGCCTGAGATAGAGCACTTGTCTGAGATTGTGAGCCTCATTAGGGACAGAAACATATGTGAACGATGGAAATCATTGTACAGTACTGCAGAATATGTTGGCAATTTGTGAGCAACAGTGAATAAATCAAATCTATAAATTGTATGAAATGTACAGGTCACTGCTTCCTGCAAGATCATTATATTCCTCTCTTGCTGCTGTCATTAATTTCATGATCTTCTTTCCATCTCATAATCCAGTAAAGAACAATAATAGTACCATACGTAAGAGCCATAGAATTACCCAATGTTCTACCCCAGTTCCACATTATTGGAATTTCACTGTTGTAAAATACAAGACAAGACCATCAAGACACTCATCACACATAACTCAATATGGTCGAGTAACTGTCTAGCGTATGCCAAAGTTTTTATGGTAGACGTTGACATCTTTTTTATTGCTGACATCTTTCTGTAGCTCAACTGCCAGTCGTCAACCCTGAAAACAAGTCATCATGACGAGGTTTATTTGTGACCAGACTTGAGTGACATCCATTGGATCTGGAGACCAAAGAGCGGCTTATTTTAGAACACCATCACTGCTGACGCCTGAAATATTCATTAAAGAGAGCCTGGTTAATAAGTAGAGCAGCATAGTCCCAATTTCCACAATTCATGTCTCCAGAATCTCGCAGTTTAAGGCTAATTACTATTTTCTGCTACCAATGAGCTAATTAATAATTTTACAGCTACTATTTGTAGTGGGGTAATTAACATTTTTGTAGCTAGTGGGTTATGCGGAAGAGCAGATTTAACACTTTAATAAGTAGCTGCAAATGAATTGTTACAATATTCATCAAATGGACAATTAACTATTCCTTGTCAAGTGCTTGCACAACATGTAATTGTAGACTCGAGTGCTTTTCTAAAGAACTATGCAAGTCTTATAATAATGAAAGAGAAATCACAGAGAAATTCAAATAAGACCCGAGCTATGGGTTCAGAAAAGTTTGTCAAAATAACATAAGAGCAATTAAATCGGAAATAATAAAAAAAAATGAAAGAAAGAAAACAATTATGAAATAAAAATAATGGAAAAAAAGAAAATTAACTAGCAGCAATGTCAATAAATTTTCTAAATGTATTAAAATTATTTATTTGTTTCATGTATCATGGAGGTGCAATTGGTAAGTAAAGATTATGCGTGTAGAAAATTAAAAAAATCGTTTGGCTTCATATAAATAGTCACATAAAAAAATTCTAATGAAAATTGGATTTAAATATATATATATATATATATATATTTTAGGCAATTATATACTTTCACTAATGAAACATTTCCTTTACACATAGATAAAAAAATGTTTCTATTAGTCCATGTTTTTTCTTAACCCTTTAAGATTAGGGCTACACGGTGACATGTGTTGTGCGTCATCTTATCGCAGAAAAGTCACGTGACTATTTTTATAATGCCGCACTGCGACATTAGAAATGCTGCGACTGCGATGCGACAGTCACAAAAATTCATCAAAGTTGAATTTTTTTGCAACTGTCGCATCGGAGTTGCAGCATGTTGCATGTCATTACAAAAAATGTTGCGTGACATTGGTGCACATGCTGCAGTGTAGCTGTACCCACTTTGTCATGCGACTTATTGTCACGCGACACATGTCGACGTGTAGCCCTAGCCTAAGGGTGGTTTCATGAAAGATTTTTTTTTCAAAAAACACTGTATTTTTTTCTTTTCTGCAATTAAAAAAACATTGAGGTCAGATGTTAGCCTCAGTCAATAATATAATATAAAGTGCACTGCAAATAGTGAAATATTTTGTGGTATTTTTGCTCTTTACTACTTTTTTATTCAAGTCACATCATGCTCTACATGTGGCCTTTTCTCTTGTCTTTTCCAAAAAACTTATGGGCATTAAAAATGTATGAAAAACTGTAGATAAAAAATGCCACCCAAAAATGTTTGTAAAAAGCACATGACATGGTGCGTGGAGTTTAAAAACGGGGTTGTCTCAGCCTAGACAACCCCCTAAAGCTTTATTACATTTATTTTTCTGAGATTTTACAAGTTTTATAAAGAAGTCATTGGGAAAAAAAACTGCAGAAAAAATACCTTACCCGGGAGAATAAAAAAATAAAATAAAAAAAGCTATTGACCTCCAAAACACCACAAAAATGCCATATAACAAATTATATGTAGTACATTTATATTGACCTTTAGGGCTTTAATGTAATTTCTGACCACACAAAATATATTAACCCATTATAAAAAATAAAAAAAATATTTGTTAATATCACCTAAAAACAGCCATGGTGGCACCTGGGGCCCCAAATGATTGATTGGTTTGTGTACCCCAGAGCTGTATGTCGTGAGCTCATAAGCCCCCCCAAATGGTGGCTGGAGGTAGCAAGAACTTTTTTTTTTATATAACTAAACCTATGCAGGGGATTTGGAGAAGTGCATCAGAAAAATGGAGCTCTGACCCCTGTGACGTTCTATTCAAGGGAATCTGTGACCAGGAACCTCACTGTTACACCAGCTGAATGTAATGATACCTTTCACTTCACCCTCAGTAGCTTAATTATGGATAAAAAGTTCCTTAAATCCATATTTAAATGAGCTTCTAAGTGCACTCAGGGTTGGCCAAAAACAATTCTACGGAGGATGCAAAAATGTAGCACACAACGTTCTTGTATCCTGCACAGACCAGTAAAAAAACATATACGTAAATATGCAAGTCTATGGTGAACGGATGCCACTGTACGGCATCAGCCTGAGGCTTCCGTTTAACGTATACCATAATTTTTTGTACACATTAAACGGATGGGAAAAATGTGATGTGAACCCAGCCTAAAAGGTTCTGATATAGGATTAAAAAAACAAACAAAATTTATTATAATAAATGGCAACAGGAGGCAAATGCCAAGTGCAATTTTCCAATACACAAATTATCATCTAAAAATAAAAAATTCAATTCTGCCTAAACTTCTTTCACTGCAGGATTCAAGGTCGTGTCCTTTTCTCCCGCAACAGAGGCCAGATCTGGGATTTTACAGGGCTTTTCTCTACTGAAGGCCTGGAAATCCAGCCTTCGGAGGGAAAAATGTTATTGAGAAACCTCCCACCCCTTATAGGCCCGTTTTGACAGGAAATCTTTCAGAGGCAGCAACACTGATGCGTCCTGAGATTTCATCTGTCTATTCTTGCTTGAGGAAATGCTGAGCCAGTCTTCCTATTAGGCAAAATACGCGGAGTACGAAAATCCTTCTAACAATCATCTTTTGGTCTGCTCTTACCATGACAGCTTTCTGTCTGCTCCTCTGTCAGACAGGACCCGAGAACGAGCCTTCGACGAGAGCTGCAGCATTTCCCAGACATTGACGGGACTTAGAAGGATGCGTTATTTAACCAGTGCCCAAGTTATCGCCGGCAACACGCTTTGCATTGACGAGCCTTATCCCAATGTGCAGAGATATGATAAATGCATTAATAGCCCGACTCTCATAAAAGGAAGAATGTGAAATGTCTTTCCAATTCTTTCCTGATTGGCCTGGAATCCTCCTGACTCAGTAGTCCCATCATCCTGGCAGATGCCATACCTAACACATAACTTCAGGAGCACAATTGCCAGCTTGCAGTAATTTCTGCAGGTGTCTAAACAGATGTACTTTCGGAGACGGCAGAAATACATTTGGGTTCTTGTGATATTAATATTTACGTTTACTTCTACACATGTTTTCTCCCTGGAAAATGACTTTTATCATAAACTGGCAGAAATGTAGGAAAATGTGACAGTTTCGAGTCCCGGCTCATCGACCATAGACATCACGTTAAGAATTGTATTTTTATCAACAGAATGTTCATCTTGGGGCTCAAATATTAACCCCTTAAAGGGGTTATCCTATGGAAAATGTTAAAAAGTTTAAATCAGACATCATATGGTGTGTGGCCACTCACTGAGGCCATCTGGCACCAGGAGAGAGATAGTGTGTGGACTCTCATTGCAGTCCTTGGTGACCATGTGGCGCCAGGGGTGGTGTGGAGTGGGCCCGGCATGCATGCTGGTAACTGCTTTCCCTGGATGCAATGGAGGCCATTTTGGCACCGAAAATGACGGAAATTCAGGCGGATCCAGCATGTAAGTGGAACCTACACTTTCTGAATTTTATGATAGCCGCTATGGCACATAACAGGTATATTTAGTGTTAGGAACCCGTCTAACTAGAGATTGCCTTGACGTTCGGCAGGCGGGCTCAAATAATTTTGTACAAAATGATTTGCTAAGTATCTCTAACTTATTAGTTCAGCATTTGCTATTAGGATGCAATTTTGTACTTTATTTGGTTTGCAGAGAGCTGTTGCATTGCTTATTTTGTTTAACCACCTCCGGACCGCCTAACGCAGGATCGCGTTCCGGAGGTGGCAGCGCTGCGCACAGTCACGCATATACGCGTCATCTCGCGAGACGCGAGACTTCATGTGAACGCGCGCACACAGGCGCGCGCGCTCACAGGAACGGAAGGTAAGAGAGTTGATCTCCAGCCTGCCAGCGGCGATCGTTCGCTGGCAGGCTGGAGATGTGTTTTTTTTAACCCCTAACAGGTATATTAGACGCTGTTTTGATAACAGCGTCTAATATACCTGCTACCTGGTCCTCTGGTGGTCCCATTTGTTTGGATCGACCACCAGAGGACACAGGTAGCTCAGTAAAGTCCCACCAAGCACCACTACACTACACTACACCCCCCCCCGTCACTTATTAACCCCTTATTAGCCCCTGATCACCCCTAATCACCCCTGATCACCCCATATAAACTCCCTGATCACCCCCCTGTCATTGATTACCCCCCTGTCATTGATCAACCCCCTGTAAAGCTCCATTCAGACGTCCGCATGATTTTTACGGATCCACTGATAGATGGATCGGATCCGCAAAACGCATCCGGACGTCTGAATGAAGCCTTACAGGGGCGTGATCAATGACTGTGGTGATCACCCCATATAGACTCCCTGATCACCCCCCAGTCATTGATTACCCCCCTGTCATTGATTACCCCCCTGTAAAGCTCCATTCAGATGTCCGCATGATTTTTACGGATGCACTGATACATGGATCGGATCCGCAAAACGCATCCGGTCGTCTGAATGAAGCCTTACAGGGGCATGATCAATGACTGTGGTGATCACCCCCCTGTCATTGATTACCCCCCTGTAAAGCTCCATTCAGATGTCCGCATGATTTTTACGGATGCACTGATACATGGATCGGATCCGCAAAACGCATCCGGTCGTCTGAATGAAGCCTTACAGGGGCATGATCAATGACTGTGGTGATCACCCCCCTGTCATTGATCACCCCCCTGTAAAGCTCCATTCAGATGTCCGCATGATTTTTACGGATGCACTGATAGATGGATCGGATCCGCAAAACGCATCCGGACGTCTGAATGAAGCCTTACAGGGGCATGATCAATGACTGTGGTGATCACCCCATATAGACTCCCTGATCACCCCCCTGTCATTGATTACCCCCCTGTCATTGATTACCCCCCTGTAAAGCTCCATTCAGATGTCCGCATGATTTTTACGGATGCACTGATAGATGGATCGGATCCGCAAAACGCATCCGGACGTCTGAATGAAGCCTTACAGGGGCGTGATCAATGACTGTGGTGATCACCCCATATAGACTCCCTGATTACCCCCCTGTCATTGATTACCCCCCTGTAAAGCTCCATTCAGATGTCCGCATGATTTTTACGGATGCACTGATAGATGGATCGGATCCGCAAAACGCATCCGGACGTCTGAATGAAGCCTTACACGGGCGTGATCAATGACTGTGGTTATCACCCCATATAGACTCCCTGATCACCCCCCTGTCATTGATCACCCCCCTGTCATTGATCACCACCCCTGTCATTGATCACCCCCCCTGTCATTGATCACCCCCCCTGTCATTGATCACCCCCCCTGTCATTGATCACCCCTCTGTAAGGCTCCATTCAGATATTTTTTTGGCCCAAGTTAGCGGAATTTTTTTTTTTTTTTCTTACAAAGTCTCATATTCCACTAACTTGTGTCAAAAAATAAAATCTCACATGAACTCACCATACCCCTCACGGAATCCAAATGCGTAAAATTTTTTAGACATTTATATTCCAGACTTCTTCTCACGCTTTAGGGCCCCTAGAATGCCAGGGCAGTATAAATACCCCACATGTGACCCCATTTCGGAAAGAAGACACCCCCAGGTATTCCGTGAGGGGCATATTGAGTCCATGAAAGATTGAAATTTTTGTCCCAAGTTAGCGGAACGGGAGACTTTGTGAGAAAAAAATTAAAAATATCAATTTCCGCTAACTTGTGCCAAAAAAAAAAAATTTCTATGAACTCGCCATGCCCCTCATTGAATACCTTGGGGTGTCTTCTTTCCAAAATGGGGTCACATGTGGGGTATTTATACTGCCCTGGCATTCTAGGGGCCCCAAAGCGTGAGAAGAAGTCTGGTATCCAAATGTCTAAAAATGCCCTCCTAAAAGGAATTTGGGCACCTTTGCGCATCTAGGCTGCAAAAAAGTGTCACACATCTGGTATCGCCGTACTCAGGAGAAGTTGGGGAATGTGTTTTGGGGTGTCATTTTACATATACCCATGCTGGGTGAGAGAAATATCTTGGTCAAATGCCAACTTTGTATAAAAAAATGGGAAAAGTTGTCTTTTGCCAAGATATTTCTCTCACCCAGCATGGGTATATGTAAAATGACACCCCAAAACACATTCCCCAACTTCTCCTGAATACGGCGATACCACATGTGTGACACTTTTTTGCAGCCTAGGTGGGCAAAGGGGCCCATATTCCAAAGAGCACCTTTCGGATTTCACAGGTCATTTACCTACTTACCACACATTAGGGCCCCTTGAAAATGCCAGGGCAGTATAACTACCCCACAAGTGACCCCATTTTGGAAAGAAGACACCCCAAGGTATTCCGTGAGGGGCATGGCGAGTTCCTAGAATTTTTTATTTTTTGTCACAAGTTAGTGGAAAATGCTTTTTTTTTTTTTTTTTTTTTTTTTTCATACAAAGTCTCATATTCCACTAACTTGTGACAAAAAATAAAAACTTCCATGAACTCACTATGCCCATCAGCGAATACCTTGGGGTCTCTTCTTTCCAAAATGGGGTCACTTGTGGGGTAGTTATACTACTGCCCTGGCATTCTAGGGGCCCAAATGTGTGGTAAGGAGTTTGAAATCAAATTCTGTAAAAAATGACCTGTGAAATCCGAAAGGTGCTCTTTTGAATATGGGCCCCTTTGCCCACCTCGGCTGCAAAAAAGTGTCACACATCTGGTATCTCCGTAATCGGGAGAAGTTGGGGAATGTGTTTTGGGGTGTCATTTTACATATACCCATGCTGGGTGAGAGAAATATCTTGGCAAAAGACAACTTTTCCCATTTTTTTATACAAAGTTGGCATTTGACCAAGATATTTATCTCACCCAGCATGGGTATATGTAAAAAGACACCCCAAAACACATTCCTCAACTTCTCCTGAATACAGAGATACCAGATGTGTGACACTTTTTTGCAGCCTAGGTGGGCAAAGGGGCCCACATTCCAAAGAGCACCTTTCGGATTTCACAGGTCATTTACCTACTTACCACACATTTGGGCCCCTAGAATGCCAGGGCAGTATAACTACCCCACAAGTGACCCCATTTTGGAAATAAGAGACCCCAAGGTATTCGCTGATGGGCATAGTGAGTTCATGGAAGTTTTTATTTTTTGTCACAAGTTTGTGGAATATGAGACTTTGTTTGAAAAAAAAAAAAAAAAAAATCATCATTTTCCACTAACTTGTGACAAAAAATAAAAAATTCTTGGAACTCGCCATGCCCCTCACGGAATACCTTGGGGTGTCTTCTTTCCAAAATGGGGTCACTTGTGGTGTAGTTATACTGCCCTGGTATTCTAGGGGCCCAAATGTGTGGTAAGGAGTTTGAAATCAAATTCAGGAAAAAATGAGGATGAAATCCGAAAGGTGCTCTTTGGAATATGGGCCCCTTTGCCCACCTAGGCTGCAAAAAAGTGTCACACATCTGGTATCCCCGTACTCAGGAGAAGTTGAGGAATGTGTTTTGGGGTGTCTTTTTACATATACCCATGCTGGGTGAGATAAATATCTTGGTCAAATGACAACTTTGTATAAAAAAATGGGAAAAGTTGTCTTTTGCCAAGATATTTCTCTCACCCAGCATGGGTATATATAAAATGACACCCCAAAACACATTCCCCACCTTCTCCTGAGTACGGAGATACCAGATGTGTGACACTTTTTTGCAGCCTAGGTGGGCAAAGGGGCCCATATTCCAAAGAGCACCTTTCGGATTTCACAGGTCATTTTTTACAGAATTTGATTTCAAACTCCTTACCACACATTTGGGCCCCTAGAATGCCAGGGCAGTATAACTACCCCACAAGTGACCCCATTTTGGAAAGAAGAGACCCCAAGGTATTCGCTGATGGGCATAGTGAGTTCATAGAACTTTTTATTTTTTGTCACAAGTTAGTGGAATATGAGACTTTGTAAGAAAAAAAAAAAAAAAAAAAAATCATCATTTTCCGCTAACTTGTGACAAAAAATAAAAAGTTCTATGAACTCACTATGCCCATCAGCGAATACCTTAGGGTGTGTACTTTCAGAAATGGGGTCATTTGTGGGGTGTTTGTACTGTCTGGCCATTGTAGAACCTCAGGAAACATGACAGGTGCTCAGAAAGTCAGAGCTGCTTCAAAAAGCGGAAATTCACATTTTTGTACCATAGTTTGTAAACGCTATAACTTTTACCCAAACCATTTTTTTTTTACCCAAACATTTTTTTTTTATCAAAGACATGTAGAACTATAAATTTAGAGCAAAATTTCTATATGGATGTCGTTTTTTTTTGCAAAATTTTACAACTGAAAGTGAAAAATGTCATTTTTTTGCAAAAAAATCGTTAAATTTCGATTAATAACAAAAAAAGTAAAAATGTCAGCAGCAATGAAATACCACCAAATGAAAGCTCTATTAGTGAGAAGAAAAGGAGGTAAAATTCATTTGGGTGGTAAGTTGCATGACCGAGCAATAAACGGTGAAAGTAGTGTAGGTCAGAAGTGTAAAAAGTGGCCTGGTCTTTCAGGGTGTTTAAGCACTGGGGGCTGAGGTGGTTAACAGTCTTGTTCTCAGTCATAGCAACGTGCCCCTGCGCACTGGGATGTGCTGACTGACCCCCTTTTCTTCGCAGACATCATATGGTACATGACAACAAAGCTAGAACCAGCCCTGGACCTCACATGGATCCAGAGATCTCCCGGTTCGTTGCTCCAATTGTTCTTCTAGATTTATGTCAAGCTGACAGCTCAGAGGATGTGTCCATTTTAAGGGGTGCGTCCTTTAGGGCTCATGCACAAGGCCAATCGGCTGTGACCGTATTGTGGCCCGCAAACAGCTTGAATAGGTCCGCAATCCGGAAGGTCCGGTGCGGAACAGAGGCACGGAACCCCACGGAACCACCATGGAGTGCTTCCGTGGGGTTTCTCTCTGTGCCTCCGCATAAAAAAAAAATAGAACAAGTTCTATTTTTGCAGTGCAGACGGATCACGGACTAATTCAAGTTGAATGGGTCTGGACCTGTCTTCCGCAAATTGCAGTCCTCAATGCATGGAACCGCCGACCAACGGCCATGTGCCTAAGCTCTTATGTTGCAGCTGGTGGCTGCTGAAGGATGGAACTGAGCATGTGCTTCCGTCACAGAGACATTAGAAAAAAAGAAAACAGCAGGTGGTGCTATACAGATAGATTTCATTGAATAAGGCTATATGCACACGATCGTATGTGTTTTGCGGTCCGCAAATTGTGGATACGCCAAAAAAAACGGATGACGTCCGCATGGCATCCGTTTTTTTGTGGATCCGTTTTTTTGCGGATCCATTGTAATAATGCCTATACTTGTCCGCAAACTAGAAAAAAATAGGACTGCACAATTTTTTTTGCGGAGCTACGGAACGGACATACTGATGCAGACCTGTACGCCCTATGTATTTCCGATCACCGCCGTGTGGCGGGCGGTGATCGGAACAAGGTGCCTGCTCAAATCATTGAGCAGACACCTTGGCTAAATGCGCGGGGGAAGTCCCGTGACCCCCCCCATGTCAGCGATCACCGCAAACCGCAGGTCAATTCAGACCTGCGGTTTGCGGCTTTTACCTTATGCAGCGGCGGCGGGCAGCGGTGCCATCGGGTCCCATGCGGCTGTAGGGGGGACCCGATAGCATGAAAGGCATCGCAATGCGTTCCTTAGGTATCTGTGCTACCTTCCGGTGACGAGCCTGTGAGATTACACACAGTATTACTCATACAGCCAATGCATTCCAATACAGAAGTATTGGAATGCATTGTAAAAGGGATTAGACCCCAAAAAGTTGAAGTCCTAAAGTGGGGAAAAAAAAGTAAAAAAAAAGTTTAAAAAAATAAAGTTTTCCCTCCAAAAAATCTAGTTTCAAGTAAAAATAAACAAAAACGTCATTCATTTCCCCAAAAAAAGTTCGTATCAACCGACTTTATAAACATATCACATGACCTAACCCCTTAGATGAACACTGTAAAAAATAAAAATAAAAAACAGTGCTAAAAATAAACAATTTTTTGGTCACCTTACATCACAAAAAGTACAACAGTATGTGATCAAAAAGGCGTATGCCCACCAAAATAGTACCAATATAAGTTTCACCTCATCCCACAAAAAATTAGCCCCTACATAGGACAATCGCCCAAAAAATAAAAAACCTATGGCCCAGAATATGGAGACACTAAAACTTCATTTTTTTGGGTTTTAAAAAAGCTGTTATTGTGTAAAACTTAAGTAAATTAAAAAAAGTATACATAATAGGTATCGCCGCGACCGCCTCTATAAAAATATCACATGACCTAAAACCTCAGGTGAACACCATAAAAAAAAACAAAAAAAATGGTGTAAAAAAAGTGTAAAACTTACATAAATAAAAAAAGTATACATATTAGGAATCGCCACGGTCGTAATAACCTGCTCTATAAAAATATCACATGACCTAACCCCTCAGATGAACACCGTAAAAAAAAAAAAAGATGTAAAAAAAAGCTATTTTTTGTCATCTTACATCACAAAAAGTGTAATAGCAAGCGATCAAAAAGTCATATACACCCCAAAATAGTTCCAATCAAACCGTCATCTTATCCCACGAAAAATGAGACCCTACCTAAGATAATCGCCCAAAAACGGAAAAAACTATGGCTTTTAGACTATGGAGACACTAAAACATGATTTTTTTTGTTTCAAAAATGAAATCATTGTGGAAAACTTACTTAAATAAAAAAATTGTATACATATTAGGTATCGCCGTGTCCGTAACAACTTGCTCTATAAAAATACATGATCTAACCTGTCAGATGAATTTTGTAAACAACAAAAATAATTAAATGGTGCCAAAACAGCTACAGTATTTCTTGCTACCTTGCCTCACAAAAAAGTGTAACATAAAGCAACCAAAAATCATATGTACCCTAAACTAGTACCAACAGAACTTCCACCCTAGTTTCTAAAATGGGGTAACTTTTTTGAGTTTCTACTCTAGGGGTACATCAGGGGGGCTTCAAATGGGACATGGTGTCAAAAAACCAGTCCAACAAAATCTGTCTTCCAAAAACCGTATGGCATTCCTTTCCTTCTGCGCCCTGCCGTGTGCCCGTACAGCGGTTTACGACCACATATGGGGTGTTTCTGTAAACTAAAGAATCAGGGCCATAAATATTGAGTTTTGTTTGGCTGTTAACCCTTGCTTTGCAACTGAAAAAAAAATATTAAAATGGAAAATCTGCCAAAAAAGTGAAATTTTGAAATTTTATCTCTATTTTCCATTAATTCTTGTGGAACACCTAAAGGGTTAACAGCATTTGTAAAAATCAGTTTTGAATACCTTAAGTGGTGTAGTTTCTAGAATGGTCCTTAAATAGTTGTTTTTTGAACATTTCTGAGAAATTTCAAGATTTACTTCTAAACTTCTAAGCCTTGTAACGTCCCCCAAAAATAAAATGTCATTCCCAAAATGATACTAACATGAAGTAGACATATGGGGAATGTAAAGTAATAACTATTTTTTGAGGTATTACTATGTAATATAGTAGTAGAGAAATTGAAACTTTTGGCAAATTTGGTATTTTTTTTATAAATAAAAATGTTGTTTTTTTACTCCATTTTACCAGTGTCATGAAGTACAATATGTGATGAAAAAACATTCTCAGAATGGCCTAGATAAGTGAAAGCGTTTTAAAGTTATCACCACATAAAGTAACACTGGTCAGATTTGCAAAAAACGGCCTGGTCCTGAAGGTGAAAATGAGCCCGGTCCTTAAGAAGTTAAGGACCTGGCCAATTGGCATTTTTAGTTGCATTTTTTTAATGACACCATTTAATTAGCAATATCTTGTATCGAAAAACAGGTAAAAAAATTTTTGCTAAGTGAAATAAAAAAAATGCATAGTCTTTCTGGTTTTGTTTTTATGGTCATTATATGCTAGAAATGACAAGACAAGCTTATTCTGCAGATCAGTACGATTACGACGATAGCAAATTTATATTGTTTTCATTATGTCTTTTATTAAAATGTATTCTAAATGTAATTGTTTTCACTGCAATTTTCAGTCCACTTAGGGGACCTGAAAATGTAATCGTCTGATCCTTTGTACCATTAAATGCAATGCTTTTGCAGGCAGCTCACCATGACAGTGCTGGGACCCTTCACAATGACCCAGGCTGTCATAGCAATGGATTGAAGCCCCATGATTTTTCCACAGGGAGATCTGATCAGACGGCAGAGGGAGCTCCCTCTCTCTATCTCACCACTTACAGTTGCAAGAAAAAGTATGTGAACCCTTTGGAATGATATGGATTTCTGCACAAATTGGTCATAAAATGTGATCTGATCTTCATCTAAGTCACAACAATAGACAATCACAGTCTGCTTAAACTAATAACACACACCAGACATCCCAAGAATATTGCTGAACTGAAACAGTTCTGTAAAGAGGAATTCTTCGTGTGTCATTAGTTTAAACAGACTGTGATTGACTATTGTTGTGACTTAGATGAAGATCAGATCACATTTTATGACCAATTTGTGCAGAAATCCATATCATTCCAAAGGGTTCATATCATTCTTGCAACTGTAGATGCCGCTTGCTATTGACCATGGCATCTGACGGGTTAAATGAATCAAAAAGTTATCATCAATCCTGGTCATTATGCTTGCACACACCCAATATGGAGCAGGATCTCCTGATCACCCAGCTCCTAAAAGCTCTCATGTCCTGTCGATGTACTATTATGTCAGGGGTCATGAAGAGTTAAAGGGGTTTCCAGGGGCCAACAAATGTATTAAAGTACCCAGGGTTGTTTAAAAAGAATTAATACTCATCATTTAGCCCCAATCAATCTGGTTTCAATCACTTATCGGGTCCTCACTGATCTCTCCTTCCTGGTCAGATTTTGACATGCAGGAAATGCCAAGAAATACACCAATCAGCGGCTGTGATCGGACACCAGTGATTGGCTGAGGATGGGTATCAATTCTCAATTTTCTTTACACAACTTTGAACACCTTCCTAAAAATTGTTCCCCATTGGACAACCCCTTTAAAGTTTGGGTGAAAATTGCTAGCATGTCATAGCAATTTGTTGGAAGTTCTGATCGGGGTGGTTGGGGTACTCAAATCCCTACTGATTGGTGATACAAGAAGGCAGAAGGGGCCCTTTGTTTCAGCAATAGATGGGCATCTCAGCAACTGAACCGCCATGATCGAAACAACTATGACTTGTTGGCAGGTAGGCTTTAAGGTCAGGGCATTAATGTGTAAAGCCTCATTCACACGTCCGGGTCCATGCTCAAATCTGTGAGCAGGTGGTCAGTGATGTATCCGTGAAGCTGTCCGTGAAGGGTCCGTGTGTCCTTTTTTTGCTGTCCATGTTGCATCCGTGTTTTACTGACACTGAACAGCTGAAAAATAATTTTCAAAGAATCTCTTCTTAATGATCTGTGAAACACGGATGCAACACGGATGGCATCCGTGGTTTTCACGGACCCATAGACTATAATTGGCGTGATGGATCCGTTAATAGAGACAAAATAGAGCATGCGTTCGTGCTAAAAAAATGGACCCACGGACCGTGGTAAAACACTGATGTGGGAATACACACATTGAAGTGAATAGGGACGTGTGCTGTCCGTGGAGAACACGGACAGCACACGTCCATGAAACACTGATGTGTGAATAAGGCTTAATCGGTGGTGGTCTATTTAAGTTATTGGGGCAGTACCAAGCACAGGTGCACCTACAGATAGGCTGCTGTGCCTGGAGAAACACTGAAGGGGCTTTACTGCCAGGGCACCTGGAAAACCTCTTTAATTACCGTAACTACTCTAACGCCTCATGCAGACGTCCGTGGAAAACGGTCCGTGAGATACAGGACTGGCATTGCAGGAGCGCACGGCGTCATTGGTTGCTATGACGCCGTGCACTCCTGCAATGCCAGTCCGGTATCTCACAGATCGTGTTCCACGGACGTCTGCATGAGGCGTTAGAGTAGTTAATTAAAGAGGTTTTCCAGGTGCCCTATAGGACATGTTATATTTTTTTTGCGGGGCCACGGAACGGAGCAACGGATGCGGACAACACACGGAGTGCTGTCCGCATCTTTTGCGGCCCCATTGAAGTGATATTTTTGACTGAATTTACCTATTCACATGTGATATTTTAGCTAACCTTTATTGCATTCATTGACTGACAATATACTCTACTACGCATCTGTTGAAAAAAAAGGAAAAAGAAAAAGGAAAATATTGAACTCTTTAACAATAAATGACAGTGAAATATTTTTCACATCAATGTCCTTGCTGACCGTGTGTGTATTCCAACATATTACAAAATACAGTATTTCTCACCGGCAGAAAAGTAGAACCTGAATTATTATTCAGCTTTGACTTATGTGATTTCTCCCCAAGAGGCCCAAAGTCATCAGTGGCACAGATTCTAATAATGGATTGAGCGACTGATGTGTTAATCAAGCAGTTTTGAAAATTCAGTCCGATTTTTATATTTCATGGTATAAAGAGATGGTAATGAAGAGAATTTTGCTTGGGTGACCATTGATGTAAATTCCATCTGTGGAACTCGGAAAGTTTAGAATTCATGAAGCTCATCAAGGAAGACTCTCATTATCAATACTGTACGCATTATATCTGTATGTGTGGAGTTGTTTTATGTTAAACTATTGCCACCCTTCATATCGTCCTACAATTTACCCTTGCTGCAAACTTACTTAAAATGACGGTAGGTTTTCCATGAAAATGTAAAAATGGTGTGATACTGTGAAACTGTGATACTACTGTTGGTCAATAGCGGTAGTCTCTGAGAGCCAACATTTAACCCCACAGAATCTCAATCTTCTATAGATATAAAGAAGGACGTATATGCTCCTCGATCACTCAAAAACCCAACCATCGATTTCAACAAAACTTGGTATACACATCCCTTGCTACCTGGAAAGAAATCTTGTGGGGTGTCAGCTCTCTAGGACGTACCGTTCCTGAGATATTCCCAAAAAATGACCTGCATTATCCAATACAAGCCTGCAAGTCTTTCTCTTCATATCCCAACTGCCATACACAAGGTCACATGACCCTTATCAGCCAATAGAAGCTCGCAGGCCCTTAGTCTCCACATACATTAGGTTTTACTCCAGGTTTCCATAGCAACCCAGACATTTTTCTTCACTGCTGTAGGTCAGCTTTAGGCTAGGGCTACACGGCGACATGTGTAGCCTGACACATAGGGCACAACTACACTGCTACATGTGTCATGCGACATGCGTCACGACAGTCACAGAAAAATCTATCTTGGATGTCGTGTCGCAGTAGCAGCATGTCACATCTCGCAGTGCGACACCATACCCTATCATTATAAAAATTGTTGAGACAAACTTTTGCGCGACACCTGTCGTCGTGTAGCCCTAGCATTAAAGGGGCAGGGCGCTGTGGAGGTCACTGTTAAATGGGCGGGCACTGTGGAGGTCACTGTTAAATGGGCGGGCACTGTGGAGGTCACTGTTAAAGAGGCGTTCACTGTGGATGCTACTGTTAAGGGGGCAGGTCGCTAGGCAGGTCATTGTAAAAGGGGTGGACACTGTGGAGGTCACTGTTAAGGGGGCAGGGGCCACTATTATAGGGGCAGCTGCTTTGGAGGTCACTGTTAAGGGCTGAGGGCCCCTGAGGAGGTCAATGTCAAGGGAGTGGGGTGCTGTGAAACTCACTGTTAAAGGGGAGGGCTGCTTTGGAGGTCCCATTCTAAAGTGGCGGGGCACTGTGGGGAGGTCAGTGTTAAGGAGTGGGAGACTGTGGAGTTCACTGTTAAAGGTGCGGGGCGCTATAGAGGTCACTGTTATGGGGATACTGTCAATATCTTTTAACGACACACACAAACAAATGAAATAGATGAAATATACCCGTGCGAAGCCGGCTCCTTCTGCTAGTACTTTCATAAAAAGCACACGTGTTTTGGGGTCTTTTCCCCTTCCTCTGCTTTTTCAGGATGTAGGTTTTGCTCTCTCAGTGGGTAGGATCTTCATTGTGTGATTTGAAAGCACTCTGAGCCAAACAGATGTCTCCCTACTTGCCCCAAATGCAGTCTCTCAGTCGCGGAGAGTAAAGCTGCAGCTGCATGTCCCTCCTCCCCTTTTTCACTGTTTTAATATTTACTCCATTATTATACATACATTGATTATGTGTCTCAACATTTAAAGAGAAACAAAAAGCAGGAGAATGAAAACTAAAAAGTATTGAAAGTATAAACTGCTAAGTTGTACTTGTCAAGCAGTGGTGGCACTTGTATAGCAGTGATGGCACGTGTATTGCAGTGGTGGCACTTGTATAGCAGTGATGGCACGTGAATAGCAGTGGTGGCACATGAGTAGCAGTGGTGGCTCTTGTATAGCAGTGGTGGCATGTGAATAGCAGTTGTGGCTCTTGTAGAGCAGATGTGGCACTTGTGTAGCAGATGTTGCACTTGTATAGCAGTAGTCTCACTTGTGTAGCAGTGGTGACACTTGTATAGCAGTGGTGACACTTGTATAGCAGCGGTGGCATGTGTATTGCAGTGGTGGCACTTGTATAGCAGTGGTGGCTCTTGTATAGCAGTGGTGGCATGTGTATAGCAGTGGTGGCTCTTGTATAGCAGTGGTGGCACTTGTATAGCAGTGGTGGCATGTGTATAGCAGTGGTGGCTCTTGTATAGCAGTGGTGGCACTTGTATAGCAGTGGTGGCACTTGTATAGCAGTGGTGGCATGTGTATAGCAGTGGTGGAACTGAAATAGCAGTGGTGGCACATGTATAGCAGTGGTGGAATTTCTATAGAAGTAGTGGAACTGGTAGAGTAGTGGTGGCACTTGTGTAGCAGTGGTTACACTCGTATAGCAGTGGTTGCACTTGAATAGCAGTGGTGGCACGTGTATAGCAGTGGCGGCTCTTGTATAGCAGTGGTGGCACTTGTATAGCTGTAAATGCATTTGTATAGCAGTGGTGGCACTTGTATAGCAGTGATGGAATGTGTATTGCATTGGTGGCTCTTGTATAGCAGTGGTAGCACTTGTGTAGCAGAGGTGGCACTTGTATTGCTGTAAATGCATTTGTATAGCAGTGGTGGCACTTGTATAGCAGCGATGGTATGTGTATTGCAGTGGTGGCACTTGTATAGCAGTGGTGGCACTTGTATAGCAGTGGTGGCATGTGTATAGCAGTGGTGGAACTGAAATAGCAGTGGTGGCACGTGTATAGCAGTGGTGGAATTTCTATAGAAGTAGTGGAACTGGTAGAGTAGTGGTGGCACTTGTGTAGCAGTGGTGGCTCTTGTATAGCTGTAAATGCATTTGTATAGCAGTGGTGGCTCTTGTATAGCAGTGGTAGCACTTGTGTAGCAGTGGTGGCTCTTGTATAGCAGTGGTAGCACTTGTGTAGCAGAGGTGGCTCTTGTATAGCTGTAAATGCATTTGTATAGCAGTGGCGGCTCTTGTATAGCAGTGGTGGCACTTGTATAGCTGTAAATGCATGTGTATAGCAGTGGTGGCACTTGTATAGCAGTGATCGCATGTGTATTGCAGTGGTGGCTCTTGTATAGCAGTGGTGGCACTTGTGTAGCAGATGTGGCACTTGTATAGCTGTAAATGCATTTGTATAGCAGTGGTGGCACTCTTGTAGGTTTTTAGGTTATTCATCAGGAAGTCAAAGGTTTCCCAGATATAGATTGGGCTGCTTATTCCCTTCCTTGAATCCTTGGCTGTAAATATTTCTTTTTATGCAAGGTTTCCATCTTAGCTTCAGTCTGACTCCATTATAAAAGCTTGAATTCTAACATTCTCCTTTCAGTTCATCATGAAGGAAAATAGCAGAGCATCTGAGATTGCTATATTACCCTGTATGTAACAAGAACATCCTATTATTGTAACCATCCATCATCCCTTAAACCCCCCATTTCTGTAAGTACATGTGGAGTCTTACCCACAGCACAAGGCATAACCTGTTGCAGTAGTAATAACATTATTAGATCTTTTTTTTTCTTCTCCTTTTGGGCATCCCTTATTATTTCTTTGTTAAGAGATCTAAGATAGCTCTGGGCAACCGAAGCATGCACATATTAAGGGAGAGCGCAGGGACACATGCCGAAACGACATTTATGTTTTAATGCTACGGCCATAAATCATACGCTAAAGACAAAGCTGCCATTGTCAGACCTCCAAGAACATAAAAAGTTTATTATCCCGCAGAGTGACCTAATATTACTTCCAGCAAATTATGTGACCCCCTTTTTGAGTGATTACAGAATATTATATTTCGCAGACCCTCCAGAGAGTACAGTACATTTACAGTTTTTACAAACAACATATTATTTTCTTTGATACAATGTAACGCTCTAAAAAAGGCAGCAGTGCCCTAAAATCTGCTGGGAATGAAGGACCGAAGCCTTAACATACGGGGAATGTGCCAGATTCTGTAGGAGCGCATTGGATTGGCAAGAGCGATGGTAATAGCTATGAATGGGAAATGAGCAAAGTTATGAAAATTTAGATTCGCCTGCTTCGCCAAATTTCAGAAAGAAAATCGCTTTGTGACTAATTACTTTGTCACGAAGCGCATTTCTTTGTAAGTAGTGGGCGCATTGACAGGGAACGGCGATTGCACGACCTTCATCATTGAACCCCGGTGCCACATTAATTGCTCATCGTGGCATCTGAGCTAAAAAAAAGAGGTTAAAAAAAACCATATCTATTTAAGCGCAAAGAGGCCACCGTGACCGTCTTGATTGAAAATCCCACGTGAAATTTCACGCAGTCCGGAATGACATCACCACTCTGGCCAACATAATGACGTCATCAGGCAGCACACGAGATTTCGCTCGGGACCTTCAATAAAGATAGCCGTGGAGGCCTCTTCGCACTCAACGGATGATGAGTATTTTTTTTTTTTTGTTGTTTTTTTTATACCAGGTATTTTTTTTAATGTTTTTACACCATTTCAGGGAAAATTGATTAGTTACCACAATGCATGAGGAAATTCGACTTTTGGCGAATCAAATTTTCCCTGAAATTCAAATCAAAGTCCACTTCGGACACTTTGATTCGCTCAACACTAACTATGAACAAATAGCCTTCTAAGCAACAATCTGAGCACATCCGGACCCTATCTAACTAACAGACCTGCATCTACTGGATTTTCTACAGAAAGCTACAATCAATCCTAATAGTGTGTCGTCAATAGTATTCCAGGGTTTCCCATCAAATCTTTCCTCTTCATTGTATTAGAAAGATAAAATAAAACATCTTCAACATTGTTTCAACAAAGTAGCAACACTTAAAGGGGTTGTCCTCTTTTTTTTCTATTGATGATCTATCCTCAGGATAGGTCATCAATATCAGATCGGTTTGGGGCCAACTCCCAGCACCCCCGCCGCTCAGCTGTTTGAAGAGAAAGCCGTGCTCCTACAAGCACTGCCTTCTCTTCATTGTTTACCTTTTCATTGTCGCGGTGAGCAGGTTTAACTACAACTCAGCCGTCCTATTGACTTCAATGGCTCCTTCCCACGGGCGTAACTACCAAAGTGGCAGACCATGCGACTGCTATGGGGCCCAGGGCAACATTAGGTACAGTTGGGATCATTCCCTCTTCTACTGGGGTGAAAACCTGGTCAGGACTCTACCCGCTAAATGAACAACTTTTAGCCAACGAGGCAGTGGAAAAAATGGCCCAAGGGTCATTGAGGAGGTTTGGGCGGAAACCCTTCTGTCCTGTGTGGGGGGCCTGGTTTGATCCTTGCTATGGGGCCCTTACTTCTCTATCTATGCCACTGCACTTTCCCATTCACTTCAATAGGAAGGAGCCGTCCCAATGAAGTGAATGGGACGGCTGAGATGTTGATACACCTGCTCACCGCTGTGGTTCCACGATGAGCAGATAAACAATGAAGAGAAGGCAGTGCTTGTACGAGCGCTGCTTTCTTTTCAAACAGCTGATCGACAGGGGAGTCGGGAGTCGGCCCCCTGCAGATCTGATATTGATGACCTATCCTGAGGATACATCATCAATAGAAAAAAAGAGAGCAACCCCTTTAAAGGGTATGAACATCTTGGAAGCAATTTTTTATGTTGGCATTTTACTCATTTGGGGCTAAAAAACATTTTTTCATTTAGTCTTCATTAAGTATTTTCAACCGTTTTTGGCTTACAGGGTTAAGTTTCAGCCAATAAACAGAGTACCTTACTTTCACACTGAGCCATCAGGTTGCTGCTCTGGCAAATGTATAAGCCTTATCTCTGAACTCCTGACATCTGGATGGGACCCGGATAGAAGAGCCTGCGGCGTGTGTGAGTGCAGCGGAAATTACAGCATCTGGAAAACGAGATAGAGATAAATACTATGTACAAGAGCTTCCTTCCATAGTTATCACTACTATTTAGGTTAAATGGCCGGAGAACCCCTTTAACATAATAACGTGAATTTAAACAATAGCTTATTATTTTTATTACACATTCCCTTCAAGTCCTGAAAAAAACGAATTTAACACATATGTTCTTCATAGGAATAGGTGGCTTGCCGACAATACATACCTTGCTAGTACTTCTGGAGAATCCCTTTAAATAGAAATGTATATCTTTACGGTATCTCAATGAGTTTTTCTACCATGGAATTCATAAGAAAACAAAAGTGTCTTGTGTAAGAAGGTACCTGGAATCATGGTGGATGGAAGGTATGTGTCACCGAGGTTCCTGGCCTCGGTGAAGTAAGAGCCGGTATTTTATGTGTCAGCTATTGCTAATTGACACCTTGAGATTTAGCATGGCTGTCATAGCTGATCCGGGAGGGCTCTTACTGGGAGTAGTCAAAGTGCTGGGTGGGTGACTACTCCCCATGTTCCAGGCCGGGTTTTGCCAGGCATAAAAACCAGCCAGCACTGCCAGGTGTGGTGGATTTGCCTCCCTCTGACAGTGGAGCTCAGGAGTCCGTGTGCTGTGAACTGAGGACTGTGCTTGGATTTGAGGTTTGAGCCGGGCTGGAGGACTCAGGCCCCTCTAAAGGCGAACAGGCCGCCTATGGACTTGATGAGGCTGAACAGCTAACAGGGCGTGAATTAACATCCAGGAGAAAAGGTGGCTTTTATTTTTTATGGACTTTCCTTGTGTGTGAACAAACACCAAGCCACCTGTGTTTTGTGATACACCAATGTGTGAATAAACACCGCTGTTTGATTCAAGAACTTGCACTTTGCCTCTATACTGCATCCGCTAGTCCTAACTACCAGAGCGAATCCCCACACTTGTTACAGAAGTATCGCATCAAAGGGAGAATATGGCACCTCACTGTAGCACTATACAGTGGCACACGTAGCGTGGCTCTATAAGGTGGACCTGTCCTGACTCCATGCAAAAAAAACAATAGTGTGCATGAGACTTTAGGTTCTATTCACATCTGTATGATGCAGTTTTCCACAGGGTCTCTGGAACTTTTAAAGGCAAAAATAGCACATTCTGCACTGCTTTTCTTGTTGTCTTAAAAATACTGGAAGCCAGACTTGAGGTGTGGGAGACCTATACTGTACCTCTTTATACCACCGTTTTCATATGGAGGCATATACACTCACCTAAAGAATTATTAGGAACACCATACTAATACGGTGTTGGACCCCCTTTTGCCTTCAGAACTGCCTTAATTCTACGTGGCATTGATTCAACAAGGTGCTGATAGCATTCTTTAGAAATGTTGGCCCATATTGATAGGATAGCATCTTGCAGTTGATGGAGATTTGAGGGATGCACATCCAGGGCACGAAGCTCCCGTTCCACCACATCCCAAAGATGCTCTATTGGGTTGAGATCTGGTGACTGTGGGGGCCATTTTAGTACAGTGAACTCATTGTCATGTTCAAGAAACCAATTTGAAATGATTCGAGCTTTGTGACATGGTGCATTATCCTGCTGGAAGTAGCCATCAGAGGATGAATACATGTTCTCATTCTGTTTACGCCAAATTCAGACTCTACCATTTGAATGTCTAAACAGAAATCGAGACTCATCAGACCAGGCAACATTTTTCCAGTCTTCAACAGTCCAATTTTGGTGAGCTCGTGCAAATTGTAGCCTCTTTTTTCTATTTGTAGTGGAGATGAGTGGTACCAGGTGGGGTCTTCTGCTGTTGTAGCCCATCCACCTCAAGGTTGTGCGTGTTGTGGCTTCACAAATGCTTTGCTGCAGACCTCGGTTGTAACGAGTGGTTATTTCAGTCAACGTTGCTCTTCTATCAGCTTGAATCAGTCGGCCCATTCTCCTCTGACCTCTAGCATCCACAAGGTATTTTTGCCCACAGGACTGCCGCATACTGGATGTTTTTCCCTTTTCACACCATTCTTTGTAAACCCTAGAAATGGTTGTGCGTGAAAATCCCAGTAACTGAGCAGATTGTGAAAAACTCAGACCGGCCTGTCTGGCACCAACAACCATGCCACGCTTAAAATTGCTTAAATCACCTTTCTTTCCCATTCTGACATTCAGTTTGGAGTTCAGGAGATTGTCTTGACCAGGACCACCCCCCTAAATGCATTGAAGCAACTGCCATGTGATTGGTTGACTAGATAATTGCATTAATGAGAATTAGAACAGGTGTTCCTAATAATTCTTTAGGTTTATCTGTTGGATTCCCATCCATTGGATGCCGTATGTGTGAAGGTATTCTGCCCTGCAAGCTTTGTATAGCAGCCAGGGCCGTCTTTAACCCGGGGCAAAAGGGGCACATACCCCCGGTGCAGTTGCTGGTCAGTGGGGTAGCGTGGAGGGGGCCGGGGGGGGGGCGCAAAATTACAGGAAGCGCTAGCAGGGCGGCACCGCCAACTAGGCAAAGTGAAGCGATGGCCCCAGGCCCTGGTGACAAGTGGGGGGGCGGTGGCAGGGCACAGGGAGATGAGCGCTACCATTGTGGAAGCGCTCATCTCCATAGTCATCTGTATCACCGTCCTCAGGACAGCGACACAGATAGATGTGCTGCGGCGGGGCAGGGGAGGGAGAGGCATCTCCCTTCCCAATTCCTCTGATAGGCTGCAAGCCTAGTGCCTGCAGCCTATCAGAGGATGGAGCAGGCGACGCGAATCACACCGCCTGAGACGTACAGCGCGAGACACAGGCCAGAAGAGGCCTGCATCGCATCGCTGCCAGCCAGATAGAGGTAAGTATAAGTGTTTATTTTTTTATATGGTACTACTTATTGGCACTTGATTGGGGGGCATCTATGTGGGAACTTGTTACTGGGACATGATTGGGGGGCATCTATGGGGGCACTTGTTACTGGTACATGATTGGGGGGCATCTATAGGGGCACTTGTTACTGACACATGATTGGGGGGCATCTATAGGGGCACTTGTTACTGGCACATGATTGGTGCGCATTTATGGGGGCACTTGTTATTGGCACATGATTGGCAGGCATCTATGGGGCTACTTGTTACTGGCACATGATTGGGGGGCATCTATGGGGAACTTGTTACTGGCACATGATTGGGGGAATCTATGGGGGTACTTGTTACTGGCACATGATTGGGGGGCACTGTGGGGGCATCTATGGGAGCACTTCTCACTGGCACATTATGGGTGGCACTTTTTACTGGCACATTATTGAGTGGCACTATGGGGGCATCTACTGAGGCCACAAAGAAGGGGTCATTTATATGGGGTAAGAGGGGAGAGGAACACTATGGGGTCTTCTACTGAGGCCATAAAGAAGGGGTATTTTATATGGGGGCTCTGTATAGGGGCATTTTATACTTGGGCACATTATGGTGGGTACTGTGGGGAAGAGGAGAGAGGAGTACTATGGGCTCATCCATTGGGGCACTAAGAAGGTCATCTACTGGGACACTATATATGGGGCATTTTATACTGGTAAATTATTGGGGGCACTAGGAAGAATGGGGAGAGGAGCACTATCAGGGGCGTACATAGAAATCCTTGGGCCCCATAGCAAGAATCTTAATGGGGCCCCACTAACTCCGTCCACTGGCCCATCCCACCACCTGCCCTGGCTTCTCCCCTGCCATACCCCCAGCAGTTGCAGCCGTGTAGACATTAGGAGCTACTTTCACACTTGCGTTTCTATTTTCCGGTATTGAGATCCGTCATAGGGTCTCAATACCGGGAAAAAACCCGCTTTTGATTGTCCCCATTCATTGTCTGAGGGCACTGTCCACTATAAGCAGCACACAGGGGGTGCTATGGTGGTGCTGGCATAATAGTATACCAGTGCCACCATAGCCCCCCTTGCCTTATGAACTGTCAGAACCTCCTAATGCATACCTCAGCTGCTGCAGAACATATAAAGCTTCGTTCACATCTGTGTTGGGGCCTCATTCGTGGATCAGCTCATAAATGCTGGACACAATTTTATAGCCTGGAAGATGGAAACCTGACAGATCTCATCATAGTCAGCGGGATCCGTAAGGTGTTGTCGTCCATGAAGTGCCAGATCCGGAACTGCAGTGATTTTCGTTGTTGTGCTCCTATGACGGCAGAACAGCGACCGTCACCAGCACAGAAGTGAAGAAGTAATATACACCTCAGCTGCTGCAGAACATTATAATAGTGACAAGGGAACTACAAGTCTCATCATCACCAGATTATTATTGGAAATTAGGGAGCAACACAGGGAGAGGTGAAAGTGGAGAGAACTACAATTTCCAGCATGTCCAGGCTGTTATGATCAGATACAAGTAGATATTACACAGAGTATAAGGCCGGGTTCATATCACCGTTTAGTTTTCAGTTCTTCTGATCCGTCAGATAAACAGAAAAATAAAGGAAAAAAAATGATCCTGTATTTCAAGCATCAGTTCTGCACATTTGGCATCCGTTTATGCCATTTCTGTCGGAGATCCGTTATTTTAGACAGAAAAAAGTCCTGCATGCAAAACGGAAAACTAAACTGTGATGAGAATCCAGCCTAAGAAAAGAGAACTACAACTCTCAGCATGTCCAGATTATAGGACATCATCTAGTTCTACCAGGTAAGAGCTTTAAAAAGAAATAACTATAACCCCCAGTATGGCCAGACTTATTATGGGTCATCAGTTTACATTCCAAAGAGGGGGTATAAGAGGAGAGAACTACAACTCCCAGCATTACCAGCCTGTACTAGGGCAAACGTTTAAATTACATTGAGAAACATATAATACGACAAAACTACAACTCCCAGCTTTTCTAGGATGTTATGTTATCCCAGAACACCACTAACCTCTCCTTCAGGCACCACACAGAAGCTCCGCCCCCTCACAGTGATATGCCACGGGTCTTTCACCAGTCCTCTGCACTGGTCACATGATGATGACATCACCAAAGGTCCTTTAGACTTCTGCTGCTCTGCTATTCATTGGCTTCCTGCACTGGTCACATGGTTGATGACATCACCAAAGGTCCTTTAGACTTCTGCTGCTCTGCTATTCATTGGCTTCCTGCACTGGTCACATGGTTGATGACATCACCAAAGGTCCTTCGCCACCTCTTACTTTCTCAGGTAGCCATACAAGTGTAATTAGTGGGCGGGGCCTATCCTCCACTGCGGGCCCCCTTCCCCCAGGGGCCCCATAGCAGCTGCGTGGTCTGCCTCTATTGGAGGTACGCCACTGAGCACTATGGGGGCATTTACTGGGGGAACTATATAGGGGTATTTTATACTGGAACATTATGGGGGCACTATGGGGACATTAGCTCAACTGGGGGCATTAAAAGGGGGTATTTTTTTGCACTGGCACATTATAAGAAGAATTATTACTACTGGGGGGCATTATGATGGCCATTATTACTACTGGGGGTCTATGGGGAACATGATTACTAGTATGGGCACTATGGGAGAATTATTACTTCTGGGGCACAGTGGAGACATGCTGGGGCACTGTAGGAGCACTATTACTACCATGTGTGCTCTAGCAGAGAATTATTCCTATTGGTGGGACTATTGGGGACACTATTTCTGTAGGGGCACCTTGGCACAGTATCAGCTTACCACAATTATTTTTGGGGGACGTTATGTTTACATTATTAGTGTCAGGGGCTCTATTTGCTGGGTGCAGTTATTTTAGGGCACTGTGTGCCAATAATTATTGAAGAGCACTATCTGCATGGTACTACTATTATCAGGGGGTGTATCTGTTTCTGCAGTATAGTAATGGGGAGCACAGCGGCACAGTATTGGGGGTGGTAGGATGATTTGTCCAGAAGATGGGAGGATGATGGAAAAGTAGTAAACTAAGATTTTGTTTGTCAAACTGCAAAGACGAGAAATGGCTGAAAAATGGTGGTCTGGTCTAAAGGTCTGAAAGGAGAAGATGAGGAAAGAGAAGATCTACATCAAATGAGTTGCCAGCAGTCTACAGTCAAGATCCATTGGGGTGTGACCAGTTGTGGGTGTGACCCTTCACAGTCTGACACTATCTAATCAGTGCAATCAGTGTTAGACTGCACAGGGACAACCCCAACTGGTAACACATGGCTGGACCTTTATTGCAAACTGCTGGCAATTCATTCATAACTTCTAGCTGGGATAATAAAGGAATGGCACAACACAGAGTCATAAGAATACAGGGTGAATCACCCTTTTATTTCAAAAACAAAAGGGAAAATTAAATATCTGAATACCCCAGCAAGTAATGGGTGAGAGGGACAACTTTAAAGCCACCATATTGCATTAAGGGCACATTTTTCCAATGGGAAGGGGGTTATGTATCAAAGAAGACCAGCATTTTTTAAGAAATCGATTGCCACAATATCTCTTGTGGTTCATAATTTATGAACATAGAAAGTTCAAAGCTTAAAAGTTCCAAGTTTTGTGTTAAGCACCAGGGACATCATATTGACTACGTCAAATAGCTAAGGGCTCTTTCACACCTGCGTTCTTGTCTTCCGGCATAGAGTTCCGTCGTCGGGGCTCTATGCCGGAAGAATCCTGATCAGGATTATCCCCATGCATTCTGAATGGAGTGAAATCCGTTCAGGATGCATCAGGATGTCTTCAGTTCCGGACCGGAACGTTTTTTGGCCGGAGAAAATACCGCAGCATGCTGCGCTTTTTGCTCCGGCCAAAAATCCGGAACACTTGCCGCAATGCCGGATCCGGAATTAATGCCCATTGAAAGGCATTGATCCGGATCCGGCCTTAAGCTAAACGTCGTTTCGGCGCATTGCCGGAGCCGACATTTAGCTTTTTCTGAATGGTTACCATGTCTGTCGGGACGCTAAAGTCCTGGCAGCCATGGTAAAGTGTAGCGGGGAGCGGGGGAGCAGTATACTTACCATCTGTGCGGCTCCCGGGGCGCTCCAGAGTGACGTCAGGGCGCCCCAAGCGCATGGATCATGTGATCGCATTGGACACGTCATCCATGCGCATGGGGCGCTCTGACGTCATTCTGGAGCGCCCCGGGAGCCACACGGACTGTAAGTATACCGCTCCCCCGCTCCCCGCTCCTACTATGGCAACCAGGACTTTAATAGCGTCCTGGCTGCCATAGTAACACTGAAAGCATTTTGAAGACGGTTCCGTCTTCAAATGCTTTCAGTACACTTGCGTTTTTCCGGATCCGGAGTGTAATTCCGGCAAGTGGAGTACATGCCGGATCCGGACAACGCAAGTGTGAAAGAGCCCTAAGCATCACAGGGAACGTTTCCAGTTGTTGATACAACTTTCTGTGTTGATAACTTTGAACCACAAGAGATATTGCAAATGTGATTGTGGAAATTGATTTCTGAGAAAATTCTGGTCTTCTTTGATATGCTATATGACACTCTTCCCACTGGAAATATTTACCCTTTATCCAATATGGCAGCTTTCAAGATGGCGGCTATGTTCCGGACATAGCCTAAAAGATGGGCCCCCTCATCTATTACTTGCTGGGGTATTCAGATATTTCATTTTCCCTTTCGTTTCTGAAATAAAAGGGTATCCTGAGACTTTTGACTCTGTAGATGCTGCAGAATTGTTATTACATGGGGGGAGGCAAGCAGTTACTAGAACACACATGTGAGGAGAGGAGGCAGATCCTATAAAATTTTATCTCTGTAATAATCTGCCCTCTAGAAATGTACCTGGAAAAATATCAGGTTCTCTTTCAAATAGTAAAATAATGAAATAAATTTATAAAATATGAAAAAATCTGCTCCTTTAGAAGAAAAAAAATCTCATTAATAGTACATCAATTGTTTCAGTAAAATAAAGTCGCTTTTTTTCTTGGAAGGGATAATTTTGGGGGTTATGAAATATTTAATTAGAGAATTGTTCTGATAAAATGTGGCTTGTTCTTGCTATCGTATTATAACGTTTCTTCCGTTCCTTGTGAAATTAGCTTTTTTTTTTGTTATCTTAATCAGTGATGAGAAAATGACACTGAGAGTTTTTACTTGAGAATTGAGAAGAAATTTGTAAGGTTTATTCTTGATAAGAGGTTGAGCAGGTTTTTGATGTCATCTGTTGAGAGGATGGGAAGCTTTGATTACATCTTCTTCGCATTGTTCGGTAACAGACATACTGGAGGTATTATTTATTATTTAATCTGAAGTACTCAATATGGATCATGAGGAGGGAAAAGAACAGCATTAGCTGACAAGGGATGTGTGATGAAGAAGAAAATCTGGAAAGACTTGAAAGTCTTCTGCTTTCCACATAGGCAAATAGCAGGACTTCGTTCACATACAGTAGAAGCATGGACTCCATACAGCAAATGATCAGTGTCCTCTAGGATGCATCCTACTGTATATCCCCCTCTTCTCCTCTATCTGGTAAACCACTGAATATATATATATATATTAAAGAATTTTGGGTGATAGTGGAAGTACTGTAAAAGAAGAGGGGTTGTCCAGGATGGCTTAGGACAGGTCATCAGATACTGGTCTGACACCCGGCATCCCCACCGATCAGATGTTACTGAATAGCTCAGTCGTCGAAAAAACACAGTTCTGTCCATCGTGTAGTGGACAGAGCTGGAAACTGCAATACTGCTCCCGGCGCAGAAGCAGTAAGGTAAGAACTGATCGGTGGGGGTGCGAGGTATCGGACCACCACCGATCAGATGTTGATGGCCATAAGGATAGGCCATCAATATCAAAATCCTTTCTATTAAATCCTCTAAAGTATAGTTACTAAGTTCCCATAGAGGGGGCAGTAGGGGCCTGTGAAATGGAAGCACCCCATGTTTTTATATATTATGACTTCTGAAGTGGTATTACAGATTCTGATGCACGGCATTCCCACCGATGGTCTGACACCCGATACCCCCATCGATCAGAAGTTACTTTTTAGCTCTGTTGCTAGAACTACACAGTTCTTTCCATTGTGTAATGGATGGATCAGGTAACTACAATACTGCTCCCGACTTCTGGTGCAGAAGCTGTAAGGTAAAAGCTGATTGGCAGGTGCTGCGAGGTATCGGACTACCACCGATCTGTTGCTGATGCCTACCTGATCAAATTTATAATCAGGGCCGGCAAAGTGCCGGGGCCCACTGCTCCTAGGGGACCCACTCAGGTCTATGCTGAAGATCGCTGTACGGGGAATCCCTCAGTGTTACTGAACAGTCAGGACTCTAGTTCCCTGCTTAGGAGTCCCTGTAAAAAAATAATTTTGTAATTGTAAAAAAATGTATGGCACAAAATAAATATGTAATTAATATATATATATATACAGTACAGACAAAAAGTTTGGACACACCTTCTCATTCAAAGAGTTTTCTTTATTTTCATGACTATGAAGGCATCAAAACTATGAATTAACACATGTGGAATTATATACATAACAAACAAGTGTGAAACAACTGAAAATATGTCACATTCTAGGTTCTTCAAAGTAGCCACCTTTTGCTTTGATTACTGCTTTGCACACTCTTGGCATTCTCTTGATGAGCTTCAAGAGGTAGTCCCCTGAAATGGTTTTCACTTCACAGGTGTGCCCTGTCAGGTTTAATAAGTGGGATTTCTTGCCTTAGAAATGGGGTTGGGACCATCAGTTGTGTTGAGGAGAAGTCAGGTGGATACACAGCTGATAGTCCTACTGAATAGACTGTTAGAATTTGTATTATGGCAAGAAAAAAGCAGCTAAGTAAAGAAAAGCGAGTGGCCATCATTACTTTAAGAAATGAAGGTCAGTCAGTCAGCCGAAAAATTGGGAAAACTTTGAAAGTAAGGGCTATTTGACCATGAAGGAGAGTGATGGGGTGCTGCGCCAGATGACCTGGCCTCCACAGTCACCGGACCTGAACCCAATAGAGATGGTTTGGGGTGAGCTGTACCGCAGAGTGAAGGCAAAAGGGCCAACAAGTGCTAAGCATCTCTGGGAACTCCTTCAAGACTGTTGGAAGACCATTTCAGGGGACTACCTCTTGAAGCTTATCAAGAGAATGCCAAGAGTGTGCAAAGCAGTAATCAAAGCAAAAGGTGGCCACTTTGAAGAACCTAGAATATGACATATTTTCAGTTGTTTCACACTTGTTTGTTATGTATATAATTCCACATGTGTTAATTCATAGTTTTGATGCCTTCATAGTCATGAAAATAAAGAAAACTCTTTGAATGAGAAGGTGTGTCCAAACTTTTGGTCTGTACTGTATATATATATATATATATATATATATAAAATCATTCTTCTGATATATATGAATGCATAATATGTAGTAAATTACTACTGAGATTTTTAGCCATCATATATGTTCAGCCGTTTAGCGTAAAGCTTAATAGCCCAGTGGTTAAGGTTCTTGACTTTAATTTAGAAGGCTGTGAGTTCGAATACCAGCATAATCATTTAAAAAATAGAGGATAAGTAAAACTTAAATAGACACACCAACCTCTTTAATTTGTGTAATTATTATTTTTTGTTGGAAAAGGTGGCAACCCTAACAGAACCCCTGCTCCCCGGTGACCCCCATAACTTTTTTAATAGTTATATCTACAGAGGTGTGTGGGGGATTATTTGAGAGGAAACCTGTCTTTTTTTTTACAATACCATTTTGGGGTGTGTATGATTTGATCACTTTTTATTCAATTTTCTTGGGAGATAAAGTGATGAAAAAATGACAAATCTTTATTTTTAATTTTTAAAAATATATATTTTAATAGTATGGGTGTTTTCGTATGAGACGATACCCATCATTTTATTCTTTTTTGTTCATTTTTGGGGAAAGTGGGGTGATTTTACTTTTTAAGTTTTTTAAATATTTTCAAAACTTTTTTTATTCAATTTTTTTAAATTACTTTTCATCAGTTTGCAATTAATACAGAATAATGGAAATTGCTCCATTATTCTCTATAGAAATCACTATATCACAGTTTAGTGCTGTCACCTAGTGGCCCGAACTGACAAATGCCACAAGGGGGCCCACTGAAATTTATCGCCCAAGGGCCCACATTAACCTGGAGCCTGCCCTGCCTATAATATATATTTACTACGTTCACATAGAGGGGTGCAGTAGTGGCCTGTGAAATGTATGGACCCCATGTTATGGTTATGGTTTCTTAAGGGGTATTACAGATTCTGACACCCGGAATCCCCACCAGTGGTCTGACAACTGGCACCCCCACTGATCAGATGTTACTATGTACCTCTGGAACTACACAGTACTGTCCATTGTGTGGACGAGCTAGTAACTACAATACTGCTCCTGACTTGTATCCTCAGGCAGCAAAGAGGGAATCAAGACCAGTGCTTAAAATACTTGATAAATGTCCCTCATATTCTTTATATACAGTAACCTTTGGACTACCTAAAGAGGTTCTGACCGATCAAGGGACCCCTTTTATGTCCAAGGTGATGAGGGAACTCTGTATATTGCTGCACATAAAACAACTATGGACTTCCATTTACCATCCACAAATGGACGGTCTGGTAGAACAGTTTAACCAAACATTACAAAATATGTTGAAAAAGGTAGTGTCTAAAGATGGGAAGGACTGGGACCTCTTTATGCCCTATCTCATGTTCGCAGTGCGAGAGGTACCCCAGGCCTCTACTGGGTTCTTGCCCTTCGAACTGCTATATGGCAGAGGCCCTCGCGGTCTCTTGGATGTTGCCAAAGAGGCATGGGAACAACAACCCACTCCACATAAAAGTGTCATTGAGTACATTACCTAGATGCAAGATCGGATAGAGAAAGTGTTGCCTCTTGTTAGGGAGCATATGGAGGCAGCTCAGCGAGCCCAAAGTCAGGTCGATAATTGGCAGGCTCGGGTTCGGATCTTTAACCTTGGTGACCGTGGACAGTAAATTCCTGGCTAGGTGGCAGGGGCCCTACGAGGTACTCGAGAAAATTGGAGATGTAAACTACAAGGTACACCAGCCAGGGCGGCGAAAGCAAGAGCAGGTTTACCATGTGAATTTACTCAAACCATGGAAATATAGGGAAACCTGTACAGAAGACAGCCCGCTGCCGGGTTTTCTAGCAGAAGAGGTACCGGCCCCTCTGTCTGATGCAAGAGAGGCGGCTGCCACAGTAAAAATTGCTGACAGCCTCTCCTCTAAACAGACTCAGGAGGCCAGGGAGTTCGTTAGTCGGAACACGGATATGTTCTCAGACCTCCCTGGATGCACTTCCATAATCCAGTATGACATTGTCACTGAACCTCAGGCAAAAGTCTGATTAAAACCATATCGGGTACCCAAGGATCAGCAACAAGCCATATTGGAGGAGGTGCAGCTAATGTTGCAGCTAGACGTCATTGAGTAGTCAAAAAGTGAGTGGGCCAGTCCTATAGTATTGATACCCAAGCCGGACAGGACGTTGCGGTTTTGTAACGACTTTCGAAAACTTAACAAGGTTTCCAAATTTGATGCGTATCCCATGCCCCAAGTAAATGAGCTCATTGAGAGGTTAGGACAAGCCCGGTATTTTTCTGTTTCTGACCTCATAAAAGGGTACTGGCAGGTGCCCTTAACGGAGGATGCCAAAGAGAAAACTGCCTTCATCATGCCTGAGGGGCTGTAGCAATATAAGGTCTTACCCTTTGGTCTGCATGGCGCCCCGCCACTTTTCAGTGACTAATGGGCATTATGCTTCGTCCACATTGTCAGTACACTTCAGCTTACCTGGACGATATTGTCATCCACAGTACTGACTGGGAAAGTCACCTACCCAAAGTGCAGGCTGTAGTGGACTCCCTTCGGAAAAGCTGGCCTAACCGCTAACCCCAAAAAATGTGCAATAGGGTTAGAATAGACTGGGGTATGTACAGTAAAAAGAAGGAATGCATCGGTGAGCTCAGCAACACCAAAAGACCCGGAAGACCACGGAAAACAACTGTGGTGGATGACCGAAGAATTCTTTCCCTGGTGAAGAAAACACCCTTCACAACAGTTGGCCAGATCAAGAACTCTCCCCAGGAGGTAGGTGTATGTGTGCCAAAGTCAACAATCAAGAGAAGACTTCACCAGAGTGAATACAGAGGGTTCACCACAAAATGTAAACCATTGGTGAGCCTCCAAAACAGGAAGGCCAGATTACAGTTTGCCAAACGACATCTAAAAAAGCCTTCACAGTTCTGGAACAACATCCTATGGACAGATGAGACCAAGATCAACTTGTACCAGAGTGATGGGAAAAGAAGAGTATGGAGAAGGAAAGAAACTGCTCATGATCCTAAACATACCACCTCATCAGCGAAGCATGGTGGTGGTAGTGTCATGGCATGGGCATGTATGGCTGCCAATGAAACTGGTTCTCTTGTATTTATTGATGATGTTACTGTTGACTAAAGCATCAGGATGAATTCTGAAGTGTTTTGGGCAATATTATCTGCTCATATTCAGCCAAATGCTTCAGAACTTATTGGACGGCACTTCACAGTGCAGATGGACAATGACCCAAAGGATACTAAAAAAGCAACCAAAGAGTTTTTTAAGGGAAAGAAGTGGAATGTTATGCAATGGCCTGACATGGCCAAGTCAATCACCTGACCTGAATCCGATTGAGCATGCATTTTACTTACTAAAGACAAAACTGAGTGAAAATGACCAAGAACAAGCAGGAACTGAAGACAGAGGCCTGGCAGAGCATCACCAGGGATGAAACCCAGCGTCTGGTGATGTCTATACGTTCCAGACTTCAGGCTGTAATTGACTGCAAAGGATTTGCAACCAAGTATTTAAAAGTGAAAGTTTGATTATTATTCTGTCCCATTACTTTTGGTCCCTTAACAAGTCGGAGGCACATATGCAAACTGTTGTAATTCCTGCACCGTTCACCTGATTTGGATGTAAATACCCTCAAATTACAGCTGACAGTCTGCAGTTAAAGCACATATTGTTCGTTTCATTTCAAATCCATTGTGGTGATATATAGAGCCAAAAATATTAGAATTGTGTCGATGTCCCAATATTTATGGACCTGACTGTATATATATATATATATATATATATATATATATATATATATATACACATTTATCTGTCTCAGTATCAGTATCCTAAATATCTGGATAGGAGTAGTAGTGCTCTTATTTTTCATATATAAACTAATACTCATATCCAGATATTCACACTGGTGCTAACTCCTATATACAGAATAAGCAGATGTTGACACAGATACACAAACAACCACACACTGTGGTGAACCGTACTCACAAGACCAGTGTTCAAAGGCAGGGACACCAAACCGTTCATCAAAAGTCCTCTTTATTTAGGCTTTTCATATCAGTACAGCCAGTACATCCAGATCGCAGCCGGGTCCAGCAGTCGTAGCACACTCACCTCACACTGTCTGCCTTTCCTCCAGACTGAGACACACCTAAGATCCAGTAGCAGGATTAAATAGGATCCCTGGACATGAGCATGCCTCAAGTCCCGGACTGGAACCTGGGGAACATGCACCCACCCAACACATTGCCTGTTCCCAGTAAGAGTCCGCCCTGGACTAGCTGAACCAGCTGCACTATCTATATGGTGTCCCCCAACTACTTTAGTGGACACCTGGACTAGGGCTTTTACTCCGCCAAGGCGGGACACCTTGGTGACACATTCCTGGTATAAGCAAGCCGCTTTTGAATACTTCCTGCAACATTCTGGGTGACACATATCTCCCCTCCTGTGTTTCCCCATAAATGACTCCTGTCACCGCCTCAAAACACATATACACACACATATAAACATACACACACATATAAACACACACACACACACACACACATAAACACACACAAATATAAATGCGTTTACACCTAGTCTGGCACCAGGTCCTGGATACAATTGTTACCTCTGCCATTGTTGGATTGGGGTTCCTTGGGCCACCAAATACTTTCTTTTTCACCTGGACCTTTGGGCCCACCGGAAGATCCTCTGATACTATGCTGGGCCAGTACAATCCTGACCTCTGCTATTGCTACACCTCTGCCCCCGACTACAGGTTCAACTGTACTGTCCTAATGGCAGCTCTGTGTAAGGAGGTTTAAAAAACTCCCCCTTTGTACTGTATAAATTGTTGCTGTTTTTTCAAAAGCAGTCCTAGGCTATGAAGACCCATATGCTTTACTGCATGTAGAATGTCTCATTTTCTAACATGTCGGCTGCAGAAATGACGCACGTAAATGCAGCCTAATTCAGGCAGGATGTTCTTACACCGTCTTTTCAACTTACACAACTCATCTTTTGTTCGTGCCAATTAGCATTTGTTTTTTTCCTCGATGAAAACAAAAACTCAATAACATCTGACATTGAAGCTCATCTTGAAGTCAATCAGTGCCTCCTAAAAATAGTTCAAGGAAACTGAACAACTTCTTTAGAAGCTAATTAACTCATTCCCGTAAAATCTGTGAATGGTATTTCCTCTTCAATTATGTAACCTGTGTAAGTATGTTGCTTGCACTGTTATCATCGGGGGTCAAGCAAGGACCTTAACAAAAAAGAAGGACTCATTCTTATCAGTCCTGGCAGTGATAGACCATTAAAATCAATGTCTTATTTTACTTCTTCTTCTTCTCCTACCTCTCCTTCTTCTTCTCCTCCTTCTACTTCTCTTTCTTCTCCTTCTCCATTTGCTTCCCCTCCTTCTTTTCCTTTTCTCCTTCTTCTTCTTCTTTTTATCCCCCTCCTCTTCCTTCTCCTTATTCTTCTCTTTCTTCTTCTCCTACTTCTCCTTCTTCTCCTCATTCTCCTTCTCTTTCTTCTTCTCTTTCTTCTCCTTCTCTTTCTTCGACTTCTTCTTCTTTTTTTTTCTTATTCTTTGTCTCCTTCTTTACTATTATATTTACTTCACTATTATTATTTATTATTTGCAATTATCATTAGTGTTGAGCGAATTGAAGCCAAATAAATTGACATTGATCTTAATTTCAGGAAAGATTTGATTTGCCGCAAAGCCAAATTTCCTCGCACTTCGTGGTAACAAGTATTTTTCCAGAAATGGAGGTAAACAAAAAAATACATACTGTACCTCATCGATTTGCTTGTGGAGTGGCAGTTACAGCCATCTTGATTGAAGATACCACACAAAATCTCATGTGGGGTGACATGTGACATCACCACAGCAGCATGCTGGCTGGGCACGGTGATGGCCAGCATGAGGACATCATCACATTATGTCTTTAATCAAGATGGCTGCGACGTCCTCTCCACGAGCAATTGGATAAGGTCTATTTATTTATTTATTTTTAACCTGATTAACTCCTGAAAGGGCTCAATTATAGCATCAGATGCTGCGATCAGCAATGAACACGGCATCTGAGGGTTTCACTACCGATCCCCATCCTTGCACCCGCTACATACAAGGAATGCACTTTGTGCCAAAATAATTAGTCACAAATCGAACTTTTTTGTGAAAAGCAGCCGAATCACATTTTTCATAACTTCTGTAATAAAGCGCAAGGGGCCGTCGTTGACGGAAGATATGTGTCACCGAGGTTCCTGGCCTCGGTGAGGTAAGAGCCGGTAATTTTAAGTGTCAGTGGCAGCTAGTGGTGACTGACACTATTGGTTATTTAGTGTGGCTGTAAAGTCGATCCGGGCTGACTCTTACTGGGAGCAGCCAAAGTGCAGGGTGGGTGGTTGTTCCCCACGTTCCAGGCAGGGTTTTGGTTAGGGATATAAAACCCAGCCAGCAGTCTTAGCTGGGTGTGGATTATCCTCCATCTGACAGTGGAGCTTTGCCAGTCTCTGTGTTGGGACCTGAGAGTTTGGGCCGGGATTAAGGCCTGCTATCTTGTTTGGATGAAAGCACGTAGACTTCTGTTTCACCCAAGGGCTTATGTGTTGCTGCCTAGTGTGAACAAACACCAGACTCGAGGTGACTGTTTTTCCTTGAAACTGACTTTTCGTTGTCACTTTCCTTATGTGTGAATAAAACACTGAACTGTTTAAATTAAAGACATTGTCGTTGCCTCTATACTGCGTCCGCAAGTCTGTCTACCGGAGCAAATCCCCACAATTGGTGTTGGATGCTGGCAAACGCAGTGAGGCAGACCTAAAGGCCGAAAAATTTGTGTTTTCCCCGGCACAAGTGCATGTCCTACAAGCCGGCAAGTTACGACCCGTGTCCCCTGACAAAATAAGGCGATTGTAAAAGCCCTCGTGGAGGCTAACTTGCAGCAGTGGGAGGCTAACAAGCAGCAACAATAAACTAGCCAGCTGCTATTACAACATGTAATGACATTGCAAGCGGTAGAAGCGTCCCAGAACATCCACGATGCCTGGATAGCTGTCCGTGCGGCGATTCGTAAGATGACCCCCTCAGATGACGTCGAGACCTATCAGCCAGTCTTTGAAAAGGTGGCCATGAGGGAAAAGTTTCCCCGAGACCAGTGGGCTGAGGTCGTCGCTCCGTTCCTGGCATCTGGTTTCCAGCAAGTATTTTTTTACCTCCCTGATGATAAAGCGGCCGACTACCCGACAGTAAAAGGTGAGATCCTTGCGAGACTCGGGGTGAATGTATTGGTCCGGGCCCAGCGGGTGCATCAGTGGGAATTTAACCCGGCTGAACCCGCCAGACCACAATATTATGATCTGCTGCACCGATTGCAAAAATGGCTGCAGCCTGACATATTTACTCCCACTGCTATGTTGGATTGGCTGTTGGCGGATTTGTTTTGGAGGGCTTTGCCGTACCCTCTCCAGCACTGGATTGGCCAGGTGTCTCTGGATAATGCCTTAAAGATGGTCGACCTAGTGGAATCCTACGAGGCCACCAGAAATATGCAGGGGGTTCTTTTAGGAGGGGGCCAGTCAGACTACGGAAATCTCCACTCCAAACACGGTGGTAGGTAACAGCCAAACCTGCCCGGGACATACCCCCTGCAGACCCAGGCCCGGTGGTCTGCTGGCGGTGTCACGAGCCTGGACACATAAGAGCCGACTGTCCCTATCGGGGTGACCCCATGAATGTCAACTATGGCTACTGCCACTCATTGTATGCCAGGAAGCTGGAGGACTTGCCGCCGGGTCCTGAATTGGCAGACCTCAATGTTTCTGGGGATAATTTTGGTACAGCAAAGCACCAGGACCCGACTCTGTCTCGAGCCTTGGAAAATGTGGTGACCTGGTTGAGAGTGAGCCGCAACAACTGGGGGCCGAGTCTATGTTCCCCCGTTTTGTGGTTCAACAGGAGATTCTGTACCGGATAAATCAACTACGGGGTGAAGATATTGAACAGCTGGTGGTGCCAAAGGCGTATTGCAAGCTCGTGTTGGAGATAGCCCACCAACATGTTCTTGGGGGACACCTGGGCCAGCAGAAAACGCAGCACCAGATTCTACAGCGGCTCTACTGGCCCATTGTGTTCAGAGAGGTGGAAGAGTATTGCAAGTCTTGCCCAAACTGCCAAATAACCAGCCCCCAGCCACATTTCCGTAGTCCCCTGGTCCCTCTACCCGTTCCATTCGAGCGGATCGCTATGGATCTCATTGGCCCAGTACCGAAGTCCGCTAGAGGGCACCAACACATCTTGGTCGTCCTTTACTACGCCACTCGGTACCCGGAGGCGGTGCAACTGCGTCATATATCAGCACAACTCATAGCTAAGGAGTTAATGGAGATGTTTTCTCAAGTGAGTCTGCCTAAAGAGGTTCTGACTGACCAAGGGACCTCTTTTATGTCCAAGGTCATGAGAGAACTCTGTAAGTTGCTCCACATAAAACAGTTGCGGACGTCCGTTTATCACCCACAAACAGATGGCCTGGTAGAGAGGTTTAATCAAACATAAAAAAATATGTTTTAAAAAGAGTGCTGTCTAAGGATGGGAGGGACTGGGACCTTCTTTTGGGTTTCTAGGGGAAGCGGATTCGGTCCCTCTGTCTGAAGCAAGGGAAGCAGCTGACACAGTGAAAATTGCTGACAGTCTCTCCTCTATACAGGCTCAGTAAGCCAGGGAGTTCATTAGTTGGAACACAGATGTGTTCTCGGACCTTCCTGGACACACTTCCTTAATCCGACTTGACATTATCACTGAGCCTCAGGCAAAAGTCCGGTTAAAACCATACTGGGTACCCGAGGCTTGGCAACAAGTCATCGCGGAGGAAGTGCAGCTAATGCTCCAGCTAGACATTATTAAGGAGTCCAAAAGTGAATGGGCCAATCTGATAGTCCTAATACCCAAGCCAGATGGGACATTGCACTTCTGTAACGACTTCCACAAACTGAATGAGGTGTCCAAGTTTGACGCATATCCCATGCCCGGAGTAGATAAGCTTATTGAGAAGTTAGGCCAAGCCCGGAATTTTTCTGTGTTGGACCTCACCAAAGGCTACTGGCAGGTACGCTTGACGGAGGCTGCCAAGGAAAAAACGGCTTTCATCACGCCAGAGGGGCTGTATCAGTTCAGGGTATTACCCTTTGGTCTACATGGCGCTCCCGCCATGTTTCAAAAGCTAATGGACATTGTACTCCGTCCACATCGTCGGTACGTTTCGGCGTACCTGGACAATATCGTTATCCACAGCACCGACTGGGAAAGTCACCTACCTAAAGTACAGGCTGTAGTGGACTCCCTTAGGAAGGCTGGCTTAACCGCTAACCCAGAAAAGTGCGAGATAGGGTTAAAAGAGACCAAGTTCCTGGGGTATGTAAATAGGGGAGGAATTATTAAATCAAATTTGAGGCAATTCGGAATTGGCCACGACCGGTCACTACTCGGAAAGTAAAGTCGTTCCTGAAAATTTCGGGATACTATATGAGGTTTGTCCCCCACTTGGCTACAGTTGCTACACCATTGACAGTCATTTTAAAGGGACGCAAGTCAGTGACGGTCCAGTGGAATGAGCAGGTAGAAAAGGCTTTCTCCGCTTTGAAGTCGGCCCTGTGTGGGTCCCCGATGTTGGTTACGCCCGACTTCAAGAGGGAGTTTGTGGTACAAACAGATGCCTCTGAAGTAGGCCTCAGAGCTGTATTCTCTCAGGACATCAATGGGGAGGAACATCCCCTTGTTTTTCTGAGCCGCAAACTTACCCCAGCCGAGACTAGGTACAGTATAGTGGAGAGAGAGTGCCTGGCCATCAAGTGGCCGCTATTATCTGTTGGGGAGAAAGTTCTTTCTGGTGACCAACCAGTCCCCTCTCAAGTGGATGAGCCAAGCCAAAGAGAGGAATGCTCAGGTCAACAGGTGGTTTTTGTCTCTACAGAACTTTACGTTTTCCATGGAACATAGGGCAGGCAGGTTACAGGGAAATGCAGATGCCCTGTCCCGGGTACACTGTCTGGTGGGTGTTCACCCCCTCAGAGTTGAACAAAGGTGTGAGGTATGTAGGAAAGCGCAAAGGGCCGTCATTGACTGAAGATATGTGTCACCGAGGTTCCTGGCCTCGGTGAGGTAAGAGCCGGTAATTTTAAGTGTCAGCGGCAGCTGGTGCTGACTGACACTATTGGTTATTTAGTGTGGCTGTAAAGCCGATCCGGGCCGGCTCTTACTGGGATCAGCCAAAGTGCAGGGTGGGTGGCTTTTCCCCACATTCCAGGCAGGGTTTTGGTTAGGGATATAAAACCCAGCCAGCAATCTCAGCTGGGTGTGGATTATCCTCCATCTGACAGCGCAGCTTTGCCAGTCTCTGTGTTGGGACCTGAGAGTTTGGGCCGAGATTAAGGCCTGCTATCTTGTTTGGATGAATGCACGTGGACTTCTGTTTCACCCAAGGACTTATGTTTTTCTGCCTGGTGTGAACAAACACCAGACTCGAGGTGACTGTTTTTCCTTGAAACTGATTTTTTATTGTCACTTTCCTTATGTGTGAATAAAACACTGAACTGTTTAAGTTAAAGACGTTGTCGTTGCCTCTATACTGCGTCCGCAAACCTGTCTACCAGAGCAAATCCCCACACTTCACTCATCGCTAATTATCATTATTTTTCTATTATAATTATTTATTTATTTTAGTTTTTAATAAAAAAAAAAATTTACATTTTAATATTAAACTTATTACCATTATTCTCGTCATTATTTTAGTTGAAATGTTTACATAATATCTAATAAAATCTGACAGTCTTGTTTGTGCCATCGACACCTCTACGGGAACTCTCTCTCTCTCCATCAGTTTTATGCAAAGAAATTTCCCCTGACGGAGCATGGAGGCCACAGATGTAGTGTAATGCATAAGTATCGGAATTGAAGGGAAAAAATATGATTATATAATATTTTTTTCAGATAGTCATCTTTATTTTTTTTAGATAACATCTTTATTTTCCAAGACAGGAAATAAATAAAAGAGCAGAGAAATATCAGGAAATGCATTCATCTGTTCTGGTCATTTCCTGCAGGTCTAAGACATTTTCTGTTATTTTAACCTCCTTACTACTGTACATTCTATCTTCCTCTTACATAAATATTGTTTAGGATTCATCACTGCCAACCTAGTTTTAGACAATATTTTCTCTATTCTGATTTATTGAACAATGTTTTATATGTTTAGTTAATAGTCTGGGGAAAGAGAGACAAAAGTCGAGGTGCTGGGAATTTATGTGGTGCTTATTTGCCACACAGATTTTTTTGTTGTTGTTGTGATTTTATCTATAGCAGCTAAATATTTTGATTACATCATTTTATAACTTTTTTTTTTACAACTTTTAATTTATTTTGGTAAATAATTTTAAATATAGAAAAAAAAAAAATCACAAATTTTTAACCCCTCAGATGCTGTGGTCAATTGCAATCATGGCATATGAGCAGTCTTTTCCAGGGAGTGCTGTGTATCTAGGGACCCAACGGCTCTGAGATTAAAAGGAGTTGTTCGGTTGCTATGATAGCCTCGGGCCCTATGAAGTCTACAAGGCCTTTCATAGTAAAGTTCCTACCAAGCCCTGCCTACGTGCAGCTCTTTGTCTTCTTTGTTGCATCTAAGTTGTATTTGTCTGTATCTATCTATCATCCTATTATCTATCTATCTATCTATCTATCTATCTATCTATCTATCTATCTAATCTCTGTTATCTATCTATTTATCTATCAACAGTATCTATCCAAGGAATTAAAAACAAAATACTGCAGCACTTCCAATGACCGTGAAAAAAATTGTGTCATCTATCTATCTATCTATCTATCTATCTATCTATCTATCTATCTATCTATTCTCTATATTCTATCTATCTATTATCTATCTCATATCTATCTATTATCTATCTATCTATCTATCTATCTATCTATCTATCTATTCTATCTATCTAATATATATTCTATCTATTATCTATCTATCTATCTATCTATCTATCTATCTATCTATCTATCTATCTATCTATCATCTATCTATCTATTATTTATCTAACCTCTGAGAATTTATGAGAAGGATCTGCGCGGTGTTCAGTCTGATACAGTGGGTTGTTTGATGAGTTTTCCATACAGCTGTGTTATTATGAGACATCCAAGAGGAGACGAATGAATATTTAAACAGACAAAGCAAACCATCTTAAAAGAATAAGAACAGGGGCGTAATTAAAGTTCTTATTGAAAAAACAAGGCGGTAATTGTAAATATCTTCCGAAGCGGTAAAAATTGTCACTGAGAGAGAAAAAGAACACCCCCCCAAGGAGGCCCAAATGTTAGATTTACAGACGTGATCTAAGGACGGGAGGTAGACTCTGCACAGATGTAAACATAGTTATAATCTGCTTTTTATTTTATTTTTGTTATTCCCAGAAATGCAATGCTTTTTTTTTTTTTGTGGAAGCCGTATCCATATTCCATTTTTATCCCTAAAGATGAATGTAACCTAGCAGGGGGATAAGAAAACTTCACCTCTTTTGTCTGCTTCTGTTTTTGTATAAGAAAAAAAAGCCTGAAATCTGAGCAAACATACAGTAAGGATTGGCTCCCATTCTTCTTAGGCCTCTGGCCCACGAACGTAAGGGCTCCGTGCCAGTGCTGCATACCGCAAATTGCGGTCTGCAATGCACGGCACTGACCGTGGGGCAGCCACATGCAGATCGCGACCCAATTCACTTGAATGGGGTCTGCAATCCGTCCGTATTTTTTTGCGGAACGGAAGCACGGAACGTAACCCCATGAAAGTTCTCCGTAGTGCTTCTGTAGGGTTCCGTTCCATTCCGCACGGCAACTCCGGATTTGCATGTCCATTCAAGTGAATGGGTCCGCATCCGTGCAGAATGCACATGGCTGGTGACTCGTGTATTGCGGAACCGCCTTATGTGGTCCACAGCACGGAGCTCTTACGTTTGTGGGCAAGAGGCCTTAAAGTGATGCTGATATAAAGAGCAGCTGATCTCATTCACACTTATATTTGGAAATGGATCTTGAGGTTCTCAGAACTGGAGGTAGGTGAAATGAAGGGGTGATTACGGAGGCAAAGGTTCTTTCTGACCTTTATGATCCCCCATAGTAGAACGCTACAGTCACCTTCTCCTTAACTGAAAATGCATGATAACAAGGAATAGTCTTCAGCTGCGCAGCGAGCAGAGATAAGGTATATTTTGATACATTTTAAGTTTTTTGAACCTTTAAAGACAATGTATTATCTCATGCAGCAGCAGTTCCCAGAATTTGCTGTACATTAGGTACCAGCAGGAAACAAATCTTCTAAGAGAAATTATGGGCATGCTCTGTGACATGCAAGGAGAGGGAGGAGGGCGGAGGAGTTTGACCTGTCAGCATTATGGGCTCATGCACACAACCGTCAGGAGTTTTGTGGTCCACAAATTGCGGATCTACAAAACACGGATACGGGCCGTGTGCATCCCGCATTTTGTGGAAAGGAACGGCCGGCCCCTAATGAAACAGTCCTATCCTTGTCCGTAATGCAGACAAGAATAGCACATGTTCTATTTTTTTGTGGGGCTGCGCAGTGGATATAAAAAGTCTACACACCCCTGTTAAAATGTCAGGTTTCTGTGCTGTAAAAAAAAAGAGAGAAAGATAAATCATTTCAGAACTTTTTCCACCTTTAATGTGACCTATAAACTGTACAACTCAATTGAAAAACAAACTGAAATCTTTTAGGTGGAGGGAAGAAAAAAATATAAAAATAAAATAATACGGTTGCATAAGTGTGCACACCCTTAAACTAATACTTTGTTGAAGCACCTTTTGATTTTATTACAGCACTCAGTCTTTTTTGGGTATGAGTCTATCAGCATGGCACATTATGACTTGGCAAGATTTGCCCACTCTTCTTTTCAAAAACACTCCAAATCTGTCAGATTGCGAGGGCACCTCCTGTGCACAGCCCTCTTCAGATCACCCCACAGATTTTAAATCGGATTCAGGTCTGGGCTCTGGCTGGGCCATTCCAAAACTTTAATCTTCTTCTGGTGAAGCCATACCTTGGTTGATTTGGATGTATGCTTTGGGTCGTTGTCATGCTGAAAGATGAAGTTCCTCTTCATGTTCAGCTTTCTAGCAGAAGCCTGAAGGTTTTGTGCCAATATTGACTGGTATTTGGAACTGTTCATAATTCCCTGTAGCTTAACTAAGGCCCCAGTTCCAGCTGAAGAAGAACAGCCCCTTGGCATGATTCTGCCACCACCATGCTTCACTGTGGGTACGGTGTTCTTTTGGTGATGTGCAGTGTTGTTTTTGCGCCAAACATATCTTTTGGAATTATGGCTAAAATGTTCAACCTTGGTTTCTTCAGATGTGTTTTTGCAAAATGTAGCCTGGCTTGGATGTTTTTCTTCGTAAGAAAAACTTGCTTGTTTGAAAGAGTCCTAAACAAATTCAATACATTATCTCGTCAGCTAGCAAAGCTCTTGACAGGCTGCGGTGCACTTTACAACCACCGGATGGCGGCACGTTTGAATATACACATGGATGTCTTGTGAAAGAGTATCACAATATCATATCCATGTGTTTACAAGAATATTAGATTCCACCGCATGAGTTATAATCGTTTTATGTATTTATTTTCTTTGTTTAATCTCCATTATTAGAAGTTAACTTGTAGCATATAAAAAAAATTAAAAAAAATTAAAAAATGCTACAACCCCTGCTAGGCTCCCTGCACCAGATATTGATTGACTGCATGGAGAGATGGCTTATTCCATGCCCTGCCTTTAAGTCATGTATCCTCTTACTGCACAGTCCCAGATCACCGCAAGGTCCCCAATCACAGGATTAATGTGTCCAAGAGCAGACCTCTGATGCTTCCACCATGAAGAACTCCTTGCTAATTTCTCTTTAAGACACCGGCTTAATTGCATTTTAAACAAATGGGCTTCGTTGCTGGCCAACTTTTAAATGAGATAACAGCACTGTTCACTCTCCAGCCGTGATGAGCGCTTAGCAGTGGAGTCAGAACTCTGCTCAATAACTGGTTTAATCTCGCACCAGCAGATTTACTGCGGTATAAACTGCCACTGAGCTCATAATTAGTAGAAAAAAAAAAAAACAATGCTACTAAATATTATTTTCCGAACAGCAGGCTTTGTTTTTAATGTACAATGTCAGCCCGGTTCTTTGTGTGTTTATTGATTTTATGTATGATATTGGGAATTTACCCTTCGACGCCGTATTGAATTGTTTATCTGCTGCTAGATAGCCATTCGGTAATGGAAGCGGGGTTCATCGTTCCGAGGCGCATTAAAAAGCATTGGGATGGAAGATGAAAGTAGTTTACTCTGATGTTCCGAAACTTTTTCTGATCATAAAAGAAATAATAGAAGTATAAAAAAAAACTTTTTAAAAAGTTGTGTGGAGTTAGAAGAACATGGGTGCTTTTTTCCTAATATTAAAAAAAAAGTTTTGGGAATTGAGTCAGCACAACCTGTATATAGGTGCACATCACTATGGCGAAATACATATACAAACGGAGAATACAAATGTGATAGCACTCTATATCCAGCATTCTGCCCTGCCTCCATGCTGGATGAGGCATTGGTGTACATTTTGGCCAAAGCGTAATAAGCCACTCACCACGTCAAGGTCGCCTCTATTTGAGTGGTCCCTAACACTAGTTCCTACCTGTTCATGGGCCATGACAGCCACACAAAGTCCAGGGAATGCAGGTCAGCGTGCACGCCAAGCACACTCTGCTTTTAACCCCGTCCGGTGCCATTACAGCTTTCATCGGATCCAGGGATGCAAGTACCAACATGCACGCTGAGCCCACCATATACTTCTCCTGGAGCCAAATGGCTACTGGTAGGTTCTATATAAGCAGACTCAGTTTTATACTGACTTTAAAACCAGCCTCCAGGACAGATTGACTGGTCAGGTGTGCATGACTCAAAGGAGATCGCCACGCCTCCAATACATACTACAAAGAAAAGATTTGGGGAATTGAGTCAGCACAACCTGTATATAGGTGCACATCACTATGGCGAAATACATATACAAACGGAGAATACTTTAAAAAAAGTGCCACACCTGTCCACAAATCGTGTGTGGAATTGCAATTCAGCTTCATTCACTTCAATGGAGCTGAACTGAAACTTCAGACACAACTCCTGGACAAGCGCGAGGCATGTTTTTCTAAGGGCTAATGCACACGAACATATGTATTTTGAGGTCCGCAAAAAATCCGAATGACATCCGTGTGCATTCCGTATTTTGTGGAACGGAACAGCTGGCCCCTAAGAGAACAGTCCTATCCTTGTCCGTAATGCGGACAATAATAGGACATATTCTATTTTTTTTGCGGAACCAAAATACGGACATATGGAAATGGAATGCACACGGAGTAACTTCCGTCTTTTTTGCGGACCCATTAAAATTAATTAATCCGCATACGGTCCGCAAATAAAATTGAAAGGACATGGAAAGGAAATGCGTTTGTGTGAATGAGCCCTAAGGCTGTTCAGTTTAAGCTTAGATATGTATGAATGCAATCAATTTATAAACCTATAAAATTATACTAAAGTAATTCACAAAGTGAAGGTTACCTTTCCTTTGATATGCTTCTTATGCATAACACAGATGCGTCCATCCTTACCTTCCTTATGTGCTGGTTATGTCCTGATATGTGTGTCATGAGATGACCAGCTTTTAAAAACAACATGATTTAATCATACAAGATGTCTATCCGATATGTGTCTATGCGCTGCCACCCAGTGTTTGTGTTGTGAATTGCTGCACATCAAGCGCTTTGCTAACTTGATTGATATTGTGTTGAATAAGTTTTTAGCCACAATATATTTACATATATTATTATATATTTAGAATATATAATATATTATAATACATATAAATAAATTATGGCTAAAAATATCAGTAGTAGTTTCCCACATATTATGCATTCATATATCAGAAGTATGATTATATATATATATATATATTTATTTTTTATTTTTTAGTAATAAAATATTTATTTTGTGCCATACATTTTTTACAATTACTAAAAAAATATAAAATATATAAATTTAATTTAGCCTCTATTTATGAAATGTTTCTGTTGGGATTTAAACGCACAACCTTCTACATTAGAGCCAAGAACCTTAACCACTACGCTAGAGCTGCATGTTAACCTGCAGTTAAATATAAAATGATACTTCTGCTGTATAGGAATACTTACTACATGAGAAACTACTATGAGGTTTTTCTGACACAGTTTATCATTCAGCTTTTTAGCTGAGTGGTTAAGGGTCTTGCCTCTAATATAGAAGGTTGTGAGTTCAAATCCCGGCAGAAACTTTTCAGAAATAGAGGCGAAATTTGATTTAAATACACTGACTCAAGCATCACGCTCGAGCATACGCGGTGTTTGGCCGAGCATGCTCGATCAACACTACTCCTTAACCAAATAAGCGCTAAAGGGGAAAAAAAACCTATTTGAATTAAAGGAGTTTTTTTGAACTTAGATATTGATGACCTATCCTCAGGATGGGTCATCAATATCAGGTTGATGGGCGTCTGGCAGTTGCTGTTTCTGATAACTGCTGGCTTTGGAAACTATACAGTAGACAGGACCAGAAGCAGATACTACTGTGACATTACTATGACTAAATGTGCATAACAAAAACATAAGATAATAACGTACCAACCAGGAAGCCCAACGCTCCACCACGCATTTCACCTAATGCTCCATCAGGGAATCCCCTGATGAGCGCAGGGCTTCCTGGTTGGTACCTTATTACCTTATGTTTGTTCTATGCATATTTAATCATAGTAATGTATTGTAGATGTTTGTCTCTTTTGCTGTCAAGGCGCGGTATGGATGGTAAACTCTAGACTGAACACAGGAGGGAAGGGAAAAGGTACTAGGCCTGGAAACTAGGGAAAGGGGAAAGGTCAACACCTTGTGAATTCCTAAACCGAGCCCTGACTACTATCAATATGAACAGACCTCGACGGTAGGAATGTTCATAAGCAGGAACCTAGAGCCCTATCTGACCCCAAGGGCCCTGGAAATAGTATCAGGACAAAAGATGACCTGTTCCTTCCCAGCTGAAGGAACAGGAGACTCCCTCAGGCCTAATACCAAAATATAGGGGAATACAACAAACAAGAAATAGGGAAAAAAAACTTAACTCCAAAGTACGCGGACTAGCAGGAACTCAGACAAGAACCAAACACAGCACTTCCACAACCAGAAATGAGCTATCAACCGCATAACATGATGGGTGAGACCAGACTAAGTAGAGGAGTAAGAATGACCACTTAAGCTACACCAGAGACAAGCAGTGTGGTCATAACCAGCAACAACACAGAAATAAATGAAACCAAAGAGGCTGTGAGATCACATCACGTGCAGCCAGTCTCTTAGATCTTCTGACCCCTGTCAGGGGAGAGACCGTGACATTAGCATTCTCATGTCTATCAGAAGGCACTTGCACTTTATATTATTGAGCCTCTAATGTGAATTTGGATCAGTATTCAATAAGTACACTGCTCAAAAAAATAAAGGGAACACTTAAACAACACAATGTAACTCCAAGTCAATCACACTTCTGTGAAATCAAACTGTCCACTTAGGAAGCAACACTGAGTGACAATCAATTTCACATGCTGTTGTGCAAATGGGATAGACAACAGGTGGAAATTATAGGCAATTTTTGAATCCAGAGGACAAAAAAGCAGTCTGGTTTGAAGTTGTTTGGGAGCAGCACCTATACAAGCAGACAAACAACGTGAGTTTAGTCAGCTGAGAGCAACAAGCCAGTATTCAGAGACGGGAATGAGCAAGAGTAAGGTAACATTGAATAAGCGTATATAACTGAGTGGGACGCCACTCTGCTTTTTACACTATACCCTCTAGCCTCCCGCTATACCGTAAGCCAACCAGGAGAGTAACTATATCAATACGGACATTGACCCGTTACTTGGACAATTCAGGTGAAAGAAAGACTCTGATACTATACCGCTACAGGTATAAAGTAATATTTGATTCGCAATTGCGATTCATGTGGATGGACTTTATATCATTTCCTCTGCTAGACTTTGGTGGCTGCTAACATTATTTCGATTGCTGATATTTTGCTGCTAATTAACATCGCCACTATATTATTTTTGTATACTGTGTCATTATTTTATGCCATTTTATGCCGTTATTTAATGCTGTGATTTTATGCTTTTAGTATCAATTTATATTTTATCAAATAAATATCTCATTTATCGGCTACATATATAGAGTGCCTGGTCTACCTTTTATAATTAGCAAGACACCCCCAATAAAGGAGTGGTTCTGCAGGTGGTAACCACAGACCACTTCTCAGTTCCTATGCTTCCTGGCTGATGTTTTGGTCACTTTTGAATGCTGGCGGTGCTTTCACTCTAGTGGTAGCATGAGACAGAGTCTACAACCCACACAAGTGGCTCAGGTAGTGCAGCTTATCCAGGATGGCACATCAATGCGAGCTGTGGCAAGAAGTTTTGCTGTGTCTGTCAGCATAGTGTCCAGAGCATGGAGGCGCTACCAGGAGACAGGCCAGTACATCAGGAGACGTGGAGGAGGCCGTAGGAGGGCAACAGCCCAGCAGCAGGACCGCTACCTCCGCCTTTGTGCAAGGAGGAACAGGAGGAGCACTGCCAGAGCCCTGCAAAATGACCTCCAGCAGGCCACAAATGTGCATGTGTCTGCTCAAACGGTCAGAAACAGACTCCATGAGGGTGATATGAGGGCCCAACATCCACAGGTGGGGGTTGAGCTTACAGCCCAACACCGTGCAGGACATTTGGCATTTGCCAGAGAACACCAAGATTGGCAAATTCGCCACTGGCACCCTGTGCTCTTCACAGATGAAAGCAGGTTCACACTGAGCACATGTGACAGACATGACAGAGTCTTGAGACGCCATGGAGAACGTTCTGCTGCCTGCAACATCCTCCAGCATGACCGGTTTGGCATTAGGTCAGTAATGGTGTGGGGTGGCATTTCTTTGGAGGGCCTCACAGCCCTCCATGTGCTCGCCAGAGGTAGCCTGACTGCCATTAGGTACCGAGATGAGATCCTCAGACCCCTTGTAAGACCATATGCTGGTGCATTTTGCCCTGGGTTCCTCCTAATGCAAGACAATGCTAGACCTCATGTGGCTGGAGTGTGTCAGCAGTTCCTGCAAGACGAAGGCATTGATGCTATGGACTGGCCTGCCCGTTCCCCAGACCTGAATCCAATTGAGCACATCTGGGACATCATGTCTCGCTCTATCCACCAACGTCACATTGTACCACAGACTGTCCAGGAGTTGGCAGATGCTTTAGTCCAGGTCTGGGAGGAGATCCCTCAGGAAACCGTACTACTGTGCCTCATTTTGACTTGTTTTAAGGACATTACATCAAAGTTGGATCAGCCTGTAGTGTGTTTTTCCACTATAATTTTGAGTGTGACTCCAAATCCAGACCTCCATGGGTTGAAAAATTTGATTTCCATTTTTTTATTTTTGTGTGATTTTGTTGTCAGCACATTCAACTATGTAAAGAACAAAGTATTTCAGAAGAATATTTAATTAATACAGATCTAGGATGTGTTATTTTTGTGTTCCCTTTATTTTTTTGAGCAGTCTATATATAGAGACATTAAATCCAACTGGGGTTTGCCCTGATTTGTCTGTTACTTCTATACATGTCGTATATCAACGATATTTGTTTTAATAGTACGGTATTGTAATATATTGAATAAAGTTTCAAATATTTATAATCCCGGTGCCTTTTTCAAATTTTGGGTTTTCATATGAAAGTGGGCATAGAGCACGGGTAATGATTGTATATATTTGCCCCATTATCTACAGGTGTACAAGCTCCCATTCAAATAAATGGGAATTGAGCTGTGGAATGCCGGTGCCAAAAAATACACAGTCATAGGAGCCTTATTTCCATTGCATAGTTTCCAGCGCTGATGACCATTTGAAACAACTGATCCGTGGGGGTGCTGGATGTTGGACCCTCACTGATTTGATGTGGATCACCTGTCCTGAGGACAGGCCATTAATATCTAAGTTCTAGAAAACTTTTTTAATTCAACCACGGATTATTGACTATGCAATGCCAGTCAATGTGTATGCCAAATTACCAGTCTTTAGAGATATGACTTCATTGACACATGGTCATACTATGGGTGTTGTATTGAATATGCTGCCCCTAGACATTTATAGGACTATACTGTACATTTATATACCACTGGGGACATCTAGAGGATATTTTTAAATTATAATTCAGTAGCGTGGCACATTATAGAGGTATTACTTCTGAGGAAGAATATATTCTTAAAGGGGTTGTCCATTTTGAAAAACCTATTATCATAACCCTGATGTATGAGTTAGTCAAGGGAGTCTCCCATTCTCATTTCTTCACCCGAAGGGTCTCACTTTGGAGGACATCTTCTACCCTGCAATATACAGGTAACCAATTGATTTAAAGGAGAATTGTGTATTACTCAATTCCCACTTTGGTGCCACTGCAAGAAAATACAACAGAAAATGGCACTTTTGCGAAATCAAGGGCACCATGTTGTAAACCAGGGTTAACTTATCAATTAGAGCCTATTGGACTTTCATGGAGCTTATGTAAGGTTATGTAAGGTTATGTAAGGTTCTTAAAGCTTGTGATGGCGGGACTTCCATTCTGAAATGGTTGCAAGTCAATTGGGAGAAAATTGACACAAACATCAGGAATAGGGCACTGCCCAATTCAATTCTATCCACCAACATCTAGGTGTTGTAGTAAAAGGCCACCCTGGGTCAGAGCATATTGTAAAGCACTTAAAGTGAATATCCTGATTAATTTAAAAACGTATCCGTACAAAAATCTTAGCTCAATTTCTTACACAGCTCACAATTCCAAACATAGACTCTGCCTGCCGCCACCACTAGGGGGAGGTTAGTGCATGCAAGCTTACGCATTGAACTCAATAGGAAGAAGCTATTGCACTCCCCCTAGTGGTGGCTGAGCTCTCCTAGAACTTTGACATTTACCTCTATGTCTATACAGAGGGGTTTGGAAAAGTGTATCAGATAAAACAGAGCTGTTAGCCCTTTAACCCCTTAGTGACCAAGCCTGTTTGGGCCTTAATGTCCAAGCCAAATTTTGGAAATCTGACGTGTGTCATTTTAGCTTAGAATAACTTTGTAACGGTTTTGCACATCAAAGTAGTTCTGACATTGTTTTCTCGTCACATATTGTACTTTACTTAGGTGGTAAGATTCTACCCATAAAATATGCGTATCTTTATTAAAAAAGTGAAAATTTATGAAAATTTGTAAAAATTGCCACATTTTCCTATTTTCAACTGCAATATTTCACATACATACATAAATACTATTCAATACTTCTATCAGAAATATATTTTTACATCTTTACTTTATTTTGGCTGCACTTTTTTTTATTTAGATGTGGGGGGGGCACCCTAATAACTTTATTTAGCACATCTGGGGGCTATATTGCCCCGATCGGGGTGCTGGGGGACCCGATCGGGGCATAATTTGAACTTCTCTCTCCTCCCCTGAGGAGAGAGACCTTACTGAGAGCAGCATTGAGCGGCGGCGGCCGTCTTTCAGTCTGCGCATGCACCGGGCCGCCGCCGCCATCTTTCTTGAGGGTAAGGAGGGGTGGGGGGTGAGGATCGGGACCCAGCTTAGGCCAGAAGTGCTGGGGGACCCGATCCGGAGAAAGTTTACATGAGAGGAGGGAGAAAGTTTAGTGCGGGCAGCTCCGTTTCTGTAATCGCCGCGATAAAGTGTATCACGGCGATCACGTGATCAGAGACCGCTTGTCACAGTCTCTGATCACTGCCCCGAGACACGAAGCTACAGCGCTTGATTTTATTGCTAACTTGGGCTGAAGTGCCGCCGTAAAAAAAAGGCGGCGCTCCAGCCCAAGGCCCCTTAGTGACCGCCGTAAAAATACGTATGGGTGGTCATTAAGGGGTTAAAGATAATTAGACTAAAAAATCTGGAAATTTGATCAGATAAAACAGAGCTGCTACCACTTTAAAGATAGACTCAAAAATCACTTGATGACCAAAGGTGAAGATTCACATAAGAGTGACTGCAGTCCATCTGTCTTTTACTTTTATAATGCCGCCTTTACAGACCTCGGTCGTCACACATAAGAGGTTACTTCCACTGCGGCCTTCTCGGTTGCACGTAATCTGCGTTTGACTTTCAGCTAGTCACGTTTCTGTTTGTATTGTTTAAACAGTTTACTATATTTATTACAAGCAACGTTCCATGTGTTTCCCTTAATCCTCAATGCTAAATATGCATGAGCCACACACTTTTCTTCTGCTAGATGACAGCATGGAAAGTTTCTCACAATGCAAATTCCGTTTGCTTGTGCGAGGACAACAGATGGCAGGAGAAATATTATGCTGGAAGAACAAATTTTAGAAAGCTTACTCGGAGAGTACAAGTGTAAATGTTAAAAGTCTAGCCGTAATTGAAAATCCATAAGGACTTTTGATATTTCTTTTTAGTTCAGAGATGAAATCTTATAACGTTTTATTCTGGTCACAAAAAGTTTCTGTTTGTTGGCGCCTGTCTGTTACAGGGACACAAAGCATTGTTCACACAGAGGTAAATTGCCTTTCATCGCAACGCAACTTGTACAATGTGGATGCAATTCTATTTGCAATGTTCCAAATGGAGGCGTATTTCGCAGCTCCTGGGTCCGAATTTAAAGTCTATAACAGGGCCCTCACCTGCGACCATGCACCATTTATAATACTGCTGTCTTTTTATTTGGCTTAGGGACCCTTAGAGCTGATTCACATGATGGCGCTCGTCCGTGTCGACCACGGCTCCCCTAACCTGAACTGACTGTATCACAGTGATTTATGATGCAGTCAGTTCCTATCTAAATTTGAGGCTACTGTACTGTACTCACATGATGATATGACTTCCAATCAAATAGGAACTGACTGTATCTAGAGTTGAGCAAATCGAAATCCACAAAGTAGTAAGTAGTGGAGAATGGGGTCTCATGATCCCCATTTAGTAATTTTAAAGTGACCTTCAGCTGTGAATTTTCCCATTGATTTCAACAGAGAGTTGTCTGTGCTTGAGCATGGCTATCTTTAACTGAGTCATGGAAAGATTTGGGCAAGAATTACCCTGTTCAATCGATAAATCATGGTCTTAGATACACTATGCGATTTTAAAGGGATTTTCTGGGATTTGAATACTGATGACCAATCCTCTAGATAGGTCATCAATATCTGATCGGTGAGGGTACGACACCTGTGACCCCCACCGATCAGCTGTTTGAGTAGAACCTGGCTCCTGTTAGTATCAAAATCCAAGAAAACCCCTTTAACTTATGAAGTACTTATGGCATATTCACTGGCTATACCATATATATGCCTAGTAGGAGAATACTCTCTCTTCCTATCACAGCTCAGGGATTGTGTCCATTCTGCTGCAGCTCTCTTCCTATCAGGGCTCAGAGGTTGTGTCCTTTCTGCCGCAGCTCTCCCAATCAGCTCAGGGGTGTGTCAGTTCCGCTGCAGCTCTCTCCCTTTCACAGCACAGGGATTGTGTCCATTCTGCCACAGCTCTCTTCCTATCAGAGCTCAGAGGTTGTGTCCTTTATGATGCAGCTCTCTCCCTGTAACGGTCACAGTTTCTAACTGTAGATACGGCTGGTGGCAGAATGCTGGAACTGAGAATGCACGACCACCCACCTTTTTTTTTACTGAGGTGGTCAGAGAAATAAGGAAAAGAGCAAAGAGCAGGTGGCGCTATACAGAATCATTTTATTGAATAATTTTACTAATTTTTGATTGCAAAATAAAAAAAACATTCAGGTGTGAGTGCTGCTTTGGAAAATGTAGAATATTTTCTGTGGGATAACCCCTTTAAGTTTAATACATTGAGCAGAACATTTCTCACCAATTCAGCTTGTTTGCCTACAACATACACTGCTCAAAAAAATAAAGGGAACACTTAAACAACACAATGTAACTCCAAGTCAATCACACTTCTGTGAAATCAAACTGTCCACTTAGGAAGCAACACTGAGTGTCAATCAATTTCACATGCTGTTGTGCAAATGGGATAGACAACTGGTGGAAATTATAGGCAATTAGCAAGACACCCCCAATAAAGGAGTGGTTCTGCAGGTGGTGACCACAGGCCACTTCTCAGTTCCTATGCTTGCTGGCTGATGTTTTGGTCACTTTTGAATGCTGCCGGTGCTTTCACTCTAGTGGTAGCATGAGACGGAGTCTACAACCCACACAAGTGGCTCAGATAGTGCAGATTATCCAGGATGGCACATGAATACGAGCTGTGGCAAGAAGGTTTGCTGTGTCTGTCAGCGTAGTGTCCAGAGCATGGAGGCGCTACCAGGAGACAGGCCAGTACATCAGGAGACGTGGAGGAGGCCGTAGGAGGGCAACAACCCAGCAGCAGGACCGCTACCTCCACCTTTGTGCAAGGAGGAACAGGAGGAGCACTGCCAGAGCCCTGCAAAATGACCTCCAGCAGGCCACAAATGTGCATGTGTCTGCTCAAACGGTCAGAAACAGACTCCATGAGGGTGATATGAGGGCCCGACGTCCACAGGTGGGGGTTGTGCTTACAGCCCAACACCGTGCAGGACGTTTGGCATTTGCCAGAGAACACCAAGATTGGCAAATTCGCCACTGGCGCCCTGTGCTCTTCACAGATGAAAGCAGGTTCACACTGAGCACATGTGACAGACGTGACAGAGTCTGGAGACGCCGTGGAGAACGTTCTGCTGCCTGCAACATCCTCCAGCATGACCGGTTTGGCATTGGGTCAGTAATGGTGTGGGGTGGCATTTCTTTGGAGGGCCACACAGCCCTCCATGTGCTCGCCAGAGGTAGCCTGACTGCCATTAGGTACCGAGATGAGATCCTCAGACCCCTTGTGAGACCATATGCTGGTGCAGTTGGCCCTGGGTTCCTCCTAATGCAAGACAATGCTAGACCTCATGTGGCTGGAGTGTGTCAGCAGTTCCTGCAAGATGAAGGCATTGATGCTATGGACTGGCCCGCCCGTTCCCCAGACCTGGATCCAATTGAGCACATCTGGGACATCATGTCTCGCTCTATCCACCAATGTCACGTTGCACCACAGACTGTCCAGGAGTTGGCAGATGCTTTAGTCCAGGTCTGGGAGGATATCCCTCAGGAGACCGTCCGCCACCTCATCAGGAGCATGCACAGGCGTTGTAGGGAGGTCATACAGGCACGTGGAGGCCACACACACTACTGAGCCTCATTTTGACTTGTTTTAAGGACATTACATCAAAGTTGGATCAGCCTGTAGTGTGTTTTTCCACTTTAATTTTGAGTGTGACTCCAAATCCCGACCTCCATGGGTTGAAAAATTTGATTTCCATTTTTTTTTTTGTGTGATTTTGTTGTCAGCACATTCAACTATGTAAAGAACAAAGTATTTCAGAAGAATATTTAATTAACTCAGATCTAGGATGTGTTATTTTTGTGTTCCCTTTATTTTTTTGAGCAGTGTATAAATCCCATTATCACTTAGCTCCAGCAGATGGTGCTGTGTTGATATAACCAGTTGCTCCTTGGACATTGGTATATGTTGCCGCCACGGATGCTAAGTCTTTGGAAAACAACGGCCAAGTAAATGATTCTGCACTAGTAAAGCACATTATCAGGATATCTACTACGCTGACACCCAGTTGACACCATTGCACTTTTCTGCCATGTTTATGGCTCTAACACACTTCTCGAATGAGGCGACTTTCCCCATAATGCCCCTTACATGACCCACTCTACCTTAGAACCCCCTACTCCGACATATTTTAATTAATACCAAACAACCTTTCAAGCCCTCTGCCTAATTCCTCCTGGTAATTGAGAATTGAGTAAAAGTAGACGATCCAATATGTTGGCCTCACAGGGCACAATCTGCAAAGACATTATCACCTTGTTAGACACTGAAGGCGGAAGAGCAACAAAAACAATTCACTCCGCTGGGTGTTATAAAGAGAGCCGGCTCGGGGAATGTACGATTTCACCATGATGAAATCATGCTCTATTTAGTTCATTAAAGCAATGTCTTTGTGCTCCGATCGGTATCATGCAGCGGAAGTGATGTCCAATTACACCAAGGATAAGTACGAATCTGACATGTCTCTCCGAGACGCTCATGTACGTATTCCCTTCATTCTAATGTGAAATGTCTTCACCAAAATGAGGAGGAGAGAAAAAAAAAAGAGCAAACGATTATAAAGTGTCACAAAATATTGTGTCTGGAGTTTATCACCAGAGATGAGCGAAGTTACCAAAATTGCTATTCGACTGCTTCGCCGAATTTCACAAAGATATTCAATTCGTTACGAATTACTTTGTAATTGGAATCCATTGTATGTAGCGGCCATTGTATGTAGCGGGTGCAACGATGGCCAACGTCGATTGCTCCGCCCTCCGTCATTGAACCCCTCGTCATCATCACTGATCGCGATATCTGACATTAAAATTGAAGCCTTTCATGGATTAATCAGGGTTAAAAAACTAAACAAAACACATACTTTATCCATTTGCTTGTGGAGAGGCCGTCACGGTCTCGGTCTCGGTTGATTAAAGAAACCATGCAAAATTATTCAAGCAGTGATGTGATGATGTGATGAGGTCATCACGCTGGCTGGCCACAGTGACGTCATAATCAAATAAATCCCAGCAGGCGTATCGATTTTATTCTTCAATGCTTTATTATTCCATATACAGGACGCGTTTCGGCCCGTCCAGCCTTCCTCAACTGCATGCAGTTGAGGAAGGCTGGATGGGCCGAAACGCGTCCTGTATATAGAATAATAAAGCATTGAAGAAAAATCGATACACCTGCTGGGATTTATTTGATTTCGTATAATAATTAGTGCAAGCGAATTTTGGGTGGTGAGCTGTCTTTCCTTTTGATTGAACAGTGACGTCATATACTGATGACATCAGCGTGCTGACGTGGTGACGTCACACATCACCTTGCAAGATTTCGCACAGTTTCTTCAATCAAAATGGCCGCAACGGCCTCTCTGCGACCAAATGGATGAGGTGAGTATGTTTTTATTTTATTTTTTTACTGCCATTACAGGAAAAATAGATTTGTTGCCACAAAGGGTATGGAAATTAGGCTTTATGGCGAATAAAATTTTTCATGAAATTCGGATTGAAATCAATTTGTTTGACTTCAATTCACTCAACAATATTTATCACTAAATTATGATTATTATATCTAAGATGGATGGATAGATAGATGTGGGATAGATTAGATAGATAGATAGACAGACAGACAGACAAACATCATACTTTTACTTTCACTTTGAACCAGTCATCTAATAAACATCAGCTCTAAATTACTAAAAGGTAATAAAAACTTTTTAAGCGACATTCTTATCTGTAAGATTTATGAGCTGAGCTATAATGAGTGTTTGTTTATAAGGTCAGATATAAGGAGCCGTCAGCTGAGCTGCCTGACGGAACAATTTAAAAATGTAGAATCTGTCACTAGAGAAACTCAAGTCTAGACAGAGTACGGGGTTACATTTTTTTAATAAAGACCAATTGAAAAAAAATGTTTATCTCAAAATGAGTACAATGCAATAATAAGAAAGGTGTGCATAGCCTTTAAGGTTTACTTATTAAAAGTTAATAAAATGACTAGTGTTGGGCAAGCATGCTGGGCCGAACACCTTTTTCACTCGAGCATTGCGATGCTCTGCACATCATCCGAACACCGCGTGTGCTCGAGCGCGATGCTTGAGTCTCCTCACCACATGTTTGTTGGCTGCTATGCAGCCAATAAACGTGCGAGGAAGTAGTGCCACTCACTGTAATGCCGTAGCCATGTTGGTTACTGGCATTACAGTGATTGGCTGGCCGAAACGCGCCATCGGGTTCATTATAGCACCCAATGACACGTGGTTCGGCTCAGACTTAGTCAGGGCGAGATGCAGCAGAAGCAACAGATAGTGTAGGGAGAGGAATTGTGTTTTTTTAGGGAGTTTTGAGTGTTGAAAGGTGTTAGAGACCCAACAGTCCTTTTAAAGGCAATTGTTTTATCTAGCTGCAAAATCTATTAGCGCAATGTGTGCTAAATTGCGTGCAATTGTTTGGCTGCTGGTGACAGCAGCGACATTACCTGCGCTACATCTCGTGTATACTGTTAGCCGCTGGTGACCGCAGCGACATTACCTGCGCTACATCTCCTGTATAACGTTTGAGCATCCTAAATATCTGTGACATTCAGTTTAATTTATTTGCGCATACACTTACAAATCCTACACTACTGTACGTGTGACATACGTACTTCCAAGCATATATACCATTTAATATGCTCAAGGCAAGCAGTAAGGGACAGAGAAGTGGCCGTGGGGCGCGGTGAAACTACTGCCAGAGCACAAGAAACACACTCATCCACGATACCTAGCTTCATGTCCCAGTTTGCAGGGCGGCTCAGGACACCACTCTCAACATCACACCAGTGCGACCAGATAATGCTTCTGGTTGGTTAAACACCACAAGTAATCCCACACTCGGATATTCAGAGGAGCTATTTTCATCGCCATTCCTTGATTTGGCCCCCTCGCCAAGCCTGCTTGAAGAGGGACATGAGGAGATCTTGTGCACTGACTCCCAAACTCTTGAGCATCCACAGTCAGAAAAAGCTGATGGTGCTTCACGAGGTGGATGATGATGATGAGACACAGTTGCCAATAATTCAACCGCAATTAGTGTCTCAAGAGATTCAGGAGGATGACCAGAGTGAGGAAGTGGAAGAGGAGGTTGTGGACGATGAAATCACTGACCCAACCTGGGAAGGTGGCAAGCCGATCGAGGACAGCAGTACAGAGGGAGAGGGATCCGCAGCACCGCAACAGGCTGGAAGAGGCAGTGGAGTGGCAAAAGGGAGAAGGTGGGCCACACCAAACAGGCCCGCAACTGTTCCCCTTGCGGAAATCTCCCTTGCCAAGGGGTAGGTGTTCCGCAGTCTGGCGCTTTTTTGAGGAAAGTGCGGACGATAAAAGAATTGTCATTTGCAACCTGTGCCGTACCAAAATGAGCATGGGTGTGAACATTAGCAACCTCACCACCACCAGCATGATACGCCACATGGCATCAAAGCACCCAAATAGGTGGGCCGAACACCTGGGTCCACAATCCGTGTCTGTGGGTCACAACACTGCCTCCTCTTCCCCTGTGTTACGTGCTGGCCAAACCCCTGTCCAAGACGCAGGCCCGGATGCCTCCCGCCATGCACTTGGAACTTCGCAAGTACCATCAGCTAGCACATCCACTTCTGTGTCCCAGCACAGTGTACAGATATCCACACCCCAGGCCTTTGAACGAGAGAGCAAATAACCACCCACCCACAGGCCATAGCACCAAATGCACACCTTTCCAAATTGCTGGCCCTGGAAATGTTGCTATGTAGGCTTGTGGACACTGAGGCTTTCCGCAGCCCGATGGCAGCAGCGGGCCCTCATTACTCAGTCCCCAGCCGCCACTATTTTTCCTGGTGTGCCATTCCCACCTTACAGCAGCATGTGTCCCGTAACATCACCTGTGCCATGACTGACGCAGTTATTAGGAAGGTCTACTTAACGACTGACACATGGACAAGTGCTTTTGGCCAGGGATGCTACATTTCCCTGATGGCACACTGGGTAAACGTTGTGGAGGCTGGGAGCGAGTCATACCCTGGGATGGCACAGGTGCTACCAACACCAAGGATTGCAGGTCCTACTTCCACTAACTACATTAGTGGTTGCAACTCCCCTTTTCCTCCTCCACCTCCTCCTCCACTTCCACCTCTAAATTCTCATCTTGCAGAACCAGTCAGCCATCAGTCAGTAGCTGGAAGCAGTGTAGCACTGCAGTGGGGAAGCGGCAACAGGCCGTGCTGAAACTAATTTGTTTAGGTGACAAACAGCACACCGCCGCAGAGCTGTGGCAGGGGATAAGGGACCAGACTGAGCCGTGGCTCTCGCCACTCAACCTACAACCAGGCATGGTTGTGTCTGATAATGGCCGTAACTTGGTGGCGGCTTTGGAGCTCGGCAAGCTCAAACACATACCATGCCTAGCCCACATGTTCAACTTAGTGGTTCAGCGGTTTCTCAAAACCTACCCAAATTTGCCTGAGCTACTGGTGAAGGTGCGCTGCCTGTGTGCCCATTTCTGAAAGTCGCTACAGCTGCCGCCGGTCTGGCAACGCTGCTGCAGCACTTGCAATTGCCAGCTCACCGACTGTTGTGAAACGTGAGCATGCGCTGGAACTCCACGTTTCACATGTTGGCCAGGCTTTGTGAGCAGCAGAGGGCAGTAGTGGAATACCAGCTGCAACATGGTCGTCGCCCCAAAAATTAGGCATATTTTTAACCTCTATAACCTCTACTACAGCGCAAGGTGTTTTAGATGCTCGATAATATTAATGAATACAATGAATACAAACTAATGTATCTCCTCACCAGGAGCCAGAAACCCACAGAAAGTACTTCGGGGAGGCCATTTGTCCCTGGAGAATCAATAGGCGCAGGCTCTTCCCGCTACTAGCATCTAGTGAATTAATGGGCTTGTTCTCCATAAAAAATTGTATCCTAACACGCAGCAGTCTTCCTTGTGTGTTAGTCTACTATACCTCCAGCCACATAATCACTTGTTCTTTTCTGTCTGGTGAATGCCTACTTTTTGGGGCCTGTACTGGCCTACAGTAAAAATTTTAGCCAGTGACCGCCTAATATACCTCCAGCCACATAATCACCTGTTCTTTTCTGTCAGGTGAATGCCTAATTTTTGGGGCATGTACTGGCCTACAGTAAAATTGTTATCCACTGACCGTATAATATACCTCCAGCCAAATAATCATTTGTTCTTTTCTGTCAGGTGAATGCCTAATTTTTGGGGCCTGTACTCCACTGGCCTAAAGTAAAATTGTTATTCAGTGACCGCCTAATGTAACTCCAGCCACATAATCATTTGTTCTTTTCTGTCAGGTGAATGCCTAATTTTCTGGGCCTGTACTCCACTGGCTTACAGTAAATTTGCTATTCAGTGACCGCCTAATGTACCTCCAGCCACAAAATCACTTGTTCTTTTCTGTCAGGTGAATGCCTAATTTTTGGGGCCTGTACTCCCGTGGCCTAAAATAACATTATTCTAGGCTCCAGCAGGGCACATTTTTTAAAGTTTCCCCTGATTAAAATACATTTTTTTGGTAGGAATTTTTGCCATTGACCCCCCTCTGGCATGTCACTGTCCATGTTGTGGGACTATTTGTGCATTACTAGTGAGAACCTAAACCAGAAAATGTTCTCCATTGGTGCTACAACATAAGCAAACAAGTAAGTGGAAATATATTACAGTCATGAGAATTGGATGGGAAGACCAGGGGCTTTTGTCAGAGGTGGTTAGTAGCAGTTGTGTAACTATAGGGGGCTCAGAGGTATCAGTCACACTTTTGATCTGATACTGAAAAACCAGTATCTTAAATTGCAGATGGTAGTTGGGGGCATGGTTACAGAGTTAGCATTGGGGCTCCAGAGCTTTCAAGTTCTACCTCTGACTAGAAGGGTGGTGGTACAACACCACAAACGGAACTCACTTTTATTTTTGTAATGGGGACCCCTTCTCCACTAGGTTTGGCATTACAGAAACCTAACCTATGGCTGCTAGGTAAGGTTGAATGGACTTACAAGGCCCTGATTTATCATACCTTCATTTCAGAATTCTGGCATCAAAAAGTCGCAAAAATAAAGCTTTTGCGACTTTTTGCACTCACTTGCCAACATTTTGTGACTTGTTGCATTTTTACATCACATACTCCAGTTAAATAATGTGGATGGAAAAGTCGGTGTACTTAGATATGTTAATGAGTTTCACTCCAGATTTATCATTGAGACTTTCTTTTTAAAAAGTTGCAATCTCTCTCCAGGAGGAGGGTGGAGTAGAAAAACTGGAGTGGCATCTCTAGACAAAAGGGTTAGGTCTAAGGATGAGACAAATTTATTAAGTAACATGAGACATTTGATAAATGTGGCATAAAGTACTTCAACACAGACTCAAGCAAAACTGAGTTATAATATTCCCCTCATGATAAATCTCCCCCATAATGTCGGTTAGGATGACGTGAATTTTTTCATATATATCGTCATAGATGAGACGCAAGCTATTAGATGGAAGGTATTTTCTATTTGGAGACAACATGAATGCATGCTACCATGCTGATATATTGGGGAATTTGTGAATTTCATTATGTAACCCTTGAAACCCAAGTTATTATTTAATGTTTTTGTGTGAAAGAAAGTGCAAAAAATTAATAAATTCTACCTTGGCCAATTAAAATATGAGCCAATGCATGAAAAGTCTTCAGGTCCACTTGGTGAATTGCTGGAAGTTAGCTCAGACTTGTTTGCTTGTTAGGACTTTCCAGTCGTTAAGACATTAATTAGCTATGACAATGACTCACCAAGGGATGGGCGATCTGTTGGGATGAACAATCTCTGGAAATTATTTGTAATATTTTTTTTTATTTTATTTTAGCATTGTACTTGAGAATTTTTAAGTCTTCTTTCAAACAGGAATTTACTGTATTTTTGGCTCGGTGTCAAGCCGGGAACAATGTATCCTGTTCCTAATTTACAGTTCCTTGAGTATAAACTTCCTTTAATTTATCATCTGTTTTTCAGAGGAAAAGAATTCTTTTGTACCTTAAGGACAAGTGACATCAAGAATAATGTTTCCTATCGGTGCCTCAGGAATTGAGGGCTACACTGTCAGATTTCCTAAGCATTATGTCATGTGTTTGAATGCATTGCGCCTTAATTGGCGACCAGTTAAAGTATGTCAAACTAAAGCTGTTATTAGCAAGAGAATTTGCATGGTGCAGGCGGTTATGTTAAACTTTTCAGAAAAACAAAAGGTCAATATTTACAGAAGATGAAAAAACAAAAACTTCTAAAAGAATTCTAGAAGAAGAAACCTTATCTTTTTTTAACATTTCTAGGATGAATGTGGCAAATACATTTGAATAATTATGTTTTGTGTTTGCTATGCACTAATTTATGTACTCCATATGTAAATTAAATACAATATACACTCATTGACAAAAAAAAGAATATAAAGCACCCAGATAGAAATTGTAAAGGTCACGTACACACACTCACAGGGGGGAGGATAGTGACCACTGCGCTCCACCCTCACCCCTGACCCTGCCTTCTTGCCTCACGAGTCCTGATGACAGGGGACAACTGGACGGCAGTCCTTAACTTAGGATACGTGCGGGAAGTGCAGACAAGACAAATAACTGATATTGAACGGACCGGGTCAAAACCAAGAGGACAACGCAGTACAGAGGAATAAGCAAAGAATAGTCAGGAGAAGTCGGGGTCATAAATACCAGGAGAGTCGAGAAGTACCAAAGGAGTCCGCAAGAAATAGTCAGGTGGAAGCCGAGGTCAAAATATCAGGAGGGATGCGCAGTACAGGAGGAGCAGGCAAAGGATCGTCAGGGAACAGGATCAGGTAAGTATACAGGTATCCAACAAACGCCAGGAACCTAAATTAACAGGCAACCTGTGGCCAGCAGGCTGCCTGTATTTATAGTGGGGAGTGAGGGTCATGTGACGTGGCCAGCGTCACATGACCGACAGACCGACCAGTCGAGCACCGAGTGATCAGCTCGGCGCTCAAGGCAGACCTAGGAGCAGGGAGCCTCCCAGTTAGCAAAGCTGCTCTGGGAACAAGGTCAAACACAGATCCTCGCTCCCGAGGCTAAGCAGCAGGTCTGCGGCTGATGTGAGACCAAGTGCGCCTTCGGCACCCCGTTACAGAAATATTGGATTGCTGCAAAACTCAACATGTCTTAGGTAGATAAGTAAATTATTACAGATGTGGTCTGATTAGACACTGGGTATTGCCACAAGAGGGAGAAAAAGTGCTTTCTACACTGCAATATTTACAGGCTATTTATATAAGGCTTTCAGCGGCTACTTTTGGGTAGTGTACCTCTTCATGAGAGATCGTTGACTGCTAGACATGCCTCTACGATGTACTCAAAAACATTTTGCTGAGTTGACAGAGAGGGTGCGCATCATTGGACTAAGAGAAGTAGTATGGTTATTTCAATAACTTGCCCGCCATCTAGGCCATTCTGACTTAGCTGTTAGAAGGTGTTGGGAGCAGTGGTTACATGAGGGCATGAACATACAGTGAACAGGCTCCAGATGGCCCAGACAGACCACTGGTAGAAAGGATCATTTGGGTCCTACAGTTTTGTTGTCCAAGCATCTAGATACAGGTGTTGCCTACAGCACACACTTCTGTCTCTGCCCAGACCATTTCCAGATGCTTAGCAGAAGAAAATGTGGTATTGTGGTGCCCATTATGTGTCCTGCATTGACAGTCAGCCAATGTCTCCTTAGTTTGCAGTGGTGCTGCAAAAGAGAAACCTGGACTGCTATGGACTGCAACTGTATCATGACTGAAATAAAAAGAGTATAGGGGCTCACCCTCTTGTTTCGGTGGATAAGGTGCTCTTGTCAATTTGACTCAGCCTGTCAAAGCGGTTTATAAATTGTGTATAATTAGGACAGTCACTCTTCACTTAAGAGCATCTGGAGAGAATATTCCCTTAAAATAAGTATTTAATACTGTATAACTACATTCACAATAGATAAGTATTAATATTACACATTCGCTTTCGCAATAAATAAAAACCTGTTCTAGAACATAATTAGAAACAAGATAATAAACAAAAAACAATAATGATAAAAAATAAAAATAATAAAAACGTGTGACATACGGAGGCAATATTATACTGGCAGCTGTGTGTATGGTAGATCCACTAGTAGCGTTATATCAGCTATCTATTGTTTATATCCTTGGTAACTAACATTCGCACAGCTATAAAAGGCTGCCACAATAGGGATCACACTTGCATATGATGGTATTATGTTAAAAATGATATCACAATTAGTTTCTAATTAGACACACAGAAGTTTTGTCTGCTTTAGAAGTGCTGTTTCCTTTAGAAGTAGTCCACCAATGATAGTACTTATAAATCTGTTGGTTAAATCACCATATTAGAAACAAAGGTGATACATTTGAAAGTCTCTTATTTTATATTGTGTCCATTGTATACTTATATCGCCATTTTATATCATTCAGCTATATTAGTGGAGGTGCTGTCCTAACAGTGATCAGTATTGAGTCTTCACTGTTAGTCAGTATTATTTACCAGCAGTGACGTCCCACGTGGTAATCGGCACTAGTGATGGACGAACATCTGCCGGGACGGTTCGCAATCGTGTGAACGCGATCGCGCGAACCGCAAGTTCACGGCGTGTCCCATTCATTTTAATGGCAGGCGAACCTGAAAAACCTTCAGCTCATATTTGCAGCCAAGAAATAATTACTAGAAGTGCATAAATAGTCCCACAACATGGACAGTGACATAGCAGATGTATTATTCGAATTTGTGATCTCCATTTATAATTTTTTTATGCGAAATATCGGCATTATAATTTTCGCGTACGTGCATATGCGCAAATGCACTATCCAGTACCCAAATGCACTATAAAAAAAGTATATTGGTATATAACACCCAGCTTCAATCAGTTTTTTGGGGGGCGACTGGTATATCACACCAGTAGAAATTATTTGTTCCAATAACGCTTGTCCCTCTATATACCTGCAGTATCGCAGCAGAACCGCACACAACTGCCGCACAATACAAATGCACTATAATATACTGTCTAACATAGAAAGTATATTATAACATTGTACAAGGAAGGCAATCCATTAGAATATACATAAAGATAAATTGTAACCTTTAAAAATGTTACTATGAAGGTCCAAAACACGGACACCGGCAATGTGCATTCTGCAATTTGCGGACCGCACATCGCCGGCACTATAATAGAAAATGCCTAATCTTGTCTGTAATTGCGAACAAGAATAGGACATGTTCTATTTTTTGGCGGAAACGGAAGAGCGGATCCGCAAATGCGGATGTGGATCCACAAATGCGGATGCAGACAGCACATTCCGGCCCCATTGAAAATGAATAGGTCCGCACCCGTTCCGCAAAATTGCGGAATGGATGCGGACCCATTTTGCGGACGTGTGAATGGAAAAGATATCCCTCAAAATGAAAATAAATGTAATTATTAAAGTTAAGCAAAAAGCATAGATGTGGTCGGCAATAACAAGTGCTCGGAGGCACTAAATCAGTTGCTCGGCGGCACCAAATCAGAAACCATATGTCCTACCACAATCCGGGGGGTTCCAGTGCACATCCATGAATCCCGGAGGGAAAGCAAAAAACATCCATCCCTGGGTTAGATGATGATGTGGTATTGAAGGACAAGGTGGGCAAATAACTGTCCCTGACATTGCCCTACAGGGGGTGCTATTCTGGACCTGATAGCCTAACCACAGACCACCCGCCCTGATAAGAGCGACCCCGTCCGGAACCTTACCCTGTATAAAAATGGCCCTAGTAAGCCCCTAGCCCCTAGGCCGCTGACTTCCAGGTGATCACTATATAGATCTGTGTGTTTTGGACTCATTATAAAAGTATATTATAAGTATATCGCACCCCTCTGTGTATCACACCTATCGATAGCACACCTATACTAGTCCTTAAAATGACTTTTGTGGCCCTATTAGCTAGCACTTGGTGTCCCTAACAGTCGGTCCCTGCTCCACACAGCAACCTCTCCCTACACTGGCAAAACACTGAATGTAAAATGGCGGCCAGATCAGGTTTATTTATAAGGTAGGGAGTGTGTCCATGTGCTCAAACATCTCAATTGGCTGTGCTGTACCACCTGATGGATGTGTCATGGGTCAAAGTTCTTCACAATGTAAAAAAATATGGTGGGCGTGAATTTCTCCATATGTTTGCGTGTTCGTCAAATCGCGAACACGCAAAGTTTGCCGCGAAACGACCACCGGGCGAACCGCAAGGCCATTTCTAATCGGCACATTGGCCTCTACTTCCACCTCCCGGTGGCTGATTCGGGTAATGTTACCTCCGCAACTTCAAGTGTTAGTACTTGGCGTCCCACGTGTTTCAATGTGCCGATACTTGGTGTCCCACGTGTCTCAGTATGCCGGTGTAACGTTACATTACCCTACTTCGTGAGATTTCCCTACCCCCTAACTTTCGGTCGCACTGGAAATGTCGTGAGGAGGCGTGCGAGAGTTTTGACGATCTGCGCATGCGCGAAAGGACAGTTTAGGGAAAATCTCACAGCGGAGTTCAGCTGGACACCGGGACAATGCGCATGCGCTGGAGAGCCTCACCAGCCTTAGGGTATGGAAAGATAATGGCCCAGTGCGCAAAGGCAGCTAACTATAAAACATCCATCCGATCTCGGCGCTTGCGCATTGTGGGGGTAGAGAGATCTGATGGCCATTTTTTTCCGTTAAATAAATATATATATATATATATATATATTTAACAGAAAAAATGGCCATCAGATCTCCCTACCCCCACACTGCGCAAGGGCGGAGATCGGATGGATGTTCTGTAGTTAGCCGCGCACCTGATGACGCATGTTCAGCTCATTCTTAGTCAGGGAGAACTATGCTGAGGAAGGGACAGACAGTGTAGGGAGGGATTTAAGAATATTTTTACCACAAAAACTTTCCAGAGACCCAAAAGTCCTTCTAAGGACTATTGTGTGTGGCAGCAGCAATATCTTTTTTTGGCGCAAACTGCGCTAAATAGCTAAAAACTTTACAGATAAATAGCGCACAATAGTTAGGCCCGCTGCAGACAGAGACATTAGCTGCGCCACATCTCCAGTGTAAGGTGTGCGCAACAAAAAAATATCTTTGACATCCAGGGTACTTTTTCCGTAGACGGTGTGCGCTGCGGACAGTGACATTAGCTGTGCCACTCCAGTGTAAAGTTAAATATCTGTGACATCCAGTGTACTTTTTCAATAGACAGTGTCCGCTTCTGACAGTGACATTAGCTGCGCCACATCTCCAGTGTAAAGTGTGCGCATCCAAAAATATCTGTGACATCCAGTGTACATTTTCAATAGACGGTGCCCGCTGTGGACAGTGACATTACCAGTGCCACATCTCCAGTGTAACGTGTGCGCTGAAAAAAATTATCTGTGACATACAGTGTACTTTTTATTTAGACGCTGCGGACAGTGACATTACCGGTGGTAATTCTCCTGTATAACGTTTCCTCATCCCAAATACCTGTGACATTCCCTGTAATTTATTATTAGCCGCTGGTGACACCATTGACATTATCTGCAGTTTATCTCCTGTGTGACGTTTCCACATCCCAAATACCTTTTATAATTTTTTTTGTGCATACACTTCCAAATCCTACGCTACTGTACGTGTGACAGACTTTCAAGCATATATAACATTTAATATGAAAACGGCGATCAGTAAGTGACAGGGAAGTGGGCGTGATGCTGATGGTGCACGCAGAGGCCGTGGCCCTAGGCGCGGTGAAACTGTGCCTGTTGCCAGAGCACAAGAAAAACAATCATCCACAATACCTAAATTCATGTCCCAGTTTGCAGGGCGTAGCAGGACACGACTCTTGAAGTCAGACCAATGTGACCAGGCGATCGGTAGGATTGTAGCAGATAATGCTTCCAGTCGGTTAAGCACCACCCTGTCTTCCACCAAGTCCAGTCTTGATACTCCGAGGACCTCTTTTCATCGCCATTCCTTCATTTGGCCCTCTTGCCAAGCACGCTTGAAGAGGGACAGATCTTGTGTCCTGATTCCAAAATTCTTGAGCATCCACAGTCATAAGAAGATGAGAGAACGGCAATTACTGTTTAATGAGGTGGATGATGATGAGACACAGTTGCCAATAAGTCCACGGCAATTAGTGTCTCAAGAAGTTGATGAAGAGGATGAAACACAATTGTCAATCACTGAGGTTGTGGTTAGGTCAACATGTCAGGATGATGAGCATAGTGAGGAAGTGGAAGAGGAGGTGGTGGACGATGAAGTCACTGACCCAACCTGCGAAGGTGGAAAGCCGAGCGAGGACAGCAGTACAGAGGGGGAGGGAGCTGCAGCACTGCAACAGGCTGGAAGAGGCAGTGGAATGGCAAAAGGGAGAAGGCGTGCCACACCAAACAGGCCTGCAACTGTTCCATGGACCACCCCATTGCGGAAATCTCCCTTTACAAGGGGTAGGTGTGCCACAGTACGGCGCTTTTTTGAGGAAAGTGCGGATGACAAAAGAATAGTAGTTTGCAACCTGTGCCGTACCAAAATGACCTGGGGCGTGAACACTAACAACCTCACCAGCATGATGCGCTGCATGGAATCCAAGCACCGTAATAAGAGAGCCAAATGCCTGGATCCACACTCTGTGTCTGCAGGTCACACCACTGCCTCCACTTTCCCTATGTTACGTGCTGGCCAATCCCCTGTTGAAGGCGCAGGCCCGGATGCCTCCCGCCCTGCACCTGGACCTTCGCAAGCCCCATCAGCGACCATATCCACTTCCTTGTCCGATCGCATCGTCCAAATGTCTTTACCCCAGGCCTTTGAACGCAAGCGCAAATACCCAGCCACCCACCCACAGGCCATAGCACTAAATGCGCAGCTTTCCAAATTACTGGCCCTGGAAATGTGGTGATTTAGGATTGTGGACACTGAGGCCTTCCACAGCCTGATGTTGGCAGCCGTCCCGCGTTACGCAGTACCCAGCCGCCACTATTTTTCAAGGTGTGCCGTGCCTGCCTTACACCAACATGTGTCCCATAACATCACATGTGCCCTGACCAACGCAGTTACTGTGAAGGTCCACTTAACCACGGACACATGGACAAGTGCATTCAGCCAGGGATGCTACATTTCCCTGACGGCACACTGGGTGAATGTGGTGGAGGCCAGGAGCGAGTCGTACCCTTGAATAGCACAGGTGCTACCGACGCCAAGGATTGCGGGCCCTACGTCGATCAGGGTTTCCACCAGCACCTACTTTAGTTGCTCCAACCCCCACTTCTCCTCCTCCACTTCCATCTCCAAATTATCTGCGTGCAGCACCAGTCAGCCATCAGTCTGTATCTGGTAGCAGTGTAGAACTGCATTCGGGAAGCGGCAACAGGCATTGCTAAAGCTGATATGCTTAGGGGACAAACAGCACACTGTCGCAGTGCTGTGACAGGGGATAAGAGACCAGACTGAGCTGTGGCTCTCGCCACTCAACCTACAACCAGGTATGGTTGTGTCTGATAGTGGCCGTAACTTGGTGGTGGCTTTGGAGCTCGGCATGCTCACACACATACCATGCCTAGCCCACATCTTAAACTTAGTGGTTCAGCGGTTTCTCAAAACCTACCCCAATTTGCCTGAGCTACTGGTGAAGGTGTGCCGCGTGTGTGCCCATTTCTGCAAGTCATCGTCAAATTCAGCCGGTCTGGCAATGCTGCAGCAGCGCTTGAAATTGCCAGATCACCGGCTGTTGTGCGAAGTGAGCACGTATGTTGGCCAGGCT